>NW_027256898.1:9076412-9676412 GCF_029215685.1 Pituophis catenifer annectens | reverse complement strand
TCTATTCTATTCTATTCTATTCTATTCTATTCTATTCTATTCTATTCCATTCCATTCCATTCCGTATTTTCTATTCTATTCTATTCTATTCTATTCTATTCTATTCTATTCTATTCTATTCTATTCTATTCTATTCTATTCTATTCCATTCCATTCCATTCCGTATTTTCTATTCTACTCTATTCCATTCCATTCCATTCCATATTTTCTATTCTATTCTATTCTATTCTATTCTATTCTATTCTATTCTATTCTATTCTATTCTATTCTATTCTATTCTATTCTATTCTTACATCGTCGTACGTCGAGGACTGCCTGCAGCCACCAAATCTCCTGTTTTGTTTCAGCCAGCGGAGAATCTAAATTGATTTTAGTGGCCACGTGACCCGTCCCCCTAAACTAAGCAGGACCCCAGCAATTTTAGGACAGGTGACGGGTCAATCATTTCCTTCTTGGCTTTGGGCGGTTGGTTCTTTCTATAAATAACAGAAGAGCAGAGGGCCAGCTCGGCGGATAACTTGGTGGGAGGCCCAGCATTTAGTTCTGTGCCAGCGGTTCAGATAGATTGCCATGGCACTTGGAGGTCCCTCTAATAATGTGTCTCCCGGCTCTTTGTTTTTCGTTGGAGATTTAACATTTCATTGGAGATTAACCTCCACCTTTCTGTCCAGCTCCTCTTTCTCATTCTGCCTTCAGCCCATCCGGAGGCAGCTGGTCCTGCCAATCACTGGGGCACGTAGGGGCATGGACCCCTTGCAACCCTACCCCCAGCCCCGAAGTTTGTCCTTTGTAAATGTTAAGAGGCGGAGAAGGTCTGCCTCCGCCGAGAAAAAACCGGTCATTAAGAGAATTAATGGGTGCCCTCCTCCTGGACTTCCAACACCGAATGCGTGACGTTTGCAGTTGAGTTGCTGTTGTCGTGCAAATAGTGGCCCTTGGGGTGTTCATTGATATATAGATAGAGATAGATAGATAGATAGATAGATAGATAGATAGATAGATGATAGAAAGATAAATAGATAGGAGAGATTAGATGATAGATAGATAGATATGAAAGATATGATATATATAGATATAGATATATATAGAGAGAGAGATTAGATAGATATGAGAGAGAGAAAGATATGATATATATATATATATATATATATATATATATATAGAGAGAGAGAGAGAGAGAGAGAGAGAGAGAGAGAGATTAGATAGATAGATAGATAGATAGATAGATAGATAGATAGATAGATATGAGAGATTAGATGATAGTTGATAGATAGATATGAGAGAGAGAGAAAGATATGATATAGATAGATATAGATAGATATAGATATATAGAGAGAGATTAGATAGATATGAGAGAGAGAAAGATATGATATATATATGTAGAGAGAGAGAGATTAGATAGATATATGAGAGATTAGATGATAGATAGATAGATGATAGATAGATATGAGAGAGAGAGAGAAAGGTATATATATATATATATATAGAGAGAGAGAGAGATTAGATAGATATATGAGAGATTAGATAGATAGATATGAGAGAGAGAGAAAGATATATATATATATATATATATATAGAGAGAGAGAGAGAGAGAGATGAGATGAGAGATTAGATAGATAGATAGATAGATAGATAGATAGATAGATAGATAGATAGATAGATAGATAGAAAAGAGAGAGATCTCCTTAGAGTCTCTTGCCAATCATTTTTTCCGGATTCATTTTTTAAAAAACCTTAATCTTGTTTGCAAAGTCTCCCATTTAGCCCCGGCCAGCTGTTTTGCCAGGAATGGACCACAACGGAGATCCAGCTGTCCTAAATTGGAAATGGCTCCGATTCAAGAATTTCCAAGGGGCCAAAACAGGCCCAGCATGTGCTGATGGGGAAGGCAACCCATTTCCTCCCATTCTGAACAACCTGCCTTTCCCCAGGGACCCAGCCACGGAAGCTGCCCTCCCAAATCCCGTTTGCCAAATTCTTCTTTTATTGAAAAAAAGAGGCTGGGTGACCTCCTAGCTCAGGAGTCAGCAAACCCACGGCTCTGGAGCCGCATGTGGCTCTTTCATCCCTCTGCTGCGGCTCCCTGTCGCTCAAATTATACATCACAATCGCCAATGTGTGATACCCACCGGCACACGATTTATTGAACTTTTCGACCCCCGGTAGGCTAACCATGGATAAATCCAAGTGTTGTGGAATGGAAGGACCAAGCAACATTCCTAGGTCAGCCAGAGACAGTTTTATTGCGCAAGGTTCAGAGCCAGTTTTTTACCTGAAGCTTTGAACAAGGGAAGAACCCTGATACAACTGGTTTTATACATTTCTAAGACAAAGGATCAGTGAGATCATACATTTGCCATATATGGTTAATCATGAGATCATACATCCGATTTTCCCTATATGGTTACATACATTGGATAATGTGTTCATCTAATTACTTAAACCAATAATTTTAGTTTATAAAATTATCTTAGCCACACAACTTTTCTTAAGTGCTTGTAGTTGTTAATGGGAGAGTTACTGCTGTCGTTGGGTAAATTTATTGGATTAAGTAACTCTTTGTAACATATATGTCTTTGTGTCATTCACAGTGAGGTCACTCAGATGTTTTCCATATGGCTGTCCTTCCGTGACATCTAGGTTTCATCAGAAGATATATTACCACTTAATGGGGTTTAACTGTTTGTTAATATAATTTCCAACAAGCACTTTCCTCTCTTATAATAATGTGAATAGAGAGGTTCTCTCAGAGTTCATGTATCTAAGCACGTCTTCCCCTGGGTACTTGCGGGACTGCCTACTACCACCAATAGCCTCCCACTGGCCGGTACGCTCCCATAGAGAGGGGCTCCTCTGGGTGCCATCGGCCAAACAATGCCGACTGGCGGCCCCCAGGGGGAGAGCCTTCTCTGTGGGGGCACCTACTATCTGGAACGAGCTCCCCCCGGAGATACGGAGGATCCCGGATCTGCGCACCTTCCGCCGCGCTTTAAAGACCTTATTATTTCACCAGGCGGGCCTGGCCTAATTTTCTCCCTCTTCCGTAAAAGATTTTTAATTTTTAAATATCTTTTAGTATTTTATACATTCAATTTTAAAATTGGTTTTAAATAGTTTGGGGTTTTAAATTTGTCGGGGCCAAAATTATTTAATTTGATTTTATTCTATTTTTAAATTTTGTATTGTATGTGTTTTATTGTTTGGCTGAGTCCTTCGGGAGTAGGGCAGTATAGAAATCAAATCAAAAGAGCCTTGATAGTACAGGGGTTTAGTGCACCCTGTTATTAACACAGCTGCCTGCAATTTCTGCTGGTTCGAATCTCTCCAAGGCTCAAGGTTGACTCAGCCTTCCATCCTTTCTAAGGTAGGTGAAATGAGGACCCAGTTTGTGGGGGCAATAAGCTGACTTTGTATAAAATATACAAGAGAATGAAGGCTATTGCTTAACGCATTGTGGGCCGCCCTGAGTCTCCGGAGAAGGGCGGCATATAAATCAAAATAAAAAATAAAAAAATAAAAAAAAAAATAAATCAAATAAATAAATCAAATAAATAAATAACAATGTGAATAGAGAGGGTCCCCCAGAGCCCATATATCTGACTCTGTATGATTCCTTTCTTTTATCCACATTATTTCTTTTATCTACATTACAAGAAAAGAAAAGTTTCAGAACATTTAATTCAACTACATATGCTAGTTTTGTGGCCGCTCAACAAACAGTCAGGCACGGGAAGGGTTTTTGTGGCTCCCGGTGTTTTCTTTTCTGTGGGAAACGGGTCCAAATGGTTCTTGGAGTGTTTAAAGTTGTCCTAGACAGAGGAATCCCCCGCCCCTTAAAAACCCCCACTTCCTGGAAGTAGTGATGTGCCTGTGTGTTATAGGACCGCAGCAGCATCTGTGTGTGTTGGTGTGTTTGTATCGGTATGTGTAGATGTCAGAACACTCACTTTTCATCACTGCTGATTAGCAGCCAGGAGTTTTGAAACTTCACACTTTGGAAGCTCTCGATAAGCCGTCCTCGGGGGCTGCAGGCCCGGAGTCTGAGCGAGGGTAGCCGATAAGCCTAGCTGTCATCTCATTGTTCGCACTTCTGCGGTTTGATGCTCTACCCCACCCCCAGCCCCTCTTATTTCCAGAAGGACCCTGCTGCCACCGAAGTTTGGAGAGCTATCAACTTAAAAGGGAGTCAAGGCTTTGCTTCCCATCCTGGGGAATCGTGCAAACGAGCCTTCGATGAAAACAAGAGTCCAATGAAAACAGAGTAAAAAAAGAGAGGCTCCCTTGGGTCAAAGAAGGCGTTTCGCTTTAAAATGAAATTATTTTGAGGGATTTTCCAAGGTGGGGGTGTTGTCTCTGTAATTACATGGGAAGATCACGTGAAGTGTTAAGACCACTTTATAAGGCCTTGGTAAGGCCACACTTGGGAATCCTGCATCCAGTTTTGGTCGCCACGATGTAAAAAAAAAAAAAAAAATGTTGGGACTCTAGAACGAGTGCAGAGAAGAGCAACGAAAATGAAAACGAGGACCCGGATTGTGGGGGCAATAAACTGACTTTGTATAAAAAAGAAGACTGCTTAGAGGGGGGGCGAAAGCCCTACTAAGCAGGTATATACAAAAGTATGAAGGCTATTGCTTAACGCATTGTAAGCCACCCTGAGTCTCCAGAGAACGGCGGCATATACATCGAATCAAGAAAGAAAGAAAGAAAGAAAGAAAGAAAGAAAGAAAGAAAGAAAGAAAGAAAGAAAGAAAGAAAGAAAGAAAGAAAGAAAGAAAGAAAGAAAGAAAGAAAAGATTAGGGGGCTGGAGGCTAAAACATAGGAAGAACGATTGCAGGAACTGGGTATGTCTAGTTTAATGAAAAGGAGAACTAAGGGAGACATGATAGCAGTCTTCCGATATCTCAGGGGCTGCCCCAAAGAAGAGGGGGTCAAGCTATTCTCCAAAGCACCCGAGGGCAGGAGAAGAAGCAACGGATGGAAACTAATCAAGGAGAGAAGCAACTTGGAACTAAGAAGAAATTTCCTGACAGAGAACAATTAACCAGTGGAACAACTTGCCACCAGAAGTTGTGAATGCTCCAACACTGGAAGTTTTTAAGATGTTGGACAACCAATTGTCTGAAGCGGTGTAGGCACTGGTGGGATTCAGCCGGTTCGCACCACTTCGGGAGAACCGGTTGTTAACTTTCTGAGCAGTTTAGTGAACTGGTTGTTGGAAGAAATCATTAGTGCAGAGAACCGGTTGTTCAATTATTTGAATCCCACGACTGGGTGGAGGGTTTCCTGCCTAAGCAGGGGGTTGGACTAGAAGACCTCCAAGGTCCCTTCCAACTCTGTCATTCTATTCTACTCTAATTAAAAATGCCAGGAAAGGGCCTGCAGGGTTTTGTGTTCAGCAAAGGGTAGATTATCATCTATCCAACCAGTTGAAATTCAGAATAGATTAACAGAGCTGGAAGGGACCTTGGAGGTCATCTAGTCCAACCCTCCCACCCACTCAAGCAGGAGACCCTACCTATTTCTGACAGATGGCAGTCCAGTCTCTTCTTGAAAGCTCCCAGTGATGAAGCTCCCAGAACTTCTGAAGGCAACTTCTGTTCCATGGATTGATTGCTCTCCCTGTCAAAAAATTCCTCCTTATTTCCAGGTAGAATCTCTCCTTGGTCAGTTTCCATCCATTGTTCCTTGTCTGGCCTTCAGGTGCCTTGGAAAATAGCTTGACCCCCTTCCTCCTCTCTGGGGCAGCCCCTCAAATATTGGAAGACTGCTATCCTGTCTCCCCTGGTCCTTCTCTTCACTAGACCAGCCAGGCCCAGTTCCTGCAACCGTTCATCGTATGTTTTAGTCTCCAGTCCCCTAATCCTCTTGGTTGCTCTTCTCTGCACTTTTTCTAGAGTCTCAACATCTTTTTTCTAGTGTGGTGACCAAAACTGGATGCAGTATTATAGGTGTGGTTTTACTAAGGCTTTATAGGGTGGTATTAGTACCTCTCTTGATCTTGATTGTATCCCTCTGTTAATGCAACTTGAAAGCGTGCTTCCCCAAAAGGCCATTTTATTTATTTATTTATTTATTGGTTCGATTTATATGCCGCCCTTCTCCGGAGACTCAGGGCCGCTTACAATGCATTAAGCAATAGCCTTCATACTTTTGTATATACCTGCTTAGTAGGGCTTTCGGGCCCCCCTAAGCGGTGTTCTTTTTTATACAAAGTCAGCTTATTGCCCCCACAATCCGGGTCCTCATTTTACCTACCTCGGAAGGATGGAAGGCTGAGTCAACCTTGAGCCTGGTGAGATTCGAACTTGCAGTAATTGCAGGCAGCTAAGTGCTACTTAACAGCACTTTAGTCCGCTGCGCCACCAAGGCTCTTGTGCACCTGTGCAGAGGAGGACACAAGGTTCATTTTGTCTCCTTTGCGCTAACACCGGCCAACTTCTCCGAAGCATCTGAAGGTTTTCCAAAGTTTTCGGTTCCCTCCTCAAATGCCTGGCGTGGTTGGCTGTTAGCTTCCGTGCAGCGAGGATTGTCTGGTGATCTCACACACGCATATCCCAGGGATAACGTTGCATTCCAGTTGGGTGTTGAGGTGTGAGAATGTGCGGAAGTCTCTGACTTAACACCCTCCTCATCCTGAAAAAGCCGGGGAGTGGCCGAGTCCTTTGGTTTTGCACCAAGAATGGAGATGCTCTCCGGCCTCGGGAGTGTTTAATATGGATCATGTATCTCATCCAGCTTTGTTCGGCTCTTTGCTGGCAGGGACCTGAGTGGGCTCTCTCTCTTCCTCAATATATTTAAAATTGATTTTTCTTTTTCTTTTTCTTTTTTTTTAAATGAAGGCTGCCTCCAAAATTCAGGGAGGGGAAAAAAAAATCAGTTTGGTCTGCAAGGATCTGCAAACTTGGTGACTTTAAGACTTGTGGACTTCGACTCCCAGAATTCCTCAGCCAGTTGGCTGAGGAATTCTGGGAGTTGAAATCCACGAGTGTTAAAATTACTCATTCCCAGAATGGAATTCTGGGAGTTGAAGTCCACAAGTCTTAAAGTTACCAATTCCCAAAACGGAATTCTGGGAGTTGAAGTCCACAAGTCTTAAAGTCACCCAGGAAGGAAGGAAGGAAGGAAGGAAGGAAGGAAGGAAGATAGATTCAGGCAAGGAGGGAGGAAGGGAGGAAAAGATTCAGGGAAGGAAGGAAGGAAGGAAGGAAGGAAGGAAGGAAGGAAGGAAGGAAGGAAGGAAGGAAGGAAGATAGATTCAGGCAAGGAGGGAGGAAGGGAGGAAAAGATTCAGGGAAGGAAGGAAGGAAGGAAGGAAGGAAGGAAGGAAGGAAGGAAGATTCAGGCAAGGAGGGAGGAAGGGAGGAAAAGATTCAGGGAAGGAAAGAAGGAAGGAAGGAAGGAAGGAAAAAAGATTCAGGGAAGGAGGGAGGAAGGGAGGAAAAGATTCATGGAAGGGAAGGAAAGAAGGAAGGAAGGAAGGAAAAAAGATTCAGGGAAGGAGGGAGGAAGGGAGGAAAAGATTCATGGAAGGGAAGGAAAGAAGGAAGGAAAAAAGATTCAGGCAAGGAGGGAGGAAGGGAGGAAAAGATTCAAGGAAGGAAGGAAGGAAGGAAGGAAGGAAGGAAGGAAAAAAGATTCAGGGAAGGAGGGAGGAAGGGAGGAAAAGATTCATGGAAGGGAAGGAAGGAAGAAAGAAAGAAAAGAAAGAAAGAAAGAAAGAAAGAAAGAAAGAAAGATAGATAGATAGATAGATAGATAGATAGATTCCTCTTCCCACAAGGAAACAGAGCCCCTTCCTTCCAGAGGAGTATTTCCCCCAAGGACCCTTAGGGCAGTGGGTTTAGTAAATAACCCTCTCTAACTTTCGAAGACGGGTTTTGCATTCAGGAGAATTCGCATTCTCAACGTAATTCTCTTTGCGGAGCTTCACAGGATTCTTGCTTTTGGATTTTTAAACCCCCTGCCCCAGGGCTGAATTCTACCCTGGCAGCCTGGATCATGCCCGCCACAGGCCGGGATGCCAACCTCAGCAGCCTTCTGCCGTGTGGGTATCAACACCCATCCGTGTCCTAGCGGGTGCATCCCCATCAGCGGTGCGTTTCACGTATTCGTACCACCGGTTCGCCGTGCATCGTACGTTCGCTTTGCGCGAGTGCCGCCTTCCGCACATGCGCCCGGCCTTGAAAACGTGGCTAAATAGGACGACATTACGCCGGGGTGTGTGGGCTGGCCCACCCGCAGTCGCCGCAACCGATTCGCCCGAACCGGCTGAATAACCCCCTCTGATCTCCATTCAAGTGAATCATTTTTCTGTACATCTCCATAATCATTCAGGATTCTTCAGTGCTTTTCCTTCTCTCCTCCCGGGCAAAATAATGCTGGAACGGCGGGTTTTCACGCCCAGGTTGGCGGTCCTGCTCACCCGCCAGCCAACTTTCCCAGCTATCTAGCGGGTTTCTACTATCTGGCTGAACTAAGAGCTTGTCCAGTTGACATCCCAATCTCACACCTGACAGGACGCTTTGCCGCCTGCCGGGACACAGTAGTTTGACTGCATTCCAACTCTCTGTCTTCTTTCTTTCTTTCTTTCTTTCTTTCTTTCTTTCTTTCTTTCTTTTTCTTTCTCTCTTTCTTTTTCTTCCTTCCTTCCTTTCTTCCTTTCTTTCTTTTCTTTCTTCCTTTCTCCTTTCTTTCCCTTCTTTCTTTTCTTTCTTTCTTTCTTCTTCCTTCCTTTCTTTTCTTTCTTTCTCTTTCCTTTTCTTTCTTTCTTTTCTTTCTTTCTCTTCCTTCCTTTCTCTTTCTTTCTTCCTTCCTTCCTTCCTTCCTTTTCTTTCTCTTTCTCTTTCTTTCTCTTTCCTTTTCTTTCTTTCTTTCTTTCTTTCTTTTCTTTCTTTCTTTCTCTTCCTTCCTTCCTTTCTTTCTTTCTTTTATTTCTTCCTTCCTTTCTTTCTCTTTCTTTCTTCCTTCCTTCCTTCCTTTCTCTTTCTTTCTTTCTTTCTTTCTTTCTTTCTTCCTTCCTTCCTTCCTTCCTTCCTTCCTTTCTCTTTCTTCCTTTCTTCCTTCCTTTCTTTTCTTTCTCTTTTTCTTTCTTTCTTTCTCTTTCCTTTTCTTTCTTTCTTTCTTTCTTTCTTTCTTTCTTTCTTTCTTTCTTTCCTTTCTTTCTCTTTCTTTCTTTCCTTTCTTTTTTTCTTCCTTTCTTCCTTCCTTTCTCTTTCTTTTATTTCTTCCTTCCTTTCTCCTTCTTTCTTTCCCTTTTTTCTTTTCTTTCTTTCTTCTTCCTTCCTTCCTTTCTTTTCTTTCCTTCTCTTTCTCTTTCTCTTTCTTTCTTTCTCTTTCCTTTTTTCTTTCTTTCCTTTCTTTCTCTTCCTTCACTCCTTTCTCTTTCTTTCTTCCTTCCTTCCTTCCTTTCTCTTCCTTCCTTCCTTTCTCTTTCTTTCCTTTCTTTCTTTCTTCCTTCCTTCCTTTCTCTTCCTTCCTTTCTCTTCCTTCCTTTCTTCCTTTCTTCCTTCTATTTCTATTTTTATTTCTATCTTTAGCTCTCCCTATTGGCCCATAACAACTCTGTCAGGGCCCATATAAGCATTTCCTGGGGGCACATTCCTGACCGATGAGACTCCCTTTCCACAACTGTTTTGGGGTTGGGGGGGTGGGTGTCTCTCCAAGGTGTCTTTAAAGCCACCAAGGGTGGGGGGCCCCTCTAAATTTAGCCACCTCTCTACAGAAACAAGCCGACACCTTCTTAGAATAGACTTGGTCATGATACGACCTATCTCTCTCCAGTAAATAGGGGCCCTCCCTCCCGTTGCTCTCCATCTCTATCCGCAGAGAGTCAATTGCCCCAGAAAAAATTAAAATCCAAAGCAAAGCAAAAGTAGAACAAATATCAAACGCTCCATGGATTCCATGCACGGTGAATAATTCCAACATATAATATATAATTCCCCAACCCAGCCTGTTAAAAAAAATCAATACATACATACATATGTATTTTCCAAATATGATGTATATAAAACACCCTATTCTCCAAAGCCCCTGAAGGCAGGACAAGAAGCAATGGGTGGAAACTAATCAAGGAGAGAAGCAACCTGGAATTAAGGAGAAATTTCCTGACAGTGAGAACAATTCACCACCCTTGCGGGATGGAATCTTGGGCAACTGAATGGAGCTGAGTGTTTACTGGCCGGATGCCCTTCCTGTCACCATTGCGGAGATTGTTTCAAGGCAGACTATTGAATGAGGCAAAAAAACCCCCATCTTTTGAAGCTATGTATAGCATCTCTTAACTGACCATCCATCGTTCTGCACTTTTTCTACTGTTTTTCTTCTCCCAGCACCTGTAATTACCGTATTTTTCAGACTATAAGACGCACTTCCCCCGCCCCCCCCCCCCAAAAAAAGTGGGTGGAAATGTCGGTGCGTCTTATAGACTGAATACGGCCCTGTTTTTGGCATCCCGAAACACACACCCTGCACGTCCCATTTTGGCCAAAAATGGGCCCATTTTTGGCAAAAACAAGATGCCCAGAGGGTTTGGGAGGCCTGCAGAGTGCTCCTGGGGCCCAGGGAGGGCAAAAATGGGATGTGGGGGGGGGGTTTCAGGAGGCCAAAAACAGGCCCGTTTTCAAGAAAAACGGGCCAGTTTTTCACAAAACGGGACATGCAGAAGGTTTGGGAGTAGTGGTGAAATCCAAATTTTTTTACGACCGGTTCTGTGGGCATGGCTTGGTGGACGTGGTGTGGCTTGGTGTGGGTGTGGCTTGGTGGGCATGGCAGGGGGTTGGACTAGAAGACCTCCAAGGTCCCTTCCAACTCTGTTATTGTATTCTATTCTAAATGGTATAGGGTTTCCTGCTCGAGCAGGGAGCAGAAGAACACGGAGGCCAGACATCATCAAAACTACACCAGCCAGAGCATAGAACAACTCAGGAGCCTTGGTAGTACAGTGGTTTAATGCACCCTGTTATTAACACAGCTGCCTGCAATTTCTGCAGGTTCGAATCTTACCAGGCTCAAGGTTGACTCAGCCTTCCATCCTTTCTAAGGTAGGTGAAATGAGGACCCAGTTTGTGGGGGCAATAAGCTGATTTTGTATAAATATACAAAAAGTATGAAGGCTATTGCTTAACGCATTGTAAGCCGCCCTGAGTCTCCGGAGAAGGGCGGCATATAAATCAAATTAAAAAAAAAATTGCTTGGAGTTCCTTGCTAAACGCCTGTTTATCCTGGTTAAAAACATGTTAATGGCATCTTAGAACAAGGTCCCCTAGGAGAAGGGCGTAAAATGGGAATTAAAACTGCAGGATGGAGCCCTCAAATGTGCCACCTAACCCAGGATCCAAATCGAGGCACAAAATCCAACTATGGGAAGGCGAGCAGAGGTGGGAGGATTCGTTAGCTTTACCCGTTTGATCCACTTCTTCCTCTGGGATCAGTTGTCTGATCCTCTTTAAAGCCGGTTTTAATTTGAAGGCACAGCCGCAGATTTCCCCATCTCTCCTATTTTTTGTGGGATCTGAAATGCGGAGAAGGCCGGGCCTAGGAGAAGCTTCGGCCTGTGTGTAAGATAGTCCACAAACCGCCAAATTAGGAGAGCAGTCTCGGTTGGCAGATTCCCATCCTTATTTTGCAACCTCCCGCCGGCTATGCCTGGCCCAGGTTCAGGCGGACGTGCTGGGGCTCACACGAAGGCTGGACGGACGGACTCCTCAGCCAGGCCTTCCCCACAGAAGCCCCACCACGGGATCTGTCCCTGTGGCGGCATCACCTGACACGAAGATGGGACGAGACATTTCGGCTCTTCCCATGTTTGGCCCTCGTAAGGCTTGGAGACTTCTGCAGATTCCTGGGTTGTGGCTGATCTCAGGCGTCGAGTGCAATCCTCTAGCGCAGAGCCTTTGCAAGGGAGCTGAGCTGGCCACCGTCTACATTGTTCTGACTGTCATGATTTTCAACTTGGTTGGCCTAAAGGTGCTTTTTTTTCTAAGACGCAACCGAGTTTTCTTTGCTTTTCGTTGAAGACGTTTCGCGTCTCATCCCAGCAGCTTCTTCAGCTCTGACTGGATGGTGGGGAACGGAAGGAGTTATACCGTATTTTTCGGAGTACAAGATGCACCTTTTCCCCTCCTAAAAGTGGGTGAAAATTTAGGTGCATCTTATAGACCGAATATGGGCGTTTTTTGGCTTCCGGAACCCTCCGTGCGTTGCATTTCCGCCCTTCCCGGCACTCAGAAGCACTCTGCAGTGCTCCGCATGGTCCATTTTTGCCGAAAATGGGCCTGTTTTTGGGCTCCCAAGGCCTCCGTGCATCACATTTTCACCCTCCCTGGCCCCCAGAACAGTGGTGGGTTCCTCCTGGTTTGGCCCGGTTCTCCCGAGCCGGTAGCAGTGACAATATGATGTCACTGAACTGGTTCTGCCCCCAACGCCCACCCACCCCCCCGGGCCCACCCACCCACCCCCCGCGTTATTCTTGCCTTTTATTTGGCCCCACCCCCAATCTATTGCTGCCTCCTGAGTCCCAGCTGATGACTAGAGGGAAAAAAAACTGTTTAAACTCTTGCCTCGGGGCTTCAAAGGGCCGCCCTACAGCTGATCAGTGTTAAAAGAAAACAAATGAGTAGACCAGTGCCTGCAAAAATACATGAGTAGATCAGTGCCTGCAAAAATAAATGGGTAGACCAGTGCCTGCAAAAATACATGAGTAGATCAGTGTCTGCAAAAATACATGGGTAGATCAGTGCCTGCAAAAATACACGGGTAGATCAGTGCCTGCAAAAATACATGAGTAGATCAGTGCCTGCAAAAATACATGAGTAGACCAGTGGCTGCAAAAATACATGAGTAGATCAGTGCCTGCAAAAAATAAAATGTGTAGATCGGTACAGCTCTGCAAGCAGTTAAAAGCCTGGTAGACCAGTACCTCTGCTAAATCCTAAATAATTGTCACATGACCATCAAGCCACATCCACAAAATAAGCCACGCTCACAGAACCGGTAGTAAAAAATTTTTAGAACCCACCCCTGCCCCAGAAGCACTCTGCAGGCCAAAAATGGGCCTGGGGGCCTGGGAAGGAAAAAACGCAATGCGCTGAGGTGCAAATGGGCTGTACGGAGCACTGCAGAGTGCTTCTGGAGGGCGAAAATGCGACGTGCCAAGGCCAAAGACTATTTTTTTCTTGTTTCTCCTCCTGTAAATTTAGCTGCGTCTTACAGTCCCAAAAATACAGTACATTTATACATCCTTCCATCCCCCACCTTCATCCAGTCAGAGCTGAAGAAGCTTCTGGGATGAGAGGCGAAACGTCTTCAAAGAAAAAAAAAAAAAAGAAAGAAAGCCCAGTTGCCTCTTGGGGGGAAAAAAGCACCTTTGGGACAACCATGACCTGGAGGATGGAGAATCTCCCTAGATATTCAATTTTGTCGTCTTTTAAGATGTGTGGACGGCGACTCCTGGAATTCCCCAGCCAGTTAAAAACCATAAAGAAAGACAAAAGAAGGGAGCGGGGATGGCAGAGTTAGCTTTAGAAATAGAAATGAAGTGGAATGAAATTAGAATAGAGTAGAGTAGAGTAGAGTAGAGTAGAGTAGAGTAGAGTAGAGTAGAGTAGAGTAGAGTAGAGTAGAGTAGAACTAGGAACTAGGAACTAGGAACTAGGAACTAGGAACTAGGAACTAGGAATTAGGAATAGAATAGAATTAAGAATTGGGAATAAGAATTAGGAATGGAATAGAATAGAATAGAATAGAATAGAATAGAATAGAATAGAATAGAATAGAATAGAATAAGGAATTAGGAATAAGAATTAGGAATAGAATAAAATTAAGAATTAAGAATTAGGAACAAGAATTAGGAATGGAATGGAAGAGAAGAGGAGAGGAGAGAATAAGGAATTAGGAATATGAATTAGGAATAGAATAGAATTAAGAATTAGGAATAAGAATTTGGAATGGAATGGAATGGAATGGAATGGAAAGGAAAATATGAAGTACAATAGAATAAGAATAGAACAGAACAGAACAGAACAGAATAGAATAGAATAGAATAGAATAGAATAGAATAGAATAGAATAGAATAGAATAAGGAATTAGGAATAAGAATTAGGAATAGAATAGAATTAAGAATTAAGAATTAGGAACAAGAATTAGGAATGGAATGGAATGGAATGGAATGGAATAGAATAGAATAGAATAGAATAGAATAGAATAGAATAGAATAGAATAGAATAGAATAGAATGAAAAATAGAGTAGATTAGAGTAGAACAGAATAGACTAGAATAAGTACAGAATTAAAGCAGAATTAGAATAGAATAGGATAGAACACAATGAATAGAACAGAACAACAGATTAGACTCGTTTAGATTCGAGCAGAACAGAACAGAACAGAATAGAAATAAAATCCTAGGGCTGGAAGGGATCCTGGAGATCTTCTAGTCCAGCCCTCTGCCCAAGGCAGGAGAAACCAGGGAAAGTTTTTCGGTGTAATTTTGTGCTTGGAGGCACAAAAAAAAAAAAAACTTTGGCTTGCAATCCTCGCGGTTCCTCCCAACCTGGAGCCCTTCAGATTTCACCAAACCGCTGGGCCCGTCATCCCCAATTCCCAAATAAAGTTTTGCTTGCAAACGTCTCCCTGCCCAGCTCGGATGCAGCCTTCAAAACAAATCCAAGCAGAGGTTTAAAATAATCCTGGCGAGGCTGTGACAGCTGGGCCTTGGCTGACCCCTGGTGGTCGTCCCGTCTAAGCGCAGGCTGCCTTCTGATGGTGAGAGAGAGCCTAAAAATTTGGGGTGTCGTGGCAAAATTCCCCAGGCGTCCCCACTTCGTCTTCCTTCATCCACCCCGGCAGCGAAGGCTTCTCACAACCTGAATGGAATCGCGAGGGGTCGGCTGGGTGAAGCAGGAAGATCTTGAGCCTCTCTAGGGACCCCAGGGAGTCTTGCTCCCGTCTAGCGGGTGACCCCGGCTGCACCCCAGCTTGGATAGCAGGAGGATAAGGATAAGGATAATTTTATTTCTATACCGCCCCTCTCCCGAAGGACTCGGGGCGGTGTACAGCCAGGTAAAAACACAATACGAATATCACAATTGAAATTTAAAAATTATTAATGGTATTACATTTAAGGCCAATTAACTAAAAAAACCCCAACATTTAAGAATTCCAAATTTAAAACTCAATTTATGAAGCTAGCCCTGCCTGTCGGAAGAGCAGGGTCTTAAGAGCACAGCGGAAAACTCGGAGGTCAGAGATCTTACGTATGTCCGGGGGCACTTCATTCCAAAGGGCAGGGGCTCCCACAGAGAAGGCTCTCCCCCTGGGTGTCACCAGCCGACATAATTTGGCCGACGGCCAGAGGATGCAGCATTGGAGAAGCGATGATGAGTTTCTGGCTGCCCGGACTCCTCTGGGTACCGGCGCTGAGCTGTTGGGATGGAAGAGAAAAATGAACTATGCCTTAAGAATTTCAAACCATTTCCACCTTTCTCTCTTCTCCCGGGCCAAAGAAGAAGAAAAAATGGGGTGGAGTAAGCCCCTCATTTCTTGGGGGGGGGGGCGCGGATGGGGGGGATAGTTTATTTATTTATTTATTTATTTATTTATTTATTTATTTATTTATTTATTTATTTAAATTACTATACCGCCCTTCCCCTTTCGGACTCAGGGCGGTGAACAGCCAAAAATAAAACATTTGTACACAAAAGTTAAAATAGTTTTAAAATAATTAAATAAAGTTTGGCCCATAATTTAAAACATTTCAATTAAAATCAGTATCAATTTTAAAAACCGATATAAAATCAAGCCAGCCCGGCTAACTGAAAGAAATAGGTTTTAAGGGCCCGATGAAAAATCCGGAGGTCTGGGATCACTCGTATCTCTGGGGGTAGATTGTTCCAGAGGGTAGGCGGCCCTCTCTGTGAGAGCGAACAAATTTTATTATTTAAATTTTTATACCGTCCTTCTCCCGAGGGACTCAGGGCAGTGCACAGCCAACAATAAAACACACATATACATAAAATTTAAAAACAATTTAAAACATATTAAATACTTTGGCCCCAATATTATCAAAAAACTAAAACAACCATTAAAATTCATGTTTAGGCCAGCCCAGCTTGTTGGAACAATAACATCTTGAAGGCACGGCGAAAGGCGCGTAGGTCAGGGACCAGCCGTATCTCCAGGGGCAATTCATTCCAGAAGGCAAGTGCCCCCACAGAGAAAGCTCTCCCCCTGGGGGTCGCCAGTCGACATTGTTTGACCGAAGGCAACCTGAGGAGTCCCTCTCTGTGGGAGCGTACTGGCCAGTGGGAGGCTATCGGTACCAGAAGGCGATTCGTAAGTACCCAGGTCCTAAGCCATGGAGCGCTTTAGAGATGGTAACCAACACCTTGAATCGCACCCGGAAGACCACCAGGAGCCAGTGCAGCTCGCGCAGGAGAGGTGTTACATGGGTGCGCCGTGTTGCTCCCATAATCACCCGCGCGGCCGCATTCTGGACCAGTTGGAGCCTCCGAATGCTCTTCAAGGGGAGCCCCATATAGAGAGCATTACAGTAGTCCAGACGGGAAGTGACGAGGGCATGAGTGACCGTGCACAAGGAGTCCTGATCCAGAAAGGGACGCAACTGGTGAATCAGGCGAACCTGATAAAAAGCCCCCCTGGCCACAGCCGTCACATGATCTTCTAGAGACAGCCGTGCATCCAGGAGGACACCCAAGTTGCGAGCCCTCTCTGAGGGGGCCAAGATCTCACCCCCAATAGTCAGTGATGGCACCAGCTGGCTATATCGGGACGCCGGAAACCACAGCCACTCAGTCTTGGAGGGTTTGAGTCTGAGCCTGTTTCTCCCCATCCAGATCCGCACAGTCTCCAGGCACCGGGACATCACTTCAAGGGCATCATTGGGGTGATAGTTAGCCTGACTAGGTGGCTCAGTGGCTAAGACACTGAGCTTGTCGATCAGAACGGTCAGCAGTTCGAATCCCTAGAATAGGTCTCATTCGTGAGCAGGGGGTTGGACTAAATGACCTCCAAGATCCCCTCCAACTCTGTTACTCTTATAGATATTTCTGCAAAACCTGGACCGGCAATTTGGGACAGTGGGGTTAGAAGAGTCCTGGCTTCGTCGGGGTCAGGCTGGATGATCTCGAAGGTCCCATCCCTTTCCTTTTTGAGTTTTTTTTTCCAGCGGCCTACCTCCCGCCCGGAAGCCGAGCTCTGTCCTGCCTTCTTTCTTTGAGACATCCCCGGGTTCCAGTGGCAAACGAGGCTGTCATTTTGGACGCTGTAGTTCTTATTTCCCAGCAACCAGTAAGTTTTCATTTTCCCTTTGCCCTCCAAAGGGAAGGAGAGAAAGAGAGAGAGAGAGAGAGAAAGAGAGGTATTCAGCCAAACACACAGCAGAAAATTAAATGGGTTTAGTTTTGAAACACCCTGGGACGAAGCAGCGTTTAAAAATGTAAAAACTGAGAAGCCACGGGTTAGGAGATTTCGAGGGAACGAACAAAAATGCTACTCTGGTTTTTTTTGTTTTTTTTTTCCGAAGATGAGATATTTTATTCTTATATGCTGAGTTGTTTTAAGGATTAGGACTCCATTTCAGCTACAAACTGTTCCCCTGCTTTCCTTTTTCAATATGTTAAAAGGATTAACTTTCATTTCATTTTAAGCTGCCCAAAATGGTGGAAAGTCAGGCCCTGTGGTGGGATTCAGCCAGTTCGCACCTATTCGGGAGAACCGGTTGTTAAAAGAAATCTTATTTTGGTTTTTTCCCACTTTACAGGGCTAATCCTGTAAGGAAGGCAGGAAGGAAACATTCTGGTGGTGTTTCTAGCCTAATCTTTATTGCCCTGCTTACAGAAACTGCCTCTCGGGTTAACCCTTATCACATTGTAACAGCTAAGGCGCTTCGCCCATAGACGTGAGTGATGTTGAATTGGCCATGCCCACACAGTCACATGACCATTGAGCCACACCTAACCTAATGCCCTGGTCATTAGGACGGAGAACCGGTTGTTAAATTATTTGAATCCCACCACTGGTTAGGCCGCATGTAAGTTATTGTTATTAATTTGGAAGTGGTATTGGTATTGGGCAGGAAGGCCCAAAGGTGTTTTTTTCAAAAGGCAACTGGCCTTGTGTTGTTGTTTTTCTTGAAAATGTTTCGCTTCTTATCTAAGAAGCTGAAGATGTTTAAGTCTATTCTATTCTATTCTTCATTCCTCTATTCTATTCTATTCTGTTCTATTCTATTCTATTCTATTCTATTCTATTCCATTCTATTCCATTCCATTCCATTCCATTCCATTCCATTCCGTATTTTTTATTCTATTCTATTCGATTCGATTCCATTCCATTCCATTCTGTATTTTCTATTCTATTCTATTCTATTCTATTCTATTCCATTCCATTCCATTCCATTCCATTCCATTCCATTCCATTCCGTATTTTTTATTCTATTCGATTCGATTCGATTCGATTCCATTCCATTCTGTATTTTCTATTCTATTCTATTCTATTCTATTCTATTCTATTCTATTCTATTCTATTCTATTCTATTCTATTCCATTCCATTCTGCATTTTCTATTCTATTCTATTCTATTCTATTCTATTCTATTCTATTCTATTCTATTCTATTCTATTCTATTCCATTCCATTCCATTCTATATTTTCTATTCTATTCTATTCTATTCTATTCTATTCTATTCTATTCCATTCCATTCCATTCCATTCCATTCCATTCCGTATTTTCTATTCTATTCTATTCTATCCTATTGTATTGTATTCTTACGTGGTCGTACGTCGAGGAGTGCCTGCAGCCACCAAATCTCCTGTTTTGTTTCAGCCAGCAGAGAATCTAAATTGAGTTTAGGGGCCACACAACACATCTCGCTAAACTAAGCAGGACCCAAGCAATTTTAGGAGAGGCGACGGGTCAATCATTTCCTTCTTGGCTTTGAGCGGTTGGTTCTTTCTATAAATAACAGAAGAGCAGAGGGCCGGCTCGGTAGGGAACCGGTAGGGAAAATTATTTAATTTCACCACTGGTCCTAAGTCACTTTTTTTGACTGCCATTGAAACTTTCAACAGTCAGTAAACGAACTGTTGTTGTAAGCTGAGGACTAGCTGTAAGCTGTTTGGGGCAGGGAAGTTTCCTCTTGCTGTGCTTCTTCCCGTGAGCTGCTCAGAACAGAAAAGTTGTGGCCTGTGGGCCGCCGGCCCCTCCAGCAGCCGAATCAGAGGAGGAGGAGGAGGCATGGGAGTCAGGGTCAGCAACCTGAGAGCTCCGAGGGGGAAGAGGGAATGGAGCCGTCAGAGAGAGAGAGAGAGAGACAGAGGCGGAGCCTGGGTCGTCCGTCAGCCCTCAGATGGAGAGTCAACAGTCCCCAGGTCTGGAGGTGGCTGATGAGGAAGAGGAGGAACAGCTGGGTCCAGTGCCTGACGCACGGATGCGCAGAAGGCAGAGGAGAGGAGAGCAGTGGAAATCAATGGCCCGGTCCTTGGGAAGGAAGAACCACCGCTGCTAGCGAAGCCCCACCCTAGCTCTGGGGATAAAAGGCAGGGGGCGGAGATGAATAGATATGGCAAACAACTATTCATCTCCCTGCTGGACAGACTTGTTAGCCTGTGGTGAGAGAAAATATTTTTTTCTTAACGGAACCCCAAATAATAATAACCAAAATACAAACCTTCACCTCAATTTCTCCTCTGGGCTCAATTTCGTAGGTATCATCTTCAAGGAGAGCCTGGTAGGTGGCTGAGCTGATGTGTATTTTCTGGGCTGAGGAAGGATGATCAAAAATACTTTTTTGAAAAAATCTGCCTTTCTGCCTCCACGTCAACACAGAAGAATGCAAGCAGTTGCACGTAATCGGGGGTGAAATGCTCCCGGTTCGGCCGAATCGGTAGCGATGGTGGCCGGTGGTTCAGAGAACCGGTAGCGATGGCGGCGCGAGGCTCCGCCCACCCACTTGGTCGTCATTACGTCTTGGTTTTAATCAGGAAGTAACCTGTTTTTTACCGTCTGCTCACACGCAACATGTGCATTTCCGAACCGGTTGGGAAGGTAAGTAGATTTCACCCCTGCCCGTAATCCACTATAAATTTAAACCCCAAGTCTGAGACTTACATTAAAAAAAAAATCCACCAGGAATTTTGTCCATCAGTTGTTGTCTCTTCCTTTAAAATAAGTTAAACTTCTAGTCCTCGTGATTCTGAATACAGGTAGTCCTCGACTTACGACCACAATCTGCCCCCAACATTTCCGTTGCCAATGGAGACATTTGTCAAGTGAATTTTGCCCCATGTTGCAACCTTCCTTGCCACAGTCATTAAGTGAACCAGTGAATCAGTTAAGTCAGTAGACGGTTTTTAAGTGAATCCGCCTTCCCCATTGGTTTTGCTTGTCAGAAGGTCACAAAAGGGGATCACGTGACCTTGGGACAAAGCAGCCATCGTAAGTATGAATCGGTTGCCAAGCATCTGAATTTTGTTCAAGCGAGCATGAGGATGCTGTAACGGTCGTAAGTGTGTAAAACGACCACTTTGTTCAATGCCGTTGTCATTTCAAATGGTCACTAAATGAACTGTTGTAAGTCAAGGACCACCTATAAAGAGAAATCTAGCAGCTGCTGAGTTAGATCTCTGATTCCAGGTAGCCCAGCTCTATTGACGCTAAATAAGACAGATTTATAGGTTTGACTGAAGGTACCTTCAAGGTATAATCCAGGGGTGAAATGCTCCTGGTTCGGACCGGATCGCCCGATCCGGTAGCGATGGAGGCGGGTGGTTCGGAGAACCGGTAGCAAAAATCCCTGCTCCCCCCCCATGGCCAGCTGAGCTGCACAATCATCAGAGGCTTTTTTTCTTTTAAATGCCTCTGACGATCCAAGCTGAGTTGCCTGATCGGCAGAGGGTTTTTTAAAAACTCAGCTTGGATCGTCAGAGGCATTTAAAAGAAAAAAACCCTATTTTTCTTTTAAATGCCTCTGACGATCCCAGCTGAGTTTTTTAAAAAGCCTCTGCAGATCAGGCAACTTAGCTGGGATCGTCAGAGCCTTTTGAAAGCATTTTTTTACAACCTCTTCCCGAAGAGGTTGTAGAAAAAATGGTTTTAGAAGTAAAAAAAAAAAAAATGGCCACACCCATCCAGTCACATTACCCCCCCCAAGCCACGCCCACAGAACCGGTAGTAACAAATTTTAAATTTCACCACTGGTATAATCTACTCAATATTGAATTAGAGAAATGGCAAAACTTATGGGAAAGAAACTATAAATTAACAATGGCAACGAAAAGAAAAAAAAAGAAAACTTATATAAAACTTTTATATAAAGAAAACTTATATAAAATTTATTTATTTTATTTTTATTTATTTATTAGATTTTTATACCGCCCCCTCTCCCGAAGGACTCGGGGCGGTGAACAGCCAAAGTTAAAAACATACAATATAAACAATTAAAATACGTTTAAAACAGAATTAAATCTAAAATGGCTCCCCAATTTAAAACGCCTTACCCATACCCCTATAAATAAGACGAATTTAAAATTTAAAAATTTAAAATTTCCACATTTAAAAAGGGGGAAGATTTAGGCCAGGCCAGCTTGATAAAATAGAAAAGTCTTAAGCGCGCGGCGGAAGGTGCGCAGATCCGGGATCCTACGTATCTCCGGGGGGAGCTCGTTCCAAATCGTAGGTGCCCCCACAGAGAAGGCTCTCCCCCTAGGGGCCGACAGCCGACATTGTTTGGCCGACGGCACCCGGAGGAGCCCCTCTCTATGGGAGCGTACTGGCCGGTGGGAGGCTATTGGTGGTAGCAGGCGGTCCCGTAAATAACCAGGTCCTAAGCCATGGAGCGCTTTAAAGGTGATAACCAGAACCTTGAAGCGCACTCGGAAGACCACCGGGAGCCAGTGCAGCTCGCGCAGGAGAGGTGTCACATGGGAACTCCATGTCGCTCCCATCACCACCCGCACGGCCGCACTCTGCGCCAGTTGGAGCCTCCGAGTGCACCTCAAGGGAGCCCCATGTAGAGAGTGTTGCAGTAGTCCAGACGAGAAGTAACAAGGGCATGAGTGACTGTGTGTAGGGAGTCCCGATCTAGATAGGGACGCAACTGGCGGATCAGGCGAACCTGATGAAAAATCCTCCCGGACACGGCCGTCACATGCTCTTCTAACGACAGCCGTGAATCCAGGAGGACACCCAAGTTGCGAGCCCCATCCGTGGGGGCCAATGATTCGCCCCCAATAGTCAGCGATGGCAGTAGCTGACTATATCGGGACGTCGGAAACCACAGCCACTCGGTCTTGGATGGGTTGAGCCTGAGCCTGTTCCTCCCCATCCAGATCCGTACGGCCTCCAGGCACTGGGACATCACTTCAAGGGCATCGTTGGGGTGGTCCGGGGTGGAGATGTACAGCTGGGTGTCATCCGCGTACTGATGGTACTTCACCCCAAAACCACGGATGATCTCGCCCAGCGGCTTTACATAAATGTTGAACAAAAGGGGCGAGAGGACCGATCCCTGCGGCACCCCACATATGAGGGGCCTCAGGGTCGACCTCTGCCCCCCTGTCAACACAGACTGCGACCGGTCGGAGAGAAAGGAGGAGAACCACCTTAATACGGTGCCTCCCACCCCCAACTCTTCCAACCGGTGCAGCATGATACCATGGTCGATGGTATCAAAAGCCGCTGAGAGGTCTAACAGGACCAGGACAGAGGAGCAGCCCCTGTCCCGAGCCCTCCAGAGATCATCGACCAACGCGACCAATGCCGTTTCCGTGCTGTATCCAGGCCTGAAACCCGACTGGAACGGATCCAGATACGACGCTTCATCCAGGTACTGGGGAAGCTGTCCCGCAACCACACTCTCAACAACCTTCGCCACAAAACGAAGGTTGGAGACTGGACGATAATTAGCCAATATTGCTGGGTCCAGGGAAGGCTTCTTGAGGAGGGGCCTCACCACTGCCTCCTTAAGGGCGGCGGGGAAGACACCCTCACCCAATGAAGCATTTATAATCCCCTGGAGCCAGCCTCGCGTCACCTCCCGGGAAGCCAGCACTAACCAGGAGGGACACGGGTCCAACAAACATGTGGTCGCGTTCAATCTACCCAGAATCCTGTCCACGTCATCTGGGGTCACAGGATCAAACTCATCCCAGATAACAGTCTCAAGACCTGCCTCCGTCACTCTCGCTGGATCTACCCAGTCAGAGTCCAGACCTTCCCGAATCTGAGTGATTTTGTCATACAGATACTGAACAAAGTCCTCGGCTCTTCCCTCCAAGGGGTCCTCCCGCGCTTCCTGGTGGAGCAGGGAGCGGGTCACCCTAAACAGGGCGGCCGGGCGATTATCTGATGACGCAATAAGAGCAGCAAAATGCGTACATTTTGCTGCTTTTATCGCCACTAGGTAAGTCCTAATATGGGATCTAACTAGTGTCCGGTCCGATTCAGAAAGACTAGCTCTCCAACTACTCTCTAGGCGTCTTTTCTGGCGCTTCATCTCCCTCAGCTCCTCGGTAAACCAAGGAGCCAGGCGAGATCCGCGCCGGGTCAGAGGCCGCAAAGGCACGACTCGATCCAGGGCCCCAGTGGCCGCCCTATCCCAGGCGGCCACTAGGTCTCCAGTTGAGGCGTTAGCCAGAACCTCAGGAATTGGCCCAAGCTCCGTCTGGAACCTATCGGGTTCCATCAGGCGCCTGGGGCGGTACCATCTTATCGGTTCCGCCTCCCTGCAGCGGGGTGCCGCGGTACGAAGGTCAAGGCGAAGGAGAGAGTGATCCGACCATGACAAGGGCTCGATGACTACATCCCCTATCTCAAGATCACTCAACCACTGTCCAGAGACAAAAAGCAAGTCCAGTGTGTTTCCCCCAGTGTGCGTAGGGCCATGAATTAGTTGGGTCAGATCCATGGCCGTCATGGAAGCCATGAACTCCCGAGCCACCTCAGACGTCTCACCCACGGACGGCAGGTTGAAATCCCCCATGACCATAAGTCTGGGGGTATCAACCGCCACCGCAGCAATAACGTTGAGTAGCTCAGGCAGGGTTGCTGCCACGCGGCAGGGAGCCAGGTACGTGATCAGCAAGCCCATCTGAACCCCATGGCCCCACTTCACAAGGAGGGACTCACAACCAGCTGTCTGAGGTACAGTGGTCTCCCTGGGCCTAAGGCCTTCTCTAATAATAACCGCTACTCCCCTGCCCCTCCCTTGTGACCTCGGCTGACCTAAAATGTTTTTTAGACTTCACTTACCACCTGCTAGGTTAGCTAAAATGTTTAACAATATGTCTAGCAAATGTTGGAAATGGAATAAAAAAAAAACGGGCACATATACCCATATGTGGTGGACCTGCGTTAAAAGCAACAACAAAAAATTTTGGCAAAAATACATAAGTGGCTAGAAAAGACAGTAAGGAAAATATGTAGATTTCAAACCTGAACTTTTTCTATTAGGTATATAGCACCAGAAAAAAATTGATAAACAAAATATATATATTTAATATTGCATGTATTAACAGCAGCGAGGATTGTATTTGCACAATATTGGAAAAATTAAGAAATACCACGAGACGACGAGATCATTAGGAAGATTAGGAAGAAATGGACAGACTCGCATTGAAGATTATTTATTTATTTATTTATTTTATTTTATTGAATTTGTATACCGCCCTACTCCCGAAGGACTCAAGGCGGTGAACAGCCATAGAATAAAACATATATATACATATATATGTGTATATATATATATACATATACATATATAAACTAAAACGAATTAAATAATTTGGCTGAACAAATTTAAAACCCCAATAATTTAAAACCAAATTTAAAATTTCCATTTAAAAAGGGGAAAGACTTAGGTCAGGATTAAACAGAAAGAAGAGTCAGAATATTATCAAACATGGAATTTATTCTACCAGTGGTTGGAAAAAAAGGGTGGAGAATAAGAATGTAATCTGTACTGCTAAGCAAATAAAATAACCCAGGCGACACGATGTGTATTAAGCACTAACAAAATGTAAACAATAGAAAATCAATAAAACTCACGTAGACTGCTTGACTCCATGCGAGAGGCTGTGTTCACCGTGTCACCAAAGAGACAGTACCGGGGCATTTTATGCCCGACAATGCCAGCCACGCAGGGCCCTGCAGGAAAAGTGGAAAAGAGACAGGTTGAGAGACCCACACACAGCCGATGGACCCCACCCCGAGGTGTAAAACAGCGGTTGGCTCACCTGTGTGAATCCCGGCCCGTAACTGCAGCTTGCTAGTTGGCAGGTGGGGAATCGCAACCTGTCGGACCGCAGCTACCAGATCCAGGGCCATCTTGGCGATCTCGTGAGCGTGCCTGGTGCCGTTCCTCTCGGGCAGACCGCTCACGACCATGTAGGCGTCCCCGATGGTTTCCACCTTGTGGCCCCAAGGAAAATCGGGACCCATCATGGTTGATTCGCTATGCTCGCAACCAGACAACAGTAACGGGAAAGGGGGAGTGGGGCCCCCTTTGGGAGGGAAATTTGGAATGCCAGTTGGTCAACACAGACCCAACATCCCAAGGTCACCGGCTGTCCGAGGCAGACAGTGTCAAGCCTGAAGTTGGCCGAACTGTGGCTATTTTCTTTTGTAGTTTTTCTCTAGAGAAGTTCCCCTGCTCACAGCTGACACAGCCTGGAGCAAAGGGGAGCGGCATAGAGAAAGCTAGGGTGTGGTAGCCGAAACAAAATTCTTTCCCCTGAGAATCAAGGACATTGGTGCAGGTGTTCGAAAGGTGGAGACTGAGATCACCAAGCAACTGGGCTACATGCTGATTGGACTATGTGACGGGTGACTCTGGGGGGGAAATGACAAAGTTTTACTTTTAATTGGGTGTAAAACCGGCGGGAATCTAAGAGCCGGTTTTTCACCAAGAAAATGCCAATTTGATATGGTCCAATAAAATGTTCTTTGAGGAATACGGCTACCTCGGAGTTCTTATTGACTGGGACGTATTACTTGGAACCCAGGGGTGGGTTCTACTTACTTTTACTACCGGATCGCATCGTGCCAACGTGCGCATGCTTGTTTCGCTCGCACGCACGCTCTTCTGCGCATGCGCAGATCACTTATTATGACATCTGGGCCAGTGGGCGGAGCCTCCCGCTGGTTTTACTACCGGTTTTTGCAAACCGGTCCGAACCAGGGGCAACCCACCACAGTTTGAACCTTGACAGACAGACTGTTCCCAAAACAAAGCGAGTGCAAATGAACTGGTGGACATTGGACAATAGGAGATCCATGGGGAGAAAGGGAACATTTCCCTATGTATGCTGTTTGCGCGCGAAATTGT
The DNA here is from genome assembly GCF_029215685.1 of Pituophis catenifer annectens. NCBI lineage: Eukaryota > Metazoa > Chordata > Lepidosauria > Squamata > Colubridae > Pituophis > Pituophis catenifer. The sequence continues at coordinate 9,650,072 of NW_027256898.1, read as the reverse complement.
TAGAACTGGCTTTTCTACTTCTCTACCAGCACAGATTTTCCAGTAAAGTTATCATCTTTGGTAAGAAATAATATCTTTTGCTGTCTAACCAGTCGGACGGTTGACAGTACCCCTCGGGACGAAGTCCCTTCGGATTCAGGAAGGGTGAACAGCCTATTCCCCATAAACCTTCCCATGACCCGAGAAAAATGGGGCCAATTCTGACAACCTTGGGGATGGGTCTTCCAAACATAAATTACCGTATTTTTCGGAGTATAAAATGCACCCTTTTCCCCAAAAAAAGAGGGTGAAAATCTGGGTGCGTCTTATACTCCAAATGTAGCCCCGCCTGGCCTCACAAACGGAGATTTCAGAGGCTGAAAGAAGCCTCTGAAAGAAGCTTCAGAGAAAAAGCCTCTGAAAGGCTTTTATCTAAAATAATATGGCAAGTAACAAAAGAAGAATCGGTAAAGGTTCTAACCAAACTATGCTAACAAATCTGGAGAATGACACAATAACCAACAGATCGGAAGAGGTTAATCTACATACCAATGCCAAAGAAAGGAGATTGAACAGAGTACAGGTAGTCCTTCAGAATAAAAGGCTCTGAAAGAAGCTTGAGAAAAAAAAGCCTCCAAACAGAGCTTTAGAAAAAAAAGCCTTTTTTTCTGAAGCTGTTTCGGAGGCTTTCAGAGACAGAAAAAAAAGTTTTTTCTGAAACAGAGTTTCAGAAGTTTCAGAGGCAGAAAAAAAAGCAAGGCACAGAGCTCACAACCAAGGAAACTGTTGCTAAAATTCACCTCCGAGAACAGCTGATTGGAGGTATTCCGGGAAGCCGATCTATCCACCAATCAGCTCTATCCTTATTTTCTTCCCCAAAAACAAAGGTGCGTCTTATACTCCAAAAAATACGGTAGTTTTATTGATCCCGCCTCTTACGTTATCATCTTCAGTTACGGATTTCTAAATTTCGTTTTGGAAAGAATAGTTTCTTCCCGGTTAAGGAAGTTGGAAGTGCAGAGGGGAGATTTTCGTAACACAAATCCTCTTTTTAAGGATTTAATTGCAAGTGGTTCTCGATTTACAACATTTCAGTAAGTGGACTGTCCGTATTGGCACTGAAAAAAGTGACTTATGACTGTTTTTTCACATGACCGTTGCGCCCTCCCCAGGGTCACAGGATCAAAATTTGGATGCTTGGCAACTGACCCACACTTATGACGGTTGCAGTGTCCCGAAATCATGTGATCCCCTTTTGTGACTTCTGACAAACAGAGTCAATGAGGAAGCCAGATTCACCATGTCACCAACTTAATGACTGCAGTGATTCATTTAACGACTGTGCCAAGAGAGGCCGTAAAGTGGGGCAAAACTCACTTAACAACTGTCTCGCTTAGCAATGGAAATATGGGGCTCCATTGTGGTCGTAAGACAAGGACTATCTTGATATGATTTTGTTTTTTTCTTTTACGGGGACCATGGTTCTTGGGACCAGAATGAGCTGCCCTGCCAACGGGGAGCAAAACCTGTGCCCATTTCCTTGCTGTCCCCCAGGCAGAAGAAGTTGGGCTGACCTTGTAGACGTCGTACGAGTCGATCCTGGTGTCGAAACACACGTAGAGATTGTTGAGCATTTCCACCACCTGCAGCGGGGTGCACGAAGCAGAGATGGTGGTGAAACCCACAATGTCCGAAAAGAAGATGGTCACCTGGGAGGAGGAAGAGGAGGAGGAGGCAGAAGCCATGATGATGCAGTGGTTAGAATGCAGCATTGCAGGCTAACTCTGCCCACTGCCAGCAGTTCGATCCTGACTGGCGCAAAGTTGACTCAGCCTTCCATCCTTCCGAGGTCGGTAATATGAAGACCCAGATTGTTGGGGGGCAAGAAGCTGACTCTGTAAACCGCTTAGAGAGGGCTGTGAAGCACTGTGAAGCGGTATATAAGTCTAAGTGCTATTGCTTCCTTCCTTCCTTCCTGCCTTCCTTCCCAATAGTTAGAATGTGGTATTGCAGGCTAACTCTGCCCACAGCCAGGAGTTCAATCCTGACCGGCTCAAGGTTGACTCAGCCTTCCGTCCTTCCGAGGTGGGTATAATGAGGACCCAGATTGTTGGGGGGGGGGGGGGGCAAGAGGCTGACTCTGTAAACCGCTTAGAGGAGGCTGTGAAGCACAATGAAGCGGTATATAAGAGCCTTGGTGGCGCAGCAGACTAAAGCACTGTTAAGTAACATCAGCTGCCTGCAATTACTGCAAGTTCAAATCTCACCAGGCTCAAGGTTGACTCAGCCTTCCATCCTTTCGAGGTAGGTAACATGAGGACCCGGTTTGTGGGGGCAATAAGCTGACTTTGTATAAAAAAGAACACTGCTTGTGGGGGGGGGGGCGAAAGCCCTACTAAGCAGTATATACAAAAGTATGAAGGCTATTGCTTAACGCATTGTAAGCCGCCCTGAGTCTCCGGAAAAGGGCGGCATATAAATCGAACCAATAAATAAGAGCCTGTAGTACAGTGGACTAAAGCACTGCCATTAACATCTGCTGCTTGCAATTACTGCAAGTTCGAATCTCACCAGGCTCAAGGTTGACTCAGCCTTCCATCCTTTCAAAGGTAGGTAAAATGAGGACCCGGTTTGTGGGGGCAATAAGCTGACTTTGTATAAATATACAAAAGTATGAAGGCTATTGCTTAACGCATTGTAAGCCGCCCTGAGTCTCCGGAGAAGGGTGGCATATAAATTAAAGCAAAAAAATAAATAAATTAAAGCAAACAAATAAATAAATTAAAGCAAATAAATAAATAAATAAATAAATAAATAAATAAATAAATAAATAAATAAATGTTTGAGAGCTATTGCTATCTTCCTTCCTTCCTTCCTTCCTTCCTTCCTTCCTTCCTTCCTTCCTTCCTTCCTTCCCAATAGTTAGAATCCAGTATTGCAGGCTAACTCTGCCCACAGCCAGGAGTTCGATCCTGACCGGCTCAAGGTTGACTCAGCCTTCCATCCTTCCCAAGAGGTGGGTAAAATGAGGATCCAGATTGTTGGGGGGCAAGAGGCTGACTGTGTAAATATGCTTAAAGAGGGCTGTAAAGCACTTTGAAGCGGTATATAAGTCTAAGGGCTATTATTGCCATTGCTATTTTTTAGCCCCGCCAAACAGGAGTGCCTATTTAACAGAATAATAGAGCTGGGAGGGGCCTTAGAGGTCTTCTAGTCCAACCCCCTGCTCAAGCAACGAGACCCTAAAACATTTCAGACAAACGGCTGTCCAATCTCTTCTTAAAAACCTCCAGTGATGAAGGTTTCTGTTCCACTGGTTAATTGTTCTCACTGTCAGGGAATTTCTCCTTATTTCTAGGTTGCTTCTCTCCTTGATCAGTTTCCACCCGTTGCTTCTTGTCCTGCCTTCAGGTGCTTTGGAGAATAGCTTGACTCCCTCTTCTTTGGGGCAGCCCCTGAGAGATTGGAAGACTGCTATCATGTCTCCCGTAGTCCTTCTTTTCATTAAACTAGACATACCCAGTTCCTGCAGCCGTTCTTCATATGTTTTAGCCTCCAGTCCCCTAATCCTCTTTCTTGCTCTTCTCTGCACTCTTTCTAGAGTCTCCACATCCTTTTTACATCGTGGTGACCAAAACTGGATGCAGGATTCCACGTGTGGCCTTACCAAGGCCTTAAAAAGTGGCATTAACACTTCACGTGATCTTGATTCTATCCTTCTGTTTATGCAGCCTAGAACTGTGTTGGCTTTTTTGGCAGCTGCTGCACCCGGCTGGCTCAAATCACAGAAACCTTAATTTTTTTCTCATGCCTCTGCTTCTGCTCTGAGACCCTAGCCGGATTTTGCCCGTAGCTTGATGTTCTGTTTTTAATTTCCCCATTATTTCCAGATGGTTTCTGATACCGTATACCTCCTCTGGCTGTACATATACCGTAATTGGGCAATTAGGGTAATGATGAAAGAGCACTCAAGGAAATACAGATTTATGAGACTGGGGGGGGATTAATTAAGGGGGGGAATGTCCCTCTCAATGTGTGAGGGGAACAGCTTCCTTCCTTCCTTCCTTCCTCCCCCACTCCCTCCCTCTCATTCACCCACCCACCCATCTTTCTTACTTACTTCCTCCCTCTCATTCACCCACCTTCCTTCCTTCCTTCCTTCCTTCCTTCCTTCCTTCCTTCCTCTCATTCACCACCTTCCTTCCTTCCTTCCTCTCATTCACCCACCTTCCTTCCTTCTTTCCTTCCTTCCTCTCATTCACCCACCTTCCTTCCTTCCTTCCTTTCTTCCTTCCTCTCATTCACCCACCCACCCACCCATCTTCGTTCCTTCCTCCCTCCCTCCCTCTCATTCACCCACCCACCCATCTTCCTTCCTTCCTTCCTCCCTCTCATTCACCCACCTTCCTTCCTTCCTTCCGTCCTTCTTTCCTTCCTTCCTTCCTTCCTCCCTCCCTCTCATTCCCCTTCCTTCCTTCCTCTCATTCACCCACCCACCCACTCATCTTCATTCCTCCCTCCCTCCCTCTCATTCACCCACCCACCCATCTTCCTTCCTTCCTTCCTCCCTCTCATTCACCCACCTTCCTTCCTTCCTTCCTTCCTTCCTTCCTTCCTCCCTCTCATTCCCCTTCCTTCCTTCCTTCCTTCCTTCCTTCCTCTCATTCACCCACCCACCCACCCATCTTCCTTCCTTCCTTCCTCCCTCTCATTCACCTTCCTTCCTTCCTTCCTTCCTTCCTTCCTTCCTTCCTTCCTTCCTTCCTTCCTTCCTCCCTTCCCAATAGTTAGAATCCAGTATTGCAGGCTAACTCTTCCCACAGCCAAGAGTTCGATCCTGACCGGAGGATACCATATACCTCCTCTGGCTGTACATACCATAATTGACCAATTAGGGTAATGATGAAAGAGCACTCAAGGAAATGCAGACTTATTAGACTGGGGGGGATTAATTAAGGGGGGGAATGTCCCTCTCGATGTCTGAGGACCAACAACCAAATGCAAAAAAAAAAATCAAAGTGAGCAACAAAGAGTCAATAATTATGTCACAATTTGAATGTTCTTTGATTACGGGCCAATCGGATATGAAGAGCATCATTATTTTGTATGCTTTCCTAGGCAGAATTGGGGATGGAGGGGGCAAGCGGGGTTGAGGTATAACCCCCAGACCCACATCAGGGAAATATTAGTGGGGTTTTAGTTGGGCCTCACCGATCGTGCTTTTTTGTACCTCAGAATTGTGCAGCGATCAATCGGGAACCTTAAAGTCGTCTGATCCCTTCAGACAACTGTTATCTTACCTGGTCATAATTTTCTGCCTCTACATGCTTGTGTTTCCGTAGTTGTTTGACCACGGATTTGGGCAACATTTGATGCAGGAGGTCTTCAACCAGGTGCCTCTCCTCTTTCAGATCCTCAGTTCGTTCCTTGAGGGTCCTGGCGTAATTCTGGATCCATTCGGTCATCTCTTTGAAGGAAAAAAGGACGGCCGGGTAAATAAGCCCGGCGATCACCAAGAGGCTGATTTTGAGGCTAACCAGGGAGACGATATCTTTAGACTTCTTCTGAAGCTGCTCCCGCCTTTTCTGAAGCAAACATCTCTGGAGGACGTCAAGTTCGTCCATCCAAGGAGGGGGGCAACGACCGAAATCCCCAAGAAGGAGCGACCGTGTGGAGTCCTTCATGATGGGTGGCCAGGATGGAGAAGTTAGGATGCTCAGCCCAACATTCTTGGGTGTTTTCTGAGGTAAAAACAGAAGAAGTAAGAAGAGCAGACAGCCGGTGCCACAAAGCTTGGACTTCTTCAGGGTAGTGGGACATTTCTGGAGCTCGCAACACGGCCCGTTTGGTTCTCAGGAGAAGTCTGAGAAAGACCACATCTAACCAGTCTGGATTTGACCTCATCTTTGGGTCATCTCCCTCCTCAAGTGTCTGAAGGATCTCCAAGATTCCTGCAATCCTTTTGAGCTGCAGGAAAGCCATCCCAGCTGCCTCGGTACCATTTATCCTCTCCCTGATCGAGGCGACGTAAGTTGGACAGCTGAAACGATCGTTGTCCTTGCACCAGGATTCTTTGCAGAGAGCAACCAAGCTTTCCAGCGTGTCTCCCGGCCAAGAGATGTTCTCCACCGCCATGTCTCTTCCTCCTCCTCCTCCTCTTCCTCCTCCTTGCCAATGCGCTTCTTGGACAACAAGGAGATTGAACACTGAGAGCGCCAGGAAACTCCGGCACGAAGAGAGATTGCTGGCGGCCTTCTCAACATGCCTCCAGGACTCCAGAAGTTGGCTTAGATCCAGAGCAGTGTGTCCCAGCAAGGCGAATAAGGAGATGGAGCAGAGAGCCAAGACCCGTCTCACCGTCTTGCTGGTGTGGCAGTCCGACGGAGGGGAAGAACATCTGGAAGGAAGGCGGAAACCCGTTAAGTACCAGTAAGTAAGCTTCCCATCTTCTTCCTCCTGCGGTTAGCCTGGATCCTCCTCCTAATATTTTGACAGGGCTGCAGAATGAGGGTAGCAAAAGTGAATTGATCTGTTTCTTTCAGCCGTGTTTGATGCTCCATGCGAAGGCGGGTTAACGCTTGACATACTAATATATACCACGCACCCATATGAGTTATACGCAGGAAATTCTCCAATTGTGGGCATTTAAAGGAAAAAAAATACACGCCTAGGGTCATACTCATTCTTTTCTCGTAGTTCTTTTCTCTATTTTTTCCTACAATGCTCAAAAATTAGTCTTAGACTCATAAGCATATTCTGATTTACATATGGCTCATGAGGGCACCTTCCCTTCCTCTGGAGAATTATAGATAGCTTTAAATCATATGAAATTGGCGTTATTTTATTTTGTAAACTATGGTAAGAAGAGCCAGGAAATAGCTATTCTCTATCTCTATCTCTATCTCTATCTCTATCTCTATCTCTATCTCTATCTGTCTATCTGTCCATCCATCCATCCATCCATCTATCTATATCTATCTATCATCTCTCTCTCTCTCTCTATCCATCCACCCACCCATCCATCCATCATCTATCTATATCTATCATATCTATCTATCTATCTATCTATCTATCTATCTATCTATCTATCTATTATCTATCATCTCTCTCTATCCATCCATTATCTATCTATCCATCTATCTATCTATCTATTATCTATCATCTCTCTCTATACATCCATTATCTATCTATCTATCTATCTATCTATCTATCTCTATCTATCTATCTATCTATCTATCTATCTATCTATCTATCATATCTATATCCATCCATCCATCCATCTATATCATCTCTCTCTCTTTCTATCCATCCATCATCTATCTATCTATCTATCTATCTATCTATCTATCTATCTATCATTTATCTATCATCTCTCTCTCTCTCTCTCTTTATTTATCTATTTATCATCAATAGATAGATAGATAGATAGATAGATAGATAGATAGATAGATAGATAGATAGATAATTCTGAATTAGCAGCACTTCAGTTTGGCACTTGCCCCACGATGGAGGTTAGAAAACAGCTTGAATTTGGTAGCTTGAAAGAAAGATAGAAGCCAGGTTCCCGAAAGGTGGTGAAAACAAGATGGATTAGGGAAAGTAGCAGAGTAGCTAGGGGAAAAAATGCATTGAATGGTGAATTTAATGGCTGCAAAACCTCCAAACTTTTTTTAAAAAAATGTAGACAATTCTTTTTATATCGTTTGGGTTTCAGACCATCCCAAAATGCAGTTCTTACCAACAGCTTAAAAAAAATTATTATGAATGGTTAGAGGAGAGGTATAAAGGGCAAGGAAAGATTAAATGAGGAAGATACAGGAGTTGAAATGTAGCAACAAACAAATGGAAGTGGAAGTGACACTGAATGCACGATTGAAATTGAGTAAATGGTTGTTCTTGTATATATAAATCAATATTAGAATCCTATGTATAAACAGTAAATTGAAGTTAAGGGAGAAAAATGGAGATATAAGAAATGATTACCGATGTGAAAATGTTGCAAAGAAGAAAATTGTAAAAAAAAAATTTTTTTTTCGTTTTTAAAAAAACCTGTTTAATAAAAATTATTTTTTTAAAAAAAATTGTAATATTGTAATCGCTAGTTGCGATATCTTTATACGCTTCCCTTCTTAAAATCCCATCTGCTTCGTCAGAATCCATCGTTAATTTTTGCTGCCTTTTTTTTTTCCTTCTTCTTCCAGTTGATGGACAAATGACTTCTTCCATTAGGCTTGTTTGTTTGAATCTTTTTCCCAATTAAAGACCCCCATCCGAAGAGGGAAGCCCACCGCCTCTTAAGCAGACAGCAACATAAAAGCCATTTAAACCGAAGATGCTTTCTCGACCTTCAACTAGAGCAAAATTCCAGCCCGTCCCCCAAATCGTGATTTATTTATTTATTTATTTATTTATTATGATTAAAAATGCTTCGTTGGAGGCTACTCAAATGGGTGGAAATCTTATATAAGAAAATAAACTTTGCTTTAGGATTCTGCAAGCCGTTTTCCCCTTAAAAGCGTCGGACGAACTTTCTTCGGTTGAAAATGTAAAAGCAGCTTGGTTGCCAGCTTCTCCATCTTAAAAATAAAACAAAACACTCACCTGCAAGAAGAGAACCTGTTCCGGGAGCGAAGCGAATTTGGACTCCTGTTTTTGCTTTCCTTTTTGCCCGGGCCTAGTTTCGACTTGCAGGAAGACGAGGGAGTAAGGTAACGCAGGCTTTCTGTCCCTGACATGGTCTAGGGGTCTCCAACGGCCCAGACTTTGGGGCAAGGCGATGGGTTTGGGGCCCTTTGATCCGAGCTTCCGCTGGGAAGAGAGCAGCACGGTAAAAATTGGCACATCTGTTTGAACGGTTCTCTGCCTATTCGGGGAGCTGTTCTATCTCTCTCTCTCTCTCTCTCTCTCTCTCTTTTGGAATTACGTAGCGAAGAAACATGGATGCTCTCCCACTACAGGGCATTGGAAGTGGGAAGGAAATATAGATACAGATTAACCAGAGTTGGAAGGGATCTTAGAGGTCATCTAGTCCAACCTCCCCACCCCATCCAAGCAAGAGATCCTACATCGTTTCTGACAGATGGCAGTCCAATCTCTTCTTGAAAGCTTCCGGTGATGAAGCTCCCACCATTTCTGAAGGCAACTTCTGTTCCATTGGTCTATTGTTCTCGCTGTCAGAAAATTTCTCCTTATTTTTAGGTTTATTTATTTATTTATTATATTTCTATACCGCCTTTCTCCCATAGGACTCAAGGCGGTGTACAGTCAAGAAAAATATAGATACACAAACATCATAAAATTGCTAATTATTGAATCTCTTTAATAAAGGTTGAATCTCTCAGTTTCTAATCTTTTCTTGAAAGCTTCCAGGGATGAAGCTCCCACAACTTCTGAAGGCAACTTCCGTTCCATGGGTTGATTGCCCTCACTGTCAGAAAATTTCTCCTTATTTCTAGGTTGAAATTTTCCTTGATCAGTTTCCATCCATTGTTCCTTGTCTGGCCTTCATGGAAAATAGCTTGACCCCCTTCCTCCTCTCTGGGGCAGCCCCTCAAATATTGGAAGACTGCTATCATGTCTCCCCTGGTCCTTCTCTTCACTAAACCAGCCATGCCCAGTTCCTGCAACCGTTCGTCGTATGTTTTAGCCTCCAGTCCCCTCATCATCCTGGTTGCTCTTCTCTGCACTCTTTCTAGAGTCTCAGCATCTTTTTTATAGTGTGGTGACCAAAACTGGATGCAGTACTCTAGATGTAGTCTTACTAAGGCTTTATAGGGTGGTATTAGTACCTCTCTTGATCTTGATTGTATCCCTCGGTTAATGCAATTTAGGATTGCATTGGCTTTTTTCTCTGCCACCACACACTGGTTGTCCACTAAGACTCCAAGATCCCTCTCACAGTTACTGCTATTAAGCCTGGTTTCATCCAATCTATATGTGTAATTTTGGTTTTTTTTCTTGCCTAAGTGTAAGACTTTACTTTTCTCTACGTTGAATTTAATTTTTTTTAATTTTTTTTTTTAATTTTATTTATATGCCGCCCTTCTCCGGACTCAGGGTGGTTTACAATGCATTAAGCAATAGCCTTCATACTTTTGTATATTTATACAAAGTCAACTTATTGCCCCCACAAACTGGGTCCTCAGTTTACCTACCTTAGAAAAGATGGAAGGCTGAGTCAACCTTGAGCCTGGCGAGATTCGATCTTTAATTGCAGACAGCTGGTGTTCAATTACAGAGCTCTGTCTGTTGAGCTATCCAGGCTCCCTATTTTGTTAGATAGGGCCCAGTGTTCGAATCTAGGTAGCCCTATAACTGTTTAGTGAGTGTTCAAAAATACAACGGCACTGAAAAAGTGACTTATGATCATTTTTCACACCAACGTTGTGAAATGGTGTAGGGTCTCCTGTTTGGATAGGTGGGGTTGGACTAGATGACCTAGAAGGTCCCTTCCCACTCTGTTATGGTTAATCCCCTAACAAAATTCAGATGCTTGGCAACTGACTCGCATTTGCGACGGTTGCAAGGTCCTCTGGGGGTCACGCAACCTCCTGACAAGCGAAGTCAACCGTGGAAAGCCGGATTCACTTAGCAACCATCTCACTAATTTAATAACTTGCAACCGATTCACTTAACAACTGTGGCAAGAAAGGTCGTAAAAATGGGGTTAAAACCAGTGGTGAAATCCTAATTTTTTTTACTGCTGGCTCTGTGGGCGTGGCTTGGTAGGCATGGCAAGGGAAGGATAGTGCAAAATCTCCATTCCCACCCCACTCCAGGGGAATGATACTGCAAAATCCCCATTCCCTCCCCACTTCTGGGGGAAGGATACTGCGAAATCTCCATTCCCACTCCACTCCAGGGGAAGGATACTGCAAAATCCCCATTCCCTCCCCACTTCTGGGGGAAGGATACTGCAAAATCTCCATTCCCATCCCACTCCAGGGGAAGGATACTGCAAAATCCCCATTCCCTCCCCACTTCTGGGGGAAGGATACTGCAAAATCTCCATTCCCACCCCACTCCGGGGAAGGCTACTGCAAAATCCCCATTCCCTCCCCACTCCTGGGTGAAGGATATTGCAAAATCTCCATTCCCACTCCACTCTGGGGCCAGCCAGAGGTGGTATTTGCCGATTCTCTGAACTGCTCAAAACCTCTGCTACCAGTTCGTCAGAATCTGTCAGAACCTGTTGGATTTCACCCCTGGTTAAAACCCACTTAACAAATGTTTCCCTTAGCAAAGTTTTTTTGTTTTGTTTTGTTTTGTTGTTTGGGCTGAGTTTTGGGTTCAATTGTGCTCGCAAATAGAGGACTCCCTGTCCGTTAAAAAGGGTAAGCGGGTAAGTCTGTCTTGAGATAGTGAAAGGGGAGGTTAGCTGGACCGCTTTTTTTATTTTTTTCACGAGAGAGCAATCTTGTTCCGAAAATATTACATCTTTTCTCTAGGAAGATTTACCTGCAAGGACAGAGCACCTGAAGTCCCCAGGGACCTGTTTTTTTTTTTTACAGGTAAAAGATTTCGCTGTGTGAATTTCTCTCCCTCTTTTTCCTTTTTCGCCACACATCCTTTCCTGTCGATAGCATTTCTTAGGAAATGATTTTACCTAACTTGTTGGATTGGCAATATATAAACCATAGGTATAGCTTTAAAACTACTATATTGCTGTATTGCATCATACTGTGTCCTGATTGGTTAGCTCTGTAGCCAATGTCCTTAAAAGGGAGCTAGAAACCTGGTTTGTTTCTCTTTGCTTCTTTTTGCTGATATCTTTGCTGGTTTTGCTCTCTGATATCTCTGTTTGCTACTGTTTGCAAATACAGAAGAACTGTTTATCGTGTATGACGACGACTGGTAAGAAGACTTTGTTATTGGATTACCCCTGGACTATTGTTTAACCATCTACTGCTTTATATATGAATGACCTGGACTGTTTATTGGACTGGGCCTTATTACTATTTCCTGAAAGTAAAACACAACTCAGTGTATCTGTGTGTTGGCTGTGTTATTTTCCTAACTACTCTCAATCGCTTTTCATGAGCACACCCTTGCTACTCAAGGGTTGCTCTGCGAATTCCTCAACATCGGGTCGAAGCTCGGGATAAAAAGGTGAAGGGAATTAGGAGACATCAAACAGGCTCTCTGCCCCCCCCCCAGTGAATGCAGTTCAAGATCCTTTCTCGTTTTACAGAAAAAAATCGGTTCCAGAGCAAAAGCGGGACTTAAAAAAAGAACAAAAGCCAGCGAGAGACATCGAGATTTGAAAGATTTTTATTTCTTACAAAACAAAACAAAACAAAAAAAACCCAAAACCCACCACCTTTGGTATCTTAAAATAATCACAATTGTTTTCAAATCACCAGAAAAAAAAAAATAATCTGTTAAGTCTCTCTAGAATTTAAAACAAACAAACAAACAAACAAAAAAAAAAATCAGGTCACTGCAACAAACCTGGTGAAAGACTAAATCAACCCCAATAAAAATCGTGAAAGGTGTCGTATTTTGTACGCTGCCTTCCAAGGGAAAAGACTGAGAACTCCTGTTGATCAGTGTTAAAAGATGAAAAGTCAAAATGATTAAAGCTACAGGTACATTCTACGTTTGGCTCCCCTTCGGCCTGAAAAGCTGGAACAAAATGGGACGCCTCTCAAACCCACCACCAACAATAAGTTAAGAAACCAGAGCAACGCTCAAATTTAGGGGTTTCGGGAGGAGGGGAGGGGGAGAGAAATCCCCGCCGTCACCACTTTTTCAACCCGAGTTAAGCAAGAACATTCAAAGCCAAGGTGCCTCCTTATCACTTCCCATCGACGTTAAAAAAATCCTTAATGCACGGGGTTTTTTTTTTTTCAAGTATTTTTTTTTCCCCAACGAAGAACAAAATCGGTAATGAAAGCCAACGGAATTAAGAAGCGGTGGGGGGGGGGGGTCTTTGGGGTCGGGGGGGATGTAGAGCAGGGGTCTCCCACCTTGGCAACTTTCAGACTTGTGGACTTCAACTCCCAGAATTCCTCGGCCAGCTTTGCTTGTGCACAAGTCTGAAAGTTGCCAAGGTGAGAGACCCCCTGATGTAGAGACAAAGCTAGGACACTCAGGGGCCACCGCAAATGTGCAGAGACACACACACACAAAAATGGGGCTTTTCCCCCTCTCTAGGGAAGGCTCGTCTTAGATAGAAAGACCCGAGATTGGAGGCGAGAGTCATTTTATTTGCTCAAAACAGCAACTGATTCTGGAGTGTTTTTCTTGACCGGTCTTCGTCTTCCTTTTGCTTTTTGCTAGGCCGTCTTTGAAAAAGGCACCTGCAAACGCCCCCAAACAAACACACACACACACACACACCCATTCCGCAGGCAGGGATCTCTTGAATTGCTTTAACGATGAGAGCAAATTGCTCTCCAATTCCACAGAAAGTTTAGGAATACAAAGGGGGGGGGAGGAATGAGTATCTTTAAGAGTTATCTGTGGTGCTTATTTCTAATAATTCCCTGACATTGGCAATGTTTTCTGAGGTTTTCGCAGGTGTTTGTATGTAGGTCTTTGGTTATTCGGGTTTTCTCCCGCGTAAAATTGGAGGTGTCTTGGCAACGTTTCGACAAAGTCTCATTCGTCATCTTCAGGCTGGTGTTCTCGGCTTCGTGCTTCTAGGAGCAATGTGAGCAACTAGGAGCTTCTTCGTGCTTCTAGGAGCAACATTGCTCCTAGAAGCACGAAGCCAAAAACACCAGCCTGAAGATGACGAATGAGACTTCGTCGAAACGTTGCCAAGACACCTCCAATTTTACACGGGAGAAAACCCGAATAACCAGACACACACACACACACACACACACACACACATATGTAAAGTGATTTTCTATCCAGGCACCTGGTCTACCCCAGCATGTGGGAGGGAGCATACTGCATCCCTTTTGCCTTTCAGCTCCAATCCAGGAGCCTGCAAGATTTATATATATATATTCTGAATAACTGAATAGGCAGCAGCCAAATTTAAGGGAGGGGAAAAGCCAAAAGGAACCAGGGAAAAAAAAACGGATTCCAGTAAATATGCACGCATTATATAGACCAGGGGGTCTCTTTCCCACAAAATGTCCACGCTGCTCTCATTTGCCAAAGTTTTAGCGTAAAGCAGCTCCGACGGACTCCCTGCCCTGTTTTTAAAACTTTTTTTTTTTTTCAGGTCAGAGGGGAGGCCGTTCCCCCACCTGTGACCAAAGGCCCAGAATTCTGTCCCTGCGTCCATTCCAGTTGGGCTGGGTAATCTTTGCGCTTCCCCCATCTCTGCTCTTCAGCTGAATAGCTAAGCCTAGATATACTGGAGGGAGAGAGGGAGGGAGGGAGGGGGAGAGAGAGGGAGCGGGAAAGAGAGGAAGGAGGGGGACAGAGAGGGAGGCAGAGGGAGGGAGGGAAGAGAGAGGGAGGGGGATAGAGGGAGGGGAAGAGAGAGAGGGAGGGAGAGAGGGAGGGGGAGAGGGGGAGCAAGAGAGGGAGGGGAAGCGAGAGGGAGGGAGGGGGAGAAAGAGGGAGGGGGAGGGAGGGGAGAGAGAGGGAAGGGGAGGGAGGGGGAAAGAGAGGAGGAAGAGGGAGAGAGAGGGAGGGAGAGGGAGGGAAGAGAGAGGGAGGGAGGTAGAGAGAGAGGGAGGGGAAGAGAGGAGGGGGAGAAAGAGAGAGGGAGGGGGAAAGAGGAAGAAGGGGAGAGAGAGGGAGGGAGAGGGAGGGAAGAGAGGGAGGTAGAGAAAGAGAGGGCGGGGAAGAGAGAGGGAGGGAGAGAAAGAGGGAGGGAGGGAGAGGGAGGGAGGGAAGAGAGAGGGAGGGGAGGGAGGGGGAAAGAGAGGAGGAAGGGGGAGAGAGAGGGAGGGAGAGGGAGGGAAGAGAGAGGGAGAGAGAGGGAGATAGATGCCAGCTAAGGTTTGATTTTTACTCCGCATAAAACTGCATTTTGGGGTACAACCGATCGCTCGTGACAAGCTTCCCAACTCCCCCTCCCAGGAGCATTCTCCCACCTCCTCCTTCATCCTGGTTCATTTCGGGGGTACTCGTCCAAGTGAGGGAACACACTGCTTAACCCTTGGGGTGCGCCAGCCCCGGCACCCCCTAAACCAGGCTTTCCCATCAACCCTTTTGGGGAGCAAGCACCCCGACAGACCCGAGATGACTACAATTTACAGAACCCCGAATCATTTGGGAGAAGAACCTTTATTTTTAAACCCACCTTTTCGTCAGCCTCTACCCCGTACCCCACAACACTCCCTCCCTCGAGAGCTCAATCTTCCATAAAGGCAAACATGTTAGGTAGAGACGGGGGCCCACAGGTGTGCAAACACACACACACACATACACACAATGCAGAAAGGCTGCCTTCTTCCGAAGATGCTCTCGGCTCCTACAGGTCTCCCCGGTGTCCAGGGCTGATGTCAGGGAGAAGAAGCCGAGCCCCCGACTCCTCCATCCCAGGAAGCCAGGGCCCTGCTTCCGACGTCCCTAGACCTTGCTCCGGAAGAGAGGTTTGGCCCCGGGCCCGCAGTACTCGTTGTAAATGAGCTTGAAGAGGAAGAGATGGAAGAGGGTGATGAGAGAGGCCACGCTGAACCAGAAGAGGAAGGGGAGGCCCGGGTACCGCTTGGCCATGTGCTCTTCATGAGCCAAGATGGCCTTGAGGTGAAGGGTGTGGCGTAGGTCCTGCAGGTGCACCAGATCGGTGGAGATGTACAGCAGAGGCGTGATGGGCTGGGTCACCATGACGGGGAAAGTGTGGCCGTGCACCTGGGAGGTCAGCTCCACGGGGTCGTTGGAGCAGCCGCCCTCGCAGGCGTACAGCTTCACCGGCTTGTCCTGGAACTTGACGGAGACATGCAGGAAGGGCTTGCCGTCGGCGTCCAGCAACACCGCGAGGTTGATCAGGTCCTTGTTGTAATGGATCCCCCGCAAGGCGTAGCTGTTCTGAAGGACTTCCGGGTCGGATTGGAACTGCAGGTGGTTTTCGGTGAACTGCAGCCCGCCGAAGCTGAGCACCATCCCTTGCATGAGGCCGTGGGCCCCGGCGGCCACCAACCCTTTGCAACCGCGTTTCTGCAACGTCAGCTTCCACAGGTTAGAGAGCTGCAAGACTTGCAGGACGGTGGACAGTTGCCCGGGCCACAGGTTCTCGGCGTGCATGGTGGCGTGGCCGCTGAAGCAGTGGTCGGCATAGTTCAGAGTGGCTTCCATTTTCTCCTTCTCTTCGGGGCTGTGGTGGGGGTCCAGGAGGGGAGCCGGGGTGGTGGACAGGACGAAGTAGAGCGTCAGGTTGACGGTGTCGCTGGAGGGGGTGTGAGCGTCGGTGATCTTGCGCATTTCCACACCTGAAAGGAATAATAAACGGATAAATGGAATAAACGGCCTTGGATAATAAGATAATAAAAAGGTAAAGGTTCCCCTCGCGCATGTGTGCTAGTCGTTCCCGACTCTAGAGGGCAGTGCTCATCTCCGTTTCAAAGCCGAAGAGCCAGCGCTGTCCGAAGACGTCTCCGTGGTCATGTGGGCGGCATGACTCAATGCCAAAGGCGCACAGAACGCCGTTCCCTTCCCACCAAAGGTGGTCCCTATTTTTCTACTTGAATTTTTTACGTGCTTTCGAACTGCTAGGTTGGCAGAAGCTGGGACAAGTCACGGGAGCTCACCCCGTTACGCGGCACTAGGGATTCGAACCGCCGAACTGCCGACCTTTCGATGGAAAGCTCAGCGTCTTAACCACTGAGCCACTGCGTCCCATCAATAAGATAATAAGTCTTGGATAATAATAAAAGCCCACCATTAAATTCTCATGTACAGTTACATAGCAAGGGAGTTCCTCTACCTTCTCCCTACTTCTCCGAGAAGTGAGAAACCTTCACATGACCTGTACCAGTTAGGTCCTCGACTTATGACAATTTGTTTAGCGACCGTTCAAAGTTAACAACGGCACTGAAAAGAAGCGAAATATGACCATTTCCCAGATTTAAGTACACTGAGAGCATATGTACCAAAGACAAATTCCTTGTGTGTCCAATCACACTTGGCCAATAAAGAATTCTATTCTATTCTACTTCATATTTTCTATTCTATTCTATTCTATTCTATTCTATTCTATTCTATTCTATTCTATTCTATTCTATTCTATTCTATTCTATTCACGATTGCAGCATCCCCATGGTCACCTGGTCAAACCGAAGTTGCTTGGGAATGGGCTCATATTTATGACAGTTGCAACGTCCCGTGTGTGTGTGTGTGTGTGTCACATTTTGCGACCTTTGGACAAGTGAAGTCAACGGGGAAAGCCGGATTCACTTAACCCACCCTGTTGCTCACTTAATAACCGCAGCAATTCACTTAGCAGCTACGGCAAAAAAGGGTGTAAAACAGGGCCAAACTCAAACTTAACAACTGTCTCACCGAGCAAGAGAAATGTTAGCTCAGTTGTAACTTGTAAGTCGAAGGCTAGCTGTATACGCCACGCTTGCTCAGGCCTTTAACACCGTCATATTTTTCCATGAGTAATTCCGATTATAAGAAATTATAATCTCCCTATAAAGAAAAAATATATATATAATGTTTTATAGGTGGCATCTCCCACCTGCCAGATTGGCAAAGATGTTCCCAAATACCTCCCCGCTATGTTGGAAATGTAAACACCAAAAAGGAACTTATTCTCACATGTGGTGGTCCTGCCATAAGGCAAAACAATTTTGGCAAATAATTAAAACGCAAATAGAAGAAATTATTAATCAACAAATAGAAATGAGGCCAGAAACTTTCCTACTGGGAATAAATTACCCGGTCATATGAAAAAGAAATAAGATACTTAATCATTCACATAAGGACAGCAGCACGAATAGTTTTCGCCCAAAACTGGAAAAACAATGACATACCATCAGAAGACAAGGTGATTAGAAAAATTATGGAGTGTGCGGAAATGGATAAACTCACAAAGGAGATACAAGAAAAAGATGAAACAGAATATTACTTAGTCTGGGAGAAATGGTATAAATGGTTGGAGGAGAAAGGGGGAAAAAAAGGGGGGGGAACAAAAGAAAACTAAACAATGGTTAAATTAGGTGGAGGAATATGGAAACAAATGGGAAGATATACAAATTGTGGAAAGGAAATTAGGTACCTGTTTATGTTAAATGTAAATAAAATATTTAGATTAATAGAATATATTATAATGGTATATATATGATATACTAGAAATGCATGTATAAAAGATATATTAAGATAAGAAAGAGAAAATGTATAAATATGGATTACTGATGTGAAAATGTTGAAAAGAAGATGTATAGAAAGAAAAAAAATTATAATCTATGGGGATTTATTCTATGGGGATAATAGAGGCAGTAGATATGAACCAGGAGCATTTTAACTAATGCCTAAGCTGTTGGGATTTTTGGGCAAGGGATGAAGTGAATCTGTTTGGAGAATAATATATATACGCAATTTCTACATTCTGGCCCTGGAGACGCAGGCTTTTGAATTGATCTTTCCTTCCTAAACAAGGGCTATTTCTCCAATCTGTGCCAATTTCCCAGGAACACAAGTAGAAGATACCGTAGCCCAACGGAACATACTACCACCTGTGGTGGACATGTCCAGCTGCAAAGAAGTTCTGGGCTAAAATTAAAGAATGGCTAGAGAAAATAACAGAACCACCTATGAGCGGAAAACCAGGGACATTCTTATTAGGGATATTTACGGAAAAATACACCAAGGAAATAAACCAGGACCAGGTTGTGGGGGCAATAAGCTGACTTTGTATAAATATACAAAAGGATGAAGGCTATTGCTGAGCACATTGTAAGCCGCCCTGAGTCTCCGGAGAAGGGCGGCATATAAATCAAATTAAAAAAAAAAAATTGATCTTACACATCATAACAGCTGCCCGTATAGTATACGCACAAAATTGGAAAAAAGAAAATATACCAACAGAAGAAGAGTTGATAAAAAAAATCTTAGAGTGCGCCGAGATGGATAAATTAACAAACAAGTTTAAAGAAAAAGAGGATATGGAATGTTATATAATCTGGCACAAATGGTATAAGTGGCTGGAGAATAGGAATAGGAATAACAGAGAAGAAAAATAGGGGTGAAATGTAAAAAAGGAAAGAATGAATAATACGTCAATGTATAGAAAATATAAAGTTAATAGGGGTCTTAATAAATACACTGTAACTGAAAGTAAAGGGGATAAGAAGAAACTGGAATAATATAAAGGGAAAAGGGAGAAAATGTAAATATTAGAAGATCATCATGAAATAGCTGTTAAGAGAGTGTGTGTGTATATATATATATATATATATATATATATATATATATATATATATATATGTTGTATGTCTTGTAATGTCATTTTATGTTATAATAATAAAGAAAGAAAGAAAGAAAGAAAGAAGAAGAAGAAGAGGAAGAGGAAGAGGAAGAAGAAGAAGAAGAAGAAGAAGAAGAAGAAGAAGAAGAAGAAGAAGAAGAAGAAGAAGAAGAAGAAGAAGAAGAAGATGATGATACCGTAGCCCAGATACTACTATTTTGGGGGGGAGAAAATGTCATGATTTCTATCCTCAGAAACAAAAAATCTCCATCGCTCCAACTGCTGCTAAGGCAGGCAGAACTTGCTGATTTTTGCAGACTTCCTACATATTGCCTCTACCAAGAAACCATCTCATAGGGAGAGGTGTCATGGAGGTGTCATGGATTTATTTTCCAAAGCACCAGAAGGCAAGGCAAGAAACAGTGGAGGGAAACTAATCCAGAAGAGAAGCAACCTGGAATTAAAGCAGAAATGTCATGACAGTGAGGACAATTAACCAGTGGAACAGCTTGCCACCAGAAGTTGTGGGTGCTCCATCACTGGTTTTTTTTTTTTAAAGAAGAAACTAGACAGTCACTCGACTGATCTGGTATAGAGTCTCTCTCTTGAGCAAGGGGTTGGATTAGACCTCCAAGATCCCTTCCAGCTATAGTCTGATTAAGTCCTAAAAGGGCTTTTTTTTTTTTCCCAAAAGGCAACTGGACTTTTTATCTTTTCTTTTTTTTTTTTTTCCTTGAAAATGTTTTGCTTCTCACCCAAGAAGCTTCTTCGGTTCTTCTTCAGAACCGAAGAAGCTTCTTAGGTGAGAAGTGAAATGTTTTCAAGAAAAAAACCCAAGAAAGTCCAATTGCCTTTTGCAAAATAAATTTTTTTAAAAAGGGGGGCCCTTTGGGACAACCGTCTCTTGCTTGAGCTCCATTCTCCAGCTCTATTCTAATTTGAATTAAGAAATCTTGAGTCAATTACAGGTTTTGTGGTGCATTTCAGGCCCCCCTCTATAGCCCCAAGCAAGCTTGTAGGCCCACCGGAGGGTGGGGAGTGTCTCCAACTTTGGCAACTTGTGGACTTCGGAGCTGGCTGAAGAATACTAGGAGTTGAAGTCCACAAGTCTTAAAAGCTGCCAAGGTTGGAGACCCCTATGCCAGAGGACACCTGTCTAGCTTTGAAACGTCCATTTTTGTAGCACCTGGTTGGTACCAAGCACCAAAAGGCACATTTCTCAGAATGCCACACTCAACGGCACCGTCCATGTCCGAAGCTGGCATCGCCCTACGGCCGGTCGCTCGCAGACTCCAAGCCGGTGTGGTGTGTCCCCGCACCTGAGATGAAGAGTTCGTCCCACGCCCGCCGGTGTTCCTGGACCAGCTCCTCGGTCCGCAAGGGCAGCACCTCCATCATCTCCCTCTTGGCCGCTTCCCGCAGCCGCCCGAAGGTCTCGTCCAGCTGGGCGGCCTCGATGGGCTCCGAGCTCAGCACCACCGACACCAACGTCTCCTCAAAGCGCGACTTGGGTGCCACCTGCACCCGGCTGACCAGCTTCTTAGCCGCCACCACGACCAACACCAGCTTCTCTCCGGCAGGTTGCAACGCCCGGCCCGATGACAGGAAGAACTGACGGTCGCCCGCTTTCTCTAAACTGGTGGCGAAAGAACGGCCGGAGAAAGAAGAAGAAGAGGACGACGACGACGATGAAGCCGGACCGGTCACTTCTAATGCCACCAGACGGTCGGTGGGGTTGTCCACCGACAGGCGTTGCAAGTAGAGGTGGGGGCGTCCACGGTGGGCCAGCAACTCCTCTCGGACGGTCACGCATGACCCGGCGGAAATCCCGGACTGGATGCAACGGACTTTCCGCCAGGTTCCTTCCTTGGGCAGCAAAGCGGACGCCACCGCCTCGCTCTCGGCCCCGGCCGGACCCCGCAGCTGGGCCAAGGGTCCGTAGTCGGTGGGCCAAGCCGGGCCCCCCTTGGGGGCCACCCAAAGGCGGTTGGCCTGGGCATCCAGTAGCAGGTGCCCGTTGCCCACCAGCCCCGGGGGACCCTGGCCAGGGCCTTCCCCCAGCAGCCGGGCTTCTCCTTTCCTCCAAGCCCGGGTTTCGGCCTGCAGGCAAAGCCCCGCAGCTCCTCCCGAGGCTCCCCCGGGCCTCAGGCGGAGCAGGAGACCAGGCCAGGCGCCTCCCAAGTACCAGGAGGCGGCCAGCAGGAAAGCCAGCAAGGCCAGCAGGCGCCGCGCCCAGCTGCTGGACAGCAGCCCCGGCAGGCCCTTCAGCCGCTGCTGCAGCCACATCGGGGCGGCCGCGCTAGCTCATGGCGGCGGCGGCGGCGGCGGCTACGCGAGTCCCCGGCTTCGTTGCGGCCTAGTTTGCCCGGCCTTCCGCTTCTCCTTCCGCCGCTTCGGCTTCTTCTTCTCTCCCCCCCCCGTCTGGGGCGGTCCCGGGCGGAGCGTTGGCGGCGGCGGCTCCTCCTTCTCCTGCTGCTGCTTCTGCTGCTCTTCTTGCCGGCTCGGAGCGTCCCGAGGCCGAGGGGCTCCCCTGGCGGCGGGCAAGGCGGCCTCTGAGCATCCGCAGAGCGCCCCCGCTGGGGAGAGAAGGCTCTGGGCATAGGCAAGAGAGCGCGCCTTCTCTTCAGGGCTTTCGTCTGAGGCACACGGGGTCTCTGAGCCTGTGCAGAGTGCTCTTTATTGGCTCACAGGGTTCCTGAGCTTGTGCAGAGTGCTCTTTATTGGCAGCAGCAGATCTCTGAGCCTGTGCAGAGTGCTCTTTATTGGCTCACAGGGTTCCTGAGCCTGTGCAGAGTGCTCTTTATCGGCAGCAGGAGATCTCTGAGCCCCTGCAGAGAGCTGCTCTTAAGGGCTTTTGTCTAGGTACACAGGGTCTCTGAGATTCTACAGAGTGCTTTTTATTGGCAGCAGGAGATTTCTGAGCCTGTGCAGAGTGCTTCTCTTAAGGGCTTTCGTCTTAGGCACACGGGGTCTCTGAGCCTGTGCAGAGGGCTCTGTATTGGCTCATAAGGTTCCTGAGCCTGTGCAGAGTGCTCTTTATAGGCAGTAGGAGATCTCTGAGCTTCTGCAGAGAGCTGCTCTTCAGGGCTTTTTTTTTTTTTTAATTTGATTTATATGCCGCCCTTCTCCGGAGACTCAGGGCGGCTTACAGTGCGTTAAGCAATAGCCTTCATACTTTTTGTATATTTATACAAAGTCAGCTTATTGCCCCCACAAACTGGGTCCTCATTTTACCTACCTTAGAAAGGATGGAAGGCTGAGTCAACCTTGAGCCTGGCAAGATTCGAACCTGCAGTAATTGCAGGCAGCTGGTCTTAATAACCAGTTTAATAACAGGGTGCCTTAAACCACTGTATTACCAAGGCTCTCACTGTACTACCAAGGCTCTTTTGTCTAGGTACACAGGGTCTCTGAGATTCTACAGAGTGCTTTTTATTGGCAGCAGGAGATTTCTGAGCCTGTGCAGAGTGCTTCTCTTAAGGGCTTTCGTCTTAGGCACACGGGGTCTCTGAGCCTGTGCAGAGTGCTCTTTATTGGCTCACAGGGTTCCTGAGCCTGTGCAGAGTGCTCTTTATCGGCAGCAGGAGATCTCTGAGCCCCTGCAGAGAGCTGCTCTTAAGGGCTTTTGTCTAGGTTCACAGGGTCTCTGAGGTTCTACAGAGTGCTCTTTATAGGCAGTAAGAGATCTCTGAGCCTGTGCAGAGAGCTGCTCTTAAGGGCTTTTGTCTAGGCACACAGGGTCTCTGAGATTCTACAGAGTGCTTTTTTTATTGGTAGCAAAAGATCTCTGAGCCTCTGCAGGGCGCTCCTCTTCTCCCAAGGCTTTCCTTGAAGGCACAGGGTCTCTGAGCTTATGTAGAGAGCTCTTTATCATCAGCAGGAGATCTCTGAGCCTCTGCAGAGAGTTGCTCATAAGGGCTTTCGTCTTAGGCACATGGGGTCTCTGAGCCTGTGCAGAGTGCTCTGTATTGGCTCACAGGGTTCCTGAGCCTGTGCAGAGGGCTCTTTATTGGCAGCAGGAGATTTCTGAGCCTGGGCAATGTGCTTCTCTAAAAGGGCTTTCATCTAGGCACACAGGGTCTCTGAGCCTGTACAGAGTGCTCTTTATTGCCAGTGGGAGATCTCTGAGTCTCTGCAGAGTGCTCCCCTTCTCCCAAGGCTTTCCTTGAAGGCTCGCAGGGTTCCTGCGCCTGTACTGAGTGCTCTTTATCATCAGCAGGAGATTTCTGACCCTCTGCAGAGAGCTGCTTTTAAGAGCTTTCGTCCTAGGCATACAGGGTCTCTGAGTTTGTGCAGAGTGCTCTTTATTGCCAGCGGGAGATCTCTGAGCCTCTGCAGAGAACTGCTCTTAAGGGCTTTCGTCTAGGCACACAGGGTCTCTGAGCCTGTACAGAGTGCTCTTTATTGGCAGCAGAAGATCTTTGAGCCTCTGCAGAGAACTGCTCTTAAGGGCTTTCATCTAGGCACACAGGGTCTCTGAGCCTGTGCAAAGTGCTCTTTACTGGCAGCAGCAGATCTCCGAGCCTCTGCAGAGCACTTCATTCTAGGCACTGGGTCTCTTGAGATTCTACAGAGTGCTTTTTTATTGGCAGCAAAAGATCTCTTGAGCCTCTGCAGGGTGCTCCTCTTCTCCCAAGGCTTTCCTGGAAGGCACAGAGCCTCTGAGCCTCTACAGAGGGCTCTGTATTGGCAGCGGGAGATCTCTTGAGCCTCTGCAACCCACCCACCCCCATTTTAAAAGGCAGGGGAGGAAAAAAACCCCTCCTGATTTCAGCTCTTACCCTGACATGATCTAAACCTCCCTGCTTTCCCAACGCTCTTCTTTGGGACTCCAGTTTCCATCAGCCCCGGCCCGGTGGGCAAAAAGCCTGGGAATTAGGATCCGAACCTCTAGTCTAGGGGGAAAAGAAAGTGCAGGAAGTTGGTGGTGGATTTGGGCTTTGAGGGCTCTTTGGAAAGGATAAAGTGGTGAGTCCCACCTGCAGTTGTGGTAACCTGTGCTGATTTTGTTCCTCTTTTTTTTTTCTCTGCCTTCCTCTCTGCAGAATAGAACAGAATAGAATAGAATAGAATAGAATAGGGAATAGAATAGAATAGAATAGAATAGAATAGAATAGAATAGAATAGAATAGAATAGAATAGAATAAGAAGAATAGGGAACAGAATAGAATAAGAATAGGGAACAGAATAGAATAAGAATAGAATAGAATAGAATAGAATAGAATAGAATAGAATAGAATAGAATAGAATAGAAAGAATAGGGAACAGAATAAAATAAGAATAGGGAACAGAATAGAATAAGAATAGGGAATAGAATAGAAGAAGAATAGAATAGAAGAAGAAGAATAGGGAACAGAAGAGAATAAGAAGAGAAGAGAATAAGAAGAATAGGGAACAGAATAGAATAAGAATAGAATAGAATAGAATAGGAAGACTAGGGAATAGAATAGAATAGAAAAAGAATAGAATAGAATAGAATAGAATAGAATAGAATAGAATAGAATAGAATAGGGAACAGAATAGAATAAGAATAGAATAGAATAGAATAGAATAGAATAGAATAGAATAGAATAGAATAGAATAGAATAGAATAGGAAGAATAGGGAACAGAATAGAATAAGAATAGAATAGAATAAGAAGAATAGGGAACAGAATAGAATAAGAATAGGGAATAGAATAGAATAGGAAGAATAGGGAATAGAATAGAATAGAATAGAAAAAGAATGGGAATAGAATAGAATAAGAAGAATAGGGAACAGAATAGAATAAGAATAGAATAGAATAGGGAACAGAATAGAATAAGAATAGAATAGAATAAGAAGAATAGGGAACAGAATAGAATAAGAATAGGGAATAGAATAGAATAGAATAAGAATAGAATAGAATAAGAAGAATAGGGAACAGAATAGAATAAGAAGAGAAGAGAAGAAGAGAATAGAAGAGAATAAGAAGAATAGGGAACAGAATAGAATAAGAATAGAATAGAATAGGAAGAATAGGGAACAGAATAGAATAAAAATAGAATAGAATAAGAATAGGGAACAGAATAAAATAAGAAGAATAGGGAACAGAATAGAATAAGAATAGGGAATAGAATAGAATAAGAATAGAATAGAATAGAATAAGAAGAATAGGGAATAGTATAAGAATAGAAGAGAAGAAAAGAGAAGAGAATAAGAAGAATAGGGAACAGAAGAGAAGAAGAAGAGAAGAGAATAAGAAGAATAGGGAACAGAATAGAATAAGAATAGAATAGAATAGAATAGAATAGAATAGAATAGAATAGAATAGGGAATAGAATAGAATAGAAAAAGAATAGAATAGAATAGAATAAGAAGAATAGGGAACAGAATAGAATAAGAATAGAATAGAATAGAATAGAATAGAATAGAATAGAGGAATGAAGAATAGAATAGAATAGAATAGAATAGAATAGAATAGAATAGAATAGTGGAATGAAGAATAGAATAGAATAGAATAGAAAGTACAGAATATAATAGTGGAATGAAGAATAGAATAGAATAATATAGAATAGAATAGAAAGTACAGAATAGAATAGAATAAGAAGAATAGGGAACAGAATAGAATAGAATGGAATAGAATAGAATTGAATTGAATTGAATTGAATTGAATTGAATTCTTTATTGGCCAAGTGTGATTGGACACACAAGGAATTTGTCTTTGGTGCATACGCTCTCAGTGTACAGTTTGAGCTTCCTGAGTTGGCTGAGAGAGGAGCAGAGGGAAGAGGAGGAGGAGGCCTGCTTCCCTCCCTTCCTCCCCAAACTTGGGGGGGGGAGGCGTGTTCATTGCGTGGCACATCAAACCGCCCCCCCCACCGGCTGGCAAGGAGGGGCTTCCTTCCCAAGCAAAGCCTCCAAGCCTTTCTCCCAACAGCTGGCTTCACAAAGTGGGATCCCCTCCTCGAAGTCTACCCACACCATGTCCCCATCATCCCTCCTGCTCCTTTTACTTTTCCTAACGTCCCTGGAGGGTGAGAGCCACACAGCAGAGGACGGTAAGCTAAGGAATGTGTGTGTGTGTGTGTGTGTGTGAGCTGTTGTGTTTGTGCACAACCAAGTTTCTTGCAGTGCGCTCTCGGCAGCCATCCCCATCACTGGTTGGTGGTTTTGAAAAGTTTGGGGACAACTGGCTTGGAAGTTTTTCTTTCTCCAAAATCCTCCGAGGGAGCTTTTTTTTCCCTTGGGAAGGAGAAAGGATGAGAATCAGGATGCCTTACTGGTCCAATTTCACTTGGGCTGGTTTGTGATCGTCATAATTGGCTCGCTCGGCACATCCCAATCTTGTGTGTTTTTTTTTTTAAAATCTCCCTTTCTGCTTTTTTCCCCCCCTTCTTTTTCTCTCAAAAAAATAGTTCTTTTAAAAAACTATCCTAAGTTGTGCGTTCTTGCTCGGTTTGGCAAGTCTTTCTTAAATCTCTAGTAGCAAGAAATCAGGAGGAGCCTCTTTTCAGGCAAACAGATTTTATTCAAAAGTGTCAACCTTTTCCTGAGGTCCAGATGAATTTTTCCGGTCCAATCTGTCTCGCTCGATTGCGGTGGATCATGGCAAATCAAATAGCCTCGATCCTTTCATCGTTTACGTGGTGGGGGGGAATCTTCTGCAAGCAGCACGATATAAATCAGGATCTAATCCCTTCCCTTCTCTGGATATAAATCAGGATATAAACTTTCTCTTTCTCAAACAGGGTTAGGAATTGCCCTTCTGGCATGCTTTTGATGTGAGGTTTGCAAGAAGTTTCCCAGCAGTGTGTGTATTTCACACAGGCCTGAAGGCATCCGAGCAAGCTCTTGTGAATGAAGGCTTGCCCTCCCATATTTCCGAAAAGTTTTCGGCATGCTGTTTTCCCCTGCCATGCCAGCAAAAACCCGAGAGGGATTATAATAAATTACATTTCAGCTGCTTTGCTTATTTGCTTATCAATCCCAGGCCGGTTTTGTGACATGTGAACATGCTGGGAGAGAAGGATTCAGGCGAAATTCGGGCACCCATTTCCGACTCATTTAAACTCACGTCCCACACGTACGTGGGTGTTGGAAAAATGTCAATATTTAGGGAGTGGGGGAGCGGGGAAATATTGTTTGAAGGCTGAGCTATTTGTTCATTAAAAAAAGAGGTGAGATTTATTTTTTCCCCAGACTGTCTCTTTCCCAGTTCACAAATAACAGATTTTTTTCCCCCACCCTTGAAATGGGAAAAGTTTACGAAATAAATATGGGAATCTTTCCATTCGCAGCCTGGGTTTTAGAACTAAGTTGCGTCTCTTGAGAATGCATTTATATAAAAAAAAAAAGTTGCAGTGATTGGGGAATGTGGGAATTTGTAGCAATTGAGGATAATTGGGGGGGATGTATGTCTGATTCTTTTTTTTTTTTTCATCCATCCAGATAATTTATTGGTCTTCGCTGTGGCCACCAAGGAGACGGAAGGCTTCAAACGTTTCAGAAGTTCAGCCCAGGTTTTTAACTATAATCTCAAGGTAGTGCAAATGACTAATTGGAATAAAGATCCCAGGTTGTTTCGAGACAAAATCCAATTCTTAATTCAGAACTCCCTGCATTTCCTCGAATTTTAAAACCCACCCTTTCGAAAAGCATGGGGCAAAAAGCAGGCAGCATATATTGCATAATTTCTTAATGTCGGTCCATGAGTTTGTCATAATGTTAGTTGTTTCGACAGCTCTTAGCTGCTAATTATTTTTCTTTCTTTATTGTACCTCAAAGCACAAACTTATTAAGTGGGTTAATATAATATTTGGGAATCTTATAGTTGAGACTGTAAATGTCTGTGTAAAAAAAAACCCCTCCCAGCACAGTGAAAGTCATTTGCTAAACAAGATGTTAGTTGTAAGGTTACACTTGGAATCCTGCATCCAGTTTTGGTCGCCGCGATGTAAAAAAGATGTGGAGACTCTAGAAAGAGCGCAGAGTTGAGCAACAAAGAGGATTAGGGGACTGGAGGCTAAAACATATGAAGAACGGTTGCAGGAACTGGGCATGGCTAGTTTAATGAAAACAAGGATTAGGGGAGACATGATAGCAGTCTTCCGATATCTCAGGGGCTGCCCCAAAGAAGAGGGAGCCAAGCTATTCTCCAAAGCACCTGAGTGCAGGACAAGAAGCAATGGGTGGAAATTAATCAAGGAGAGAAGCAACTTGGAACTAAGGAGAAATTTCCTGACAGGGAGAACAATCAATCAGTGGAACAGAACTTCAGAAACTGTGAATGCTCCAACACTGGAAGTTTTTAAAAAGAGGTTGGATAACCATTTGTCTGAAGTGGTGTAGGGTTTCCTGCCTAAGCAGGGGGTTGGACTAGAAGACCTCCAAGGTCCCTTCCAACTCTGTTATTCTATTCTATTCTATTCTATTCTATTCTATTCTATTCTATTCTATTCTATTCTATTCTATTCTATTCCGTATTTTCCATTCCATATTTTCTATTCTGTTCTGTTCTATTCTTCATTCCACTATTCTATTCTATTCTATTCTATTCTATTCTATTCTATTCTATTCTATTCTATTCTATTCTATTCCATTCCATTCCGTATTTTCTATTCCATTCCATTCCATTTATTCTATTCTATTTTTTTTTTAAATTTGATTTATAATAGCCTTCATCCTTTTGTATATTCATACAAAGTCAGCTTATTGCCCCCACAAACCTTAGAAAGGATGGAAGGCTGAGTCAACCTTGAGCCTGGCGAGATTCGAACCTGAAGTAATTGCAGGCAGCTGGTTTTAATAACGGGGTGCTTTAGACCACTGTACTACCAAGGCTCTATTCTATTCTATTCTATTCTATTCTATTCTATTCTATTCTATTCTATTCTATTCTATTCTATTCTATTCTATTCTATTCTATTCTATAGTTGTTCCCTTCAGTTCAGTTTAGAGGGAACAAAGTGGTTTGAAACTTTGTCAAAGTCAAAATTGCCTTTGATCCGTCCAGGTTCTGGGACTTGGCGAAGAATGGCATGACCGAGAGGACCAGGGAACAGCAGGGGGACAGAAGATCCGTCTTTTGAAATCGGCTTTGGAAGCGTATGCAGATAAAGAAGATTTGGTGGTTCTTTTCACCGAGAGGTAATTCCCGGCTAAGCAGAACAAACATGAGCTGGGAGATTCCTATCTGTATTTAGAGGAGCTGAATACAGATAGTCCTTTACTTACGACCACAACTGAGCCCAAAATATCTGTTTGTGAAGTGAGACATTTGCTAAGTGTGTTTTGTCCTTTTTAAACGACCTTTTCTGCCGCCGTTGTTAAGTGAATCATGGCGGTTGATAAGTCAGTAGCATAGCTGTTAAGTGAAGCTGGCTTCCCCGTTGATTTTGCTTGTTAGAAGGTCACAAAAGGGGATTGCATGACCTTGGGACGTAGTTGTTAAGGATATTCTTGGCTCATAACTGATGTTATGGGTTATTGAGCAGAGTACCCCTTGAGTATGCACATGAAAACAGCTGAGAGTGTTTATGAATAATCACAGTTAACATACTGAAACACTGAGTTGTGGTAGTCTTTTACTTTTAGGAAAAAGTAAAGCAAAATCCAAAAACAATCCAAGTCACAGAAAAGGTGATAGTTAAAATATCAATTCAGGGATATTCCAAGTACAAAGTCTTCTTACCAGTTGTTGTCATTACACGATAAAACAGTTCTTCTTGAGTTTCAAACAGGAACAAGTTCAGTATTAAAACATTCAATAAATAGTAGAAAACTACAAGTAGCAATTTTCAAACAGTGATCATGCAGAGAGACCAAGTAGAGAGTAACAGCAAATAAGCAGATAAAATGGTGTAGTGTTCTCTAGCCATGATTCAGGCTTCCCCTTAAGTACATTGGCTGCAGAGTTTAGCAAATCAGGATACAGGATGATGCAATACAGTCTTAAAGCAATATAATATCTTTTTGACAAACATGTATTGATAGTTTATATATTGGCTGACCCAACTGGTTAGACGAATAGCCATTTTCTAACAGCAGCGATGGTCATAAATATGAACCAGGGGACAAGCGTCATGATAGCAGTGTTCCAGTATCTCAGGGGCTTCCACAAAGAAGAGGGAGTCAAGCTATTCTCCAAAGCACCTGAGGGCAGGACAAGAAGCTATGGGTGGAAACTAATCAAGGAGAGAAGCAACTTAGAACTAAGGAGAAAATTCCTGAAAGTTAGAACAATTAATCAGTGAAACAATTTGCCTTTAGAAGTTGTGAATGCTCCAACACTGGAAGTTTTTAAGAAGAGATTGAATAACCATTTGTCGGGTTTCCTGCCTAAGCAGGGGGTTGGACTAGAAGACCTCTAAGGTCCCTTCCAACTCTGTAATTTTATTCTGTTCTGTCTGAATTTTGATCACACGATCATGAGGATGGCTACAGAGGCCGTCAGTGTGAAAAACGGTCATAAGTCACTTTTCTCAGTGCTGTCGTAACTTTGGACAGTCACTAAACGAATGGTTGTTAAGTCGAGGAAAACCTGTATTTTGGTTACTGCTTAACTATGATTTTTTTGTGTTAACTTCGTTTCACACTGCGGACAATTGTCCCAATGACGTGTTTGAAACAAGTTCATTTCAATGATGGTAATGATGGCAGCTCAACCGCAGAATCTCCATCTTGGAGAGAGGGGAAAAAAATGGAATGCAAAAGGATAACGATCTTAAAATTGAGAGGTTTCATTTGCTATTTCTTGATTATTCCCCTGTTTCTTTCTTTGCGGGGTAAATTTCCCTTCAGATCAGGGGTAAAATGCTACTGGTTCGGGCCGGTTAGCCCGAACCGGTAGTAAAAAAATGTAAAAAAAATTGTTCCAACGATCACAGTTGTGCCACGCGATTGTCCGAGACTTTTTTTTTTACTTTTTTTAAGCAATTTTTTTTACTACCGGTAGTAAAAATAATGCTTTAAAAAGTTTTTTAAAAAAAGTTCTGACGATCGTGCGTCGCTCAGCTGATCGTCGGAACTTTTTTAAAAAACTTTTTTAAAGCATTTTTTTACTACCGGTTCAGGCGAATAGGTAGTAAAAAAATGCTTTAAAAAAGTAAAAAAAAAAAGTCTCGGATAATCGCGTGGCACAGCTGAAATCGTCGGAACCATTTTCTTTTTTTACTTTTTAAAAGCAATTTTTTTACTAACCTATTCGCCCGAACCGGTAGTAAAAAATGCTTTAGAAAAGTTTTTTAAAAGGTTCCCAAGATCGTGCACCACAGCTGATTTCCCCCCTCCCGCCCCCGCTGTTCTACTTACCTTCCCAAGCCTGCTTTTGGCCTGTACTGCGCATGCGCACCAGGGGTGAAATGCTCTCGGTTTGGACCGGATCACCCGATCCGGTAGCGATGGCGGCAGGTGGTTCGGAGAACCGGTAGCAAAAATCCCTGCCCCCACCCCCCATGCCCAGCTGAGCCGCACAATTATCAGAGGCTTTTTTTTTTACTTTTAAAAGCATTTTTTCTACAACCTCTTCGGCCGAAAAAATGCTTTTAAAAGTAAAAAAAAAAAAAGCTTCTGATGATCGCGGGGTTCAGCTTGGATCGTCAGAGGCATTTAAAAGAAAAAAAAAACCCTTTTTTTCTTTTAAATGCCTCTGACGATCCCAGCTGAGTTTTTTAAAAAGCCTCTGCCGATCAGGCAACTCAGCTGGGATCGTCAGAGCCTTTTGAAAGCATTTTTTTACAACCTCTTCACCGAAGAGGTGGTAGAAAAAATGCTTTTAAAAGTAAAAAAAAAAAATTGGCCACATCCACTCAGTCACATTACCACCTCCCACCAAGCCACGCCCAGAGAACTGGTAGTAAGACATTTTAGATTTCACGACTGATGCGCACGCAGTGCATGTTTGGTGCAAATTGTGCATGTGTGCACACAGCACGGGCTTGGCGTGCAGCACGCATGCGCGGCCATCAAACTGGTAGCAAACCGGTTCAGATTTCACCACTGCTTCGGATGTCTCTTCTTCTCCTCTTGCAGCTATGACGTCATCTTTGCTTCAGGGCCCGCAGAAGTCCTGAAGAAGTTCAAGCAGGCCAAGTCCAAAGTTGTCTTTTCATCGGAGACGCTCATCTATCCGGACCGGAGGTTGGAAGCCAAGTACCCGGTGGTCCAAGAAGGGAAACGATTCCTGGGATCCGGAGGTAAGGAAAAAGGGGAAGGCAGAAGCTCTCGGGAGGAACTGTTGTGGCCCGTCAGCAGCCTGTGCAGCTAGTAGCTGATTCCGACAGCAAGGAGGCTGGTATGGTGCTGCGCCAGCAGCCTGTGCAGCTGGCACTCGAGTCGGACAGTGAGGAGGCTAGAGAAGATGTGGTGCCAGAGGCGGAGATTCAGCCAGGGCCTTCAGAACCTTCAGAAGCTCCTTTAAGTGAAGAGGACGAAGAGGAGGAGCCTCTTTTCAATGCACGGGTGCGCAGAGCTGCCAAAATGCAGGAGTGGCTCCTCAGGAGGAGGTCTCCTCAAGAGTAAGGCTTGGGGCTAATTGGCCACTCCCTTAGCCTATTTAAGGAGGAATACCACTTGCAGCAAGCTGTAGGGAACAACTTTAGTTCATTCTCCTTCATGTCTGGATTCTCTGCAAAATTGCTTCTGGGCTTTCTGCCAACTCTAGTAAGACTGTGATTACCTTATCTTAGAATTCTGGTAGGTTGTTAAGACAGTTTATTAACAGCCTTTGGTTGATAAAGACTGAGTTATTTGAGTAAAATAAGCTTTGTATAGAGTTTGTGTGTGCTGCGTTCTTTGGGGTCCGTAGCTGGGGCAGAACAGGAACTCTTGAGCGAGCGGGAAGGAAAGGGGAGCCGGCAGGAAGTTTTACCTTCAAAAATACACATTTTTCTTTGGTGTCAGCACCGATCAGTGGGCTAAATTGCCCATTTCAGCTCAAGAAAGAGAGAAACTGGGAACATTTGCAGCCATCGACGTTACAACGTGGCTGGAAAGAAGTGACTTAGGACCGTTTTTCCACACTTAATGACCGTTGCAGCACGTGATCAAAATTCAGATGCTTATCAATTGTTCATATTTATGACGGTCGCAGCATCCCTTTTGGCAACCTTCTGACCAATAGGGAAGCAGATTGTTCTGACCAGCTCCCCAAACACGAGAAACCCTCTGAAGTTGAAGCAATGATTCCTTTATAAGGAGCGTCAGCAGCTCCGGCAAAAAGTTTCTCTCTCACCGTAGGCTAATAAGTCTGTCCGGCAGGGAGTTGAATAGTTGTCTGCCATATCTATTCATCTCCGCCCCCTGCCTTTTATCCCCAGAGCTAGGGAGGGGCTTTGTTAGCAGCGGTGGCTCCTCCGTCCCAAGGACCGGCCCATAGATTTCCACTGTTCTCCTCTCCTCTGCCATCTGTGCGTCAGGCACTGGACCCAGCTGTTCCTCCTCCTCATCAGCCACCTCCAGACCTGGGGCTGTTGACTCTCCATCTGAGGGCTGACGGACGGCCCAGGCTCTGCCTCTGTCTCTCTCTCTCTCTCTGCCACCTCCATTCCCTCTTCCCCCTCGGAGCTCTCTGGTTGCCTTGATGCTGACCCTGACTCCCATCCCTCCTCCTCCTCCTCCTCTGATCCGGCGGCTGACAGGCCACAACAGCCAGATTCACTTAACAACCATGTTTCTAATTTAACAACTGCCGTGGTTCATTTAACAACTGTCTCACATAGCAATGGAAATGTTGGATGCAATTGTGGTCGTAAGTCAAGGACTGCCTGATGTCAGCACTTCAAGCTGCATTTACTCTAGTGCTGACATAAGAAGGAGATGCGGAGGCGTCTGGAAAGGGACGTTTGACTTTTCACCTACTTATTTTCCCTGGAGATAATATCCCCTAGGAGATGGGATGGGAGGGGGGAAATTCCTTTGAGCTGGAGCAGTAGATTAGGGGTAGAGTGACTTGGAAGATGGCCAATGAGTGCAGAGGAGTGGGGAAAGGAAAGGGAGGGTTTTGGGTCAGGAAGTCAGTGTTGGCTACGATGGAGGCGTACTTAGAATGTCGTGCTTAATAAATGGGAGTTTTTCTTCAAAGACTTTGTTTGAAATGCAATTTATTTGAGACGACCTCGAAACTTGACACCTGCATTCTCTCTTCTTGTAGGATTCATAGGTTATGCTCCGTATCTCAGCCAGCTTGTGGCCGACTGGCAAGGCCTGGACAGTGAGAGCGACCAGCTGTTTTATACCAACGTGTTCCTGGACCCTGAAAAGCGGGTGAGCCCTAAAAGCAGAGCGTCTTGGTGGGTGACCAAGAAATGCAGCAGATATGCAGAATCTGGCAGGCCCAGATGGTATAAATCCGTTCGGGGACCTCATTTTGACCTTGCATAGTTTCCCCCTAATCAATTGAATCAACTGAGGACATGACAGGTCTCTATGCGTGTAAACAATTTAACCAGTGGAACAGCTGGCCTCCAGAAGTTGTGGGGCTCCATCCCTGGAGGTTTTTAAGAAGAAAACCTCCAGGGTCTAGGAATAGCCACTGGAATGGTCTAGGGCAGGGGTTCCCAACCTGTAAGCCACAGCCCACTACTGGGTCACGGGCTAATTGCCACTGGGTCGCCTGAGTGGCCAGCCAATGAACAGCCCCACTCACGCGAGCCTCGTCCCGGGTGCCCTCAGCCCCACTCGCGCAAGCATCGGCATGAACATCGCAGGTACACATGCGCACATGCGCTTGCCCCTCCCACAAAACCCTCCCCTCTTTTCCCCCTCCCCCTGCTCCGAGCCGCCAACCCAGAAAGGCTGGGTCTGGGGTCTGCAACCTTAAACACTCAAAGAGCCATTTGAACCCCTTTCCCACAGAAAAGAAAACACCGGGAGCCACAAAACCCTTCCTGTGCCTAACTATTTCCTGAGAAGCCACAGAATTAGCATATGTAGTTGAATTAAAGGTTCTGTTTTCTTCTGAAACTTTACCCATGGTTGGCTTACGGGGGGGGCGGGGGGGGGTTTGAAAAGCTCAATAAATCGCGTACAGGCGGGTGTCGCACATTGGCGGTTGTGACGCACATTTTGAGCAACAGGGAGCCGCAGCAGAGGGGTGAAAGTGCCACATGCGGCTCCAGAGCCCCAGGTTGCTGACCCCTGCTCCAAGCCTTAAAGGCTTCTTCATCAGTAATCCCGCTACCTTCCCATACTCTCTAATCAAGCATAATAATTTCAGGCCCGAGTCCAGTGGTTGATCCAAGATAAATACAAGATCGTCTGCATAAGCCTGAACTTTAACTTCCTCCTGCCTAATCTTCATTCCTCTTATTTCCGTGTTTCCTCTCACTTCTCTAAGCAGGGGCTCTAAAGTTAATACAAATAGCAATGTGGAAAGGGGACATCCCTGTCTTGTACCTCTACGAATTTGAATTCTCTCCGTCTCCTCTCCATCTATGAGAACTCTTGCAGTCTGCTCCCGGTAGATGGCTCGAATTGCCCGAATAAAATTCCCACCAAACTCCATATATTCCAATTGAGAAATCATAAATTCCCAACTGATTCTGTCAAACGCCTTTTGGGCGTCAACAAAAATTAAAGCTAATTGTTTATCTGGGCGATTTTTGAAAAATTCTAGTGTATTCATGAGGGCCTCCTCAGGGTGCCGTCGGCCAGACAATGCCGGCTGGCGACCCCCAGGAGGAGAGCCTTCTCTGTGGTGGCACCTACCCTATGGAACAATCTACCCCCAGAGATACGAGTGATCTCCGACCTCCGGACTTTTCGTCGGGCCCTAAAAACTTATTTTTTTCAGTTAGCCGGTCTGTCTTGATTTTAGGGTTAGTTTTAAAATTTTAATATTGATTTTAAATTGATAGTTTTAAATTATGGGCCAAATTTATAAATTATTTTAACTTTATTTTTAACTGTAATGTTAATGTATAGATGTTTTTATTTTGGCTGTTCACCGCCCTGAGTCCGAAAGGAGAAGGGCGGTATAGAAATTTGAATAATAAATAAATAAATAAATAAATAAATAAATAAATAAATAAATAAATAAATAAATAAATTCTAAGATTATCTCGTAGATATCTATTAGGAAGGAAGCTGTTTTGGTCTGAATGAATGAATTGGTTAAGGAAGCAGCTAAGCCTGGCTGCAAGAACCCCCGCAAATATCTTATAATCGGAATTTAGTAATGATATTGGTCTATAGACCTATAGAGCCTTAAAGGCTTGAGACGGCTGGACTAGAAGACCTCTAAGGTCCCTTCCAATTCTTTTATTCTGTTAAAGTGGTTGACCGATGCAGCCATTTTCTTCAGGACAGGAGGAGTTTAGCAATGGAATCACTTTCCCCCAAAAGGGACTCAGCTTTCCTGCAGTAAAAATCTTCAGGCAGAGAACAGATTCCAATTTGGTGATTCTATACATCTAAACCACGGGTCGGCAACCCGTGGCTCTGGAGCCGCATGTGGCTCTTTCATCCCTCTGCTGTGGCTCCCTGTTGCTGATTGGCTCCACAATTGATAGGGCTTTCGGTTAGGACAGGTAGCGGAAAAAGAATGCCGAGCTAGGAGGCGACTCTATGGTGGGGGAACCGGACTTCCAGCCGGCTCCAGAATTGGACAGGGAGCTTCTGGTTAGGCCCCCCCACATCCCGTTTTGGGCCTGGAAAGCCGCCTTCACCAACCTGGAAGCCAAAATGGGGCAAGGGGGCACAGTGCGAGGCCCCCCACATCCCATTTTGGGCCTGGAAAGCTTCCTGCACCAACCTGGAAGCCAAAACGGGACAAGGGGGCACTGTGTGAGGCCCCCCACATCCCGTTTTGGGCCTGGAAAGCTTTCTGCACCAACCTGGAAGCCAAAACGGGGCAAGGGGGCGCTGTGTGAGGCCCCTCACATCCCGTTTTGGTCCTGGAAAGCCTTCTGCACCAACCTGGGGCACGGGGGGGGGAGCCCATGTGCGGGGGACCCACGCGCATGCACAGAGAATGCACATACATGCACGGGGCGCTCGCATTGCATTTTGGGGGTTCAGGCACACACGTGCATTCGCGTGCTTTGGGCACTTGGCGCCAAAAAGGTGAACCATCACTGCTGTAGAGCAACGCGGCCATCTTACATTTACCCACAGGTAGGCTGCTGCCGTCCTATATCGCCGGTTTTTTTGAAGCCGCGCGCGTGCTCCCATTTTTGGTGCTGCGCGAACCAGTTGTTACAACCAGCAGCGACCCACCCCTGCATTTACCTCTTCCAGCCCTTATCACGCTTGCTGTTTTTTTTTCCCCCCCTTCTACTTCTTCCTCTGCAGAAGGCCATCAACATCACTTTGGATCATAGGTGCCGGATCTTCCAAAACCTTAACGGCGCTCTAGGTGAGAATCCGTGCAAAGGAAATTCTAGAGTGCAGTATTGCACTCTAACCACTGCGCCACCGTGGCTCATAAGGTTATATCTCGGATTGGATTGGGGGTTTTTCTAAAGTCAGGGCTACTTTGAAAAGCTGAATGGCATCCATCCTACTTAGCCAGCTAGCCAAAGAAGACTCCTGGCCTGCGATTTCACCAAGACCATACTTTACTAGAGCAGTAAATGGTCAGAGACAAAAGGAAGCGGAATCCGGCGAATCGGCGCAAAAAAACTTTACGCTTAAGTATTCTTTTTCCCCCTGGCCGCCCTCCTTACTATTGGCCAGCGTCCAATTAGCAATGCTGATTTGTTTTGGGAAGGGAGATTGATCGTGCCTTCTCCATCTCTGCATTATATTCACGGCCGTGAGCTCTCCTTTCTTGCCCAGCACAGTGTCGATCCCAGACCGTCCCCCCTTTCATCTTCCCGCATTCCTATTCTTCCTCCCTCCCCCTTAGGTGCCAGTGTCAGGCTGGCAGCTGGTGAAGCGAAGCAAGCTGAATGGCAGACATGATAAGCTGGTCTGTCTACTTTATTAATGACCCCCCAAGCCATTATCTCCCCTGGCATATATGTGAAAGAACCTTTTGTTGTTGTTCTTGTTTTGTTTCATTCTTTTTCTCTCTGCTTTTTTGCTTCCGAAGACGAGGTGGCTCTCAAATTCGAAAACGGCCAGGTGAGAGTGCGGAATCTGGCCTTTGATACCCTCCCTGTTGTGATTCATGGAAACGGACCCACCAAGGTATGCCAAATCCCGACTTCCTTTCTATTCTGTTCTGTTCTGTTCTGTTCTGTTCTGTTCTGTTCTGTTCTATTCTACTCCATTCCGCATTTTCTATTCTATTCTATTCTATTCTATTCTATTCTATTCTATTCTATTCTATTCTATTCTATTCTATTCTATTCTATCCTATTCTATTCTATTCTATTCTATTCTACTCTATTCTGCATTTTCTATTCTATTCTATTCTATTCTATTCTGCATTTTCTATTCTATTCTATTCTATTCTATTCTATTCTATTCTATTCTATTCTATTCTACTGTATTCTACTGTATTCTGCATTTTCTATTCTATTCTATTCTATTCTATTCTATTCTATTCTATTCTATTCTACTCTATTCCGCATATTCTATTCTATTCTATTCTATTCTATTCTATTCTATTCTATTCTATTCTACTGTATTCTGCATTTTCTATTCTATTCTATTCTATTCTATTCTATTCTATTCTATTCTATTCTATTCTATTCTATTCTAACATTCCATTCCATTGCATTGCATTCCGTATTTTCTTTTCTTTTCTTTTTTTCTTTTTTTTTTAATTTTGATTTATATGCCGCCCTTCTCCGGAGACTCAGGGCGGCTTACAATGCGTTAAGCAATAGCCTTCATACTTTTGTATATTTATACAAAGTCAGCTTATTGCCCCCACAAACTGGGTCCTCATTTAACCTACCTTAGAAAGGATGGAAGGCTGAGTCAACCTTGAGCCTGGTAAGGTTCAAACCTGCAGTAATTGCAGGCAGCTGGTCTTGATAAGAGGGTGCTTTAGACCACTGTACTACCAAGGCTCTTTTCTTTTCTGTTCTGTTCTGTTCTGTTCTATTCTGTTCTGTTCTGGTGGAATCGGATTGATGAAGGAAGTTTTCTCTTTCAGCATTTTGAGCACAGCCTCTTTCTCTCCCCAAAGCTGCAGCTAAATTACCTGGGGAACTACATCCCTCAGTCCTGGACCTTCGAGACGGGCTGCACCGTTTGCAAAGAAGGCCTGAAGAATCTCAGTGGCTTGAAGGTAAGAGTTCGCGCTACGCTGGGCAGGATTGGGGAAGGTTTAAAAAAAAAAAAACCCAACTCTGCCCTTTGCATGGTTTCGTTGCTTTTTCTTGGCACTGTGCAAAGAATCCTGAACTTCTCAAAGATAGGAAATTGCTATTAGAAATTCTGAATCATTTGTAGGTTTGAAAATCCCAACATTTCCCTATGTGGAAATTGGAAGGAAGATGCATTTAAATTAGTTTTACATTTGCCAGATGGCCAAGGCTGAATTTCTGTGGTGGTTTAGCAAGAAAATTTGACCGTGTGGGTTTTTTGCATTGCCTAGGATGAGATGATGCAGTCAGGAAGTGGGAATTTCCAGGCAGGCAGGCTGGATTTAAATATATATATATATATAACCCCTCTTACAAATTGATTGCCCTTTAAAAAAAAAATTAAAAAGAGCCGTAGTGGCGCAATGGTTACAAGTATTGCAGGCTAACTCTGCCCACTGCCAGAAGTTCAGTCCTGATCGGCTGCATGTTGACTCAGCCTTCCATCCTTCTGAGGTGGGTAAAATGAGGACCCAGATTGTTGGGGGGCAAGAGGCTGACTCTGTAAACCGCTTAGAGAGGGCTGTAAAAGCACTGTGAAGCGGTATACAAGTCTTAAGTGCTATTGCTGTAAGAGCCATGGTGGTGCAGTGGTTACTGTAGAATGCGGTATTGCAGGCTGACTCTGCCCACTGCCAGGAGTTCGATCCTGACTGGCTCAAAGTGGACTCAGACTTCCATCCTTCTGAAGTCGGTAAAATGAGGACCCAGATTGTTGGGGGCAATAGGCTGACTCTGTCAACCGCTTAGAGAAGGCTGTGAAGTACTGTGAAGTACAATTGCTATAAAGCAGGGGTGTTAAACTCAAGGGGTGCTTAGATCTGACCCACAGGGCTGGCCTGGAAATAGAAAGGACTGGCACCCAAAACAGGGTGTAGCCTCCAGCACTCTGCCTGCCAAAACAGGGCATGGGGGATGGGGGCGCGTGTCTCGTATCTCCCCACCCCCGAGAGAACAGTTCAGAGAACTACAATGCTGATCCTGCCCTTGAAGAAATCCAGTTTGACACCTCTGCTATAAAATTGTTGTGGCCTGCTGGCGACCAGCAGAGCTGGCAGCAGAGTCGGACAGTGAGGAGGTTGGAGAGGAACATGGGCGAGTCCTGGGGGCTGGGGAAAGCTCGGACGAGGGCTCTACATCAGAGGCAGAGAGGGAGCTAGACAGCAGTGAGGCAGAGGAACAGCTGGAGCCCGTTCCCAGCATGCGCATGCACAGAGCTGCCAGAAGACAAGAACAACTCAGAAAGCAGGGTCGACTCAGGAGTAAAGCCACACCTTGGAGATGATTGGCCCCTCCCATAGGAAACAAAAGAGGAGCGAACGAGGAGGGGGCTTTTGCAGGAAACAATTCGTTCGGTCGGTCGTTTCAAGAGTGGAAAGTTCTATTCGTGACTCTAAGAGACTCTGTGCCAAGTTTGGCCTTGTACTGCGTTTGGAAACTAGTTACGTGGCAGCTTGCCAAGCGAGATAAGGTCTGTGTTGATAAATATTCCTCCGAAAGACTGTTTGGACAGGCCTTGCTGACTGTGAATGAAAGGAATTCACAGTCGTGTAAATAAAAGAGGTTTTGCCGGGACCAATTCCTGCTTCCTGCTTTTTAAGGGAGCCTCGGTCAGAACAAAAGTGGCTCTCTTCAACTCACCAAATTGAATCAAATCCAGAGGACAGCTTTGTGAACTTTTGAGCCTGATCATCTTTTTCCCACCCTCCTCACTCTGCCCCCTTGCAGGAAGACTCACTTCCTCTGACCGTGATTGGCGTCTTTATTGAGCAGCCCACCCCTTTCCTGGACCAGTTCTTCAAAAGGCTCCAGCTTCTCCGCTATCCGAAAAAGAAAATCCACCTGTTCATCCACAATCACGTGAGTAGAGAGAGTTATCTGGCTGAGAAGGCGCCCTCCTCCCATTCCCCACTCAGCCCCTCCTCTCGATTCATACCGTATTATTCGGAATAAGACGTACCTAAATTTAGAAGAGGAAAATAACAAAAGAAAGTTTTTGGCCTACCTTTTTACGGGTCTTTTGTCGGGCCTTTTCCAGTCTTTTTTTCGGCCTGTTTCCAGGGCTTTTTTTTTGGCCCATTTTTGAGGCTTTATTTGGACCGTTTTAGGGGCTTTTTTTTTGGCCTGTTTTTGAGGGTTTTACAAAAAAACGGGCCAAAGAAAGCCCCAAAATGCGTCCAAAAAGCCTCTAAAACAGGCCCAAAAAAGCCTCCAAAACAGGCCCAAAAAAGCTCCAGAAACGGGCCCAAAAAGCCTCAAAACAGGCCGGAAAAAGCCCCAAAAATGCACCCAAAAGCCTCTAAAACGGGCCCAAGAAGCCTCAAAAAACAGGCCAAAAAAAAGCTCCAGAAACGGGCCCAAAAAGCCTCAAAACAGGCCGAAAAAAGCCAAAAAACGGGCCCCAAAAGCCTGCAAAACTGGCCAAAGATAGCCCCAAAAATGGGCCCAAAAAGCCTCCAAAATGGGCCAAAAAAAGCTCCAGGAACGGGCCCAAAAAGCCTAAAAACAGGCCAAAAAAACCCCCCCAAAATGCGCCCAAAAAGCCTCTAAAATGGGCCCCAAAAGCCTCAAAAAACAGACCAAAAAAAAGCTCCAGAAACGGGCCCAAAAAGCCTCAAAACAGGCCGAAAAAAGCCAAAAAACGGGCCCCAAAAGCCTCCAAAACGGGCCAAAGAAAGCCCCAAAAATGGGCCAAAAAGCCTCTAAAATAGGCCAAAAAAAGCCTTGAAAATGGACCCAAAAAGCAAAAAAAAAAAAAAAACAGGCTGAAAAAAACCTCAAAAACGGGCTGAAAAAGCCCCCAAAACGGGCCAAAAATAGCCTAGGAAATGGGCCAAAAAAAAAAAAGGCCTGAAAAAGCCCCCCAAAAAAGCCCGAAAACAGGGTGTGCAGAGGCCAAAAAAATGGCTGACGGGTAGGCGGGGCTTCGGCAATATTCGGTCTATAAGACACACAGACATTTTCGCCTCCTTTTGGGAGAGAAAAAAGGGTGTCTTGTAGTCCGAAAACTACAGTAACTCACAAGGACAACTGGTGAATGTGCTTCTCGTCACGTGCAGGAGGAACATCACCTGTCCCAGGTGAGCTCCTTTGTGGACAAGCACGGCCAGGAATATCGCTCCCTGAAAGTGATGGGGCCGGAGGATAACCTGGAGAACGCCGATGCTCGCAACCTGAGCATGTAAGATAAGCGGAAAGGTTTCCCCAAACACAGTCCTTGTCGCCTTCAGTGGCCAAGGGCCTGACTCGTTTGCTTCCTGCCCTTCTAGGAATCTGTGCAAGCAGAACCCTGCGTGCGAATATTACTTCAGCCTGGATGCCGAGGTGGTGCTCAGGAACCCAGAGACCCTGCAGATCCTCATGGAGCAGAATAAGTGAGTTGGAGGTGGCCTCCCTGGGATTGACAGGGTGAAGGGAAGACCCAGCCGTTTCAAGTCTATGGAGATTCTCAGTCATCCAGGTCATCGGTTGTCTCAAAGGTGCTTTTTTTTTTTTTTTTTTTTTTTTAAGGAGGCAACTTGGTTTTTCTTTGAAGACGTTTTGCTTCTCATCCGAGAAGCTTCTTCAGCTCTGCTTGGACGGTGGGGAAGGGAAGGATTTCTACTCCTTGCAGACAAGCTGGTCATTTGGGGAAACAAAACAACCACTTCACAAACGCATGGCTCAACATAGCAGAACAAACCCATCAGGACAAGATTCAGCAGCCCATCAGTGCATTTAAAAGACAAAGGCCACTCTTTTGAAGACAGTCAAGTCCACGTTTTGGACAGAGAGGACCACTGGTTTGAAAGAACGGTGAAGGAGGCCGTCTATGTCAAAATTGAACATTCCTCTCTCAACAGAGGGGGAGGGATACGACACCACCTATCTCCAGTCTACAACACAGTCCTTTCAGCAGTTCTGAGAAGGCTCCACACCCATTTGCATCACTCAGGTGATTCTGAGGACACAGACAAACCTCCAAGTGGCCTCAACGACCCTCAACAAGGATGCAAACGACCAGCTGTCTGCGAGGAGTATCAACCCTTCCTTTCCCCACCATCCAATCAGAGCTGAAGAAGCTTCTTGGAGGAGAAGCGAAACGTCTTCAAAAGAAAAACCAGAAAGTCCAGTTTGCCTCCCGAAAAAGCACCTTCGGGACCCCAGCCGTTCCTTTCTCCAGATCACCCAGGGATCTGCTAGCTCAAAACAGATCCTATTGTCTGCACCTGCCGTGAAAGTTTAATTAATCTGGGATTTGAAGGCTGAATCCCTAAGGGCCTGCAAATATGTTTTGCATCTCTGTACAGGTAGTCCTCAGCTTACAACAGTTCGTTTAACTGTTCGAAGCAGCAGAAGTTTTGCGCTCAATTGTGGTTGTAAGTCGAGGACTACTTGTAGAGAGAGTAAGAATTACCTTGGCTCTCTGGGGTATTTTTAAAAGATGGAGTGGACAAATAGCCTCACTCATTCCTACGACTATATAATCAAAAAAAGAACAGGCCTTCTTCTTATTCTTGGAAGTGTTTTTACTTTCTTCTCTCTCTCTCATTCATTCACTCACTCACTCTCTTTCTTTCTCTCTCTTCCTCCCTCCCACTCCCTCTCTTTCGCTCTCTCTGTCCCTCTGTGTCATTCTCTTTCTCCCCCCCTTCCTCTCTTTCTTTCTTTCTCACTTTCTCCCTGTCTCTCTTTCACTTTTTCTCTTTCTCTCTCTCCCTCCCTCTCTTTCTCTCTCCCTTTCTTTCTTTCTCTCTATTTTTCGGGGTCCCTGTGTCCCTCTCTTTCTCTCCCTCTTCCTCTTCCTTTCTCTCTTTCTCTGATTCTCTCTTTCATTCTCTTTTTCTTTCTTTCTCTCTCTCTCCCCCTCCCTCTCCCTCTCTTTCTCTCTCCCTTTCTTTCTTTCTATTTCTCTCTGTGTGTCCCTGTGTCCCTCTCTTTCTCTCCCTCTTCTTCTTTTTTTCTTTCTCTCTCTTTCTCTGTTTCTCTCTTTCACTCTCCCTTTCTTTCTTTCTCTC
This sequence comes from Pituophis catenifer annectens, assembly GCF_029215685.1. Taxonomy (NCBI): domain Eukaryota; kingdom Metazoa; phylum Chordata; class Lepidosauria; order Squamata; family Colubridae; genus Pituophis; species Pituophis catenifer. The sequence continues at coordinate 9,605,563 of NW_027256898.1, read as the reverse complement.
CCCCTCTCTCTTTCTCTCTCCCTTTCTTTCATTCTCTCTGTGTGTCCCTGTGTCCCTCTTTCTCTCCCCCTTCCTCTTTCTTTCTTTCTCTCTCTCCGTCTCTTTCTTTCACTTTTTTCTTTCTCTCTCTCTCCTCTTTCCTCTCCCTTTTTTTTCTCCCTTTCTTTCTCTCTAATTCTCTCTGTGTGTCCCCGTGTCCCTCTTTCTCTCCCCCTTCCTCTCTTTCTTTCTTTCTTTCTCTCACTCTTTCTCTCTCTCTCCTTCCCTCTCCCTCTCTCCCTTTCTTTCTCTCTATGTGTCTCTCTATGTCTCTCTCTTTCTCTCCCCTTTCCTTCCTTCCTTTTTCTCTCTTTCTCTCCCCCTTCCTCTTTCTTTCTTTCTCTCTCTTTCTCTCTCTCTCTCCCCCTCCCTCTCCCTCTCTTTCTCTCCCCTTTCCTTCCTTTTTCTCTCTCTCTTTCTCCCTCTCTCTTTTTCTCTCTCTCTCTCTCTCCATGCCAGGTTTGTGATTGCCCCTCTCGTGAGCCGCATCGGGAAGCTGTGGTCGAACTTCTGGGGGGCCTTGAGTCCCGACGGCTATTATGCCCGCTCAGAGGATTACAGGGACATTGTCCAGAGGCGGAGGATGTGAGTAGAGTGGCGGACTCGGGCGAAAGACTTCCAGAATTCCCCTTGAAACTGTTTTCTCCGGAAGTTTAAGGGCTGTGAATCTCATGGCTGAAAACAGTCGAGGTGGTTTCAGAAGCTGCTTTCTTTGCATTCGGTTCCAATATGCTTTGACTCGGATACTGAAGTATCATCATCTTAATACGACGCTAAGCCTTGCTCATTAAGTTACATTTTTGTGCAGAGTTTTACTCGGGCCCTGTTGAAAGTAAGCCTCTGTGACAAAAAAGGAAAAAAAATAGTTTCTTTTTCAGTTTGCTTCATCCTTTTATTATCCGTCCCGGTTCTTTTTAGGCCTGATTGACTCTCTCTCTTTCATTGTCTCTTTCTCTCTTTTTATCTCAGTGGCCTCTGGAATGTCCCGTACATTTCTAGTGTCTACCTGATCAAGGGCAGCGTCCTGAGGTCGCAACTCGCCCAGCTGGATCTTTTCCGCAGCGGAAAACAAGACGCCGATATGGCTCTGTGCCATAACATTCGTGAGCAGGTTGGTGCGGGAAAGCAAGAAGCTCTAAAAATTCTAATAGAATTTTTTATTGGCCAAGCGTGATTGGACACAAAGGAATTTGTCTTTGGTGCATATGCTCTCAGTGTACATAAAAAGACAAGATACGTTCATCAAGAATCATAAGGTACAACACTTAATGATAGTCATAGGGAACAAATAAGCAATCAACTCATACTAGGAAACAATCAGATAGATAGGTAGGTAGGTAGGTAGGTAGGTAGGTAGGTAGGTAGGTAGGTAGATAGATAGATAGATAGATAGATAGATAGATAGATAGATAGATAGATAGAATTCTTTTTGGCCAAGTGTGATTGGACACACAAGGAATTTGTCTTTGGTGCATACTCTCTCAGTGTATATAAAAAGAAAAGACACATTCGGCAAGGATCATAAGGTACAACACTTAATGATAGTCATAGAGTACAAATAAGCAATCAAATCTTACTAGGAAACAGTCAATATAAATTGTAAGGATACAAGCAACAAGTTACAGTCATGCAGTCAGAAGTGGGAGGAGATGGGTGGTGGGAATGATGAGAAAATTAATAGTAGTGCAGATTTAGTGAATAGTTTGACAGTGTTGAAGGAATTATTTGTTTAGCAGAGTGATGGCGTTTCGGAAAAAACTGTCCTTGTGTCTAGTTGTTCTGATGTGCAGTGCTCTATAGCGTTGTTTTGAGGGTAGGAGTTGAAACAGTTGATGTCCAGGATGTGAGGAGTCTGTCGATATTTTCCCAGCCCTCTTTTTGACTCGTGCAGTACACAGGTCCTCCATGGAAGGCAGGTTGGTAGCCATTGTTTTTTCTGCAGTTCTAATTCTCCTCTGAAGTCTCTGTCTGTCTTGTTGGGTTGCAGAGCCAAACTAGACAGTTATGGAGGTGCAAATGACAGACTCAATAATTCCTCTGTAGAACTGGATTAGCAGCTCCTTTGTTGTTTGAGCTTCCTGAGTTGGCTGAGAGAGGAGCAGAGGGAAGAGGAGGAGGAGGCCTGCCTCCCTCCCTTCCTCCCCAAACTTGGGAACTGGGCATGGCTGGCCTAGTGAAGAGAAGGACCAGGGGAGACAGGATAGCAGTCTTCCAATATTTGAGGGGCTGCCACAGAGAGGAGGAAGGGGGTCAAGCTATTTTCCAAAGCACCTGAAGGCCAGACAAGGAATAATGGATGGAAACTGATCAAGGAGAGATTCAACCTGGAAATGAGGAGGAATTTTCTGACAGTGGGAACGATCAACCCATGGAACAGAAGTTGCCTTCGGAAGTTGTGGGAGCTTCATCCGTGGAGGCTTTCAAGAAGAGAGTGGACTGCCATCGGTCAGAAATGATGTAGGGCAGGGGTCTGCAACCTTAAAATACTCAAAGAGCCATTTGGACCCCTTTCCCACAGAAAAGAAAACACCGGGAGCCACAAAAGCTGTGTGGGCGTGGCCAACTCAATGTCACTCACTTCCACCAGTCACATGACACTCCCCCCCAGCCACTCCTACCCAGCCGGTCATTAGGATAGAGAACCAGTTGTTAAAAAACACCGGGAACCACAAAATCCTTTTGACGTATCTCTCTCTCCCCTCCCTCCCTCTCTCTCCCCCTCTCTCTGTATCTCTCTATGTCTCTTTCTCTCCCCCCCTCTCTGTATCTCTCTGTCTCTGCCCTGGTCACTTCTCCATCCCCCACTGTCGCCCTTTCCTTCTCAGGCCAGGCGAGGGGTGACTGGGAGGGGAGGGCGAGGGGTGGGGCCAGCCAGTGGTGGGATCACCTGACAGGGAGCCACAGCAGAGGGCCCAAAGAGCCACATGTGGCTCCAGAGCCACAGGTTGCTGACACCCGGTGTAGGGTCTCCTCCTTAGGCAGTGGGGGGGGAGGGGGCTGGACTAGAAGACCTCCAAGTCCCTTTCAATTAACAATCTGTTTAATAATAGTTGTGGAGGGGGGAGGTTACCACCTTTTGGTTGTAAGGCTAGTTATTTATTTTATTTTATTTTATTTATTTGATTTGTATACCGCCCTACTCCCGAAGGATTCAGGGCGGTGAACAGCCAACAATAAAATACATAAATACACAAAATTTAAAAACCCGATAAAATCAAATTAAACTTTTTGGCCCAGACAAATTAAAATACCCCAATAATTTAAAAACAGATTAAAATTTACATATTTAAAAAGTTATGGGGTGGATCGGGTGAAATGTAAAGTTTGTTACTACCGGTTCTGTGGGCGTGGCTTCGTGGGAGGGGGTGTAATGTGACTGGGTGGGCGTGGTCAACTTTTTTTAAAAAAAAAACTTTTAAAAGCATTTTTTCTAATGCTTTGAAAAGCCTCTCTGCCGATCAGGCAACTCAACTGGGATCGTCAGAAAGGCTTTTTAAAAAAATGCTTCGAAAAGCCTCTGACGATCCCAGCTGAGCCGCACAATCCTCAGAGACTTTTTTTAATTTTTATTTTTAAAAGCATTTTTTCGTCGGAAGAGGTTGTCAAAGTACAAACCTTTTAAAAGTAAAAAATAAAAGCCTCTGATGATCGGGCGGCTCAGCTGGGCATGGTGGGTGGGTGGCAGGGGTGGGTTCTAATTTTTTTTACTACCGGTTCTGTGGGCGTGGCTTATTTTGTGGGTGTGGCTTGGAGGTCATGTGACTAGGTGGGCGTGGCTAGCTGGTCAGAGTCATTTCTGGAAGGTCCTTGCACTTACGACCAGTCCTCGCACTTACGACCCAACTCATTTGTTTGCTTTTAACACTGATCAGCTGTAGGGCGGCCCTTTGAAGCCCCGCGGCAAGAGTTTAAACAGTTTTTTTCCCTCTAGCCATCAGCTGGGACTTAGGAGGCAGCAATAGATTGGGGGTGGGGCCAAATAAAAGGTAAGAATAACGTGGGGGGGTGGGGGGGGCGGGGAGGGGAGAACCGGTTCTGTGACGTCATATCGTCACCGCTACCGGCTCGGCCGAATCGGACCGAACCAGGAGGAACCCACCACTGGTGGGTGGGGGCCGCAGGGATTTTTGCTACCGGTTCTCCGAACCACCCGCCGCCATTGCTACCGGATCAGGCGATCTGGTCCGGACCAGGAGCATTTCACCCCTGGGGTGGATCCATGCAATAGAAGGGGTTTATTTGTTTGTTTGTTTGTTTTCCTGCAGGGGGTGTTCATGTTTTTGACAAACCAGCAGCCGTTTGGGCACATCCTATCCTTGGAGAATTATCAGACGAGCCACCTGCATAACGATCTCTGGCAAATCTTCAGCAACCCGGAGGTGAGCAGGCTTCCTTTCTTTCTCTGGAACCTGAGAATGAGACAGGTGTGGGGTGAAGTAGAGGCCAGTTTGAAAGGATTTTTTAAAAAAAAAAACGGAGTGGGGAGAGGTTTGTGCTTCTTAGGGGGAGAGAATTTGAGAACAAGGGCTCACGCAGAAAGAGGGGGCAGAAGGTTGAAAGGCCAGGAATTATAGACATGAGGCGACGCTGTCTCTCAAAGCAGGTATTGTGGCCTCTCCAGTGGCCGAATCAGGAGGAAGAGATGTGGGAGTCTGGGTCAAGGCAACCTGAGAGCTCCGAGGGGGAAGAGGGAATGGAGCTGTCAGAGAGAGAGACACAGGGGGAGCCTGGGCCGTCCGTCAGCCCTCAGATGGAGAGTCAACAGCCTCCAGGTCTGGAGGCGGCTGATGAGGAGGAGGAGGAACAGCTGGGTCCAGTGCCTGTCACGTGGATGCGCAGAAGGCAGAGGAGAGGAGAGCAGTGGAAATCTGTGGGCCGGCCCTCGGGACGGAAGAGCCACCGCTGCTAATGAAGCCCCCACCCTATCTCTGGGGATAAAAGGCAGGGGGCGGAGATGAATAGATGTGGCAGGCAACTATTCATCTTCCAGATGGACAGACTTGTTAGCCTGCGGTGAGAGAGAAACTTTTTGCCGGGGCTGCCGGCGCTCCTAATAAAGGAATCATTGAGGGTTGGTCGTGTTTGGGGAGCTGGGTCAGCACAGCAGGTTTTGGTAAGAAGGAGTCGGAAGGAATTGGAGCAAAGAACAGCTGGGAAAGATAAGAACGAGCAGCTTTCTTAAGGACAAATTGTGCGTTTATGACTTCCGGTTTTGAACCCAGCTCCCAAAGTCTCAAAAGAGGGTGGATTTGCGAGAGAGGCGATACTCCTAAGAGTCTTTTGGGGGGGGAAACCAATAAATCAAGCATCCTGCCCATTTTTTAATTTTTTTTTTCTCTCTCTCCCACAGGACTGGAATGAGAAATACATTCACCCAAACTACACAGACGCCTTAAAAGGGAAATTGGTAGAAACGGTAAATCATTTTTCTCTGTTGCCGTAGAATTTGGGTGTGTGGGAGGTCGGCAGAAAGGAGAAGAGAGGAGGGCCCAAATCCCCCTTCACTTTCCTGAAAAATTGGCTGTTTTATTCATTTAAGCTTTTACTTTGTACCATTTAATCAGGTACTGATTGCTTTGTAATCTACATGTAGTCCTCAACTTACAACAGCTATTAATTCCTTTTGCAACCTTCTGATAAGCAAAATCAGTGGGGAAGCCCAAATCGTTTAACAACCGTGTCACTAACTTAAAGCGATTCACTTAACAACGGTGGCAAAGAAAGGCCGTAATATGGGGCAACACCCGCTTAGCGGCAAAAATTTTGGGGCTCAGTTGTGGTTGTAAGTCGAGGACTAGCTGTACTTGAATTGGATGTTTTAATGGTTTTTTTTCATTGTTTTAAAATCTTTTCAGAATTTTAATTGTAATGTTATGTTTTAGATTCTGAGTTGCCCATAATTGTTTACTGGGATGGCAGCTATATATATATATAAAATTAGAATAAAATAAAATGTGAAGTGAAATAAAATATGGTGGAGTAAAATAAAATAAAATAAGGTGGAGTAAAATAAAATAAATTAAATTAAAAATAAAATTAATAAAATGAAATGAAAAGTGAAGTAAAATAAAATACAATGAAAGGTGAAATGAAATAAATTAAATTAAAAATAAAAATGAAATGAAAAGTGAAGTAAAATTAAAATAGAATGAAAAGTGAAATGAAATCAAATAAACTAAAAATAAAAATGAAATAAAATGAAAAGTGAAGTAAAATAAAATACAGTGAAAAGTGAAATGAAAAGTAAAATAAATTAAAAATAAAATTAATAAAATAAAACAAAAACATAGAAATTGCTGCAGAGTGATGCAAAGTATCCTAGACAGCTCTGGACTTTTACCCCTTGTCCTTTCTTTGGCCAGCCCTGCCCAGATGTCTATTGGTTCCCCCTCTTCACCGACACAGCTTGCGACGAGCTGGTTGAAGAGATGGAGCACTTTGGCCAATGGTCCAAGGGAGACAACAAGGTAAGGCGACCCTCACAGGTGTGGCTCATCTTAGGAGGGTCTGTTATGGCCCGCCAGCAGAGCTGGCAGCAGATCTGGACAGTGAGGAGGCTGGGGAGGAACATGGGCCAGTCCTGGAGTCTGGGGAAGGCTCTGATGAGGGCTCTGCGTTGGCGGCAGAGAGGGGGCCAGGGCCGTCTGCCAGTTATCAGCTGCCTTCAGAGTCAGACATCAGTGAGGCAGAGGAACAGCTGGAGCCTGTTCCTGATCTGTCCCCGTCTCCACACACACACAAACACAGCCAGCCGAGGGTTAAGAAAGCACTTGGCACGCACACAGGTCGTTATCTCAAACTTGGCAACAATATAAGCACCGTCTGCCAAGAGCTTTACTTCAACAGATAACATAAAATTACATACGCATTGTAAATAGTCCAGCAAAACAATATCCCTTCGGCAGCTTCAGGCGTTGTTCAAGTGACTAGCCAAAGTTCGTTTTTGTTCGTCACAGAGTTTTACCAGCCACCACCCTCTCTTATATAGTCTCTGGGGTGTGGTCCAGTGACTCAGTTCTAATCCCTAGCACGCCTCCTTAACTGCTGCAACCGTTTATCACGCCTTCGTTGGCGTGCATCCAGGAACGACGGCTCTCCTTCCTCGCTCTCATCAGAGACACCTGGCTCCTGGCTAATCTCCTCTCCCTTGGCCAGCACCTGAGACAATGCCAGAGGGGAGGGGCCTGGAGAGGGAGGCCTGGCTGACTCCTCTCCCTCATGTTTGGAGCCTTCTTCCTCCGATGAGATAGGCTCAGAGGGCGGGGCCACAACAGTTCCCAGTGTGCGCATGCACAGAGTTGCCAGATGAAGGGAACAGCTAAAGAACAACGATCGACTTGGGAGTAAGGCCACAGGTGGACGATGAAGGGCCCCTCCCAGAGGGAATAAAAGAGGAGCAAAAGGGGAGTGGAGTTTGCAGGAGACAATTAGTTCATTCCTGCATTCTTGCCAATGAAAGATATCGGCCTGGCCACTCTCCAAGCCTTATAAAGGTCGGTAATTGTGAACTATCTTGGAAGACTGTGAGAGAGGAAAGACTTGGCTGGAGAGGAATTCACTGTCAATTAAATAAAGGGTTTTATCGGGGCGAGGAATCTGCTTCGTGGTTTGGGAATGCCTAGGTCAGAACAGGGTCTGGATCCGTCCTTTCCAACGGATGTCGCTTCCTTAGCTGAGTCGCCTGCTGAGGAAAGTTTGCCAGGCAAAGCGGCTTTAAAAATGAACTGAGCTGTTGAGGGTTTTTTTTTAGAGTGGCTACCGGCTAATTTTACTCACCGTTTTTAAAAGGATCAGAGGATTTTGGGGGGCTACGAGAACGTCCCGACCATTGACATCCACATGAACCAGGTCAACTTCGAGCGAGAGTGGTACAGATTTCTCCTGGATTACATCGCACCCATCACGGAGAAGTTCTACCCCGGTTATTATACCCAGGTGCGTTCAATTTATACGTGCTGGGATTGGAAAGTCACGGGACAATTCGAACTGGTGGCTCTGGGATCCCGAAAGGAAGCTCTTCGAGGGGCCTTATGGGGCAGGCCGAGAGAAAGAAGAAAATACGAGGCCACGCGCACCCCCAAAAAAGCAGCAATCACTCCTGGATACCGTATTTTTCGGAGTATAAGACATACTTTTTTCCCCCATAAAAGAGGGTGAAAATTTGGGTGCGTCTTATACACCAAATGTAGCTCCACCCACCTGGAAAATGGGGCGCGCGGAGGCGGCAATAGGCTACAGCATTCCTTGCAGCTTGAAACAGCTGATCTTCGGAAGGCCGATCCAATCAACAATCAGCTGCTTGTGATAATCAGGCTGTGCTGAAGCTGAAATTGAAACAGGCTGTTTGCTGCAAGGAGGCAAATTGCTGGGAGGCAGAGGCAGATTTTTTTTTTTCTTGTTTTCCTCCCCAAAAAAGGCAGGTGTGTCTTATAGTCCAGAGCGTCTTATACTCCGAAAAATACAGTAAACCCTTGTAAGCATTTCTCTTTCTTTAGCTCCTTTGCGACTGATGATGGGTTGCTAAAGATTTCACAGGTCATGGTTTGGTCCAACCCTTTCTTTTTCTTTTCTTTTTTTTGTTTTTCTTGTTTACAGACCCAGTTTGAGCTTGCCTTTGTTGTCCGGTACAAGCCGGACGAGCAGCCGTCCCTGATGCCGCATCATGACGCTTCCACGTTCACCATCAACATCGCCTTGAATCGCGTGGGGATCGATTATGAAGTGAGTGTAAGGCCTTTTGGGCCGCCTTGAAGAGAGAACAAAATGGCTGAGTCCATGTAGGAGGGAGATGGCGAAATAACAGTTTTTGTTTTTTTTTAATCTCTGTGCTCAGTGGGCAAGGCCAGAACTGTGAAAGGGTGTGGAGTGGGGAAATATTAGCAAGGAATATTTGATTTTGGCTAAGTATTAGAAGGCACTAAGGAAGAATGGAATGGAATGGAATGGAATGGAATGGAATGGAATGGAATGGAATGGAATGGAATGGAATGGAATAGAATAATAGAATAGAATAGAATAGAATAGAATAGAACAGAACAGAACAGAACAGAACAGAACAGAACAGAACAGAACAGAACAGAATAGAATAGAATAGAATAGAATATTGGAATGAAGAATGGAATGGAATAGAATAGAACAGGGAATAGAATGGAATGGAATGGAATGGAATGGAATGGAATGGAATGGAATGGAATGGAATGGAGAGGAGAGGAGAGGAGAGGAGAGGAGAGGAGAGGAGAGGAGAGGAGAGGGGACCTTAGAGGTCTTCTAGTCCAACCCCGTCTAGGCAAGAAACCCTACACCACTTCAGGCAAATGGTTGTCCAATCTCTTCTTAAAAACTTCCAGTGTTGGAGCATTCACAGCTTCTGGAGGCAAGTTGTTCCACTGATTAATTGTTCTCACTGTCAGGAAATTTCTCCTTTGTTCTAGGTTGCTTCTCTCCTTGATTAGATTGCACCCATTGCTTCTTGTCCTGCCCCTCAGGTGCTTTGGAGAATAGCTTAGCTCCCTCTTCTTTGGGGCAGCCCCTGAGATATCGGAACGCTGCTATCATATCACTCCTAGTCCTCCTTTTCATTAAACTAGACATCCCCAGTTCCTGCAACCGTTCTTTATATATTTTAGCTTCCAGTCCCCTAAGCCAAAGCTTATTAAATCAAAGCTGGACAGGGAGGGAGGAGGGAGATGAGAAAGGGAGGAAGAAGGAAGAGAGGAAGGAAGGAAGAAGAGAAAAAGAAGAACAGTTTTATCACAGAGAGTGCCAGGAAGAAGGTGAGAAAGGAGGAAGGGAGGAAGGAAGGAAGGAAGGAAGGAAGGAAGGAAGGAAGGAAGGAAGGAAAGAAGGAAGGAGAGAAAAAGAAGAAAAGTTTGTCACAGAAGGTGCCAGGAGGGAGGGATGGAGGAGACGAGAAAGGGAGAAGGAAGGGAGAGAGGAAGGAAGGAAGAAAAAAGAGAAAGAGAAGAAGTTTATTACAGAGAGTGCCAGGACAGAGGTGAGAAAGGGGGAAGGAAGGAAGGAAGGAGAGAAAGAAAATAAAGGTTTATCACAGAGGGTGCCAGGAGGGAGGGAGGAGATGAGAAAGTGAAAAGGAAGGGAGAGAGGAAGGAAGAATAAAAAGAGAAGAAAAATTTATTACAGAGGGTGCCGGGAGGGAGGGAGGGAGGGAAGGAAGGAGAGAAAGAGAAGAAAAGTTTGTCACAGAAGGTGCCAGGAGGGAGGGAGGAAGGAGATGAAAAAGGGAGAAGGAAGGGAGAGAGGAAGGAAGGAAGAAAAAAGAGAAAGAGAAGAAGTTTATTACAGAGAGTGCCAGGACAGAGGTGAGAAAGGGGGAAGGAAGGAAGGAAGGAGAGAAAGAGAAGAAAAGTTTGTCACAGAAGGTGCCAGGAGGAAGGGAGGAAGGAGATGAGAAAGGGAGAAGGAAGGGAGAGAGGAAGGAAGGAGGAAAAAAGAGAATGAGAAGAAAAGTTTATCACAGAAGGTGCCGGGAGGGAGGGAGGGAGGGAAGGAAGGAAGGAAGGAAGGAAGGAAGGAAGGAAGGAAGGAAGGAAGGAAGGAAGGAAAGAGAGAAAGAGTAGTTTATAATAGAAGATGCCACTGCAGAATTTCAGCATGGAAGCTGGAAGTTGTTTCAACCGAGGCTTGGTTGAAACAACTGCCAAGTGCCTTTTGCAATTTGGCAACTCGATCCCCTGGCAGGCAGGCAGGCAGCGGCCGTCAAACAGACCTCAAGGTGACGGCAACCTTGGCTGGGAGGCTCAAAATAGCCCCATCGTCTTTTCTTCCCCCTGCAGGGCGGGGGCTGCCGCTTCATCCGTTACAACTGCTCCATCCAAGCCCCCCGGAAGGGGTGGACCCTCCTGCACCCTGGCCGCCTGACGCATTACCACGAGGGCCTCCCTACCACCAAAGGGACTCGCTACATTGCCGTCTCCTTCCTCGATCCCTAAAGCTGCCCCACCAGGAAGAAAAACCTGGGGGTGGGGGTGGAATTTTTTTTTTTTTTGCCAACCCATTTCAGCCCCCTCCCCCATTGGCTGCACATTCCCCCAAGGAAGAAGTGGGAGGGGGAGACTTCCAGAACAGATGATTTGATTGGACACCGCTTGATTGCAAGAGAGATTGCCTAAATCAGTGATGGCTAATCTTTTTGCCATCGCGTGCCAGGAAGGAGGGGGGCGGGGGAGGTTCGCGCATGCACGTGCCCACACCCATAATTTTATGCACCCCGCCCTGCACATGCGCCCAACCTCCCCTCCCCCCTTGCTCCTGGCCCATTTTTCTTTGTCACCTGGCTCCAGATCCTCTCTATGCATCTGGGGAGGGCGAAAATAGCCTTCCCCACCTACCCCCAGGCCCTCCGGAGGCAGAAGACAGCATGTTTCCCTACTTCTGGTGGTCCCAAAAGGCCTGAAAATCAGGTGGCCGGCACGCACATGTGCACCAGAGCTGAGCTGGCATGCCCACTGATATGGCTATGCGTGCCACCTGTGGCACGCGTGCCATAGGTTCGCCATCACGGGCCTAGATTTAGTAGGATCCCTCGAGGATCCCTCTGGTTCCACGGGATTCTGTCCAACCCCAGCCAGCCAGAGCCGTCTGACCCCCTGCTTTCCACGAGGTAAGAGCGCCCACCTTCTTTCTCCCTGCCTCCTCGTGGGAAGAAGTCCTCCGTTTCCACATTTTTCCTGCCAATGGAGGTAGCCAAGGCATGTCAGAATCACACAGAATTTCCTGTTCTGAGGGAGTAGAGCCTCTTAAAACCATCACTGGAATTTTTACATGGCACACGGGGTTGGTTGCTACAAAAGACTTGGAAATAGGATCCCTGTTCTGACCCAGCTCCTCAAACACGACAAACCCTCTGAAATGAACTCAAAAGATTCCTTTAATTAGGAGCGCCGGCAAAAAGGTTCTCTCTCACCGCAGGCTAACAAGTCTGTTAGGCCGGCAGATGAATATTTGTCTGCCAGATCTATTCATCTCCGGCCCCTGCCTTTTATCCCCAGAGCTAGGGTGGGGGCTTCGCTAGCAGCGGTGGCTCTTCCTTCCCAAGGACCGGCCCATAGATTTCCAATGCTCTCCTCTCCTTTGCCTTCTGAGCATCCACGCATCAGGCACTGGACCCAGCTGTTCCTCCTCTTCCTCATCAGCCACCTCCAGATCTGGGGGCTGTTGACTCTCCATCAGAGGGCTGTTGGATGGTCCAGGCTCCACCTCTCTCTCTCTCTCTCTGCCAGCTCCAGTCCCTCTTCCCCTTTGGAGCTCTCAGGTTGCCTTGAGGCTGACCCTAACTTCCACACCTCCTCCTCCTCCTCTGATTCGGCCTACGGCGGCCAACAGGCCATAACACTCCCTCAGGAGGACAATGAAGAAAATTCATCGCATCCCTTGTTCATCGGGATGCCGGGCAAGAGGAGAAAAGCAAAGAAAAATGGTTGGAAATTTTTTCAGGAATGCCAAAGGCGCCTCAGGTCCCAATGCCAGAGTAGACAGCTTTCTACCTGTGTATTTATTTAAAAGTCCAAAAAAAACCCAAAAACCTTTTCTTCAGGTGCCCACTTCTTCTGCCCAAGTTGTACAGATTTTGCCAGGAGATTATTATTTTTTTTTACATTAAACGTTGACATTAAAAAGAGTTTTATTTTAAAAAGGCAAACGCCTGCCTGGTTTTTTTTTCCTCAGCCTGAAGTGTGGTAGAAGGTCATTAAGCGATGACCGTAAGAAATATTTCTGAAATTGTGCCTTCGAAGAATCATCCTGGCCCCACGATAAAACGGGGTCTTGCTGAAAAGCCAAAGCTGGACTACCGATGCTGTGATTTCACTTCTCATCCAAGAAGTTTCTTCAGCTCTGACTGGATGGCGGGGAATGGAAGGATTTATATCCCTTTATTTTATTTATTTTTTATTTATTTATATTTATATTCAGGACTGGCTAGGTGGCTCAGTGGTTAAGATGCTGAGCTTGTCGATCAGAAAAGTTGGCGGTTCGACTCCCTAGTATAGGTCTACGTGAGCAGGGGTTCGACTAGATGACCTTCAAGGCCCCTTCCAATTATTTGTTACTGTACTGTACCAATTGTCCTTGCAGGCAGCTGGTCATTGGCATCCTTTCAGACAGCTGTTGAGGCCACCTGGAGGTTTTATCTGTGCCTAAAAGGATGCCCAGCTGTCTGCAAGGAGTATCAATCCTTCCCCACCACCCAGTCAGAGCTGAAGAAGCTCCTTGGATGAGAAGCGAAATGTCTTCAAAAGAAAAAACCTTCAGAAAGTCCAATTGGAAAAAGCGCCTTTGGGACTTAATTTAGGACTGTACCAACTTGGATACCACCAGGAAATATTCTGTGCAGAGGAGAAGTTTTTTGGTTTTTTTTTAAACGAATGCAGTAGCTGTCCTTAAAATGTTCGCTTTAATCAAAATTAAGAAGAAGGCAGCTTCCATAAGAGTTGGACTCCTCTCCCCCATTATCCCCAGCAAACTGAATGGAAGAAATTGGGAGCCCTAAATGGAGATTGGGGGGGGGGGATGCTGAGTTATTAGAAAAGAGCCTTGGTAGCGCAGCAGACTAAAGTGCTGTTAACTAGCACCAGCTGCCTGCAAAATTACTGCAAGTTCGAATCTCACCAGGCTCAAGGTTGACTCAGCCTTCCATCCTTCCGAGGTAGGTAAAATGAGGACCAGGATTATGGGGGCAAAATCCCTACTAAGCAAGTATATACAAAAGTATGAAGGCTATTGCTTAACGCATTGTAAGCCGCCCTGAGTCTCTGGAGAAGGGCGGCATATAAATTGAACTAATAAATATAAATTGAACGAATAAACTCAGTACTCCAGAGCATGTGCAGAGTAGAGTTCCATCCCCTGCAAAACCCCAGCCAAGAAGAAGGAACCACACGGCCCTTCAAACAGGTCTCCAGCCCCCTTTCCCTATTCTTTGCCTTCATCCCCAAATTATAAAGAAAAAGGGAGGGAAAAAATGGAATATAAACAGCTGTAGGACTTCAATTCCCAGGAGGTAGCGGGGCGCGGCCGTCGCGGCCGGCGTGACGTCACCTCCCGTCGCTCCCTCTGACGTTTCCCGGAGGCGCTTCAGGCGGAGCGGCTGAGGCAGAAGGCAGGTGAAGGTGAGGCGCGAGGGGCTGGGACGCGTGTCGGCGGGTGTAGACGTTACACGCGGGTTCTGGGGGGGTTTAATTCGGCCCTCCTCCGGGAATTAGAGAGCGGGGGTTGTCGCGGAGAAGGCTGGGCTTCGTTTAAGGGCTCCCCACCCACCACAGCGCTTTTGGCTCCTTTCGGCCCGAGGGAGACGAGACCGGGAGGTGGGGGTGGGCGTCACGTGTGCAAGGAAGACACGTGTCTGAGTCGGGTGAGAAGGGGGGGTTGCTTTTGGGGGGGTGTTTTGTGGGCCCCTCGTGACAGGAAGGAGGATGGGCTGGTGGGGGGCAGTGCATGATGGACTTCCACACACACTCCTGGGCAGTGCATGATGGAGCTCTAGCACTCTCCTGGGCAGTGCATGATGGACCTACACACCCTCCGCTGGGCAGTGCATGATGGAACTCTAGCACTCTCCTGGGCAGTGCATGATGGACCTCCAGCATTCCTCTGGGCAGTGCATAGTGGACCTCCAGCATTCCTCTGGGCAGTGCATGATGGACCTCCAGCATTCCTCTGGGCAGTGCATGATGGAGCTCTAGCACTCTCCTGGGCAGTGCATGGTGGACCTCCACACACTCCTGGGCAGTGCATGATGGACCTACACACCCTCCGCTGGGCAGTGCATGATGGACCTCCAGCATTCCTCTGGGCAGTGCATAGTGGACCTCCAGCATTCCTCTGGGCAGTGCATGATGGACCTCCAGCATTCCTCTGGGCAGTGCATGATGGAGCTCTAGCACTCTCCTGGGCAGTGCATGGTGGACCTCCACACACTCCTGGGCAGTGCATGGTGGACCTCCAGCATTCCTCTGGGCAGTGCATGATGGAGCTCTAGCACTCTCCTGGGCAGTGCATGATGGACCTACACACACTCCGCTGGGCAATGCATGATGGAGCTCTAGCACTCTCCTGGGCAGTGCATGATGGACCTCCACACACTCCTGGGCAATGAATGATGGACCTACACACCCTCCGCTGGGCAGTGCATGATGGAGCTCTAGCACTCTCCTGGGCAGTGCATGATGGACCTCCAGCATTCCTCTGGGCAGTGCATAGTGGACCTCCAGCATTCCTCTGGGCAGTGCATGGTGGACCTCCAGCATTCCTCTGGGCAGTGCATGATGGAGCTCTTGCACTCTCCTGGGCAGTGCATGGTGGACCTCCACACACTCCTGGGCAGTGCATGGTGGACCTCCAGCATTCCTCTGGGCAGTGCATGATGGAGCTCTAGCACTCTCCTGGGCAGTGCATGATGGACCTCCAGCATTCCTCCAGGCAGTGCATGATGGACCTACACAAACTCCGCTGGGCAGTGCATGATGGAGCTCCAGCATTCTCCTGGGCAGTGCATGATGGAGCTCCACATACACACTCCTAGGCAGTGCATGATGGACCTCCAGCATTCCCCTGAACAGTGTATGATGGACTTCCACAAACATTCCTGGGCAGTGCATGATGGACCTCCAGCATTCCCCTGGGCAGCTATGATGGACCTACACACACTCTGCTGGGCAGTGCATGATGGAGCTCTAGCACTCTCCTGGGTAGTGCATGATGGACCTCCAGCATTCCCCAGGCAGTGTATGATGGACTTCCACACACACAATCCTGGGCAGTGCATGATGGACCTCCACATCCCTGGGCAGTTCATGAGGGACTCCCAACACTCCCCAGGCAGTGCATGATGGACTTCCACTCATCCCCCAGCAGTGCTTGAGGGACCCCCAACCCCCCCCCCCCCCAGGCAGTGCATGATGGAGCATTTCAAGATTGGTAGGAAAGCCTCTCCTAAACCGAGCCATCCAGGTTGATTCAACGGTGGAAAAATCTTGTCAGAGGTGAAAATGTCTCTTAGTGGGTAACCCACCAATAAGCTTCTCTTTATACGTGCCTTGTAGTTAATAAAATATACATTCCGTGAAGAAGAAACCTAAAAAAGGGTTTTTATATTAGGGTGATCGATGGCCATTTGCTTGTTCGATTCCACCCCCTGCATTTTCTAATCTTTTGTCTATTTGCCTTTCCTTAGGCCTCGGCTTGTTCTTTCCGGTTCAGGAAAGAAGATGGTAACCATGCTTAGCTTATGAAAACTCCTGCTTGCATCTTAATAGTAAGTGCATTCGAGAGGCATTTCAGAATTGGAACTGGTTTGACGCTGCTTTGGGTGCTGCTAACTCTGACTCCAATCCGCAACAGGGTAATTTTGGTGAGAAAGGCCTAGAGCAGTGATGGCAAACCTTTTCGGCGTCGAGTGCCCAAACTGGAACGTCCGTGCATGCACATGCATGTCCACGCATGCGCCGGAGCATTAGAAATGCGAAGACCAGCAGCTGGCCGGCGTGCACATGCCTGGTTTTTGGTTGTTTTCAGGCTGTTTTCTGAAAAACGATCCAAAAACGCCCAAAAATCAGCCAAAAAACCCACATGCGCATACCAGCCAACTGGTCTCCGCATTTCTGGTGCATGGCCTGTTATTTAGCCACTTTTCAGGCCAAAAAAGCGCACCCGAGAAGACAATGCGCGCTGGAAACCAGACGAGCAGCTGGCGACGGTGCGTGTACCCACAGAGAGGGTTCTGTGTGTCACCTCTGGCACGCGTGCTATAGGTTCGCCGTCGCGGGCCTAGAGCTTTCAGAGCAATTAAAAATAAATATCAGCCTCCTCCTAATGTTCTCCCAGAAATCCAGCCTTTTTGCTCCTTCCGTTTGGGAAATCTCTTGAGTTCATAATATAGAGCTATTCCGTGACCTCTTTAAGAGAGTTAGGAGATTTGGCATTTGCGTGGGATTTAAGCACGTTGTAGAAAATAGGGTGATTACTTTAGCATGCTGTGAGAACAAGACGTTCACAGTAGGGAGGATGGGGGGGGGGGAATATGGCTGCTTGTTTACCTGGAGCATTTAACTAGAACAGTGGTGAGTTGTAAACTGAGCCCTTTTCCTCTTTCCTGCTTATAATCCATGCATTTTTTCCCCCTCCTAGCACAATGTCCCTGCTGTTCCTTCGCTCTAAGTCCATCATCACTAGCAAAAAGGACAAGAGACACATGGCGGACGTCAGTGCCTCCCCCCTTAAGCATTTTGTCACTGCCAAGAAAAAAATAAATGGCATCTTTGAACAGTTGGCAGCTTACATCCAGGAGAGCTCCGTGTTTCTGGAGGGTGAGTTGGCCTTACGTTTCACATAGCTTGCTGACTTGTGCACACGAGTGAGTGAGTGAATGCCTGCAGCTCAAGGAGATGAGAAGCATCAGCGTCTCGGAATAGAATAGAATAGAATAGAATAGAATAGAATAGAATAGAATAGAATAGAATAGAATAGAATAGAATAGAATAGAATAGAATATTATTTATTTATTTTTTGGTTCGATTTATATGCTGCCCTTCTCCAGAGACTCAGGGCGGCTTACAATGCGTTAAGCAATAGCTTTCATACTTTTGTATATACCTGCTTAGTAGGGCTTTTGGCCCCCTCTAAGCGGTGTTCTTTTTAATACAAAGTCAGCTTATTGCCCCCACAATCCAGGTCCTCATTTTACCTACCTCGGAAGGATGGAAAGCTGAGTCAACCTTGAGCCTGGTGAGATTTGAACTCACAGTAATTGCAGGCAGCTGGCAGCTAAGTGCTACTTAACAGCACTTTAGGCTGCTGCACCACCAATTCAATTCAATTCAATTCTTTATTGGCCAAGTGTGATTGGACACACAAGGAATTTGTCTTTGGTGCATATGCTCTCAGTGTACATAAAAGAAAAGACATTCGTCAAGAATCATAAGGTACAACACTTAATGATAGTCATAGGGAACAAATAAGCAATCAACTCATACTAGGAAACAGATAGATAGATAGATAGATAGATAGATAGATAGATAGATAGATAGATAGATAGATAGATAGATAGAATTCTTTATTGGCCAAGTGTGATTGGACATAACAAGGAATTTGTCTTTGGTGCATATGCTCTCAGTGTACATAAAAAGAAAAGACACATTCGTCAAGAATCATAAGGTACAACACTTAATGATAGTCATAGGGAACAAATAAGCAATCAAATCATATTAGGAAACAGGAATTTTTTAAAAGGAATTATTTTGCTAGTTGAGGTTAGGATTTGAATCTGGGGCCTTCTGCACTTCTAATTTCTTTGTTTCTGACTTTTGGTTCAGTTCTTTTGTGTTGGGTTTTTCTTAAACTATCCTTGTCTTGATGGCGCTTGTTGGTTAGCTTTAATTCTGCTGTTTTTAAAATTGGCTGCCATTTCTAGGGTTTATTTCCTTGTTTACATAATTCTGCCTGCTGAGTGCCGCGTCCTTGGTGCTCTCTGAGCTTGCTTCTTTTCTTGGAGATGTTTCATTAGCATAACTAGGTAACATCATCAGTGCTAGCGCTAGGACTGATGATGTTACCTACCGTATTTTTCGGACTATAGACGCTCCGGACTATAAGATGAGGAAAACAAGAAAAAGAAATCTGCCTCTGCCTCCCAGCAATTTTGCCTCCTTGCAGCAAACAGCCTGCTTTACTTTCATTTTCGTTTTCAGCATAGCTTGATTAGCACAAGAAAAAAAAAAATCCGCTCCCAGCAATTTACCTCCTTGCAGCAAGCAGCAGAGGCCCACGTAGCAATAGGCAATGCCAATTCCTGTAGCCTGAAACAGCTGAGAGTTGGGGACAATCAACTTGTGCTAATTAGGTTGTGCTGAAGCTGAAATGGGTTGTTTCTTCTTGCTGCTTGCTGCTTGCTGCAAGGAGGTAAATTGCTGGGAGGCAGAGGCCCTTTTAGATGGGAAAAAGGTGTGTCCTATATTCCAAAAAATATGGTAGTTATGCTAATGAAACATCTGCAAGAAAACAAGCTCACAGAGCACCAAGGACCCCTCATTTCAACCCTGAGCTTACAAATATTCTCCTTTATTGATAGCAAATACAAGTCCCTACCCCAAGGGGTTTATAATCTCCAATTGGGCTGTCAGGGAACAAACAACAGAAGGAAAGAGTTCAATCTCTTTCCTACCAAGAGCCTTGGTAGTACAGTGGTCTAAGGCACCCTGTTATTAAGACCAGCTGCCTGCAATTACTGCAGGTTCGAATCTCGCCAAGGCTCAAGTTTGACTCAGCCTTCCATCCTTTCTAAGGTAGGTAAATTGAGGACCCAGTTGGGGGGGTCAATAAGCTGACTTTGTATAAATATACAAAAGTATGAAGGCTATTGCTTAGCGCATTGTAAGCTGCCCTGAGTCTCCGGAGAAGGGCGGAATATAAATCAAATTTTTTTAAAAAAAATCTGTTATCCCTATTGCTCAAGTTCTGCCTTTCTTTCCTAAATTCAGTCTCAGTCGCCTGCCTCCAGTCTTCCCATCCTCCATATTCCTGTGCTGAGTGTCAGGCCAGTGAGCGTGAGCCAGTTATATTTTGGTCAGGGTTTTCCGCATGGTTTCAATGTGGCCACTTTAACCAACCAAGGCAATGCAGAGGGATGCTGGGACTTGTAGTTCCGAAGCAGGAAGAGAGAGTTTGCCCGTTCTTGTTTTAGCTTGGCATCTTATTTTTTTTTTCCTGGGGAAAAGCCTCGCGAAAGTCCTTTCCCTGTATTTCTTCTGTAAGAGGAGCTGTCTGGAAGCGGAGATCGCAGCGTTCAGACCACTCGCCTCCCACGTGACATATGCCGTTTTTTTTTTCCAGAAACACACAAAAATGGTGAGCTTGACCCCGTCACCACGGAAGAGCAGGTGTCAGAGGTCAAGGGCTACCTGTCCAAGGTCAGCGGGATCAGCGAGGTGCTGGCAAGGCGGCACATGAAGGTGGCTTTCTTTGGGCGGTGAGTCAGTTTGCTGGTATTAGAAAGCTTTGCTTGAATCGGAGGCTCTCCAAGTGGGCTGGACTACATTGCCCATCATTCTGCAAATGTCCATCCTGCAAAGCTTGCTGGAATGATTCCAGCTTAAGTTGTCCATAAGTTGTTTCAACTGCAGCAGTGGGCGTGTTTTGGTTCCCCGGAGTTCAGAACTCTGCGCAGTCCCAAAGCGACCCTGCAAGGCATGTAGATATCGGCTACCTTGCAGGGTTGTTGTGAGCAGGGATGGGATTCCAAAATTTTAGCAACCGGTTCCCTGCCCGGTTGCTGGGTGGGCGTGACCATGGTGGGCGTGGCCTACTCAGCCTGCTGCACCATGGCGGGGGAGGGCGTTTTCACCCACCCCAGGCTCTGGAGGCTTTCCTCAAGCCTGCAGGAGGACGAAAATGGCCTCCCTCACACTCCAGAAGCCCTCCAAAGGCCAGAAAGGGGCCCGTTTCCAGACTTCCGGAACTTTCCGGAGGCCCATTTTTCGCCCTCCCCAGGCTGAGGAGGCTTTCCTTGAGCCTCTGGGAGGGCAAAAACAGCCTCCCCTGTTCTCCGGAGGCTGGAAATAGGCCCGTTTCCAGGCTTCCGGAACTTCTGAGAGGTCCGTTTTTCGCCCTCCCCAGGCTCCGAAGGCTTTCCTTGAGCCTCCAGGAAGGCAAAAAGAGCCTTCCCTGTGCTTCGGAGGCTGGAAATGGGCCTGTTTCCAGACTTCCGGAACTTCCGAGAGGCCCGTTTTTTTGCCCTCCCAGAGCCTCCTTGCGGGCCCTGCACTTACCTGGCATCTAAAATGGGCCCCGTGGAGACTCCTTGGAGGTGGGCAGGGCGAGGCCAGCCAGTCCTTGCAACTACCGTTTCAGCGAACCAGATGTAAAATGAGCATCTTCGCTCGAACTGGCTGAATCCCACCCCTGGTTGCGAGGATAAAATGGGAGGAAGTGGCTGTCTGTGTTTTTGCGATTTTTAGGACGAGTAATGGGAAAAGTACTGTGATTAACGCCATGCTCTGGGATAAAGTCCTTCCCTCTGGGATCGGCCACACCACCAACTGCTTCCTGAGAGTGGAGGGGACGGACGGACAGGATGCCTTCCTGCTCACCGAGGGGTCCGAGGAGAAGAAGAGCGTCAAGGTACAACGTGGGAACGACGCCAAAATTGAGGATCGGAGAAACTGATGGAAGGGAATTAATATTCCGTGAACCCGTAAAGTTCTCCTGGAGGATGCTGGTCGACATAATCAGGACTCCCCAATCTTGGCAACTTTAAGACTCGTGAACTTCAACTCCCAGAATTCCCCAGGCATCCTGAGGAATTCTGGGAGTTGAAGTCCACAAGTCTTCCCCCCCCGCCCCCCAGTTTTATTTTTTTATTTTTTACAAACACATCAAATCAATGCGTGAACAGTGTGGCACTAATACAAATAAACTAGTAGAATTAATCATAGTTATTACATTCAATCAACTTAGATATTTCTAATAATGATACATATATTAAGTTGCCGTCTGTCATTATTCAATTATTCCATGTTTTCTCCTGTTATTACTTTTATTATATAGAAGTGTGTACACTAATATTCCCCCCTTCTCTTATTTCTATCACAAGTCCATAAGTCTTAAAGTTGCCACGGTTGGGGAGTCCTGGAATAGATGGTGGCCCCATTATTTCAAAACTAGTTTTTTTTTTTTTTTTAATCCAGCCATCACCTACTTTCTCCAGTGGAGTATTATTAAATTCTTTCATTTTTGAAACATCTTCGTAATTATTTTCTCGGGCCATCTTCCTTTCTTTTCCTACATCAGACAGTCAACCAGCTGGCTCACGCCCTCCACCAGGATGAATTGCTGACAGCCGGAGGTCTGGTCAGCGTCATGTGGCCGAATTCCAAGTGCCCTTTGCTCAAGGATGATCTTGTTTTGATGGACAGGTGAGTGGCTGTTTCCCCCCCCCTTCCCCCCAAATAAAAACGGTCCCTCTCTTACACCCAGCCAGGAAAATGGCATGCTCTTATAAGCTTTTTTTAAATTGTAGCTGTTGTGCCTTTATCACGTGAATAAATAATAATTATTATTATTGTCGTACGTGTATACACAATATACCCATACAACGAAATTCACTTACCACCCAAAGACCAGGTCCAACACACATAACAATCCCCAAATACGCTCCCACCCACCACAAATTCCCCACCCCTAAACCACCCAAACATCCACACAACAGACCAAGTCATGCTGTCCAACAGCTCACTTGATGGTGGCCCTTTAGTTCATCGCTGAGTGCAATTATAGCTCTGGGATAAAAACTATTCAGAAGACGTGTGGTCCGAGTTTTAATGGTTCTGTATCTTCTGCCAGAAGGCAACAGTCCAAAAAGATTGTAAGCAGGATGGGAAGAGTCTCTGAGAACGTTATACAATTTTCTCAAACAGCGAGATTCGAAGATTTCATCCAGGGCTGGTAGCTGGAGCCCGATGATATTCTGGGCAGTTTTAATGATTCTCTATAGAGCATTTTTTGTCCGCTACAGAGCTGCTCCCATACCATGCAAGAATGCCGTATGTCAGGACACTCTCAATGGTGCTGCGATAGTAGGACAGAAGGAGATGCTGAGATAGATTGATCTTCCTGAGCATTCTCAAGAAGTACAGCCTGTGAGGCAAATGTGAGGCAGGTGGACTTTTACCGAAGTCGATTAAAAAAACGAGTGGGGGAATTTATTTTTATTAATCCAGCATAACCCTTCTGGTCCTATCTTTTAGAACTGGAAAGCAAAGTTTAAATTTGAGAAACAGACAGGTTGGGGGAGATGTTGGAAGAGAGACCATCAATTTAGTGCGTAAATTATGTCCGTTCTTACAGGGAGTCCTTATGACCACAATTGAGGCCACAATTTATGTTCTTAAGTGAGACATTTGTTCAGTGAGTTTTGCTCCATTTTACGACCTTTCATGCTCCAGTTGTTAAGTGAATCTGCAGTTGTCAAGTTAGGTCGTTAAATTAATCTGGCTTCCCCCTTAACTTTGCTTAAACATTTGTATTTTTAGAATTATAGAACTTGTCAAACGTAAATACGATGAATATTATTTTATCGGTATTAAAATGTGATTAGAAGGGGGATACTTTTTAAACATAACAGTGGCATAACTAAAAATTAGAAAGGGGATAAATAACGGAAGATTATTATTATTATTATTATTATTATTATTATTATTATTATTATTTATTCAATTTATATACCGCCCTTCTCCTATTGGATTCAGGGCGGTGCACAGCCAAGGATAAAAAACATACCAATACAAAATTTAAAATCAATTAAAAGAATTATACAGCTTTCGCCCACAATTTAAAACAATCCAATTAAAACCCAATTTACACGTAAAAAGCTAAAAAGAGCTAAAAAAAGATTATAATTTAATATAATTAAAAATTATAATTTAATATAAATCTGTGTATTACTATTAGAATTATATGTTTTTTAAACACAACAAATACGATTATTAATATTTTATTACTAGTAAAAGGAGTGACATTCAGAATTTGTAGATTGGTATAATTTATTTATTTATTTCATGTATTTATATGCCTCCCTTCTCCAGAAGGACTCAGGGCGGCGAACACAAGTTAAAAACATGTACAACAAAATCCCATTTTAAACCAAATTAACTAATAAATAATAAATTTATTATTTATATATATTATATATATATTATATATAATAATAATAACATTGAAATATCGAATAATCAAAGAATGAAAGATTATAATTCAACAAAATATGTGCACTCTTACTAAAATTTTATGAGATTGTCAACTGTATTAAATATGAAGAATATTGTTAAAAAAGAAAGAAAAGAAAACGCAAAAGGGGTATCAGGTGACTCTGGGACACTGCAACCGTCATAAGTATGAGTCAATTGCCAAGTATCCAAATTTTGGTCATGTAACCGCTGGGATGCTGGGATGGTCGTGTGAAAAATAGTCCTTAAATCCCTTTTCTCAGTGCGGTTGTAACTGTCACTAAATGAACCGTTGTAAGTCGAGGACTGCCTCTTATTTTAAAACTAAGATCAACGTTTTTAAAGCTCCTACAAGACGGGGGAGGTGTGTTGGAAGAGAGAACACCATTCCAGCGTGTAAATTATGACGTCATTTCTGCATTTCTTGTTAATTGTTTAGCCCCGGAATCGACGTCACCACCGAGCTGGATAGCTGGATTGATAAATTCTGCTTGGATGCCGATGTCTTTGTGTTGGTGGCCAACTCTGAGTCGACGCTGATGCAGACGGTAAAAACGTCGATCTCTTTCCTTCCCTGCCTTTGTTTTTAGCTAAACTTTTGCGAGAATCACACAAGTTCCAGGATAGCAATAGCCCTTAGGACTTATATACCGCTTCACAGTGCTTTTACAGCCCTCTCTAAGCGGTTTACAGAGTCAGCCTCTTGCCCCCAACAATCTGGGTCCTCATTTTATCCACCTCGGAAGGGTGGAAGGCTGAGTCTACCTTGAGCCTGGTGAGATTTGAACTGCCAATCTTCTGGCAGTCAGCAGAAGTAGCCTGCAGTACTGCATTCTAACCACTGCGCCACCTCAGCTCTAAGGATGCTTAGAGCAGGAGTCGCCAAACTTTTGGACCTCAGGGACCACTAAATTCATAATTTTAAATCCCACGGACCACTAATATGATCTGCCTAATAACCGGGTGGTTGGGCATGGCTAGGTGGTCATGTGACTGGGTAGGTGTGGCCAACCCAATGTCACTCACGTCAAGGAGTGCCTTGCCAGCCTCTACTCGCCCCTCCCCTCCCAGCCCCTCCTTGCCTGCCCGCCCGGGCTCCTTAGGGCCCCAACAGGAAGCAGTTGTTGAAGCTAAGCAGAGAAAGAGTTGGCAAAACAGCTGGCTCAGTTCAAATTGGATCTGACCGAGGAGGAGGCTCAGCAGAAGCACCTCACTGAGGACTAGGAGCATAGGCTTTCCAAGCAGAGGGAAGACCTGCGGGAGTGCAAGGCCAGGTACTGGCACCTGGAGGCTCAGTGGGCTGAGATGGTCAGCCAGTTTCAGGCCATGATGCAGTCCCACTGGAACGAGGCCCTCCGGCTCTTCGCCATCAGCGGTGCTTCCCTCCAGCCTTCGCCCAAAGCCCCACCCCAGGAGGCTGTAGCAGACCCCAAGTCGGAATTTCTGCGCCCCCTCTGACCCACACAAAAAGACCCCAAAGGGGGAGACTCTCTGCAGCAACACAAACGTTCATTGTATGTATCTGGCCCAGGGACCATAGTTTGAAGACCCCTGATTTAGTGCAATATAAAAAATGCAAATAATTTTTCTGCGGATCACCAAAATTGTCTCAGGGATCACCAGTTGGTGACCACTGACTTAGAGGATGCTCTGGGGGTTAGTATCAAGGCTCCTGAAAGACACAAAAAGTTGGACTTTGCACGTTGGTGAATTAAAAGAAACGTGGTGGATTTGCTGATTTTTCTATCTTTCACATCCCTCCTCCTCAAAAGCTTAAGTTTGCAACTCCTGTTTTTAAAAATTAATGGCAGGCACAGTTAGATCTCCATTGACCCCCACACTCCTCCACCTGGAGAAACCTGGGCGGGGCTGGGGAGTGGCTCAGAAGGGGTAGAAATGTTGAGTTTTTGAATAGATGTTTCCTTTGAATAGGTGACTCCTTTTTTTTTTTAGCCAGCAGTGTGCAGCGGCAGCCAAAAAGGCTAATACAATCCTTGGTTGTATAAACAGAGGCATAGAATCAAAATCACGCGAAGTATTAGTACCTCTTTATAAATCCTAAGTAAAGCCATACCTGGAATACTGCATCCAATTTTGGTCACCATATTATAGAAAAAAGATGTTGAGACTTTGTCAAAAGTGCAGAGAAGAGCAGCTAAGATGATTAAAAGCCTGGAGACAAAAACACGAACATTTGCAGGAATTGGGAATGGCTTGTCTATGGAGAAGAAGAACTAGGAGAGACATGATAGCAGTATTCCAGTATTTGAGGGGCTGCCACAAAGAAGAGGAGGGGGTCAATTTATTTTCCAAAGCAGGCAAGACAAAAGACAATGGATGTGAATTAATCAAGGAGAGAAGCAACCTAGAATTAAGGAGAAACTTCCTTAGAGTGAGAACAATTAACCAGTGGAACAGCTTGCCTCCAGAAATTGTAGGTGCTTTATCACTGGAGGTTTTTAAGAAGAGACTGGATAGTCACTTCTCTGAAATGGTATAGGACCGTGATGGCAAACCTATGGCACGCGTACCACAGGTGGCACACGGAGCCATATCTGTGGGCATGCGAGTATTGCCCTAGCTCAGCTCCGGCGTGCATGTGTGCGCCGGGCAGCTAATTTTCAGGCCTCCAGGGAGTGGTGGGGAAGGCTGTTTTCGCCCTCCCCAGGCTCCTAGAAAGTCTCTGGAGCCTAGAAAGCTTCTGGAGCCTGGGGAGGGCAAAAGACGGGCCTTCCTGGCCCACTGGAAGTCGGGAAATGGGCCGTTTCTGGCTCCGGAGGGCCTCTGGAGGGGTGGGGAAGGCCATTTTCGCCCTCCCCAGGCTCCTAGAAAGGCTCTGGAGCCTGGGGAGAACGAAAAATGGGCCTACCAGGCCCATTGTGCCAACACATGCCAAAAGCGGGGGGGGGGGCGTGCGCGCATGTGTGTAGGGAATTGAATTATGGGTGTGGGCACGCGCGCGACCCCTGCTTTTGGCACGCGACGGCTAAAGGTTAAACAATCACTGGTATAGGATCTCCTGCTTGAGCAGAGGGCTGGACTAGAAGACCTTCAAATTCCCTTCCACCCCTTATTCCGATTCTGATTTTTTTCAAGCTTAATTTTACGATCCTCCTGTTTACAGAAGGCGTTTTTTTGTTGTTGTTGTTGTCGTCGTCCCTTTTCTGCCCATCCAGGAGAAGCAGTTCTTCCACAAAGTCAACGCTCGCCTCTCTCGGCCCAACATCTTCATTTTGAATAACCGCTGGGACGCTTCGGCATCCGAACCGGAATACATGGAGGAGGTGAGGCTTCCTTTGGTGTGTTGCAGCTCAAAAGGGGATAGAGCAGCCTGGAAGGAAGATTGGCCTTTCTCTTTTTTTAATCTAACCCCCTTTTTTTGTTGTTGTTGTTTTTTTTGCTCTCTCCTCTCCTCTCCTGCAGGTTCGCCGACAGCACATGGAACGCTGCACCAGCTTCCTGGTGGACGAGCTGGGTGTGGTGGATCGTGCCCAGGCTGGCGACCGCATCTTTTTTGTCTCTGCGAAAGAGGTCCTGAATGCCCGCATCCAGAAGGCTCAGGGTATGCCCGAAGGAGGTGAGAGACCCTCTTAAACCAGTGTTTTTCAATGTTGGGAACTTTTAAGACGTGTGGACTTCAGCTCCCAGGATTCCCCCAGCCAGCGCAGCTGCGCTGGCTGGGGGAATCCTGGGAGTTGAAGTCCACACGTCTTAAAAGTTCCCAACATTGAAAAACACTGCTCTAAGCTCTCCCTGTTTCTAAATCCGCAACCCCCTTTCCTCCTTTAAAAATTACGCTCCTGTCTCGTTCCAGTTTGGCCATGAGGACTAGAAACTTGGAAAAGAAAAGGGAAAAAAAAGCACGGGCCTATATTTTGCTGTTCAAATCTGATGGTGCTTGGGTTTTGTTTGTTTGTTTTTTTTCTTTCTCTGTAGGCGGGGCGCTGGCCGAGGGTTTCCAAGTGAGGATGTTTGAATTCCAGAATTTCGAGCGAAGGTTTGAGGCAAGTGCATTTTTTTTTAGTCGTCGAATGTTTGTGAATTTCGCTGCTCACTGCGGAGCACGGTGGCCAATTCTTAACACATTTTCTTTAATTTACCCACGACGTTTAACCATCGGGATGGGGTTAAATTTATATTACGTGGCTAGGTGTCCCTATAGATCTAATTCTTTTAATAGATAAGGCCTGCATATTTTAGCAAGCAGTGGATTTTTTTTTGTAATTAATAATAGCCATAGATAGATAGATAGATAGATAGATAGATAGATAGATAGATAGATAGATAGATAGATATAGCTAGATAAATAGATAGATAGATAGATAGATAGATAGATAGATAGATAGATAGATAGATAGATAAATAGATAAATAGATAAATAGATAAATAGATAAATAAATAAATCAAACAGCAGACAGTGTGAACAATACTATCCTGAGCATCTTACGGTTGTCCTTCCATCAATATACACCTCTTTTCTATAAACCCTTGTTTTTGAACTACAAAAACCATCAATCTGGTTCCAGGACCCAGAAGCAAATAATACTATTAAGCAGATCATCCTGCGTTGTTCCAATATTGTGAAATAGATTCCAAATGCAGAACCCTAAAGATCTCGGTTTGCCTATTTTGAGTGCGATTTAAGTCGCTAGTCCTCAAGGACACTCTGCATCCCGAGTGGAATTTTCGGGGTCTGGATTGGAAACTTTATATAAATTAGCCCGAGGGGATGGATTCACGGCCTCCTTCGCTGCCTAAGTGGGGGGGGGGGAGGATGCCGGATTTTGTCGGGAGGGAGCTGAGGTTTGTCTTCCTTGCAGGAGTGCATCTCGCAGTCCGCGGTCAAGACCAAGTTTGAGCAGCACACGGTCAGAGCCAAGCAGATTGCGGAGGAGGTCCGGCACATCATGGATTCCGTGCATGTGGCCGCGCAGGAACAGAGGTGCCTCGTTTGGGCTTTCCTAAGAGAATTTGTGAAAATTGAAATCGAAGAGCAGAGCAAGGAGGCCTTTGCAGGATTTCAGCTAGTTTAGAAACCGGGTGCTTTTCTTTCCTCTTTCCTTTTTTTCTCCCTCCCTCCCTCCCTCCCTCCCTGCCCATTCCTTCCTTCCCTCCCTATTCCTTCCTTCCTTCTCTCCCTCCCACCCTCCCTATTCTTTCCTCCCTCCTTCTCCTTCCTTCCCTCCCTCTCTTCATCCCTCCCTCCCTATTTCTTCGTTCTTCCCTCTCACCCTCCCTATTCTTTCTTCTCCTTCCTTCCTTCCCTCTCTTCCTCCCTCCCTATTTCTTCCTTCTTCCCTCCCACCCTCCCTATTCCTTCCTCCCTCCTTCTCCTTCCTTCCCTCCCTCCCTCCCTATTTCTTCCCTCCCTCCATGCCTATTCCTTCCTCCCACCCTCCGTATTCCTTCCCTCCCTATTCCTTCCTTCTCTCCCTCCCTATTCCTTCCCTCTCTTCCTCCCTCCCTCCCTCTTTATTTCTTCCCTCTCTTCCTATTCCTTCCTGCCTTCTTCCCTCCCACCCTCCCTATTCCTTCCTCCCTCCTTCTCCTCCTTCCTTCCTTCCTTCCCTCTCTTCCACCCTCCCTCCCTATTCCTTCCTTCTTCCCTCCCACCCTCCCTGCTCCTCCTTCCTTCCTTCCTTCCTTTCCTCCCTTCCTCCCACCCTCCGTATTCCTTCCTCCCTATTCCCTCCCTTCCTATTCCTCCCTCCCTCCCATTCTCCTCCCTTCCTTCCCTCAATCCCTATTCCTTCCTTCCCTCCCTTCCTCCCACCCTCCCTATTCCCTCCCTTCCTATTCTTTCCTCCCTCCCATTCTCCTTCCTTCCTTCCCTCCCACCCTTCCTATTCCTTCCCTTCTTCCCACCCTTTCTCCCTCCCTCCCTATTGCTTCCCTTCCTCTCACCCTCCCTCTTCCTTCCCTCCCTCCCTCCCATTCTTCCTTCCTTCCTTCCTTCCTTCCTTCCTTCCTTCCTTCCTTCCTTCCTTCCCTCACTCCCTATTCCTTCCCTCCCTCCCTTCCTTCCTTGTGTCTTGCAGGGTTTACTGCCTGGAGAAGTGGGACGACCGCCAAGAGCGCCTGGGATTCATCGAGAAACAGCTGGACCTGCTCAGTCAGAGCTACAAGTTGAAAATCAAGGAGATCACAGAAGAGGTTGAGCGCCAGGTGAGGCCCTCCCCCCCCCCCTGAATTCAAAGCCTGGTTTTATGCTGCCGGATCCCTTGGAGCAAAGACGATCCCAGCAGGAATCCCCCCACCAAGCGTGCCTTTCTGACAAAAAAAGAAAATGAAAAGCTGGATTCAAGAGCGTCTTCATCATTGCCGTTCTCTCCCACGCTCAGCACCCTGGCTTGAGATTCATTGAGATGAATATTTTTTCAGACTTGGTTTTCCTCCGGTTTATCGGCCGGTTTGCATTGCAGAAGGGTGTCGGTGGGTGGGTGGGTTTGCTTTCCTGGAAAGAAAAGGAAACACAGCCCGGTTCACACCCCTTGTCATTTTTCCTTCCAGGTCTCAAACGCGATGGCAGAAGAGATCAGGAAGCTCTCGGTGTTAGTGGATGAGTTTCAGCTGGATTTCCATCCTTCCCCCGTGGTCCTGAAGGTTTATAAGAACGTAAGCCCACTGTTCTGTCCCCGTCTCACACACTCACTCAAACAGCCAGCCGAGGGTTAAATAAACTTCTTCCAAACAATACTGATAAGGAACTTGGCAGAAACTCCGTAACTGCCTGCCAAGCACTTCTTTACTCCGATAACAAAACATAAACAAAATACACACAGTTTGTAATAGTCCCAGAGTAATAAAATCCACAGCGTCCAAAGGTACAAAGTGACTCGCCAGAAGATTTAGCTTTGTCCGTCACAGAGTCCAAATGGCCACCACACTCCCTTTTATAGCCTGTGGGGTGTGGTCCAGTGACTCAGCTTAATCTCTGGCACGCCTCCTTTTCTGCTGCGCACACTTCGCCACTGCGTCGGCGCTGGCGTGGGTCCAACCATAATGTTTCTTCGTCATTATCTGACGGCTCGGAAACACCTGGCTCCTGGCCAATCTCTTCCCCTTCGGGAGACACCTGAGGCATTGCCAGAGAGGAGAGGGTCCTGGAGAGGGAGGCCTGGCCATCTCCTCTCCTTCATGTTCGGAGCCTTCTTCCTCCGATAAGATGGGCTCGGAGGATGGAGCCACAACACTCACTTATAACGCAGACTGGATCCTTCCCTGGGAAGTATTGGGTGCCCGATTGCCCCCCTTGATGCAAAATCCACATTCAGAAGTTTAATCCTTTGCCTGTAACGAAACCTTTTGCCATCTCTTCCTCTTAACCCCAAGCCCATCAAGCTGGGTAACCCAGTAACCTCGATGACTTTCAAGAGGCATCAATAAAGGGGAATGGATATCTGTAGCTCAGAGATGACATATGAGGGGTCCTTGGTGCTCTCTGAGCTGGGTGATTTTCTCACAGACGTTTCATGACCCTAACTAGGTAACATCATCAGTGCTAGGAAGTTTGGGATCTGCAGGGAGGAAGAGGAGGAAAACTATAGGGCCCTGATGGCAAACCTATGGCAGGCGTGCCACAGGTGGCATGCAGAGCCATATCGATAGGCACGCGAGCTCAGCTCCGCTGATTTTTGGGCCTTCTGGGCCCAACGGAAGTCGGGAAACACACTGTTTCCAGTCTCCGGAGGTCCTCCAGGGGCGATGGGGAAGGCCCGTTTTTCACTCTCCCCAGGCTCCAGAGCCTTTCCAGGAGCCTGGGGAGGGCGAAAACAGAAGTTGGGAAATGGTCTGTTTCCAGCCTCCGGAGGGCCTCCAGCGGGGTGGGGAAGGCCATTTTCACCCTCCCCAGGCTCCTAGAAAGGCTCTGGAGCCTGGGGAGAGCAAAACACTTCCGGTCCCACCGGAAGTCGGCAAACTGTCTGTTTTTGGCTTCCGGGGAGGTGGGGAAGGCTGTTTTCACCCTCCCCAGTCTCCTAGAAAGGCTCTGGAGCCTGGGGAGAGCAAAAAATGGGCCCACCATGCCATCTCGTGCCAAAAGCGGGGGGAGCACCGGGGGGTCATGCACGCATGCGCAGGGGGCATAGAATTATGGGTGTGGGCACGCGGGCGGGCGGCCCCCCCCATACTCCCCCCGCTTTTGGCACATGATGGCAAAAAGCTTAGCCACCCCTGTCCTAGGTGCTCTCTGAGCTTGGCGGTTTTCTTGCAGGCATTTCATTACCAAGCTAGGTAACATTATCAGCGCTAGAAAGGGAAAGGAGTTTCCTTCTGGTACTCCCTTCTAGCACTGAGGATGTTACCCATTTTGGGTAATGACACGCCTGCAAGAAAACAATCAAGCTGAGTGTCAGCCCTGCCCAGGCTTGGCCTTCTAGCAAAAGAAAGGCTCCCAACTCCATTGGAATTCTTTTACTAAAAGCCAAATGATTACAGGAAGGCAAGGCCGGAACTGAAGTTTTTGCCCGTGAAAGCTCCTTTCCCTTTCTCCTCCTTCCCCCTAGTTACCTCTCCCTGTCCAGTTACATTGAAATAAATTGTTTTGGCAACTGTCCCTGTCTCGGTGGGTTGAGTGATGTTTTGAGCAGTGGTGAAATTTGTTATTACCGGTTCTGTGGGCGTGGCTTGGCGGTGGTGGGATAATATGACTGGGTGGGTGTGGCCAACTTTTTTTTTAACTTTTAAAACCATTTTTTTCTACAACCTCTTCGGCTGAAGAGGTTGTAAAAAAAATGCTTTTAAAAGCCTCTGATGATCCCAGCTGACTTGCCTGATCTGCAGAAGCTTTTTTTTTTTAAAGCCTCTGATGATCCCAGCTGAGCCGCGCGATCATCAGAGGCTTTTTTTTCAACTTTTAAAAGCATTTCTTCTGCCAAAGAGGTGGTAGAAAGAGCCTTGGTGGCGCAGCAGACTAAAGCGCTGTTAAGTAGCACCAGCTGCCTGCAATTACTGCAAGTTCAAATCTCACCAGGCTCAAGGTTGACTCAGCCTTCCATCCTTCCGAGGTAGGTAAAATGAGGACCTGGTTTGTGGGGGGCAATAAGCTGACTTTGTATAAAAAAGAACACCGCTTTGGGGGGGCCGAAAGCCCTACTAAGCAGGTATGTACAAAAGTATGAAGGCTATTGCTTAACGCATTGTAAGCTGCCCTGAGTCTCCGGAGAAGGGCGGCATATAAATCGAACCAATAATAATAATAATAATAATAATAATAATAATAATAATAATAATAATAATAATAATAGAAAAAATGCTTTTAAAAATTAAAAAAAAAAGCCTCTGATGATTATCAGAGGTATATACAAAAGTATGAAAGCTATTGCTTAACGCATTGTAAGCCGCCCTGAGTCTCCGGAGAAGGGCAACATATAAATCAAACCAATAATAATAATAATAATAATAATAATAATAATAATAATAATAATAATAATAATAGAAAAAATGCTTTAAAATTTTTTTTTAAAAAGCCTCTGATGATTGCGTGGCTCAGCTGGGCAATGTTGTGGGGGGGGGGCAGGGATTTTTGTTACCGGTTCTCCGAACCACCCGAACTGGGAGCAATTCACCCCTGGTTTTGAGTCTCCGTTCCCAGATTCCCCCCCCCTCTTCTCCCCCAACCTTGACACTCAGAGAGCACCGAAGGACTTTTAAGAAAAGTGGACTTCAACACCCAGAATTCCCTCGGTTTTTTTTTTTTTTTTCCCTCCCTTTCCTAGGAGTTGCATCGGCACATCGAGGAAGGCCTGGGCCGAAACATGTCCGATCGCTGCTCCGGTTCCATCGCCGCCTCTTTGCAGATCATACAGCAAGATATGATTGGTGAGCATCCCTTGGGAGGATGGGAAGGAGAGCCCGGAGGTCTTCTGGTCCAGCAGTCACCAACTGAGAAAATTTTGGTGGCCAGCACAAAAGTTATTTTCATTTTTTTATATTGTGCTAAATCGGGGGTCCTCAATCTACGGCCCTTGGGACAGATACGTGCAATGAACGTTTGTGTTGCTGCAAAGAGTCTCCCCCTTTGGGGTCTTTTTGTGCGGGTCAGAAGGGGGAAGAAATTCCGACTCTGGGTCTGCTTCAGCCTCCTGGTGTGGGGCTTTGGGCGAAAGCTGGAGGGAAGCGCCGCTGGTGGCAAAGAGCCGGAGGGCCTCATTCCAGTGGGACTGGAACCGGCTGACCATCTCAGTCCACTGAGCCTCCGGGCACCGGTACCTGGCCTTGCACTCCCGCAGGTCTTCCCTCTGCTTCCTATGCTCCTAGTCCTCAGTGAGGTGCTTCTGCTGAGCCGCCTCCTCGGTCAGATCCAATTTGAACTTTTTTCAGATTTTTTCTCACGGTGGCTGCTTAGCTCCAACAACTGCTTCCTGTTTATTATTTATTTATTTATTTATTCATCAGATTTCTATACCGCCCTTCTCCTTTCGGACTCAGGGCGGTGAACAGCCAAATATAAAACATTCGTATAACAAAAGTTAAAATAGATTTAAAATAATGAAATAAAATTTGGCCCATAATTTAAAACATTTCAATTAAAATCAATATCAAATTTTAAAAGCAACCATAAAATCAGGACAGCCCGGCTAACTGTTGGGGCCCTAAGGAGCCCAGGCGGGCAGGCAAGGAGTGGCTGGGAGGGGAGGGGCGAGTAGAGGCCATCGAGGTGTCCCTCAACATGAATGACATTGAGTTGGCCACGCCCACCCAGTCACATGACCACCTAGCCACACCCAACCACCCAGTCATTAGACAGATCGTATTAGTAGTCCACGGGATTTAAAAGAGCCTTGGTAATACAGTGGTCTAAGGCACCCTGTTATTAAGCTGGTTATTAAGACCAGCTGCCTGCAATTACTGCAAGTTCAAATCTCGCCAAGGCTCAAGGTTGACTCAGCCTTCCATCCTTTCTAAGGTAGGTAAATTGAGGACCCAGTTTGTGGGGGCAATAAGCTGACTTTGTATAAATATACAAAAGGATGAAGGCTATTGCTGAGCACATTGTAAGCCGCCCTGAGTCTCCGGAGAAGGGCGGCATATAAATCAAAATTAAAAAAAAATAAATTAAAAATTATGAATTTAGTGGTCCCTGAGATCCGAAAGGTTGGTGACCCCTGGACTAGTCCCACCCCCAGGCCCAGGACTTAGCTTTTGGGTTTCCTCCCCAAGTTGTGCTGCGACGCAGGGCATGGATCATCCTAACACCCCCACCACCCCTCCCTCTTCTCCCTCCCCGCTCTTGCCTTTTCAGATGGGCTGAAGCCCCTCCTCCCCGTTTCCCTGAGGGGGCAGATCGAGCTGCTAGTCCCAAGGCAGTGCTTCACCCTCAGCTACGACCTGAACTGCGACAAGCTCTGCGCCGACTTCCAGGAAGACGTCCAGTTCCATTTCTCCCTCGGCTGGACCATGTTGGTGAACCGGTTTCTGGGGCCCAAAAATACACGTCGGGCCTTGATGGGCTACAGCGACCAGGTGAGATTGAGGTTTGATAATGCGAGGTAGATTTCCCCCTGCGCGTGGAGGCTCGGCTTCGCCCGAGGCCTTCAATACATCCTGTGAAAACCCACCGAGGGAGTGTTCTGACCTAGGCTTCCCCAGCAGCACGAAGCCGAGTCCTCGTCCCGATAAACCTCTTTTATTTCATTGAGAGTGAATTTCTCTCCAGCCAAGTCTTTCCTCTCCCGCCGTCTTTCAAGATAGTTCACAATTACCGACCTTTATCAGGCTTGGAGAGCGGCCAGGCCGATATCTTTCATTGGCAAGAATGCAGGAATGAACTAATTGTCATTTCCTCTCCTTTCGCTCCTCTTTGATTCCCTGTGGGAGGGGCCATTCACTGTCCACCTGTGGCTTTACTCCTGAGTCGCCCCTTGTTCTTTAGCTGTTCCCTTCGTCTGGCAACTCTGGGCATGCGCACACTGGGAACAGGCTCCAGCTGTTCCTCTGCCTCACTGATGTCCGACTCCGAAGGCAGCTGATAACTGTCGGACGGCCCTGGCCCCCTCTCTGCCTCTGACGCAGAGCCCTCATCAGAGCCTCCCCCAGACTCCAGGACTGGCCCATGTTCCTCCCCAATCTCCTCACTGTCCGAATCTGCTGCCAGCTCTGCTGGCTGCTGGTGGGCCACAACAGGGGGACCAAGCTGTGTCATCTTTGTTATCCTTCCAAACTCACCTTTGCTGGCATGGAGTTTTACTCCCCCGGTGTCCTTTCCCCTGGGCTCAGTTGCTTCAATCTGCAGAATGGGCACCGGAGGCTGGAATTCCCCCAGAGGCAGTCATCCTGTCTTTTCTTTCCTGCCCCTAACTGTCCAATTTTTGCCCACCAGGTCCAGCGTCCGTTGCCCCTGACCCCGGCGAACCCAAGCCTGCCCCCCCTGCCACAGGGGTCCTTGACTCAGGAGGAGCTGATGGTCTCCATGGTAACAGGCCTAGCCTCCCTCACGTCCAGGACTTCAATGGGCATCCTTGTGATCGGTGGAGTGGTAGGTTTTTGGGGAGTGTTGGTGTGGGGTGATGGAGGCCAGCTTCCTGATTTCTCTCCAGCCCTTCCAGGCAGACGTGGAAGCATAATTCAGCCACTCCAAAGTTAGCGGACCCTGCTAGCTAAGGCCGATGGGTGCTGTAGTCCGTAGCTCCCTCTAGTTCTGTGTTTTTTCATCTTTCCTGCTTTTTCCGAGGTGCTCTTTTAATTATTATTATTAAAAGGGTTGGCACTAGGTGGGAGGGGGAGGGAAAATAGTTAGCTGGGGGTTTTGTAGTCAAAACGAAAAGTGTTCCTGTGGGAACCAAGGTCATTTCAACTGGGAGCTGGCATGGATAGGGAAATAGCTTAATAAATTGTACTCTTGGAAAGTGAAAATGCCCTAGGAGTCTTTATTTGCTGAATAAACTGCGAAGGACGGTTGACAGAATAGAAGAGGTTGGGAAAGGACCTTGAATGTCTTCTAGTAATGCCTGTCCAATCTCTTCTTAAAAACCTCCAGTGTTGGAGCACCCAAAAACTTTCACGGAAACGGGGCCTGCAGAGAGTTTGGGAGGCCTGCAGAGTGCTCCTGGGGACCGGGGAGGGCAAAAAAAATTTTTTTTATCTTGTTTTCCTCTTCGAAATCTTGGTGCATCTTATACTCCGGTGCGTCTTATAGTCCGAAAAATACGGTATTCCGTTAAAAACTGCCGTTCTTTCCGAGGCCAAGCCCGTTTTCCGTCTGCATCCCAAACCCCCAGGTCTGGAAGGCGGTGGGCTGGAGGCTGATTGCCCTTTCCCTGGGCCTCTACGGACTCCTCTACGTCTACGAGCGCCTCACCTGGACCACCAAGGCGAAGGAGAGAGCCTTCAAGCGCCAATTCGTGGACTACGCCGGGGAGAAACTTCAGCTGATCGTCAGCTACACCGGCTCCAACTGCAGCCACCAAGTGCAGCAGTGAGTTAAGCCCTTCCTCCCTCCCTCCCTCCCTCCTGCTTCGTCCAGCTCCTGCCAATGCAGCCTGAGTCCCAGGCTGGTGGTTTTTGCAGAATACAGGCAGTCCTCGAACTACGACTGTTCGTTTAGTGACCAAAGCACTGAAAAAAGCGACTTACGACCATTTCTCACATGGCCGTCGCAGCATCAAAATTCAGATGATTTAGCAGCCAGTTGATATTTATCAAGAGCCGAGGTGGCGCAGTGGTTAGAGTGCAGCACTGCAGGCTACTTCAGCTGACTGCTAGCTGCAGTTCGGCAGTTCAAATCTCACCGGCTCCAGACTGACTCAGCCTTCCTGTCAGCGCTGAAAGAGATCACAGTTTGGAAACCTGTCACTTCCATCCTTCCGAGGTGGGTAAAATGAGGACCCAGATTGTTGGGGGCAAGAGGCTGACTCTGTCAACCGCCTAGAGAAGGCTGTAAAGCACTGTGAAGCAGCATATAAATCTTAAGTGCTATTGCTATTGCTATGACAGTTGCAGGTCAAATGATCATCTTTTGTGACTTACTCACAAAAGGCAGTGGGGAAGGCAGATTCATTTAACAGCTGTGTTACGATTTGTCTGAATATTAGACAAATAAATATTTTGTCTGGAATGGTTCTTGCCTAATCCACTTTTGCAACCACCTGACAAGCCAAATCAGTGGAAATTCCAGATTCACTTTAACCACCGTGCCACTAACTTCACAAACTGCAATGATTCACTTAACAACTGTGGCAAGAAAAGTCGGAAAATGGGGGCAAACGCACTTAACAAATGTTTCGCTTGGCGATATAAATTTTGGGCTCAATCATGGTCGTAACTCGAGGACTACCTGTATTAGATTTATGGGGGGGGGGGGTGGATGGAAGGCTTTTCTTGCATTGAGGTATATGTCTTGTTCCCTCTCACCTTTTTTTGACTATCCTTTTTTCTTTTTCCTTTTTCTTTTTCACTTTAAAAACATCTCGGCGAAGGGAACTGGCGGGAACCTTTGCTCAGCTGTGCCAGCAGGTGGATGTGACGAGAGAAGATCTGGAGAAAGAAATTGCAGGCCTGAATCAAAAGATTGAGATTTTGGATACTTTACAGAGTAAAGCCAAGTTGCTTAGGTGAGGAGATGCCATTTTCATGCTCGTCCACAGCTGAATGGGGTGGCACAGGGGTGTTAAACTCAGTTTCATTGAGGGCCGCATCAGGGTTGTGTTTGACTGTGGAGGCTAGGGGTGGTGGCAAGGGGCGTGGCCAAGTGCTAATGCTGGACTTCCCTGAGACCGACCTTCACTCTCATTATATCCTTCCTTCCTTCCTTCCTTCCTTCCTTCCTTCCTTCCTTCCTTCCTTCCTTCCTTCCTTCCTTCCTTCTTTCCCTTCTTTTTCCTTCCCTCTTCGTTTTCTTTTCTTCTTCCTTCCCCTCTTATTTTTCCTTCTTTGCTCTCTTCCCTTCTTTCCTTCTTTCTCATTATCTTCCCTCTTTCCCTTTCTCCTTTCCTGTCCCTTCTTGCATGCTCAAATGCAAAACGGGAAACATTTGTTTTGATAGTTCTCTGCCAGAGAAAACGGAGCCTGGGGGGGGGCTATGCACCACCACCCCCGGCCACATTTTCGACCTGGATAGCCTTCTGCAGCCCTCCGCCAGCGAAAACGGAGCCTGGGGGGCCCATGCATTCCCCCCCGCCACATTTTTGACCTGGATAGCCTTCTGCAGCCCTCCGCCAGCGAAAACGGAGCTGGGGGGGCACACATGCCCCCCCCACGCGAACTCCGTTTTCACTAGCAGAGGCACCGTAGGCCAAACTCAAGGCACCCTTGAGTTTGACACCTCTGGCATGGCGGATATTAACTTTACATAAAATTGACGCATCGTCTTGCACTCTGCCTGTAAATAAGATCCATTCCTTTCCAACACATTTTTGATGATCTGGGCAAGAATAGAAAAATGTATTCATCTTTTTTTTGTTGTCGTTGTTATGTTAGGGCGTTCCCATTCATTCACAAATTTATTCTTGCAATTACATCTGCATTAAAACCCTGCAGACATTCTTTGCGAGGGAACGTCATCTTTCAGCCGCTTCCTTTTTCAAACCTACGTTGAGATGATTTAAATCTAGAATCCCATTTAAAAACCTTCGTAAATCAAGGAGGACAATACTCGAGCCATCCCTTGATAACATATTTTCAAGCCTAATCAAATGGACAGATAATTATGTCCATAGCTGTGAATGTGCCTGTTTTGAAAAGCTTTTTTTAAAAAAACTTTTTCCCACGGTAACCAAAATACAAATGCTTTATATGGTCTAGGGCTGTGATGACGAACCTATGGCACGCGTGCCACAGGTGGCACGCGTAGCCATATTGGTAGGCACACGAGCTCAGCTCCAGCGCACATGCGCACACCGGCTAACTGATTTTCGGGCCCTTTGGGCCCACCAGAAGTAGGGAAACAGGCTGTTTCCTACCTCCGGAGAGCCTCAGAGGGTAGTGGTAGGGAAGGCCCGTTTTTTGCTCTCCTCAGCCTCAAGAGTCTTCCTAGGAGTCTGGGGAGGGCAAAAATTGCTCCCCACCCCCCGGGAAGCCCTCCACAGGCTGAAAACAGCCCGTTCCCCTCCACTCCTGGCACGCGATGACAAAAAGGTTAGCCATCACTGGTCTAGGGTCTCCTGCTTGAGCAGAGGGCTGGACTAGAAGACCTTCAAGGTCCCTTCCAGCTGTACTCTATTCTGCGGTATTCTACATTTTTAAAAAAGTCCTTGGCGTTTTATTAATTTTAGAAATGACTCGGTGTCAGCACTCCAAACTACATTCGTTCCAGTGCTGACATAAGGAGGAGAAGAGGGAGGCAGCTGGCAAGAGGCCGTTTGATTTTTCACCTACTTATTTTCCCTGAAGATAATATCCCCTAGGAGATGGGATGGGAGGGGGGACATTCCTGGGAGCTGAAGTAGTAGATATGGGGAGAGTGATTTGGAAGATGGCCAATGAGACACAGAGAATTGGGGAACGGAAAGGGAAGATTTGGGGTCAGGAAGTCAGTGTTGGCTACGATGTAGTCGGGGACAGATTGTCGTGCTTAATAAATGAAAGATTTCATCAAAGACTATTTGTTTGGAAATGCAATTTATTTGAGACGACACCGAAACCTGACACTCGGTTTGGTCCGCTCAGGTTTTGAGGCTCAGTTTAAAGCAAAACTGGCTTTTAAAAAATGGATTTAACCTAGCAGTTAAAAGGCTGTAAGTTATCTTATTTTATTTTATTTTAATACGGATCTCTCTTCGGTTCTCTCCCTCTGCAGGAATAAAGCAGGATGGCTGGACAGCGAGCTGAACATGTTCACACATCAGTATTTGCAGCAGAGCAGATAAGCCTCCGAAATGGGAGTCCACGGGGAGGCTGCCTGTTTCTCCCCCCCTCCTTCCCAGTTACAGAACTGGGAAAATAATTCCAGATGATGGGAACTTTTGGGAGGGGGGAAGTGGAAAGTCTCGTTCCTCTTTGCGCCCGTCCCTTCCGTGCACACAGTTACTTTGAAACCCCTTTTCCTTTCTCCGCACGTGGGCCCTTCTATCCTCGTAGCCAGCCCTTGCAGTCTTAGCAGTTTTTGGCTTAGTAAGAAGAACGTTGACAATCCCGATGATTAGGGCCGGGGATATCCCTCGTCCTGCATCTAATCCCCTTTACTCCTTGATGAAATAGCAAACTTAATTTGCATTTTTTTAGTGGGTGTGGAATGAAATTAAGCCCGCGATGCCTGCTTGCCACAAATGAATGACTCCCGAAGGGAATCCTGTCATAATTTATAGGACAAAATTGGGTGCATCCCAGACCAATTCCGAGGTTGGCTGAGCTTGGCGTCTGAATTTTGGAGAGCAAGGAACAAGTCCGGTTGGGTTTCTTCAACCTTGAAGTCCCATCTTCTCCTTTTACGCGCTTGTGACATTAGCGAGTGGGCTAAATCTTCGGTCTTTCTGTCCTGATCCTCAGATTTCTACGATGATCTTATTACGATCACCGTGTCTTTCCCTGCGGCTTTTGCCCTAAAAACAGCGCCTCCTAAAGGGGCCAGTCCTTATGAAGTTAACCGAGTTAACTTCAAACATTTAATGAATTTATTAGAGGGTATGTGCAAGTGGGCTGAGAGTGACGCAAGAAGTTATAGACGGATGAAATGTAAGAAAAGATTCGGAGGGAAAATTTAGCCAATTGCATTTTGTGTCTCCTTCAAGCGAGGGTAGATAGAATTAATCAGCTGTAATGGATTTTGACCCCTTTGATTGTTTCTCTATTTTTTTTCCTTGCTCTTCCTTTGTTTATGAACCTTTTCACGACTTCTGCAATTGTCTCTTCTACCTTTAAATTAATTTTTTTTTAAGGACGTTGCTCCCGTTTCAATCCAGCCCCATCCCTTTCAAAATTCAGTTTCCAAAATACGCCTAAATTGGCATATATGTATATATTTCCTCCTGGGTCAATTGAGGCCCACTTAGGAGGCGTCAGTTTGGGGAGGGGGCACGCACTGGGGGTAGCTTGTGCCAGTCTAATCTGTGCAGAGGTCACAATTGGGATTATTCCAGGGGGCTTTTTTGGACCGAAAGACACTCCAGTACCATAGTTTTCAACCTTGGCACCTTGAAGATATGTGGACTTCAACTCCCAGAATTCCTCAGTCAGCTGGCTAGAGAATTCTGGGAGTTGAAGTCCAGACATCGTCAAGCTTTCTCTTCAGGCCTCCTCTATGTGATTTTGAAGTGTCTTCCCATTGAGGGTCTGGGGTCCATTTCTCCTTCCTTTTCCTCACCGTTGGGGGACTTAATTCTCTTTCCAG
Organism: Pituophis catenifer annectens; assembly: GCF_029215685.1. Taxonomy (NCBI): domain Eukaryota; kingdom Metazoa; phylum Chordata; class Lepidosauria; order Squamata; family Colubridae; genus Pituophis; species Pituophis catenifer. The sequence goes on along the minus strand of NW_027256898.1, from coordinate 9,563,530 downwards.
CTAGCTCAGCCAAATTTTTCAGAATCTGACAATTTGGGCTTCGGCCACCGATCGGTTGTAAGCCTGGGTCCCTAAAAACACTGAAGGTTAACAAGATTTCCCCCAAAATGCACTTTACCTTTCGTTTTTTAATGCTGCTAGTGTTAATTTTAATTTCTAGCCGGGCCTTCAAAATCCTCCTGATGGTATTTTCTCTGTTTTGTTTTATTTTTGGGGGGGCTGTAAGGATTTGAGAATAATGATGCTATTATTAACTATTTTGACCTGATACTGTTTCTAGCTGCATCAGTGCTGTTAATAACCAAAAAAACCAGAATTAAAATGGAACACATGGACGGAAACTTCTTCTGTCTTTTGTTTTCTTGGATTAAAAAAAAAAATGCTTTTCTTTGGTAAATCTCTGCTGTGCAAATGTTTCTTTTCACCTCCGGGAAGGTTTCTTTTGTGTCTGGATCAGAGGTGGGTTTCAGCAGGTTCTGATCAGTTCTGGAGAACCGGTAGCGGAAATTTTGAGTCGTTCGGAGAACCGGTAGTAAAAATTCTGACTGGTCCCTCCCCCATCTATTCTCTGCCTCCCGAGTCCCAGCTGATCGGGAAGAAATGGGGATTTTACAATATCCTTCCCCGGAGTGGGGTGGGAATGGAGATTTTACAGTATCCTTCCCCTGCCACGCCCACCAAGCCATGCCACACCCACCAAGCCACACCCACAGAACCGGTAATAAAAATTTTTGAAACCTACCACTGGTCTGGATCATTGTGCATAGGATGGCCGCAACTGGGGAGAGAGGGAGGCAAGGGGAAAGACACTTTCTGCTGTCAGCACTTCAATCTGCATTTACTCTAGTGCTGACAAAAGAAGGAGAAGCGGAGGCGTCTGGAAAGGGACGTTTGACTTTTCACCTACTTATTTTCCCTGGAGATAATATCCCCTAGGAGATGGGATGGGAGGGGGGAAATTCCTTTGAGCTGGAGCAGTAGATTAGGGGTAGAGTGACTTGGAAGATGGCCAATGAGTGCAGAGGAGTGGGGAAAGGAAAGGGAGGGTTTTGGGTCAGGAAGTCAGTGTTGGCTTCGATGAGTCAGAGGTAAAATGTCGTGCTTAATAAATGAGAATTTTTCTTCAAAGACTTCTTTGAAATGCAATTTATTTGAGACGACCTCGAAACTTGACATCTACCTTTTATTCTGCTCTCAAGTGAGCTGGCAAGGCTTGGGCACAGCGCCTCTACAGTAGTGACCAAAATTGTGGAAACCTTTTGGAGAAAAGTGTATTTTCTAAAACTAGCTAATATCACCATTTTATTTTATTATTTTGGAGTACCATAAAATTATATCAAGGGAAAGATAATTTAATCAAGAATGTAATGCCTGGTGGCACAGCAGACTAGAGCACTGTTATTAACATCAGCTGTCTGCAATTACTGCCAGTTCAAATCTCACCAGGCTCAAGGTCGACTCAGCCTTCCATCCTTTCTAAGGTAGGTAAAATGAGGACCCGGTTTGTGGGGGCAATAAGGTGACTTTGTATAAATATACAAAAGGATGCTTAGCGCATTGTAAGCCGCCCTGAGTCTCTGGAGAAGGGCGGCATATAAATCTAATTAAAAAAAAACTTTTATGAAGGATTTGCTGTTAGAATAGCAGTTGCAGTATAAAGAAGAAAAGTCAAAACACGTAGAAAAAAACGAGATATACAAAAATGATCACCACGTCGGTTAGTACTTAGTTGGGTAACCTTTAGCATGAATGACGGCCTTACAACGTCTTCCCAAGAAGTGAACCAAGTCTTTTAGCTCTGCAGCTGTTATCATGTGAAACCAAGATCGAATGATGGCTTCTATTAACTGGGTTTTATTGCTGGGTCGCTTCTGACTAACCAGTTTCTTTAGTCGGCTCCCTAGATTTTCACTTGGGTGAAGGTCTGGGCTATTCCCAAACCATTCCAGGAGTGGAATAGAATTATCTTGAAATTCCCCCCAAAAAGGGATGTTATTAGCCATCAAACCTCAAAAATACATTTTCCCCCCAAAAGGTTTCCACAATTTTGGCCACTACTGTAAGCATGTACAGACAGTTGTTAATTTTCCAGAGCTATTTCAGAGCTATTTGATCTTTATTAGCATGTCTTTTTCTGGATTTTATATTGTTTTTGGGGTTGTTTTTAATCTCAGTAACCCTGTCTCAGTTTTGTGAAAATAATGACATCTCTGGCCATGTGCAGAGAGCCCTACATTTTAGTGAGGGATATTTTTGTGTGTGTGTATTATTTTTCTTGATTTTCACACTGCCAACAGTCTGGAGTTTCTCTAAGGCAGGGGGTCTTCAAACTTGGCCACTTTAAGACCTATGGACTTCAACTCCCAGAATTCTCCAGCCAGGCTGGAGAATTCTGGGAGTTGAAGTCCACACGTCTTAAAGCGGCCAAGTTTGAAGACTTCTGCTCTAAGGCTTGTAAAACAGCAGGTTCCCCCCACTCACCCCTAAAACTCTTGAGTCACACCGCTCCTGAACACGGTCGGCAGTTCAGTGGTTCGAATCCCTAGTAGTAGGTCTCCTGTGTGAGCAAGGGGGTTGGGCTAGATGACCTCCAGGAGTCCCTTCCAACTCTGTTCCAATTTATTTTTCTTTTATTTTTTTCAAAAAAACACAGTAAACTTTCCAGCTTCTTACTGAAAATGTGAGTTCCGGGGGGGGAGGGGTTTAATTATTCATTTTTAAATAAATAAAACAAATAGGCTGAGACTGATTTCTGGGCTTTATTATTTACTACTAATTAATTATTTGGATTAAATTATGATTTTATTGTACTTGTTTCTTAACTTGTGTTCGCCGCCCTGAGTCCTTCGGGAGAATGGCGGCATATAAATACATGTGATAGATAGATAGATAGATAGATAGATAGATAGATAGATAGATAGATAGATAGATAGATAGATAGATAGATAGATATTCATTCATTTGATTTAAATCGACTACTTGACTTCATTTAAATCCATTGGGTTTGCATTCCACCTTTATCATCTCGCTGGCTGCGGATGATAGGGACTGTAATCCAGTCGGGGAGAGGGGGAGGGGGGTGTCACCGGGCCACAAAGATCCGTAATAATAATAATAATAATAAAAAGCGGACTATGCCTTTAAAAAAAAAAAAATCACCACCCAAAAGTAGAAATAAGGCGAGGTCCCTTTAAGAGCAAAAACCGCCCGGCTTCCGGGTGACGCTGGTTGCCTGGTGACGAAAGCGGAGCGTGGCCAATCAGGAGGCGTTCGGAAGCTTTGGCCTTTGCTACATTGTAAAGCAACGGACGCGGGAGTGAATGAGTGCGTAAAACAGCGTCCTTTTGTTTGGGGGGGGCAGTCAGAAGAGGGGGGGGCTGAGGAGCCAGGGCAGCCTTCCCTTCCCCAGGCTGTGGCCGATGGGAGTTGTAGTGCATCTCCTCCTCTTAGAAGGACGTTGAAATAGGGGAAGGGGAGGTGTTGCTTTCCCCTCTATGGGGTGGTGGGCTTAGTTAGATCTGCAGGCTTAATTTTGGGGCAGGTAGTGGGAGGGGAGGAAGCCCCTTTGATCACTTTTGGGGGATGGAGGCTGATCTTTGGTGGCTGATCCAATAAAACCTATCAGAGATCAAATCAAATCAACCAGGAATTAAAGCCCCCTCCCTTCCTCTTCCTTCCCCCCCCAAAAATAAATTCTTGCATGGGAGTCAATAAGATCTGAGACTTTTAGTCTGGCCTGTGGGGGAGGGTGATGAGAAAAGACTACCTCTGGGCGTGTGCAGAGTTCCCCACCGCCTCTCTAGAGCCCAGGGCAGGCTTGCCAGGCAGAAGAAGTCATCTCGGCCTCAAAAGATCAAAGCAAAAAAAAAGATCAAAGCAAAAAGATCAAAAATATTCAGATATTTACTACTCCCCAGCTCTCGAAAGGGAGACGTTACTTCAGCTCCGGCAGCACAGATTTTGGAAGCCCCCCCGAGATGGATCTTCAACAGCTCCGCCATTTAAACCAAGACCTCCTGCAAAGGTTGAAAGCCAACCAAGAAGAGTTCAGGAAACGCCTTCCCTTCGTGCTGGCTTCTTCCTCGGGGAACCCTGAGCGCAAACGGATGCTCAGTTCCAGGGTAAGTGGATATGCAAGATGGACACATCTACATCTGAAGGTCCAGATTTGATCCAGAGGTAGATAAGGGACAGGTAGTCCTCGACTTACGACTCAATATTGAGCCCAACATTTCTGTTGTTCAGTGAGACATTGGTTAAGCGAATTTTGAAACCCCATTTGACAACCTCTCTCGCCGCCGTCGTTAAGTGAATTTGGTTTCCCCATTGACTTAGCTTGTGAGAAGATTAGGATAGAATAGAATTCTTTATTGGCCAAGTGGGATTGGACACACAAGGAATTTGCCTTTGGTGCCTACGCTCTCAGTGTACATAAAAGAAAATATACGTTCGTCAAGAATCATAAGGTACAACACTTAATGATAGTCATAGGGTACAAATAAGCAATCAACTCATATTAGGAAACAATCAGATAGATAGATAGATAGATAGATAGATAGATAGATAGATAGATAGATAGATAGATAGAATTCTTTATTGGCCAAGTGTGATTGGACGCACAATGAATTTGCCTTTGGTTCATACGCTTTTTTCTCATAAAAGAAAAGATACATTCGTCAAGAATCATAAGGTACAACACTTAATGATAGTCATAGGGTACAAATAAGCAATCAACTCATATTAGGAAACAATCAGATAGATAGATAGATAGATAGATAGATAGATAGATGATAGATAGATAGATAGATAGATAGATAGATAGATAGATATAGATAGATATAGATAGATAGACAGACAGACCGAGAAGAGATGATAGATAGATAGATAGATAGATAGATAGATAGATAGATAGATAGATAGAATTCTTTATTGGCCAAGTGTGATTGGATGCACAATGAATTTGCCTTTGGTGCCTATGCTCTCAGTGTACATAATCATAAAGTACAACACTTAATGATAGTCATAGGGTACAAATAAACAATCAACTCATATTAGGAAACAGTCAATATAAATCTTAAGGATACCAGCCACAAGGTTACACAAGGAATTTGTCTTGGTGCAAAGCTAGTATGTTATAAAATAAAAAATCTTGAAAAAAAAAGAACAAGAAAAGAAACGATGCAAACTTTAATATGGCCTGGGCCACCGTAGTCATTTCGAAGTTGACAGTCCCTGATTGAGTCTCCAGATTGCATGCTAATTTTGCTGCGTGATCCGCAGGGTAGCATAACCTATCGCTGTCTTCCCTTCCAGATCCAATCACCACCGTTTCATCCGGATGTGGAGGAGGCCATCTTGAACGTTTCAGAGACAAGGAATTCCCACCTGGGTCTTGACTCTCTGCCGAGTGAGAGATGGAAAGGGGGATGCTCCCCTAACTGGGGGCCGCCCTGTTCCCCCTGCATGGTCGTTGTGCCATTGGGCGAGGCTGAAAACAGAAACTTGGAAACAGCCAAGGAGGATGCCCCCCAAAAGCCACCTCCTGCGCCTTCCTTCCCCGAGGCGAAGGAGAGAACGGGGGGCCGAGAGGAACTGACCCAAAGCCCAGCGGAAGAAGAGAGGAGGCAGGGGACATCGGCTCGGATGCCGCAGACCCCCAAGTCCATTCTGCTTACACCGGGGGGCAAGCATGGCAGGACAAGGAAGAAGGTGCGTGCTGGAAAAAGTTGGCAGGTTTGAAACATAAACTGAGTGTCAGGTTTCGAGGTCGTCTCAAATAAATTGCATTTCAAACAAAGTCTTTGATGAAAAACTCCCATTTATTAAGCACCACATTCACTCACTTCCTGACCCAAAACCCTCCCTTTCCTTTCCCCACTCCTCTGCACTCATTGGCCATCTTCCAAGTCACTCTACCCCTAATCTACTGCTCCAGCTCAAAGGAATTTCCCCCCTCCCATCCCATCTCCTAGGGGATATTATCTCCAGGGAAAATAAGTAGGTGAAAAGTCAAACGTCCCTTTCCAGACGCCTCCGCTTCTCCTTCTTATGTCAGCACTAGAGTAAATGCAGCTTGAAGTGCTGACATTGAGTCTGCTTGGCGGGGCAGACGCGATCTCTGGCACCTGCAAAACAGCTGGAAAGCTGGCAGGGTGGTGATACAGATTTAAGACTGGGAGACTAGTGGTTTGAGCAACGAGGACTAGAATCTCATCGCACTTTTAAAAGGAGGCGACGCTCCGCCGGTTTTCAATGCAACATCGGGCATTTCATGGGCATGACTTGGTCATTGGCACTGTTATCTCTCTTTTTCCAGAAGAAGGAAGCCGGGCACGTGACCTTCGTCTCCGACACGGAGGAGCATTTGATCCAGGCGGACAGCATGTCAGCGCAGCCTTTCCTGGGCTACGACTGGATCGCAGGTGGGAAGAAGTCGTCGTTTCTGGGGCTGCTTCCCACAACGTCTCTGCACGCAGAGCCTCTGTGGTCTGATGCAGTCTATCTGCACACCGGGGGGGGGGGGATGGAGGAGCTTTTGCAAATCCCATTGAATGGAAGCCTCCCTTCTATTGGTGTAGCTCTCTCTCTCTCTCTCTCTCTCTCTCTTTTTTTTTTTTTTAAAGTAAAAAAACCCAGCTGCATTTATATTCTTTGGCGTGCCCCAGAGGGCAGCTGTGGCTCTCTCTTCCAGAGTTGTTTTTTTTTTTTTAAATTATTTATTTATTTATTTTTATATGCCGCCCTTCTCCGGAGACTCAGGGCGGCTTACAAGGCGTTAAGCAATAGCCTTCGTACTTTTGTATATTTTATACAAAGTCAGCTTATGGCCCTCACAAACTGGGTCCTCATTTTACCTACCTTAGAAAGGATGGAAGGCTGAGTCAACCTTGAGCCTGGTGAGAATTGAACTCGCAGTAATTGCAGGCAGCTGGATGTTAAATGCTGCCTTAGTAGGAGGCATTAGCCTCCTACGCCACTCAGGCTCCTGCACATGCGCGCATGACCCTCTGCGCTCCTCCCACCCTCGCTCATGTGCGTGTGAACCAGTGGTGGGTTCCTCCCGGTTCGGCCTGGTTTTCCCGAGCCAGTAGCGGTGACGATATGAGGTCACCGAACCGGTTCTGCCCCTTCCCTGGGCCCACCCCCAGCCCCCACGTTATTCTTACCTTTTATTTGGCCTCACCCCCAATATATTGCTGCCTCCTGAGTCCCAGCTGATGGCTAGAGGGAAAAAAACTGTTTAAACTCTGGCCTCGGGGCTTCAAAGAGCCGCCCTACAGCTGATCAGTGTTAAAAGAAAACAAATGAGTAGACCGGTGCCTGCAAAACTACATGGGTAGATCAGTGCCTGCAAAAATACATGAGTAGATCAGTGCCTGCAAAAATACATGAGTAGATCAGTGCCTGCAAAAATACATGAGTAGACCAGTGCCTGCAAAAATGCATGAGTAGATGCTAAATCCTAAATAATTGTCACATGACCATCAAGCCACGTCTACAAAATAAGCCGTGCCCACAGAACTGGTAGTAAAAAATTTTAGAACCCACCTCTGGTGTGAACTGCCTGCTCCTCCCGCCCCCGCCCCGTGCTCCCCCCCGCACAAGTGCACGCGCCTCCCCCTCCCCCCCCGTGTCCCATTTTGGGCCTAGCAGGCCACCCTGCAGCCTCCTGGGACCAAAAACGGGCATGCAAATGTGATCCCCACCCCCCCACGCATGCATGGGAGAGTCCCAAAAATCAGCTGGCCGGCGGGAGGCACGCACACATGCGCAGTGGAGCTGGACTGGGTTTGCGTGCCCGCAGACCCGCGTGCCATAGCTTCGCCATCACGGACGTAGATCCTCCCTGCACAGAAATAGGTTACCTGTGTATTCTGAGGGCTTGAAAACGAACTTCCGATCCTGCCGTTTTGCTCGTGCGGTGGGTTTCCCCTGCTCTCTTGGGACTGGAGCTTTCCTTCCTTCTGTTAGGGCTGCTGGAGACGGATACCTCCCTGTCTGAAAAACCCGAGGAATATTTTGCTGAGCTCCAGAAGTTTCGTCAGGTGAACAAAGAGGCTTGCATCCGCGACCACGGCTTCGAGTACGACCCGGCTGGAGGGGGGGGGGGGAGGTTGGAAAAAGGGGGTGGCCGTGGGAGCGTGCCTTGAGATCTCCTCAAACCCAAAAAGTGCCATTTTTGAAGCAGAGATTCACACAACATGCTTCAATCGGATAGTTCAAACCAGGGGTGAAATGCTACCGGTTCGGACCGGTTCACCCGAACCGGTAGTAAAAAATGCTTTTAAAAAGTTTTTTTAAAAAAAACCCGATCGCTGATTTTCACAGCTGATCGTCGGAACCGATGATCGCGGGCACAGCTGATTGTCACAACTGATCGTCGGAATGTTTTTTTTTAACTTTTTAGTTAAAAAATGCTTTAAAAAAAAAGTGGGGGGAAAAAAGTTGGCCGTGCCCACCCAATCACATGACCAAGCTACGCCCACCCTACAGAACCGGTAGGGAAAATTTTTTGAATTTCACCACTGGTTAAAACCCGCCAGCCGCTCATTTCGCATGAAAAATTAAGCTTTGCAAGGGGTAAAACTCCGGGTTGTTATTTTAAAGCTGACTTTGCTGTGGGATCCCACAAAATGACCTTTTTGTTTCATCACGGTTCTGGCAGGGCTAACTCGGCCTCCAAACCAAAGAGCGGGAAAAGATGTTAGAGATCCTCTAGCCCAACCCGCTGGCAATACGCAACGTTTCCCTGCGTCAGTTAATTGAATGACTCTGCCCAATTCCCTTCTCAGGCTGTAAATTCGGGATTTTTGCCTTCTTTTAAACAGGTTGGAAGATGTGAATACTTCGGCCCTGGATCAGGAGATGGAAACAGAGGCGGATTCCCACCAATGTATGTTCCGAAGTTTCTGTAGCCAGCGCATTTTGATGTGTGTGTGTATGTGTGTGGAAATTCAGCAGGAATTTTGTGAGAGGGAATAACAGCCCTGGCAGGATTTAAACCAGGGTGTGTGTGTGGGGGGGGGGTGTCTTCAAATTTGGCAACTTTAAGACTTTTTGTTTGACGTGGAAAGATTTTGTGCTTGAGGTGGAAAAAAACGAAACGTTGATTTGGGGTTTTACTGATTAGATTGAGTTGCTGTTATAGAAATGGCTAGTTTATACTATTTTGGAAAAGTAAAAAGTAGAGGTGTGATTTTAATGTTTTATTACTGCAACAGAGAGAGTTGGAAGTCAACGCTTTTTACTTTTTCTCTTCTTCCTCCCTTCCTCCCTTTTCTTCCTCCCCCCTTGTGTCCCATTAACGTTTCCCCAAAAATAAGACCCTGTCTTATATTTTTTGAACCCCGAAATAAGTGCTTGGCTCTTATTATTTTGGGGTGCATGGAACAATACGGGGCTCCTATTGCCATCTTACCTGATTTCAACTAAGAGCCTTGGTGGCGCAGCAGACTAAAGCGCTGTTAAATAACACCAGCTGCCTGCAATTACTGCAAGTTCAAATCTCACCAGGCTCAAGGTTGACTCAGCCTTCCATCCTTTCGAGGTAGGTAAAATGAGGACCCGGTTTGTGGGGGCAATAGGCTGACTTTGTATAAAAAAGAACACTGCTTGTGGAGGGGTGGCGAAAGCCCTACTAAGCAGTATATACAAAAGTATGAAGGCTATTGCTTAACGCATTGTAAGCCGCCCTGAGTCTCCGGAAAAGGGCGGCATATAAATCCAATCAATCAATCAATCAATTAATTAATTAATTTCCAGATCTGTATTTTCAGGGAGGGCTCATTTTGGGGGATGGGGGGCTTATTTTAGCGCATGCACTCAAAAGCCTGATTGGGCTTATTATCAGGGGATGTCTTATTTTCGAGGAAACAGGGTATTTGTTTTCATATTTTTGTATTTTATTCTATAATCTAATAAAAAACATTTTTTTAAAAAAAAAAAGAGACTTGTGGACTTCAACTCCCAGAATTCCTCAGTCAGCGAATTCTATGGCTGGCTGAGGAATTCTGGGAGTTGAACTCCACAAGTCCTATTGGGTTGCCAAGTTGGGAGCCCCCCCTGGTTTAGAGGCATGGTGAAGGGCCCCCCCATCCCATGAAGAGTTTCAAGCCATTCATTTCCGAACGTCACTTTGCCTCATGAGGGCTAGAAACCTGGCACCGGTTTCTATGGAAAGAGCCCTGTCGTAATTTTTCCTGTTAATTCCTTGCAGGTGTCTTCTGCTATCGGTTGAATAAACGCCTTTTTACCGTGCCAACGGATCCAGAATCGGCCTGCCCCGTTTGCAAAACCCCTCGAGCTGAAAAACCTCCTGAGACCCTGGTGGAACCAGCTTTCGTTAGGTGAGTTTTTGCTCCGTTCATCACTCTTTGGAGGCAGATCAGTTTCACTCCCGATTTTTATTATTATTATTATTATTATTATTATTATTATTATTATTATTATTATTAGAATTTCTATACCGCCCTTCTCCTTTCGGACTCAGGGCGGTGAACAGCCAAAATAAAAGCATTTATACATAAAGTACGATTAAAAATAGATTTAAAATAATTAAATTTGGCCCATAGTTTAAAATTTATCAATTTAAAATCCATATCAAAATTTAAAACCAACCATAAAATCATAAAATCAAGAGAGACCGGCTAACTGAAAGAAATGAGTTTTTAGGGCCCGACGAAAAGTCCGGAGGTCGGAGATCACTCGTATCTCTGGGGGTAGATTGTTCCAAAGGGTAGGTGCCACCACAGAGAAGGCTCTCCTCCTGGGGGTCGCCAGCCGGCATTGTCTAGCCGACGGCACCCTGAGGAGGCCCTCTCTGTGGGAGCGAACTGGCCGGTGGGAGGCTATTGGTGGCAGAAGGCGGTCCCGTAAGTACCGCCTTTTAGGGCGTGTTCCCCAATAACCACAGTCGGAACTTTTTCAACGCCGAGCGATGCAGCTGTGAAGTGAGTCACAGTCGGTGTCACATTTTTTGCGTGGCAAGAGCCACGGTGGCACCGTGGTTAGAGTGCGGTATTACAGGCTACTTCTGCTGACTGCCAGCAATTTGGCAGTTCGAATCTCACCAGGCTCAAGGTTGACTCAGCCTTCCGTCCTTCCCAGGTGGGTAAAATGAGGACCCAGATTGTTTGGGGGCAAGAGGCTGACTCTGTAAACCTCTTAGAGAGGGTCTGTAAAGTGGTATATAAGTCTAAGTGCTATTTCTATATAAGAGCATTGGTAGTTCAGCGGTTAGAAGGCAGTATTTCAGGCTGACTGCCACTGCCAGCAGTTCGATCCTGACCGGCTCAAAGTGGACTCAGCCTTCCATCCTTCCGAGGTCAGTAAAATGTGGACCCAGATTATTTGGGGGCAAGAGGCTGACTCTTTAAACTGCTTAGAGAGGGCTGTAAAAACACTGTGAAGCGATATATAAGCCTAAGTGTTATTGCTATTTTCCTTCCTTCCCTCCTTCCTTCCCTCCCTCCCTCCCAATGGTTAGAATGGGTGGTTTTAACCAGTTTCTTAATAAACGGGGTTTTTTTAGATACCTTACCTGCTCCTTTTAGATGTTCTGATGTCGCAGGGGTCTATTTTGCAGAGTCAGCTTCCCGAGATCTACCTTCCTCCCCACGTATAAACACAAAATCCACCGACGGAAAAGCTACGAAATGGAGGACAATTTGGCCCTGCCCTCGGTGAGTTTCATGTGAAGGAACAGAAAGGGAAAGACCGAATTGTGCTTGGGGAGAGAGAAATTGAAACGGATTCAACAGTAGCATCTCTTGGACTGCTAGAATTCAGGGATGGCATTAAAGGATGGATGGATGGATAGATGATGGATGGATGGGTGGGTGGGTCGGTGGATGGATGGATGGATAGAGATAGATAGATAGATAGATAGATAGATAGATAGATAGATAGATAGATAGATAGATGATAGATGATAGAGAGATGGATGGATGGATGATAGATGATAGATGATAGAGAGATGGATGGATAGATAGATGGATGAATGGATAGAGATGGATGGATGGATGGATGGATGGATGGATGGATGGATGATAGAGAGATGGGTGGATGGATAGGTGTATTTTATAATCCGAAAAATACGGTATCTGTTTATCCATCCATCCATCTCTCTATCTATCTATCCATCCCTCTATCTATCTATCTATCCATTCATCCATCTCTCTATCATCTATCCATCCATCCACCCAGATTTTCACCCTCTTTTTGGTGGGAAAAAGGTGCGTTTTAGAATCCGAAAAATACGGTATCTGTTTATCCATTTATCCATCCATCTGTCTCTCTATCATCTATCCATCCCTCTTTTTCCCCCAAAAAAAGAGGGTGAAAATCTGGGTGCGTCTTATACTCCGAATGTAGCCCCGCCCAGCTTCTCAAAGGGAGGTTTCAGAAGCTGAAAAAAGCATCAGAAACGAAGCTTCAGAAAAGAATTCAGATTAGATAGATAGATAGATGATATAGATGATAGATAGATAGATAGATAGATAGATAGATAGATAGATAGATAGATAGATAGATCGATGATATAGATGATAGATAGATAGATGATATAGATGATAGATAGATAGATAGATAGATAGATAGATAGATAGATAGATAGATAGATAATAGATAGATAGATAGATAGATAGATAGATAATAGATAGATAGATAGATGGATAGATGGATAGATGGATAGATGGATAGATGGATAGATGGATAGGTGGATAGATGGATAGACACATAGACATAAAAACAGTATTTACACAGTGGAAGGCAGATGGCTTTGTATTTCCAAAAGAAAAGATGAGACAGAAAAGAACCCAGTATCTAAATTCTCGGTGTGTATATGACACTGCTTCCGTTTCAAAAGTAAATTAATGGGGGGGGAGAAATACCTTTGACTTAAGTAAATACTAAGGCCACTTCGTACTTTGGATTCGGTTGCAAAAGCTCTAAGACTGCTATATGCAATCCTGGAAAAAGGACTCAGTAACTTTGAAAGTTTCAAAGCACTGGGTTGTTGTTTTTTTTCCCCCTTCAGTGGAATTTGAGTCCTTGTAAATTTACAGGGCTTGTAAAGACAGCCTGCCTAGTACGTGGCTTTAAAAAATGGGGAACTCTGCCGTAAGGTTAATAATGAGGGACATCAGGCTGGGTGGCTTTTTTTTTTTTTTTAAAAGGGGGGGATATATAAGAGAGAGAAAACTACCAGTGGCTATAAGTCTGTTGGGGCCTGAGCATCGGAACGGGGCCTACAAAACTCAGCCAGAACTCTAAGCCTGTGTGACTATTTTGAGACAACCCAGGAGCAAAATACAGTAAACAAGAGGTTTGTCTTTCAAATAGTGGTTTATCTACAAGGAACATATACATACACGTACTAGGCAAAGTCAGGCAATCAATCGTCAACTACAGCATGGAAGCACATACGGAGAGAGCAATGCCCTCACAAGGCCTTTCTTATATATACAGCCGCTTAAAGTCGTATCAGCCCCAAAACCTTGCTGACTCATTCCCTGCCTTATATCATCGTAGCAGTTGGTCAGCTCTTAAAAGTATTTCCCGGACACTTTCTGTCTTTGTTCCCACAGCACTGCCTTGCTGGTTGGGAGAACCCCGTCCGAGTTTCCACCCCCGTCGTCAGCAGCCTGGATCTACATTCATCCCTGGATTCTCGGTATCCACATCAGGTAGAACTGACTGTCGGGAACATACACACTTCGGTTCTCAAACACTTTTTTTTTTTTAAATTTGATTTATATGCCGCCCTTCTCCGGAGACTCAGGGCGGCTTACAATGCGTTAAGCAATAGCCTTCATACTTTTGTATATTTATACAAAGTCAGTTTATTGCCCCCACAATCTGGGTCCTCATTTTACCTACCTTAGAAAGGATGGAAGGCTGAGTCAACCTTGAACCTGGTAAGATTTGAACTTGCAGTAATTGCAGGCAGCTGATGTTAATAACAGTGCTTTAGTCTGCTGCGCCACCAGGGCTCTCTACGTAATCCTCAATTTACAACCCACAGCTGAGCCCAAATGTTCTGTGGCTATGCGAGACCATTGTTAAGTGAGATTTGTCCCATTTTATGACCTTCCTTGCCACAATTTCACCAAGTAAATCTCTGCGGTTGTTAAGGAAGTAACGCAGTTGTGAAGTGAATCTGGCTTCCCCATTAATTTTGCTGGCCAGGAAGTTGCAAAAGGGGGGAAATCATATGATCCCAGGATGCTAAAACAGTCATAAATATGAGCCAAGCGTCTGACTTTTAATCATGTGACCCTGGGGATGCGGCAACGGTCATAAGTGTGCTAAACAGTCATAAATCAGTCATAAATAATAAAATTTAAATTTAAATAATAAATAAGTTGTTTTTTTCAGTGCCGTTGTCACTTCAGATGGCCAATAAGGGTACAGTTGTAAGCTGAGGACAACCTGTATTAGCCAAACTGCTATTGTGGTTGTATTGCGGATCTGTGTGTGGCAGGAAAAAGTAGGGATTATGGCATTAAAACAAAGCTTAAATCCTTGGCACCTTGCCCCTGCGAGACTAGCACAAATGTACCCTAATTTGGACCAGAATTGTTGGAAATGTAAACAGGCCCGAGGAACTTTCTATCACGTATGGTGGTTATGTCCCAAAATCAAGGTATACTGGGGGAAAATCAGAACTTGGATATTACAGATTACAGGAGAAGAAATAGAATTAGACCAGATATTTTTTTTATTAGGAATATATAAACAAAATATCAGAAAAGAAATGACATATTTGATACATCATATAATTACGGCGGCCAGAATAGCAATTGCACAAGTTTGGAAGACCGATCATTTGCTAACCGACCAGCAGATAATACAAAAAATATATGCAGGTGCGGAATCAGATCAACTAACACTGAAATTAAAGGATAAGGAAAGCTCAAAAGTATTTTAAGGTATGGGACAAGTGGTACGATTGGATTAAGCGAAAAGAAAGTGGATAAGGATATACGTAGTAAAGCATAAAGACAATTTTGATGAGTATTAAATTTTACTTTTCTCTAATAGTGAATTTTAAACTAAGAACTGATAATTGAGAGTGTATTTCCATGCTTATTTCATATAAATACCAACAATGACTTCACCGTCAGGAGAATGAATATGGGACTAGGTTATGAAATATATAATGTGTAGAGGAGAAGAATATATATAGATAGGTAAAAGAATAGAAATGAAATGTCAAATATATGATATGATCTATGTATATGAATATCTTATTATGGTTTTAATCGTTTTTATAATTGTTTGATAATTTAATAAAGTTTGTTTTAAAATCAAAAAAAAAGAAAAAAAAGCTTAAATCCAGCCTTTCTCTGGGCCTGTTTTGTGGCCTGTTAAATGAACTGAAGTCGTTTTTGTAATTAAGGCATTTCACAGCTAGCGAGAACTGCAGTTAGATTAGGTTAGATTTACAGAGTTGGAAGGGACCTTTTAGGTCATCTAGTCCAACCCCCCCGTGCAAGCAGGAGACCCTACACCAGTCATGGCTAACCTTTTTGCTGTCGCGTGCCAAAAGCGGGGATCATGTGGGGGGGGTCGCGCACGTGTGTGCCCATACCCATAATTCAATGCGCCCCACTCCCCACGCATGCATGCGTGACCCCCCCCCCCAATTTATGGCAGGGTGGGCCCGGTAGGCCCATTTTTCGCCTTCCCCAGGCTCCAGAGGCATTCTTGGAGCCTGGGGAGGGCAAAAACAGCCTTCCCTTCCCCCCCCTCCCGCGGGAGGCCCTCTGGAGGCCGGAAACAGCCCATTTCCCGACTTCAGGTGGGCCCGGAAGGCCCAAAAATTAGCTGGCTGAGTAAGTCAATGCTCACGTGTCCACAGATATGGCTTGTGTGCCACCCCTACACCATTTCTGACCGATGGCAGTCCAGTCTCTTCTTGAAAGCCTCCAGGGATGAAGCTCCCACAACTTCCGAAGGCAACGTCTGTTCCATGGGTTGATCGTTCTCCCCGTCAGAAAATTTCTCCTTATTTCCAGGTTGAAGTTGGTTGGCAGGGTATTTTCAAACCAAATTATACCATCGTGCCTTTTAATCTGGGATCTCTCTAAATCTTGCTTTTCAGAATGCCGGCTCTAGGGTGGCAGGTGGGACGAGGACGGACAAACTGCTTGACCGTTCTCGGGTGGTGGAATTCGAACTCGGCAGCGCCCCTTGGAAGCAGATGCACCGAAAGCCGCCACGCCACAAAGCCATTTCCCATTAAAACCACATCCAATATATACTGGTGGTACCGCCTCTTTTTGCTGGGAAGGGGGAACATCAAAGCCATAGGATGTTTTGTGTGAGCGTACCCCAGGCACTGGTACGCTTTGTAAATTGTTTAAAGAAAAGCAGGGTGAGTCGTTTATTTGTATTTTTTTTTTAATCTACCTAAAAGGTAGATTTTTAAAATTGTCTTTTAGACCATATGGCTTATGAAAACACCCAGCCACAAACACCTTTTTTGGGAGGTGGAAAACAACGATTTAAAAAAAGACCACACACCTGTTAAATGGAGGGGAAGGTTGACGTGTGCTGTATGCCTTTTTTTTTTTTTTTTAGAAAATTAAAGTATTTTTTAAAAATATTTTTTTAAAAAAAGAATAAATATTATTTTGAAAACTGTATCTTGAGAAGCGGCAAGCATCTGCCATGTTCTGACCTAGGCTCCCGTAAAAAGCAGGAAGCAGAGTTTTGGTCCCGACGAAACCTCTTTTATTTACACGGCTGTGACTTAACTTTCATTCACATCAGCAAGGCCTGTCCGAACAGTTTTTCAAAGGAATATTTATCAACACAGACCTTATCTCGCTTGGCAAGCTGCCACGTAACTTGTTTCCAAGCGCAGTACAAGGCAAAACTTGGCACAGAGTCTCTCAGAGTCATGGAACGAATGAATTGTTTCCTGCAAAAGCCCCCTCCCGTTTGCTCCTCTTTTGCTTCCTATGGGAGGGGTCAATCATCTCCAAGGTGTGGCTTTACTCCCAAGTCGACCCTGCTTTCTGAATTGTTCTTATCTTCTGGCAGCTCTGCATATGCACACACTGGGAACGGGCTCCAGCTGTTCCTCTGCCTCTGATGCAGAGCCCTCGTCTGAGCTTTCCCCAGCCCCCAGGACTGGCCCAAGTTCCTCCCCAACCTCCTCACTGTCTGACTCTGCTGCCAGCTCTACTGGCCGCTAGCGGGCCACAACAGGTACATCAGTGCAGAGAACCGGATCATAAAGTGTATTAAAAAATCAGGGAGAAAACTAGTACAGATATTTAGTATTTAACCTCTGAGATAACCGATTGGTGGAGTCGGCGCCCACCCCTGAAACCCTCAAAATGCAGATAAAACAGGTTTTGACATCCAGCCAAGGAAAGAATGTTCCAAAGATATTCCGGCTGTTTGCCGTTGTTGGATTGGCTCCTTCCTTGTTGCCACGGTGATGCGTAACGCAGCATCCGTTCCTCTGCGGTCCAGAATCGGACAAGTCTTCGTGAGATCAAAATGAAGATGCTGGTTTTGTTCGGTTCATTGCTATGGCGTCTCCGATACGTCAGCGGCGCTAGCCTCCCACTAGCTGTTGGTAAAGGATTACAGTGATTATAGCTTCCGTTCTAATTTATTCATTTCTGCCTTTTGGAAGTCCAGTGTTTTGCAACCCATTTTCCAGAAGAGAGAGAATGTGGTGGTACTTTTGCCCATTGGCAGCCCATCTGCAGGCGAGCTTTTCTTTCTGTTAGTTCCCAGACGCTGTAATGCTGATTTCCCACGTGAATAATAGAGTTGAAAGGGACTTTGGAGATCTTCCAGTCCAACCCCCGCTTAGGCAGGAACCACTTTATAATGTCTTGATAAGGCCACAATTGAAATACTGCATCCAGTTTTGGTCGCCACGATGTAAAAAAGATGTTGAGACTCTAGAAAGAGTGCAGAGAAGAGCAAGAAAGAGGATTAGGGGACTGGAGGCTAAAAACATACGAAGAACGGTTGCAGGAACTGGGTATGTCTAGTTTGATGAAAAGAAGGACCAAGGGAGACAGGATAGCAGGGTTCCAATATCTCAGGGGCTGCCCCAAAGAAGAGGGAGTCAAGCTATTCTCCAAAGCACCTGAAGGCAGGATAAGAAGCAATGGGTGGAAACTAATCAAGGAGAGAAGCAACTTAGAACTAAGGAGAAATTTCCTGACAGTTAGAACAATTCATCCGTGGAACAACTTGCCTCCAGAAGCTGTGAATGCTCCAACACTGGAAGTTTTTAAGAAGAGGTTGGCTAACCATTAGTCTGAAGTGGTGGAGGGTTTCCTGCCTAGGCAGGGGGTTGGACTAGAAGACCTCCAAGGTCCCTTCCAGCTTTGTTATTCTACTCTATTCTATTCTGAAGACCCTGTTGTTCCGCCAGGCAGGGCTGTCAATATAATAATTTTAAATTGGGGTATTTTAATTTTTGGGGTTTTAAATCGGCCAAATCTATTTAATTATTTTAATTTTTAATTATTGTTGTGTCTTGTGTTTTTAAATTGGCTGTACACCGCCCTGAGTCCTTCGGGAGAAGGGCGGTATAGAAATAAAATTATTATTATTATTATTATTATTATTATTATTATTATTATTATTATTATTATTATTATTATTATTATGCTATGCTATGCTATGCTATGCTATGCTATGCTATGCTATGCTATTCCTATACCATTTCAGACAAATGGTTGTCCAATCTCTTCTTAAAAACTTCCAGTGCTGGGAGCACCCACAACTTCTGGAGGAAAGTTGTTCCACTGATTAATTGTTCTAATTGTCAGGAAATTTCTCCTTAGTTTTAGGTTGTTTCTCTCCTTGCTTAGTTTCCACCCATTGCTTCTTGTCCTGCCCTGAGGTGCTTTGGAGAATAGCTTGACTCCCTCTTCTTTGGGGCAGCCCCTCAAATACTGAAACTGCTATCATATCACCCATAATCCTTCTTTTCATTAAACTAGACACACCCAGTTCCAGCAACCGTTCTTCATATGAAGAAAGAGGAAAGAGGAAAAAAATGTTAAGTCTATTCAGTTCATCTTTAGCACCTACCTGTATGCAGGTAGAGTGCCCCTGAAATAGAAGGAAGAGCAGACCTCCCCACTTTCAAGGCCACATTTGGTGGAACACTCTTATTTCCTTGACGGGCTGCATTTGCAAGTACTTAATTAATTCTCCTTGAATTAATCCATGTTTGATGGACGATCCAAGATTCATAAACTTGAAACAGCTTGTAATGAAAACAAGCAGCGCGCTCATCAAGCCAGAAAATTAAATTTAGCCTCTGCTTAATGTGCGCCCGAGGCTCATTCCTTGAATGTCTGATGTTCTCAAAATGCCTTTACTTTAAATAAAGAATTGCATTTACTTGAGAGGCACATCCTGTTTATCGTTAAAACGCTACTTAAGGCAGCCCTTCCCCTCCCTTTTTTCATATACGGTATAAGCTTCCCCTCATTTTACTCTCACAACAGAGTAAACTCTAACCTTTGAGGTAGATCTTTCTGGCTCTTCGGCGTGGCCCCTGGATCTGCCATCTTGTTTTTGAACAAGTTCCCCCATTTCTCAGTAACCGGCGGTTGGTAGACTCCCAGTCCTCCGCAACATTTTCTCTCGCTGCTTTGCAGGCAACGCCAACATCCACTGGAACAACTGGCAGCCCTGGGTGTGTATGTGCGAGCTTCACAAGCAGGCCCGCATACGGCACTTTGTAGTCTGGGGTGCCAACGTCTCCCTCGACCTGAAGACCTCGGAGTTTTGGCAGGAGAAACCTTGCTCCTTCGAGGACTGCCGTGTTTGCGCGTCGGAAGACTGTCCGGACATGGTGGCTCGATCCGGCTTCCTCACTCAGTTTCAGAGCCTCTCTTCCCCCAGGCCCCATGAAGTCAAGATCCCTCTTCTGCCCCATCTGGATTTCCCATCCTACGACAGCCTTCCCGTCATGGACGACAAAGACGGGGAGTAGGATGTCTTCGGAGGGCGCGAAGCAAGACTTGACTTCCATCGCCCAGCATCCCGTTTCCCACTGCTTGCTTTCCTCCATGGGGGCTGGACTGTAACACCCATGATCCTTTGCCAATTGCTTGCAGGGCAGGCATGGCCATGACAGACACAGACACCCTTCACACACACCAAAAAATGAGAACGTGTTTATTCTGTAAGCTGGGTAGCAATAAAGTTTCTTGCAGTTGAAACACTCCTGGTTATGGTTAATTCCTAACCTTTCCTTTTTGCCTTTATCCTCAGCTTCTGGGTCAGCCCTAAAATACCCAGGATAAAAACTAGGCCCGTGATGGTGAACCTCTGGCACGCGTGCCACAGGTGGCATGCAGAGCCATATCGGTGAGCACGCGAGTATTGCCCTAGCTCATTTCCGGCATGCCAGCCAGCTGATTTTTGGGCCTTCTGGGCCCACTGGAAGTTGGGAAACAGGCTGTTTCCGGCCTCCGGAGGGCCTCTGGGGGGGTGGGGAAGGCCGTTTTCGCCCTCCCCAGGCTCCTAGAAAGGCTCTGGAGCCTGGGGAGGCAAAAAACCCGGGCCCACCAGGCCATCGTGTGCCAAAAGCGGAGGGAGTGCGGGGGGGTGCGCAGGAGAGCAGGGCATATTGAATTATGGGGGTGGGCACATACATGGGTGAACCCTCCCCCACTCCCCCCACTTTTGGCACGCGATGGCAAAAAGATTAGCCATCACTGAACTAGGAAACCATTTTCTTTCTTTGGGTTTACTCAAACACGTCCTCCAAGGAATAAACTTTGGAACAACCCCGGCTGATGAATTCACATCTGCTCCTAAAAAGGCTCGTTTTTTTGAGCAAAAGTGCAGCATTTAACCTCCACCTCCTTGGCTCAAACCTGAAGCGGCTGTTTTGAGAGTTTTTGTTTGCCAATTGCAAAGAAATGTTTGCTTTTCCCCGTGGAATTGCCTAGCGCTGTTACATTATCGGGCACGGTAAAAAAAAAAAGATCCTGCGGTCATTGGAGTTACTGATTAAATTTAATCTCCATTTGGTTTTAACGAAAACAAACACATCCACTCGCCCCACGTGAGCAAGAGTTTTCGTTTGGCTTTTATTTTTTTATTTTTTTCCTTAAGGGGTGGGACTTTCTGGAAGAGTTTAAACAAAGCAATTACTCTGTTGCTAGGACAAAGCACTTTTATAAAAGCAGCTGTCAAATCCACAGATGTGCAGTTTGAGGCAGGCTGCTCGTCCGGATTGCTGAGACAGCGCCGCGTTTCTCCCTCTGCCGAATTCTGCAAAAAAATAAATAAAATAAATTCCCCATGGATGATTTGCAACTTGTGAAGGAAGCCGGCAAAGTGATGGACCGATTGGAGATTTCTGAAGAGACGTCCGGAACGGATGATAGTCCAAGAATCAAGAGCTGCTCCATTCAAGAGGAAAGGCCCTGCAATAATTTTGTGGATCTAGAACTCAGAAATCCAGAAAAGGAGACCTCGGCATCTTTGCGTCCCGTTGCTGTGACGGTGTCAGCACCGGTGCCTCTCCAGCAGTGCCCGTTCAGAGTCTCTGCCAGTGATATGACCTGCCTCATCTGTTTCCACCAATTCAGCCTCGCCCGGCTGCCCAAAGTCCTGGCGTGCCAGCATGCCTTCTGCGCCCCGTGCCTGAAGATGATCTTGCGGCAAGAAGATCGCACCTGGATCGTCAGCTGTCCCCTCTGCCGAAAAGCCACGGTGGTATTCGGGGGTCTCATCTGCAGCCTCCGCAACTTACAGCATGTCACGGAGCTGTTGGGCCCCCCAGATCCAGATGCAGAGATGGCTGGCATTCCGGGCGCTGTCGGGGTGCGGCACAGCCAGGAGCCTCCTTGTCCCGAAATGCAATCTCAGGACTCGGACGAGATCAACCAGGCTGCCATCAAGAGATTGATTCTGCTGCTTCTGCTCGTTTCTCTACTGATTGTCTTCATCCTCCCATTCACCAATACCGGACTGCTGACATGGTGCCTTTGCTTCGTGGTGGTTTTAGGCGGCATAATCTGCGCTGTGCTTTGCTGGGACCCCAGTTGGAGCCGCCCAAGTTTTTCACTGCCCCTCTGGACAAAGAAGGTCAATCAAGTGGCCTGAGAAATGACCCTTCTAGGAAGGGTCACGAGCCTCTCGGTGCTCGAGCACACAAGACCAAAGGGGCGGTTGAACGAGTGTCGAGGCTGGGTGGGTTCAGATGTGGCATACGCTCCTGGAAATCTTGGCAGAGAATCCATAGCTGTTTTGTAGCATCTGGCTTCACGTCACTTTGGTCCGAAAATCGCAAACACAATCCTGATGCTTCCTTAAATAATAGGGTTTTTTTTTTATTTTGGAGGGTATCTGAATAAATTTATTTGTCTGAATGAATACATCCGGTTTTATTCCACCACAACAAACCAAAGGTGGCTTCCGGCTTTTTTTTAAAAAAAAGAAAAGAGTCAAAGATTAATGAGTAACATCTAGATGGAAACTCCATCGTGAGATGCAGTCTACCTCCAAATAACTAGCTTAACACCTGGGACAACATGTGGTGACCCATGTCTTCCTTAAAGGTGGTCCTTTTTAAGGAGATAAAAATGTGAGTTTAGTTTATTGAGGGGTTTAATGGTAATCTTGGTTTTCATTTTAGCCATTTTTGAGGTTTCCTTCAAAGGCTGCATAACCATAAGCTTTTAAAACAGAAAGCTTCCCTTTAATTTCATTGTTAAAACACATAATTATGCTGCTTTAAAATATTTTTTTAAAAAATCAGTACACAAACATAGTTGGTAAACTGGGAATTTAAATCTATTTATGTCAGGGACTTAAATTTCTTCTGGAAACATTTGAAGGGAGATATAGATGGATTTCTTATATATATATATAGTTTGTAGGGAATTGTTTTGTGAAATCAAGATTCACGTTAGTAAGTGGGAACAAGCATAACGAAGCAGCATATTGAAGCACATTGTTGAAACGTTTTATGTTTATGCTGTGAAGATTCATATAAAGAGAATTTTGCCTTGATGGCTTTTTCGCTTTATTCCGCCTGCGCAAGCTAAAGGCTAGAAAATTCGCATTCGCGTGACATTAAAGCTGCATTTACAGCTTAAGCGCGGTTCCAGTTGGTGAAATTTTCCCATGCAAAGGAAAAAACTTTCCTTTGCAATACATTGCAATTATTTTTTTTTATAAAGAAAGACGCAGGTCCGCAAAAGATTGACAACTTGGGTCTTTAGAATAGATTTCTTTTTATTATTGGCCAAGTGTGATTGGACACACAAGGAATTTGTCTTGGTGCATAAGCTCTCAGTGTACAGAAAAGAAAAGATACATTCATCAAGAATCATAAGGTACAACACTTAATGATAGTCATAGGGTACAAATAAGCAATCAGGAAACAATATCAATATAAATCGTAAGGATACAAGCAACAAAGTTACAATCATACAGTCATAAGTGGAAGGAGATGGGTGATGGGAACGATGAGAAGATTAATAGTAGTGCAGACTTAGTAAATAACTTAGTTTGGTTTCCTTTATTGTCATTGCACATGGTACAACAAAAATTAAATGTGGTCTTCAGTGTACATTATAACTATAAAAATAAAAACACATACATACATCCTTTACATTCTATATAATTGAAATTGAAAACCCGATATTGCACTATACTGTAGAATTCAATATTTTTATTTTATTTATTAATTTGTCGGGTATGTATTAAATAATATATATAAGCATAAAATGAATACAATTAAAGGGAACATTAGGACAGGGACGGTAGGCACGCTGGTGCGCTTATGCACGCCCCTTACAGACCTCTTAGGAATGGGGTGAGGTCAACCGTAGACAGTCTTTAGGTTAAAGTTTTGGGGGTTTTGGGATGAGACCACAGAGTCTGGTAGTGCATTCCAGGCATTAACAACTCTGTTGCTGAAGTCATCTTTTCTGCAATCAAGTTTGGAGCGGTTCACTTTAAGTTTGCATCTATTATTATTATTATTATTATCATCATCATCATCTTTATTCATTAAATATGGAACTCAGTCAACTGAACATTCAAAAATGCATCACAAAGACCATTGACTGGTGCTAATGGTTGATACGGGTTACTGCCAGCGTCCTAGGTATCAACCAAGTACCTTCTTAAGATGTACCCACTTCCGAGTAGCACAGTTCCGCTGGTGTGATTGCAGGAAGCTGCAATTTGCTGATGTATCTTATAAAATTCTTGGACATGGTACCAAGTGCCCCAATGACAATGGGTATCACTGTTAAATGTTTCATCTATAATCACGTAGTTTTGATGGTTAGGTCGTGATATTTCATGATTTTTTTCCCCAGTTCTTTTTCTTTGACTCTGGCATCTCCTGGTACCGCGATGTCAATAAATTGTAATTTTTGGTTTTTGACAACTGTGATATCATCATCATCATCATCATCATTATATTATTATTATTATTATTATTATTATTATTATTATTATTATTATTATTATTAGTTAATCTTTAGTGAGATTCACAGCCTTTGAGGCCGGTTAATAGCTCAGCAGCTCGAGTCCTAACCAAGGACCTAGGAACTGTTAAGGTATCGTCGGAGGATGTAAGCTGTTCCGAGTTTTTTGTAGAGTCAAAATGTTCAAGTCCGGCAAATTTAGAATTTCTAAATAGCGGGGTAGCCCTTTGGGTATTGCTCCAAGGGCTCCAATTACAATCAGGACAACACCCGATTTCTTTTTCCACAATCGCTCAACTTCAATTTGCAAATCTCGGTACTTTGTGATGATGATGATGATGATGATTACCATAATAATATGGTTATTGCCCTGGGATAGAAGCCTATTTTTCCAGCCTATTTGTCCTTGTTCAAAAGTTAAGGAAGTTTTTTTTTTATGTAGTTTTTGATGGCTTAGTCCTTGTTCATATTATCCAGCAATCGCAGCCTGATTGCTAAGTCAGCTATTCATTTCCTTGACATGAAAAATTTCAGTTGCCAAAACAGCAAATCCGTTGGGTTTTTTTTTTTTCTCCCCCAAGTCATCTGCTTAAGCCAAAAACTTAAAAATCTGCAGAGTTTTGCTTGCAAAGGAGAGCATCCCAAAATGCATCAGAAGCAGCTCTCCACCGAGGACTTACATCCATTGCAATTCATACCCATTGCAATTCGGATTTTAAGGCCCTCCCATTTTAAAAGCCGCTGATTAAATGCAAACAACGCCACTTCCCTCTTCCTGTTTTAAAAGCCGCTTGCGAAAGTTGCGTGGCCCTCCCCCTTCCAGGCGCGTCTTACGCAGTCACCTGTGCGTAACTCCTTCCGGGAATCGCTCTTTGGCGTAGGGTGGGCCTAGGAGGCCTTTGGAAGCCTCGGACTCGAGTGAGCGGCCAAGCCCGCTTGAAGCCACCGGGAGGCTGGGGAGGCTCCGCCGCCCGATGCGACCTTTCTCCAAGGCTCCAGGACGGGTTAAGTGGGTCTCGGGAGTGGGGTGGGGCGTGGTTTTATTTTAAAATAAAAGAAATATAAGGGGAGGGGGCTTTGGGGCCCTCGAAGTGGGGAGGGGTTTCCTTCCCTGGTTATAAAAATAGCCCAGAGGGTAGAAATAACCTGGGAGTGAAACAAGGGGAGCAGGGGAAGCCCCCCCTCGTTTTAGAAGGGGGGGTTTCAATCCCCCTCCCCAATTTGGGGTGCCAAAGGGGGTCTCTAGCCTGGGGAGGGGGGAGACCATCTTCCAGAACCCCCCCCTTCCCTTAAAGTTGCTCAAGGAGACCCTCCATCACTTGGGCTGGGGCTTGGAGGGTGGAGAAGCCCCTTTAATTCTAGGGTAAACCATTTGGGGGTCTCCCCTGGCCTTGGGGAGGGGGCTTCCCCAGAGTTTGCCCCAGTAAAGGGGATACTCCCCCCAGCCCCAGATATTGGGGAGGGGTGTAAGACTTGCACCCCAGGCAGTGATGTCTCTACAGAAAATCTATGGCCCCCAGGGTGAGTTTGGGGGCCTCCCGGGACCCCTAAATGATGCATCCCCCAATAAATTGCTTAAAATAATAAATTTAATAAATAAAATTGCTTAAAATAATAAATTTTGAATCATTAAAATCGCCCAGATCGGCATGAACAATAATCACAAATGTCCAAAATAGTGTGGCGGGATGGGGGTGGGGAATAGAGTAGAGTAGAGTAGAGTAAAGTAGAGTAGAGTAGAGTAGAGTAAAATAAACAAACAAACAAACAAATAATTTTATTTCTATACCGCCCTTCTCCCGAAGGACTCAGGGCGATGTACAAAACAAACATCAATTTAAAATAATTTAAAATTATTAAATAATTTGGCTCAATTTAAAACCCCAGAAATTTAAAACACTAAAACTAAATTTAAAAATTTAGAGTAGAGTAGAGTAGAGTAGAATTTTTTATTAGCCAAGTGTGATTGGACACACAAGGAATTTGTCTTGGTGCGTATGCTCTCAGTGTACATAAAATAAAAGATACCTTCATCAAGAATCACGTGGCTATTCTGAGCACCTGAGGTTTAAAATCCCAAATCAGAAAGACCTTGACGGAGGTGGGGAAGGGTATTTGCAAAGGCTGCTGGTAACCATCCAGTCCGAGCCATAGATCAGGATGTAGCCGTTCTCTAGAGTTACTAGTCCTCAAGATCAAACAAGTTCAGAAATGCGATTGGCAGAAATTGTTTCTGATCCCAAGGTTGTGTAATACTTCCAAGACTGAAATGGAGTGGGGGAGGGAAAAAGAATGCTGAGTTTTTGGGCGTTAAGTAAGAAGGTCGTTAGTCTTGTGTCCAGAACCAGGAAAGTGGATAACACAAAAGGCGTTGACAAGAAACACAATTTTGAATAGCAAATCTTGCCTAGGGACTCCAAACACCAGCATTCCCATCGACGGAAAGGTGTGGTCCTGCAAAGCCAGGAGGAAGTGAGAAATGAAACCAGGTGGGATGTTAATCGGTTTGACCGGTCTTGCATTTTGACACAATGTGCAAAAAAAAAAAAAAAAAAAATCACCTCCGGGCGTCCAGGTCTTAAGCAAGTTGGAAAAGTCAAAAGTATGAGCGTGTCACGAGTTGATTTGAAATTCCATTGCTTGCAAGAAATGAAAGGAACAACTGCATGCTTGGGGAGTGGGGGCAGGGGAGGGGTAGGACTTCCCCTGTGCGGAAAGTTGTTTTCAAAACAAAACAATCCGCTGATGATAAGGAGGAACTGCTTTCTCATGACCAGGAGTTTTTCCCCTGGGATCCCACTGGATCTGTTAAAGCAGATTTTATGATCCCTTTGCGTGAGGACGCCAAACGGAAGTTGGAAACATTTCTGACTTCCTGGATTGAGGTCACACACGAAAGAGAAGTTAGATTGAAGGTGGGGGCTAAGCGAAGTGAAACAGATCCTGGTCCTGAAAGCTTAGCTGTCCCGCAGAAGAATTGGTGACACAAAGTTCATTCTCTGGTCGAGTAATTGGAATTTTACTGTTTTATTATTATATCTCTTAATAGCTGCTTCGAGGGTTATTATCTACACCGGCTGGTTAGCAACGCCTCTGATCTGGAAAGTGCTTTCCCCGTAAAGCAGATTATGACCTGTAAATAATTCCAACATAAAGGGCAAAAGTTTCCGTCGTGTGATGAATTGGCATTGTGAAAAGGGAAGGAATTCCCTTGGCTGGTTCCCTTGTCACCTTTCTCCTTTGCTAAGAGGGGAAGGTAGAGTAGGCTGGGCTGGGTGTGCTCTTTCGTGGACAGTTGTGCCTGGGAGACCTTTGTGAGGATCTCCTGTTGGTTACCTGGATTTGGAACAAGCTGGCTTTGATGTTGGCTGCGTTCGCCCCAAAGGTTTAAAACAGCTCAATGAAAAACTCACTAAATTCATTTTAATGGTTCTTGTTTGCTTTTAATAATCTGCTTCCTCCATTTGTCCATCGCTGTCTGAGGGAAGCTAGAAAACGGGTTAATTCAGTCAGCGAACAGAAACAAAATCAAGTGAGGTCTGGGGACTGCCGTGAGAAGGCAATAGAGCCTTCAGGTACAGAGGCAGTCTATCCTGGGATTTCTGCAGCGGCGAAGAGGGCAATGTTCCTTGCTTTGCCTCTTTCAGTGTCGTTTTTCTAGAAGTCCCTTGACTTGCCCTGGAAAGTTGGAATCCAAATCGCTTGCAGGAGAGCTCAGGAAGCCTCCCTAGAAAGAAGCAGTCTATCTCTAGGAAGCAGGCATGCTTTTACAGCCCGCATCCTGACCCACCTGTTGAATAAAGGATGTTGAGAGACGCAGAGATTCTTCTTGCGTTCTTATTTTGGTGTTTTTGTGGTCCTTTTGGCAGGAATAGACGGACATGTCTGCTGATCCCCGGCCAGGCGGGAGGCCCTGGAGAAGCCGGCCGAAGGAGGAAGAAGACACGGGACCAAGGACAGGTCCTGGCGCACAGTTGGGTGACCCGGGGAAATATGCCTACGCAGCTCTCTGCGCCGTTTCCTTGGCCTCGTTGTTTCCGGACCAGGAGGAAAGGTGTGAGCAGGCCTCCTTGATGCTTTTCCTCCCAGCTCTTGAAAAAGCACCACAAGAGAAAATTCAAGGGATCAAAATGCTCGGATTATTGAGGCAAAAGGAGAGGGCCTGGTTTGCATAGAAAAAGAGAGATTCATGCCTACTGCATTTTTCGGAGTATAAGATGCACCTTAGTTTTTGGCGAGGAAAATAGGAAAAAAAAAATTCTGCCTACCAGGTATTCATCTGGCTAACGTCTTTAGCCTGGTCAGCTTCAGCACATTAGTTCGCTCGCTGGTTTTGAGGTTGGGGCTAAAAAAATAGCTTCTAAAGCACAGCTGATCGTCGGAGGGAGCAGCAATTAGAAAAGCAGGCAAAGCACGGAAGATCGCTTCGCTCGCGTTAGGGCTGAAAAACAGCTTCTAAAGCACAGCTGATCGTCGGAGGGAGCAGCAATTAGAAAAGCAGGCAAAGCACGGAAGATCACTTCACTCGCGTTGTGGCTGAAAAACAGCTTCTAAAGCACAGCTGACCGTGGGAGCAGCAATTAGAAAAGCAGGCAAAGCACGGAAGATCACTTCGCTCGCATTGAGGCTGAAAAACAGCTTCTAAAGCACAGCTGATTGTCAGAGGGAGATCCAGTGAATAAAGCAGGCAAAGTGTGGAAGGGGTCAGAGAAGGCAGCAGCTGTTCCAGGTAGCCATTTTGGGCACCGCGCATTGCGTTTTCAGCCTCCAAATGTGTCGTGTTTTGGGGCGGCGATTAGCGGCATGCTTTGGCGATCTCCGCAGCCTTGAAGGGCTGTCAAACGGAGCATTTGGAGGCTGAAAACGTGAAGCGTGGAGCCCAAAAACTCAAGCTGTTGTCGGCGGCAATCTCTGCAGCCAGGAAGAGGATACACAGAGGCCGGCGGATGGGGGCCGGCATTGGGTGGGGTGACATTTGGAGTATAAGACGCACCCAAATTTTCAGCCTCTTAGGAAGGAAAAAAGTGTGTCTTATACTCCCCAAAATACGGTAGGTCAGGTTGGCCTCTACCAAAGCTGAAAAGGCCAGAGCTGGCTTAGCATTTTTCAGAAGAGGGAAGGCGATTGGCAGACGGTTTAAGGGTAAACAATGTTAGGACGTCATTGTTTACGGAAACAATGGCTCCCTTCACGCCTGCAGGGAAGATTTTATAGGTGCGTTAAAGCAGAATAAGGATAGGTGGATAGGCTGGCTCATAATTTATACACCTGTACAGGTAATCATCAACTGTACAACCGCAATTGAAGTCAACATTTTCTGTTGCTAGGCTAAACAGTTGCTAAACGAGTTTTGCAGTATTCCCCAAAGCAACGCTACCCCTCCCAGATTGATGAGCATATGCAGTAGTGGCCAAAATTGTGGAAACCTTTTGGGAAAAGTGTATTTTTGAGGTTTGATGGCTAATAACGCCCCCCTTTTTTTTTTTTTTTTGGGAGTTTCAAGATAATCCTATTCCACTGCTGGAATGGCCTGGGAATAGCCCAGACCTTCACCCAATTGAAAATCTAGGGAGCTGACTAAAGAAACTTGTTAGTCAGAAGCGACCCAGCAATAAAACCCAGTTAATAGAAGCCATCATTCAGTCTTGGTTTCATTATAACAGCTGCAGAACTAAAAGATTTGGTTCACTCCATGGGAAAACGTTGTAAGATCGTCTTTCATGCTAAAGATTACCCAACTAAGTATTAACTGACCTGGTGATCATTTTTGTATATCGTTTTTTCTACCTGTTTCACTTTTCTTCCTTACACCGTAATTGCTATTCTAATAGCAAATCCTTCATAAAAGTTACTGCATTACATTCTTAATTAAATTATCTTTCCATGGATATATAATTTTATGCCACTACTCCAAAAAAAGAAACTGGTGTTATTAGCTAGTTTTAGAAAAATAACACTTTTCCCCAAAAGGTTTCCACAATTTTGGCCGCTACTGTAGATGCGAGCGTGAGCGTGGCCGGGTGCGCAAATGCCACGCCGTGACTCGTTTCTCTCGGTCTTCGTTCCGCAGTGCCTACAGGACGGGAGTGGTGGAGAACCTGGTCAGGTGGCTGGAGTTGTCGGACACCGTGATGCCATCCATGTTGGCCTTTGCCGGAGGTCTGGGGGCTGAAGGGACCGAGACCTTCGCTCGGATCCTTCTGAGCGAGCCGCTTCTGAAGGATGAGCCCGGCGCCATTATGCTGGTGAGTCTTCGCCTTTCGGCCCCAATCCGGGAGCCATCGCAGGCAGCCGCTTTCCCGACAAGACGATTTCGTGTTAAATTTATATTTACTGACCAAGAAATAAAGGGAGACTAGTATAGTACATCCTTCTCTTCGTTTTGCTCCCCAGAAATACAGTCCCTCTGAGAACGGAGGTGCCACGAACAAACCTCCGAGAGGTGGGGGTTCACTTACCTTCCCTACCGGTTCGCAAATGTGAGCGCAGGCGCCACCGTCCACGCGTGCTCGGTCTTCCGCGCTTGCCCTTTGCTTGCGTGCGCGCCAGTGGTGAAATCTAAAATTTGTTACTACCGGTTCTGTGGGCGTGGTTTGGGGGGGGGCGGTTAATGTGACTGGGTAGGCGTGGCCAATTTTTTTTTTTAAACCATTTTTTTCGGCGAAGAGGTTGTAAAAAAATGCTTTCAAAAGGCTCTGACGATCCCAGCTGAGTTGCCTGATCGGCAGAGGCTTTTTTTCTTTTAAATGAGAAAAATTGAAATGAGAAAAATTAGGCCTGGCCTAACTTTCTCCCTCTTTTTAAACAATTTTAATATTTTAATATTTTTTAATATCTTTTAATCTTCAAAGTTTAAATCTGTTTTAAATTGATTGGGGTTTTAATCTGTCTGGGCCAAACTATTTAATTCGATTTTATTTCTGTTTTTTAAATTTTGTATGTATGTATTTTATCGTTGGCTGTTCACCGCCCTGAGTCCTTTGGGAGTAGGGCGGTATACAAATCAGATAAAAGTAAAAGTAAAGTAAATGCCTCTGACGATCAAGCAACTCAGCTTGGATCGTCAGAGGCTTTTAAAAGAAAAAAAGCCGCTGCTGATCAGGCAACTCAGCTGGGATCCTCAGAGGCTTTTAAAAGCATTTTTTCTACAACCTCTGAAGAGGTTGTAGAAAAAATGCTTTTAAAAGCCTTTGAGGATCCCAGCTCAGCCGCACGATCATCAGAGGCTTTTTTTTTTTACTTTTCAAAGCATTTTTTCAGCCAAAGAGGTTGTAGAAAAAATGCTTTTAAAAATTAAAAAAAAAGCCTCTGATGATTGTGCGGCTCAGCTGGGTATGTGGGGGGACAGGGATTTTTGCTACCGGTTCTCCGAACAACCCTCCTCCATCACTACCGGATCGGGCGATCCGGTCCAAACCGGGAGCATTTCACCCCTGGTGCACGCCTTCCGCGCACGCACACGGCCTCCAAAATGTGGCTATATAGGGCGACACTACGTCTGGGCAAGTGGGTGGGGCCTACCCGCCCGGACGTAATGCCGTCCTATTAATCCCCAAACCTGACGATTCAGTGTTGGCTGAATCCCACCACTGAAACCTCTTCTCTTTATCAAGAGGGGAAAATGGCTGCCTTCTCGCCCATCGACCCAAATTTCAGACTTTCTGGGGAAATGCCCTTGTTTCTTGTTTTTTTAAAAAATCCTCACCATTTCTCCCACGTCTTTCTGTTTCTGTTTTAGGACCTCGTCTCCTTTTCTCTTAAGGACGGTAAGTGACGTTGAAGGCCCGTTTTTTTTTCCTTTCTTCCTCCAGTTATTTTGATTAGCATCGAACCAGGGAGACAAAGCAAAAGAGCTCATGTAGGATAAATTTGGGGTGGGGGGGGGAAGGAAACCCGACAATCAGCGAGCGATTTTAGGAAGTTTTCTCCTTCCTCTGCCACAAGTCAGTGAGGACTAGCTGCTTCTTTTTTTTTTTTTAAAAAAAAGTTTTACTGATTTTTTTTTATTGTTTGCGTTTTGTTAGCACTTAAGAAACATCGTGTCGCCTGGGTTATTTTATTTGCTTAGCAGTACAGATTACGTTCTTATTCTCCACCCTTTTTTTCCAACCACTGGTAGAATAAGTTCCATGTTTGATAATATTCTGACTCTTCTTTCTGTTTACTTTTCAATGTAAGTCTGTCCCTTTCTGCGCAATCTGGTATCTTCCTAATGATCTCTTCGTCTCATGCTGTTTCTTCATTTTTCCAATATTGTGCAAATATAATCTTCGCTGCTGTTAATACGCACAATATTACATCTATACTTTTATTTATCGATTTTTTTCTGGTGTTATACCTAATAGAAAAACCTCTATTAGGAGTCTGTAGGAGCCTCTCTAGGAGTCTCTGGAGGCTGGGGACAGGAAAAAACGTCACTTCCTGTCCCACCGGGAGTGGGGAAATGGGCCCTTTGAGCCTCCGTAGGGCCTCCAAGGGAGTGGGAAAGGCTGTTTTCGCCCTTCCCAGATACACAGAGAGGATCTGGAGCCAGGTAAGAAAGAAAAACGGGCCTTCCCCACCCCCCACCCCCAGGCCCTCCAGAGGCAGGAAACAGCCTGTTTCCCTACTTCTGGTGGGCCCAGAAGGCCCGAAAATCAGCTGGCCGGCGCGCGCATGCACCCCAGAGCTGAGCTGGCGTGCCCACTAATATGGCTCCGCGTGCCACCTGTGGCACGCGTGCCATAGGTTCGCCATCACGGTTCTAGGTTGTCCAAGGCCACAATTTCAAGCCTGGTTGGCATAAGGGATTCTGTTGTGAGCAGAGGAGTGGAGGACTCTTCTCGTGAAATACCTCTGGGCTCGCTCAATTGTATTAATGTCCGATATACAATGCGGGTTCCAGGCAGACGAGCTGTATTCGAGAATTGGTCTAGCCAAGGTTTTGTATGCCCTAGTTTGCAATACAATATTACCGGAGAAGACGCTTTGCAAGATTAGTATTTTTGCCCTTTTTTTTTTTTTTTGCTTAAATGTTCCCTCTTCTTGCCCTGTTTGTCTAGGCTACTACGATGCTCGCATGCGGGTGCTTCTGTCCCACATGGCCGGGTTGTTGGAGATCCCCTTGGCAGAACTGGAAGACGCAGAGGACTATCTCCTTGAATGTCTGAAGGAGGAAAAAGAGGCGGAATCAGAGTATGTTTCACCTTGGCTTTTTGGGGCCGCCACAAAAATAATCTATACCATCCAGCTAGGGGAGGGGAAAAAGAAAACATGGCTGTGTTTTAAATATTTGGTTTCTGCAGATATTCTAATCAGGGCAGATAAAAAGAGCTGCTGCTTTTTAAAAAGGGACTCGGATCTCAAGGGCGAAAGGTGGCATTCTCCTCTGGATCCCTTTTCTTCCCTTTCTCCCGGGTTTCAAAGCTGGTTTTTCCCCAAGGAAACGGAAAAGAAATGTAGCTGTTTCCAGTTGGAACTCTTTTTTTTTTTTCCAACCAAGAGCTAAGGGAAATAAGCCAAATGCAGTCAAAGGCATCTTCCGCCTGGCCATGCGTTACAAGAAAACGATTAAAACAGCTCCCTGTGTTAATCCTTTCCTTGCCTGTTTTATTTGAAAGCTGTCTGCAACCAAAGAATAGAATAGAATAGAATGGAATGGAATGGAATGGAATGGAATGGAATGGAATGGAATGGAATGGAATGGAATGGAATAGAATAGAATAGAATAGAATAGAATAGAATAGAATAGAATAGAATAGAATAGAATAGGAATAGGAATAGGAATAGGAATAGGAATAGGAATAGGATAGAAAATATGGAATGGAATGAAGAGAATAGAATAGAATAGAAAATATGGAATGAATAGAACAGAATAGAATAGAAAATATGGAATGAAAAGAACAGAACAGAACAGAACAGAACAGAACAGAACAGAACAGAATAGAATAGAATAGAATAGAATAGAATAGAATAGAATAGAAAATATGGAATGGAATGAAGAAAATTAGAGTAGAGTAGAGTAGAGTAGAATAGAAAATATGGAATGGAATGAATAGATTAGAACTAGGAAATAGGAATAGAATAGAGTAGAGTAGAATAGAATAGAATAGAATAGAATAGAATAGAATAGAATAGAATAGAATAGAATAGAATAGAATAGAATAGAGTTGGACGGGACTTTGGAAGTCTTCTAGTCCAACCCCCTGCTTAGGCAGGAAACCCTACACCACTTCAGACAAATGATTATCCAACATCATCTTAAAAACTTCCAGTGTTGGAGCATTCACAACTTCTGGAGGCAAGTTGTTCCACGGATTAATTGTCCCCACTGTCAGGAAATTTCTCCTTAGTTCTAGGTTGCTTCTCTCCTTGATTAGTTTGCATCCATTGCTTCTTGTTCTGCCTTCAGGTGCTTTGGAGAATAGCTTGACCCCCTCTTCTTTGTTGCAGCCCCTGAGATATTGGAACGCTGCTATCCTGCCTCCCCTAGTCCCTAGAAGAGAGGAAGAAAGGATTTAAAAAAAAAAAAGTGGGGAATTGTCTCTGGCTTTTGTAGTCCTTTGAGCCCGTCCAGCTTTTGTCTTATTGAAATTTGTAGGACTTCTTTTTTAAAAAAAAAATGCTAGGTGTGAACTAAAGCAATCCACTTTATCACACTGTTTCTGAAACGCAGCTCTCCTGAACTGCCTGCTTGCTGTATTTTCATATTTGCTGTTTTTGTCCTACAAGCTACTTAGGAAATAGGAGCTATCTGAGAGGTAAGTTGCTTTGTGTGTCGGATTTCATTTCTGATGTGTCCATTTTCACTTTTGTGAACAAAAGTGTAACCTCTTTGGTGCCATGTGAGGTAGAGGGAGGCAGTTAATTTTGTCGGGGTCCTCAGTACTCTCTGAGCTTGCTTGATTTCTTGCAGGCGTTTCATTACCAAACTAGGTAACTTCATCAGTGTTAGAAGGGAGTGGAGTATGCAGAGAGGAGGAGGAGGAGGAGGAGGAGGAGGACTATGGAGTCCTCGGTGCTCTCTGATCTTGCTTGTTTTCTGGCAGATGTTTCATTACCATACTAGGTAATGTCATCAGTGCTAGGAGGGAGTGCAGAGAGGAGGCTGTTAATAAACTTTCTTAACACCCTACAAGAAACCAAAGATAAAGTAATCCACAATCTTACTAAGGTTGGCAGAAAGCCCAGAAGCAATTTGCAGAGAATCCAGACGCGAAGGAGAATGAACTAAAGTTGTTCCCTGCAAATTGCTTCAGTCGGCGTTCCTCCTTAAATAGGCTAAGGGAGTGGCCAATTAGCCCCAATCCTTACTCTTGAGGACATCTCCTCCTGAGGAGCCACTCCTGCCTTTTGGCCGCTCTGCGCGCCTGTGCATCGAGAAGAGGCTCCTCCTCTTCGTCCTCTTCACTTAAAGGAGCTTCTGGAGGTTCTGAAGGCCCTGGCTGAATCCCCGCCTCTGGCACCACATCTTCTCCAGCCTCCTCATGGTCTGACTCGAGCGCCAGCTGCACAGGCTGCTGGAGCTGCACCACACCAGCCTCCTCACTGTCAGAATCAGCTACAATCCCCACAGGCCGCTGACGGGCCACAACAGTTAGTTATGGTCTGTTTGCTGATAGGAAAGAAAGTCATTTTTTTTTCTTTCTTCTTCCTCTCGTCCCCAAGATCGGACGAAGGCAAGCGGAAGAAGAAGGAGAGGAGGAAGAGGCTGAAGCGGTACCTGCTGATTGGCCTAGCGACTGTAGGCGGTGGGACGGTCATCGGTAAGCAAATTCTTCGGACTCTCCTTCCCCAAACGGCAGATTCTGGCCGCATCTGTTCCCCAGCAATCAGGATGAGGAGATTTGGACTGGTAGCCCTCGACTTAATGACCATAATGGAGCCCCAAATTTCTGTCGCTAAGCGAGACAGTTATTAAGGGGAGTCTGGCCCCATTTTACGACCTTTCCTGCCCCGCTTGTTAAGCGAATCGCTGTGGTTCTTAAATTAGTAACATGGTTGTTAAGTGAATTTGGCTTCTCATTGACCTTGCTTGTCAGGAGGTTGCAAAAGGGGATCACATAACCCCAGGACTCTGCAACCATCATAAGTACATGCCAGTTGTTGAGAGTCTGAATTTGGATCACGTGACCAGGGGGATGCTGCAATGGTCGTATGTGTGAGAAATGGTCCAAATCTGGTTTGTTTTGCCCGTTTTGGGAACTGAAAATCCTGTTGTTTTCTGTTTAGGCCTGACCGGGGGATTGGCAGCTCCCTTGGTGGCTACTGGAGCAGCGGCCATCATTGGGACCGCTGGGGCCACGGCCTTGGGGTCGGCAGCCGGAGTGGCCATTATCGGTTCTCTCTTCGGAGCCGCTGGAGCAGGACTCGTGGGTAAGGCTCACGGGATGAGGAGGAAAAAAACCTCCAGTGTTACGGTGCAGAAGTCTCTCTGGCTCCTTTGATTTTCGGGATAAGAGCCACAGTGGCGCAGTGGTTAGAGTGCAGTATTGCGGGCTATTTCTGCTGACTGCCGGCTGACTGCAATTTAGTAGTTCGAATCTCACCAGGCTCAAGGTTGACTCAGCCTTCCATCCTTCCGAGGTGGGTAAAATGAGGACCCAGATTGTTGGGGGCGATAGGTTTACTCTGTAAACCACTTAGAGAGGGCTGTGAAGCACTGTGAAGCGGTATATAAGTCTAAGGGCTATTGCTATTGCTATAAGATAACAGGCAGATAAAAGAAAATTATTAACTTTATATTTGTGGGCCCTCTTGCTCCGTTAGGGTACAAGATGAAAAAGCGTGTGGGGGCTATCGAAGAATTTGAATTCCTTCCCTTAACCGAAGTGAAGCAACTCCATATCACCATTGCCATCACCGGCTGGCTTTCTCCGGGGAAATACGGTAAGGGCTTCCCATCCGCAGCCCAAAATACGGTGGGTACCAAAACATGCCCAATTTTTTTTTTTTAATTATCTCGTTGTCCTGTTCCTATGTTGGTGAATATGGGGCAGTTTTACGTTCAGAAAAGTTTTCCCTTTCTAAACATTCCTAAATATTCTGAGCTCCTCGCTCACCAAGGAGGCCTTGCCTTGATAGCAAATTTGATTCCCCCCCCCCTTTTGCTGCGGGTCCATTTTCCTCACTTGACCTCAGCCGCTGCTCTCTAACACACCTGTCTATAAAACAATTCGCCTTTGTTTTGTTTTACAAGCATTCCTGTTTAACTTTCGCACCGTTTTGTTTTCCTGATCTGAGGTCAATGCCTCCCGAGGTATAGGAAATTTTCTCTTGGGTGAGATGCAAGGGTGTGAATGCCCTCAGTGTCTGGCAGCGGAGAGAATTATTTTAAAGACAGGTGTCGTGGCCTGTCAGATGCCAACCCTCCAGCAGCCGAATCAGAGGAGGAGGAGGAGTGGGAGTCAGGGTCGGCATCTAGGCAACCTGAGAGCTCCGAGGGGGAAGAGGGAATGAAGCTGTCAGAGAGAGAGAGAGAGAAAGAGGCGGAGCCTGGGCTGTCCATCAGCCCTCAGATGGAAAGTCAATAGCCCCCAGGTCTGGAGGCAGCTGATGGGGAAGAGGAGGAACAGCTGGGTCCAGTGCCTGACGTGCCAATGTGCAGAAGGCAGAGGAGAGGAGAACAGTGGAAATCTATGGGCCGGTCCTTGGGACGGAAGAGCCAATACTGCTAACGAAGCCCCACCTTAGTTCGGGGGATAAAAGGCAGGGGCCGGAGATGAATAGATGTGGCAGACAACTATTCATCTTCTGGCCAGACAGACTTGTTAGCCTGAGGTGAGAGAGAAACTTTTTGCCGAGGCTGCCGGCCCTCCTAATAAAGGAATCTTTTGAGTTCACTTCAGAGGGTTTGTCGTGTTTGGGGAGCTGGGTCAAAACAATAGGAAAGGAGGATAGCTTTCATTCCCTTGGCCCCAGGGTTAACCGCAGCGTCTCCTGAAAAATTGTCTTTCTCTCTGATGGGAAGTAGAGATATTTAAACCTTTTAGTGAACACTTGGCTGTTCCAGAGATACAGGTAAGTCCTCGACTTACAACTGTTTATTTAGTGACCGAATTTACAACGAAAAAAAGGGACTTGGGACCGTTTCTCACACTTACGACCGTTGCAGCATCCCCCGTGGTCATGGATCAACGTTCAGACCCTCGGCATATTTATGACGGTTCATATTTATGACGGTTGCAGGGTGATCCCCTTTTGCGACCTTCTCATGAGCAAAGTCCAAGGGGAACCAATTTAACAACTGCAGAGATTCACTTAACAACAGCGGCAAGGAAGGTCGTAAAAGGGGGGAAAACTCACTGAACAAATGTCTTGCTTGGCCACAGAAATTTTGAGCTTGGTTCTGTTTGTAAGTCGAGGAACTGGATCCTTCTCCTGGATTATAACTCCTGCGTCAAGGATGATTCGCTCGTTCACGTAGTTGCTTCTTCACTCCCAGCTTGACAACACTCAGGGAGGGAGGGGGTGGCTGGAATGTTTGGCTGGGAGGAGGAATGGACTGCCCAGACCCCATCTGAGACCCTGCTG
Organism: Pituophis catenifer annectens; assembly: GCF_029215685.1. NCBI lineage: Eukaryota > Metazoa > Chordata > Lepidosauria > Squamata > Colubridae > Pituophis > Pituophis catenifer. The sequence continues at coordinate 9,524,567 of NW_027256898.1, read as the reverse complement.
CCAACCTCCAAGGCCACACCGCGCAGGTGTTCGAACGATGCAGTCCGTTCTCATAACAAGGAGCGTATGTAATTGGATGACGCAATGAACTCAGAGGGATGGCCAAAGGGGAAAATCAAGTTTAACTAGGTGTACTTTCGCGCGGGTAAACTCCAGAGCTGGTTTTGCTTCTTCTGTGCCAAGTTAGTGTATTTAATAAAGTTATACTTTTGGGAAGAAAAATAACCAAAGTATAACAGGACAGCTGACATCCTGTGGCAAGAATTTGTTCCCTCTCTCTCTCCCCCTCTCTCCCCCTCCTCCATCTCTCTCTCTCTCACACACACACACACACACAGACACACACACACATGTCTTTCTGCTTATGTTAAGAATGCTCCTTTTGACTCCTTTTGAGGGCTCAGGATGGCCCACTCAAGGCACCGCACTGCCCTTAAGAGGACCAGGAGCCACACCTGAGGCTCAGTGGTGAGAGGCCCTCTTTGCACGCTGTCCTCACACCTTTGTCTCCGTCCTTTGTCCCTCGGCAGGCAGTTTCACGGCTCCCTGGAGCAGCCTCTTACAGTCCAAGGAGCAATACTGCTTAGCCTGGGAGTCTAAGTACCTGCTGGAGCTGGGCAGCACCTTGGATGCCTTGTGGAATGGGTTGGTCAACATGGCCGCTCAGGAAGCCCTGAAGTACACCGTCTTGGCGGGTGAGTGAGTGAGGGGCTGAGGGGCCCTTGTTTCGGGATGGAGAAACAACGTGGTTCTTTCTAGCTGAGCTCAGCTTGGGGGGACTTGGCTGAAATGGTATAGGTTCTCCTGCCCGAGCAGGGGGTTGGACTAGAAGACCTCCAAAGTCCTTTTCCGACTCTGTTATTCTATGTTCTACGACTTCACCAACCTATTCAGGTAGTTTTCTTGGCAACTCCAAAAAAACAGAATAGAATAACTGTCAGGGTTCCCAGTAACACCCCCAACAAATGAAAATTCCGAGGCTTGAGTTTCCTCAAAGTTCCATTTTATTAGAGATGTCATATTGGCACATCTGGAGAAACCCGAATCTGAAAGATTCCAGGGTTTCCCCACCCAAAGGAAAGTTCAGGTCCCTTCCCCTACACCCACATGTCCATCACATGGTCCAATCAAAGCACTGTCCCAACTGGAGATGCCTCCCAGTTCCAGCCTTCCAGGTGCAGGGCAAGATGTCCTTGACTCTCTGAGAAAGGAATGTTATTTTGGCTATGTATTTCCCCAGCTCCATATAATCCCCCCTCCCAGTTTCCCACAGTAGTAAATGTGGCAGGCCTGAAGAGCCAACGAAAAGGATGGCTTCCAGGTCTGACAATAACACAGTCGGATGGGACCTTGGAGGTCTTCTAGTCCAACCCCCTGCTCACGCAGGAAACCCTACACCACTTCAGAGAAATGGTTATCCAACATCTTCTTAAAAACTTCCAGTGTTGGAGCATTCACAACTTCTGGAGGCAAGTTGTTCCACTGATTCATTATTCCCACTGTCAGGAAATTTCTCCTTAGTTCTAGGTTGCTTCTCTCCTTGATTAGTTTCCACCCTTTGCTTCTTGTCCTGCTTTGGAGAATATCTTGACTCCCTCCCTAGAAGGACTAGGGATTATCATGTAATCCCTAGTCCTTCTTTTTGTTGTGGCTCCGTTACCTGAGCCTGTGTCATCGGCAGGAGAGGACTCCGAGAGTGAAGGAGAGGAGTTGGCAAGGCCTCCCTCTCCAGGACCCTCCTCTCTGGCAATGCCTTCAGTGTCTGCCGAAGGGCAAGAGATAGGGCCGGAGCCAAGCACGTCCACGCAGCCACAGGTGGACAGTGATGAGGGAAATGACTCTTGGCTGGATCCTCAGCAGCATCACTGAGATAAGCGCGCGCAACAGAAGAAAAGGCATGCCAGAGATTAAGCTGAGTCACTGGATCACACCCCACAGGGTATAAAAGGGGGTGAGATGGCCATTCAGACTCTGTGACGAACAAAACTAACTACTATCGAGTCACATTGCATCTTTGGAAACAACATTATCGGCCTTGGATTTATTTTACGAACTGGACAATTCTTGACTGTGTGTATTTTGTTTGTGAGTAAAGTTTTTGGCAAGCAGCTACTGGGTTGCTGCCAAGCTTCTTATCGGAAGAATTGGTTGTCTGCCAGTTTATTTAACCCCCGGCTGTCTGTTTGTGTGCGTGTGTGAGACGGGGACAGAACACTTTTCATTAAACTAGAGACATAGAAGGACCATCTCTTCCATCTCCTGTCGGAGGATGAATCTGGTTCTACCTTTATGTTTTTGTTGCTAAGAGGGCACACTGGCTCTCCCCCCACCCCTCCAAGTGAATTTAAGCCCTTGGGGATGACGGCAGCTGAAATCCCGCAGCTCCACAAGGCTACGTCGGATCCCCCAGGCGTTTTTCTGATTTTTTTTTTTCACCCATCCCGTTTGCTCTGCCTCCTCCCAGGGATCGTGACAGCCCTCACCTGGCCTGCTTCTCTGCTGGCGGTAGCTGGTGTGATCGACAACCCCTGGGGCGTGTGTCTCCATCGCTCCACGGAGGTCGGAAAACACTTGGCGCAGATACTTCTCAGCCGGCAGCAGGTAGGCTGAAGAAAGTCTGCCCCCCACCTCCCAAGAGGTGGTATTCAGCCGGTTCGGACGGTAGCAAGAGATCGGAAGGCACGCGAGCAAGCAAAGTGCATGCACGGAAGATGTGTGTGGGAAGCGCGCGCGGGGAGAACCAATAGCAATGAAATGTGAAACCTACCGCTGCCCCACCCCCACTCCAACCTTGGTGTAAACCTTATAAGCTGGGGAATTCTGGGAGTTGAAGTCCACCCAACTTAAAAGTGGCCGAGGTCTGCTTGACAAGGTTTCTTTAAAAGGCATATCATCCGCATTAATCTCTTTTATCGTTATTTCAGGAAAGGCAGCCGTAACACAGAGTCTGCCTTCCTGTTTGTAGAAATCCACACTTGGGGCAGAAAAGTTTCCAAAGCCAGAGAATTCCCAGTCAGGAGGTGTTGAGACTGAGACTCCCCCACCTGCCGTATCATTCCCCCCTACCCCCCCCCACCCCCCCGCCCCGCTCACTGTTACCGTGGGTGGAAAAAAAAAACAAACACAATTAAGAAAAGGGCTGCCTCATTTCGGATGAAAGCCCGAAAGCAAATAAGCCACTTCTCGGCCTCCAGTTCTTGCTTTTATCTAGCAGCCAACTTAACCGCAGGGTAACTCTTGGGGTGGCCGTCTCGTGTTCTCACCATCCGCATCCTAGGGAACCTCGGCTTGCAATCTCCCAAAATGAGGACTAGAGACATGATAGTTCAGGGGTGTCAAACTCGATTTCATTGAGGGCCGTATCAGGGTTGTGGTTGAACTTCGGGGGGGGGGGATTGGGGGCGATGGCCAGGGTGGCCAGCTTGACATCACTCGTGTTGGGGGCACTTCCCTCCGACCCCTCCCTCCCTCTCATTATAATCTCCTTCGTTTCTTCCCTTCCCTTCCCTTCCCTTCCCTTCCCTTCTCTTCTCTTCTCTTCTCTGCTTTTTCCTTCTCTCTTCATTCTCCGTTCTGCGTCCTTCCCTTCTTCCCTTCTTTTCTCTGCCTTGCCCTCTTCCCCTCTTCCCTTCTTTTTCTTTTCTTTGTCTTTCCCCTCTCCCTTTCTCCTTTCCTGTCCCTCCTTGGATGTTCAAATACAAAAGGGGAAACATTTCTCCTTTCGTTTCGTTTTTAGTTTGTTTTGCTAGCCCTCTGCCAGCGAAAAGAGCCTGGCAGTGGTGGAAATTCAATTTTTTTTAACTACTGGTTTTGTGGGTGTGGTTTGGTGGGCGTAGCGTGGCGTGGCTTGGTGGGCGCGGCAGGGGAAGGATACTGCAAAATCTCAATTCCCACCCCACTTCAGGGGAAAGGATATTGCAAAATCCCCATTCCCACCCCACTCCTGGGGAAAGGATATTGCAAAATCCCCATTTCCTCCCAATCAGCTGGGACTTGGGAGGCAGAGAATAGAGGGGGGCAGGGCCAGCCAGATATATTTGCCGGTTCTCCGAACTACTCAAAATTTCCACTACTGGTTCGTCAGAACCTGCTGAATACCACCTCTGCCAGGGCGGGGGCACATACACCCCCGGGCCCCATTTTTAGGCCTGAGAGCCTCCTGCAGCCCTCTGCCAGAGAAAATGGAGCCCAGAGTGCTGCACAGCTCTCCCAAGCTCCATTTTCACTGGCAAAGGCACCGGGGACCGGTCCTTTGCTGTTTCCAGGGGCTGCTCTGCGGGCCAGATCTAAGCACTGCGCAGGCTGGATTTGGCCCGCGGGCCTTGAGTTTGATACCCCTGTGATAGCTGTTTGTTTGCTTATTCGTGTCAGATACCTGTTTTTAAAAACAAAACAAAACAAGAGATTTCTTCTCATTTTTCTTCTGTCCCCCTCCTCTCGTAGGGCAAGCGGCCGGTGACCCTGGTTGGGTTCAGTCTTGGTGCTAGAGTGATCTACTTCTGCCTGCAGGAGATGGCCAAGGAGAAAGGTAGGACAGCTCCCCTCCCGTCTTCTGTTTTGGGGTTCCTGCTCTGAAACTGACCCCCTACAGCCTCTCGGTGTGGACGACCAAATCGATTTCAGCTTGCTGAAGTTCCCAGATCTCCCCAGGAACCCTTTTGATCATCCTACGAATTTCCTCTCCTGTGTGACGACCTGGAGCACGGCACAGAGATAACACAAACAGCTGGCAGTTCAAACCGCCCCTTTTATTGCTCCGAATTTCCCCAAACGCTCCCACGTTTCTGGCCGGTCCCAGAGCAAAGTGATGACAAACCCTCCCACGCACCTCAAGCAGCCTCTGGCTGCAAATAGTCCAGCCCAACGCTGTGTACATCACCGCTGCACAGTAATAAATCCAGCAGTGCAAATCAAGGAGTTCAGGAAGCAAAAGAGCCAGGTAATTAGTCCAGAAAGACAGAAAGAATGCAAGGACTCTTGGGAAATTCAAACGTCAGCACTCAACATTTCAGGAGTGTTTGTTCCCGACAAATGCCCCTCCCCACAGTGTCTTCTTAAGTCTCATTCCCCAGGTGTGCCTTGTGAAGATGAGCGGGGCACACTTCTCCCGAGTAGCTTGTTCAGTTTGTGCTGTTCTCGCCTTCTCTCCACTCTCCCTGCTCTCGGATCAGGAGGGGGTGGTCCTTGCTCCTCGCCTGAGTTCTGTCTCTCATGTTCATCTTGCTGTCTTCCTCCCTGTCTATAATCTGTCCTAATCCTGAAAGTTCCCCATTTTCCTCCGAAGCCAACAAAGCTGCCTCCTCAATCTCTGTCAGCTCCAGTTCCAACTCGTCTTCCCTCCTCCAGATTCAGGCTCCGACGCCGGGCATGACCTCCAGCCTGTTCTCTTTTCCTTAAAATATCCCCCATTCTTGATCCACCATCTGTCATCCTTATAAGCTGAGATCCGGGTATTAACGATGCCTCCTTCTCCCCACACACCCCACACCCTTCTTCATGGCTGGCAAAAAAAGGGAAGGAATGAAGTCCTTAGAATTGCTTTAGCGATGCCGTGGGGATGTCAGAGGTGGTTCAGCCTTCTGGCTTCTTGCAAACACAACAATTTCCATCTTCCTTGCCTAACTAAAAATTTGTCACCGTTGCGATGACTGTCCTCATTTTTCTCCTACTGAGGGAGGGAACTTTGTAGGTCAAATCTTCAGGAGGCAGTTTTCCCCCAGCAGATTTCAGAGAGAGAGAGAGAGACAGTATTTGGCTTTCTAACCCTGGATTGTTGCCTTGGTAGCCAGTTCTCTTCTCTCTATCAGAGAAGAAGGGAGGGGGGGGATATCTTTCCTATCCCGACACTTACCGTCATGGTTCCAGAGTAATTTATTTATTTATTTATTTATTTATTATATTTCTATACCGCCTTTGTCCCGTAGGACTCAAGGTGGTGTACAGTCAAGAAAAATATAGATACACAAACATCATAAAATTGCTAATTAAAATTATTATTATAACATAGTTTGGCCCAATTAAATAGAACCTAAAATTAGATAACATTTTAAAAACATTCACATGTTCATATGTTTAGCCCCGCCTGTTGGGACATCAGGGTCTTGAGGGCACGGCGGAAAGCACGGAGATCAGGGATATTTCGTATCTCAGGGGGGAGTTCATTCCAAAGGGTTGGAGCCCTCACAGAGAAGGCCGTCCCCCTGGGAGTCGCCAGTCGGCATAATTTGACTGACGGTACCCTGAGTAGTCCCTCCCTGTGAGAACGAACTGGTCGGTGGGAGGCTATTGGTGGCAAAAGACAGTCTCGTAGATACCCAGGCCCTAAGCCATGGGGCGCTTTAAAGGTTATGACTAACACTTTGAATCGCACCTGGAAGACCACCGGGAGCCAGTGCAGCTCGTGTAGGAGAGGTGTTACATGGGCGCAACGAGCTGCGCCCATAATCACCCGCGCGGCTACATTCTGGACCAGTTGGAGCCTCCGGGGGCTCTTCAAGGGGAGCCCCATGTAGAGAGCATTACAGTAGTCCATATGGGAGGCGACTAGGGCATGAGTGACCGTGCACAAGGTGTCCCGATCCAGAAAGGGACGCAACTGGCGGATCAGGCGAACCTGATAAAAGGCACCCCTGGCCACGGCCGTCAAATGATCTTCTAAAGATAACCGTGAATCCAGGAGGACACCCAAGCTGCGGGCCCTCTCTGTGGGGAGCAAGATCTCATCCCCAATTGTCAGTGATGGGACCAGCTGACTATACCGGGACGCCGGAAGCCACAGCCACTCGGTCTTGGAGGGGTTGAGTCTGAACTTGTTTCTCCCCATCCAGATCCGCACGGATCTAATTAATTAATTAATTCGCAGCGTTTAGTGATTCCAGGATAAAGCAGTGCAGTGGCCTAGAGGTGGGAGCTCTCGCCTCACGATCAGGAGGGCTGTGAGTTCCGATCCTAGGTAGAGGCAGATATTCCTTTCTCTGGCCACAGTGAGAATATATCTGCCGAACAAAACTCCGTATTGGCAACAGGAAGAGCATCCGGCCAGTAAAACACACACTGCTCGCTCCATTCAGTTGCCCAGACTCCACCTCCGCAAGGGAAGATGGGGTCATTAAAAGGAGATGATGACGATGATGTGTAAGTGATTCCAGGATCATTGCGACGCGTGGCCTACAAATTCGGAGTTGAACCTCTTGGGTTCTGTTTCAATGGCCCGTCAAAGACAGAAATTTCCTCCTGCGGGAAGGAAGCTGAGCACAAGAGCAAATGAAAAATAGTAACAAAACAGCCACTGGAAATAAATGTGCGAAAAACAGCGGAAAAGTCAGTTGTTTTAAGTTTCCGCACAGCCGGGATTAGCGTTCTGTCTTAATGGCATCTGGCAAGCTTATTTTATTTGATTCTTTGGGACTTTCTTTTTAGTTTCGTCTTTTTAGTTTCGTTCTGCCGGGTAGCTGTGGTATAGGTCGTCCTCAACTTACAACAGTCCATTTAGTGACCGTTCTAGGTGACAACGGCATTGAAAAAAAAATGACTTAGGACTGTTTTTCACGCTTACGACCGTCACTTTGGCCACCGGTTCCGATTTATGACCGTTGATGTGTCCCGATGTTCTGCGACCTTCTGATGCGCAAAGTCGACGGGGAAGTCAGATTCATTTAACGACTGGGGCACTAACTTTGAACTGCCGCAGTGATTCACTTAACATCTGCAGCAGGAACGGTTGTAAAACGGGGCGAAATTCACTCCACCGGTGTCTGGGGATCAAGAACAGAAATGTTGGGGCTCCATTGTGGCCGTAAATCGAGGACGTGAAAAGAAAGCAGCCGATTCCATTTAACATGGCTGATCCCATCTCGGCTCAAGGAATCCATCTGGATTGTCTTTCCAAGCAAGGACAATAGAAAGAGGGAGAAAGGGCTGTCCCAGCTGTCTAGTGGTTTCGATCTCAGGCTTTCCTCCGAAAGGACACGACTGGATCCAGGGGTGGGATTGAAAAATTTCAGCAACCGGTCCATTGCCCAGTTGCTGGAGGGGGCGTGGCCATGGGGGCGTGGCCTACTTGGCCTCCTGCAGCATGGTGGAGGGGGGACATTTTCACCCTCCCCAGGCTCTGGAGGCTTTCCTGGAGCCTCCAGGAGGGCGAAAATGGCCTCCCCAGGCACCGGAGGCTGGAATTGGGCCCATTTCCTGGGTGGGGTCAGCCAGTCCTTGGAACAACCGGTTCGGTGAACCAGATTAAAATTGAACCGGCTGAATCCCACTCTTGGCTGGTTCCCTGCAGGGGATCTGAAGCTCGGCGGGTTCCTTTGGAGATGCCACGGGGCTGATCTCGGGTGGGTCTCTTTTCAGACTGCGCAGGGATCATTGAAGACGTGGTGCTGCTGGGGGCCCCCGTAGAAGGCGATCCCAAATCCTGGAAACTGATCACCAAAGTCATTTCAGGCAGGATCATCAATGGCTTCTGCAGGTATTGTTGGTCCCCGAGAGTGGTGCATACACACAAACGCACTCCCCCCCTTTTTTTTTTTTATTTTCGTTTTCTTTCCTCTCAGAGGAAACTTTCTAATTTCCTTGGAAAATTGCTTTTCAAATTTTTTTTTTATTATTTTTATTTTTAATTTGATTTATATGCCGCCCTTCTCCGGAGACTCAGGGCGGCTTACAATGCGTTAAGCAATAGCCTTCATTCTTTTGTATATTTTTACAAAGTCAGCTTATTGCCCCCACAAACTGGGTCCTCAATTTACCCACCTTAGAAAGGATGGAAGGCTGAGTCGACCTCGAGCCTGGGGAGATTCGAACTCGCAGTAATTGTAGGCAGCTGGATGTTAAATGCTGCCTTAGGAGGCATTAGCCTCCTACGCCACTCAGGCTCCTTAATTTTGACCCTCCTCCTGTGACTCTCTCCCAGGAGGTAGCCACAGGCCTTAAGCTGAGGTTTTGAAAAAGAGATCCCTTTGCTAGGATTTAATCTTGGGAAGATTACATTTGTTCCCCCCACCCCATCCTTCCCCTGCAGCGCCCATCAAGCCACGCCCACCAAGCCACACCCACAGAACCGGTAGTAAAAAAAAATTGGATTTCACCACTGCTCCAGACTTAACACCTCCTTCTCTCATTCTTCCTCCCCCAGGGGCGACTGGCTGTTGAGATATGTCTACCGCACCGCGTCCATTCAGCTGAGCGTCGCGGGGCTTCGGCCTGTCTGCCTCGAAGACCGCCGGATGGTGAACGTGGATCTGTCTTCCGTTGTAAGTCGGCGGGAAGCGATGACGGAGATCTGGCAAGGTTCAGGGATCGACAAAGGGGCAATCGGTGGTTTGAGGGGTGGTTGAAGAGATGCAAGGATTTATTTATTTTTTTAGGTGGTGTGAATGCAGCCACGATGCCGTGTTTCTCGGCCTTAGCGGCTTTTAAGATGCGTGGACTTCAACTCCCAGAATTCCCCAACGAGACTTAAAATTCTGGGAGTTGGAAGTCCTCACATCTTTACAGCAGTGAGAAAATATTTCTCACGGCCAAGTAACATTTCTTTTCTCCTGTGTCAGTTCATCCAGAATAGGATTCCCAGAAGCTAACAGTCTATGCCAGGAGTCAGCAACCTGCGGCTCTGGAGCCGCATGTGGCTCTTTCACCCCTCTGCTGTGGCTCTGTCACTCAAAATACGCGTCACAACAGCCGATCTGCGACACCCGCCGGCACGTGAATTATTGAGCTTTTCAAACCCCAGTTAGGCCAACCATGGATAAATCCACGAAAAGAAAAGTTTCAGAAGAAAACGGAATGTTTAATTCAATTACATATGCTAGCTCAAGAAATAGTCAGGCCTGGGAAGGGTTTTGTGGCTTCCGGTGTTTTCTTTTCTGTGGGAAACGGGTTCAGATGGCTCTTTGAGTATTTCTTTCTTTCTTTCTTTCTTTCTTTTTTCTTTCTTTCTTTCTTTCTTTCTTTCTTTCTTTCTTTCTTTCTTTCTTTCTTTCTTTCTTTCTTTCTTCCTTCCTTCCTTCCTTCCTTCCTTCCTTCCTTCCTTCCTTCCTTCCTTTATTTATTATTTTATTTTATTCAATTTGTATACCGCCCTTCTCCTAGTGGACTCAGGGCGGTGCACAGCCGGAACTAAAACACATACCAATACAAAATTTAAAATTATTAAAAGAATTACATAACTTTGGCCCAAATTTAAAACAATTCAAATTAAAACCCATTGACAATTTAAAAGCTAAAAAACTAAAAAAGACTAAAGAAGGGGGGGGGTTTCACGCCAGCCCTGCTTGATGGAAAAGAAAAGTTTTCAGGGCACGGCGAAAGACCCGGAGATCCGATATCCTTCGTATCTCCGGGGGCAGATCGTTCCAGAGGGCAGGAGCTGCCACAGAGAAGGCCCTCCCCCTGGGGGTCGCCAGCCGACATTGCCTGGCTGACGGCACCCTGAGGAGTCCCTCTCTGTGGGAGCGTACTGGTCAGTGGGAGGCTATCGGCGGCAGAAGGCGGTCCCGCAAATACTCAGGTCCTATGCCATGGAGCGCTTTAAAGGTGGTAACCAACACCCGGAAGATCACTGGAAGCCAATGCAGCTCACGCAGGAGAGGTGTCACATGGGAGCGCCCCCTCACTCCCATAATCCCCTGCGCGGCCGCATTCTGCACCAGTTGGAGCCTCCGGGTGCTCCTCAAGGGGAGCCCCATGTAGAGAGCATTGCAGTAGTCCAGGCAGGAAGTGACGAGTGCCTGAGTGACTGTGCGTAAGGAGTCCTGATCCAGAAAGGGACGCAACTGGCGAATCAGGCGAACCTGATAAAAAGCCCCCCTGGCTTTTTAAGGTTGGTCTATGCAGATTCTCAAGTCATCCAAGTCCTGATTGTCCCAACAGTGCTTTTTTTTTCAAGAGGCAATTGGACTTTCTGGGTTTTTCTTTTGAAGACGTTTCGCTTCTCGTCCAAGAAGCTTCTTCAGCTCTGACTGGATGGGGGGAAAGGAAGGATTGATACCCCTTGCAGACAGCTGGTCATTTGCATCCTTTTAGAGAGAGTAGTTGAGGCCACTTGGAGGTTTATCTCTGTTCTCAGGGTCACCGGAGTGGTGCAAATGGGTGTGGTGCCTTGTACAACGTGGTCCCCAACCTTTTGGACCACAGAGACCACCAAGTTCATCATTTTAAATTCTGCGGACCACTAATACGAATCCAGCGCGCCGCTTGCTGAAGTGCCTGGACTCCCAGTGACAGGATGGGGTCCTTCAGGCACTCTCCCTACTCTCTCTCTCTCCCCCCCCCTCACTTTTTCTCTCTCATTCTCTCTCTCTCTCCCACTCATTCTCTCTCTGATTCCCTCTCTGATTCCCTCTCTGTCTCTTTTTCTCTCTCTCTCTCTCTCATTCTGTCTCTTTCTTTCTGTCTCTTTCTTTCTTTCTCTCTCTCATTCTCTTTCATTCTGTCTCTTTCTCTCTTGGGATTCCCAGAAGCTGTTTTAAGATTGTTCTCTTTCTCTCTTTGAGAAGCTCACAAGAATTGGAAACGTCTTTCTAAACATTGACTGCATCGCAAGATCGAGCGCCCAAACAGGGGCCTTGGCAGGAGAAACAACGGGGGGGTGGGGAGGTAGGGAGTCTTGCATTGCACATTTTGCGACTTGTTGGCCTCTAGGGGTGCCTCTTGTTCCCCAAACAGAGCCCAGGGCCAAATGACGTCTTTATGCCCCCCCCCATATTAATTCGGAGGATTCTTTTTCTGCTCCTAAACCTTGATTGATTTCAAAGCCATCTGCTTTTCTTGCCACCCTTCGAGCTCCATTGGCTGGCATCGGAAGATCGGAGGCACGGGGGGGGGGGGACTTTCGACAGTTTTTTTTTTTTAATTAACGCTCCAGTCTTGCTAAAAATTAAAAGAAAACAGCAGGAGAATGGTCTGTAGCAGCAGATTGTCTGGTAAAGCCAAGGATCAGGAAACCGGCTAAGCCCAAAACCTTCTGGCATTTCAGGATAAGTATCAGCATCTCCAGATGCCAAGGGGCTTCCGATTCAACCAAAGACGTTTTAAATACAGGAGCTAAGTGGAGCCTCCATAAATAGGGGCAGCGCATCCCTGTATTCCGCAGGCAAACAGAAGAACTTTTTTAAAGAGAGAAACTGCCCGTCGTCCACATTCGGAGCCATCCCACCCGGGATGCGTGACAAATGCCTTTCGGCAGAGCTGTGTGTATGGTTCAGTTAATTTTAAATACAGTTGTGGGGAAAAAAAAGAATCGACCAATTCGGATCCAGTGTAGCCTGAAATCTGTGGATGAAGGTTAACCTAATTCAATCGATTGGTATCCGAAGGATTGATTAAAGAGAATAAATTTAGATTGCCCTACCTGGCGGTGGAGATTAATAACTTTGTGAGTTGAGCTTTTGGGGAGATGCTGCTCCCCGTCGATTATGAGGTCACCAGACGTCTGGCTGTGCTGGGGTCCCTTCCACAGGGAGAATGTCTGTGTCGTGGCCTCTTGGCCGGCCGCCCCTTCAGCAGCCAAATTAGAGGAGGAGGAGGTGGCGTGGGAGTCAGGATCAGCATCAAGGCAACCTGAGAGCTCCGAGGGGGAAGAGGGAATGGAGCTGGCAGAGAGAGAGAGATAGAGATAGAAGTGGAGCCTGGGACATCCGTCAGCCCTCCGATGGAGAGTCTACAGCCCCCAGGTCTGGAGGTGGCTGATGAGGAAGAGGAGGAACAGCTGGGTCCAGTGCCTGATGCATGGATGCACAGAAGGCAGAGGAGAGGAGAGCAGTGGAAATCTATGGGCCGGTCCTTGGGACGGAAGAGCCACCACTACTAGTGAAGCCCCACTCTAGCTCTGGAGATAAAAGGCAGCGGGTGGAGATGAATAGATATGGCAGACAACTAATCATCTACCGGCCATAACTGTTAGCCTACGGTGAGAGAGAAACGTTTTCCCGGTGTTGCCGGCGCTCCTCATAAAGGAATCATTGATTTAACTTCAGAGGGTTTTGGGGAGCTGGGTCAGAACAGTTTTCTTTGTATTGAGGAGGGTCTGACCTTCGGCTTTGGCTCCCCTTGCAGGTGAATGGCCACCTGGACTACATGAAGCAGATGGACACCATCCTGAAGGCCGTGGGGCTCAAAACGAGGCAGGGCCTGCAAGAACAAGGGGGCCTCCTGGGAGGGCCTTCTCCCCCCAGCGAGGAGGAGAAGCAAGGGATGCCTCCGGACGGCGCAGCCTCTGAGGGGCCCAGTAGGCTGGGCAAACCTGACACGGATGGACCCGAGGATGGGGAAGGCCTCAACGGTGATGAAGACTCCTGGTGCTGGGAGCCGGTCTCCGCTCCTGGACAGGAATGTGCGGTTGCTCCAGCAAGGGGATCTAAAAAGGGATCAGCCTCCTGAAATTCTCACCTCCTCTTGATATTCCCAAAATCTTCTCTGCGGACCTTGGGGTGCCCGGACACCCCGAGGAGATGCATTTTGCACGGATGTTCTGAGCTAGGCTTCCCAAGAGCATGAAGCAGACTCCTTCTCCCGACATTATTATTATTAATAATTTTTATTAAGTGACTGTGAATTCCTCTCATTCACATCCAGCAAAGTCTTTCAAGGGTGAATTTACAGTCACAGACCTTATCTGGCTTGGAGAGCTGCCAGGCCGATATCATCAAAACTTGGCAAGGAGTTTCGGAGAGTCACGAACCAATTAAGCGAACTAATTGTCTCCTGCAAACTCCCCTCCCCTTTCGCTCCTCTTTTATTCCCTCTGGGAGGGGCTATTCACTGTCCACCTGCGGCTTTACTCCTGAGTCGCCCCTTGTTCCTTAGCTGTTCCCTTCGTCTGGCAACTCTGCACATGCGCACACTGGGAACAGGCTCCAGTTGTTCGTCTACCTCACTGATGTCTGCCTCCAAAGGCAGCTGATAACTGTCAGACGGCGCTGGCCCCCTCTCTGCCTCCGATGCAGAGCCCTCATCCGAGCCTTTCCCAGACTCCAGGACTTGCCCATATTCCTCCCCAACGTCCTCATTGTCCGAATCCGCTGCCAGCTCCGCTGGCCGCTGGCGGGTCACAACACTAGGGCCGTTTAGAAGAACTGTGTCTTTTTTCTCTTGTGCTTGGTCCCACGACCCTGGAAACCTCCAAAAAAACTGACACAAGTCAGCAACTCCCTCTGCACTCTTTTTCTCCGAGGCCTGGTATCCTTCCCCTGAACATGGAGGCTCTGTTTCTTGATTGCCTGCCCCGTCTCTGGCTTGCGTCAGAAGCAGGCGCTCCGAAACCTCAGCTCGGCGAGTCCCTGACTACAGCTCCCATTCTCCACTGGCAGCAGGGGCGGCTTTGTGGTCCAATCGTGTCCGGGGGAAGTGAACCTTGGAAGGGCTAATCCCCCCTGTCCCCCCATCCCCCAGAGCTCGTGCTTTTTTTCTTCTCCCGCTTTTTTTTTTTTTTAAAAAAGATTAGCAAGTTAAGATCATGTTAAGAAGAGCTGTTTCGATCTCCCCCCTGAGCTAGATGGCGAGAAAGGAAGGATCTCTCTGGATTTAGGAATCCTTGTTTCGATCTCCCCCCTGAGCCAGACGGTGAGGAAGGAAGGATCTCTCTGGATTTAGGAGTCCTTGGATCCTGCGCCGGCCACCCTCCCAAGCCCTGGGGAGCAGAGCAGAGCAAATCAAGTTTACGACCTTCGATGCCACGGCCACGTTAAGTGAATCACTGCAGTTCTTAAGCGAGTCACATGGTTGTTAAGTGAATCTGGCTTCCCCGTGGACTTGCCTCGTAAAAGGGGATCGGGTGGCGTGCACACATACACCCCGGGGACAGTGCAACCGTCATAAATGCAAGTCATTTGTCAAAAGTGTTTGATCATGTGGCCACAGATGAATGCTGCAGTGGTTATAAGCGTGAATTTTTTTATTTATTTATTTATATGCTGCCCTTCTCCGGAGACTCAGGGCGGCTTACAATGCGTTAAGCAATAGCCTTCATACTTTTGTATATTTATACAAAGTCAGCTTATTGCCCCCACAACTGGGTCCTCAATTTATCTACCTTAGAAAGGATGGAAGGCTGAGTCAACCTTGAGCCTGGCGAGATTCGAACCTGCAGTAATTGCAGGCAGCTGGTCTTAATAACAGGGTGCTTTCGACCACTGTACTACCAAGGCTCTATGGCCATAAGTCACTTTTTTTGTGTTGCTGTAACTTCGAACAGTCACTAAACAAACTCTTAGACAAGAAAACCCAAAAATAGACATACAGACTGGGTGAAAGCAGACTTAATAGCAGTAACTGTGAAAGGGATCTTGGAGTCTTAGTGGACAACCAGCTAAATATGAGCCAGCAGCAAAAAAAAAAGCCAATGCAATCCTAAATTGCATCAACAGAGGGATACAATCAAGATCAAGAGAGGTACTAATACTACCCTATAAAGCCTTAGTAAGACCACACCTAGAATCCTGCTTCCAGTTTTGGTCACCACACTATAAAAAAGATGTTGAGACTCTAGAAAAAGTGCAGAGAAGAGCAACTGAGATGATGAGGGGACTGGAGGCTCAAACATACAATGAACAGTTGCAGGAACTGGGCATGGCTGGTCTAGTGAAGAGAAGGACCAGGGGAGACAAGATAGCAGTCTTCCAATATTTGAGGGGCTGCCCCAGAGAGGAGGAAGGGGGTCAAGCTATTTTCCAAGGCACCCGAAAGCCACACAAGGAACAATGGATGGAAACTGAACAAGGAGAATTTCAACCTGGAAATAAGGAGGAAATTCCTGACAGTGAGAGCAATCAACCCATGGAAGAGAAGTTGCCTTCGGAAGTTGTGGGAGCTTCATCTCTGGGAGCTTTCAAGAAGAGACTGGACTGCCATCTGTCAGAAATGGTGTAGGGTCTCCTGCTTAGGCAGGGGTCTGGACTAGATGACCTATAAAATGACCTTTCCAACTCTGTTAATCTGTATTTGAACGGCCTGCTAATATATCACACATTTGAAAGGTCTGTTGTTATAAGACGACATGTAAGTCATAATAATGACTCACTTTGGATCTCTTCAGGGACACGGTGGCTCAGTGGCTAAGACACTGAGCTTGTCGATCGAAAGGTCGGCAGTTCAGCGGTTCGAATCCCGAGTGCCACCTAATGGGGTGAGCTCCCGTGACTTGTCCCAGCTTCTGCCAACCTAGCAGTTTGAAAGCACGTAAAAAAAAAATGCAGGTAGTAAAATAGGGACCACCTTTGGTGGGAAGGGAACAGCGTTCCGTGCGCCTTTGGCGTTGAGTCATGCCGGCCACCTGACCACGGAGACGTCTTCGGACAGCGTTGGCTCTTCGGCTTTGAAACGGAGATGAGCACCGCCCCCTAGAGTCGGGAACGACTAACACATATATGCAAGGGGAACCTTTACCTTTTACCTTTTTGGATCTCTTCACCAGTTGCCATGTCTGTTACTGACCACAAGAGGGCAGATGCCCTGGCCTTCACCAGCCACCCTCTCTTTGTGGAGACAATGTTAATTTGCAATTTTTATCTTATCATATTATTTCATTTCTAAGTGTTTAGCTGTTCTGAGTCCTCATCCAAGCAGAGGAAAAAAATTAAGAATAAGCGGCCCGGGAAAGGCTGTCTATCTCTCTGCGGAGGAGGAGAGACTCCGCTGGCCTTTGCTGTCAGGTTAAGTTTTAATTTGTACTTTCCATGTCCTCTTCCCTTTTTTAAAAAAAAACACATTTTATTAGGTCCCTTGGGTGCTGCTCAGAGCAGAGAGGGCCCTGGTGGTGGCAACGGGAGCAATAATCATAACGCAAATGGGGCATTTTTCTTGCAATTCAGTTGCTCTGTGCAGCATTGGTGGCACCGGCTATTTTCTGCAACCAGGGAGACCAAGAGAGACGGAGCAGACAGCAGGCGGGCATAAAAAGGGACAAATTTCTTTTAATTTGACATTTTCAATTCGTACGAAAGACTTACCGAAAGGCAATCAGGCTAAAAGGAGACTGAGGGAGACCCCGCTTCGCCCTGATCGTTTTCCAGCTATGTCCATGTGAGCAAACACACTTGGGGAGGGGGCATGTTAAGGACACAAACTTTGCTTAACTTTACTTGGGGTTCAGTAGTGAACAGGAGTTAAATTTCCATGAAATTTCCATTTCATTTTAAATGGCTTATAATGGCAGCGACTAGTCTAGTGAAGAGAAGGACCAGGGGAGACATGATAACAGTCTTCCAATATTTGAGGGGCTGCCACAGAGAGGAAGGGGTCAATCTACTATTTCCAAAGCACCTGAAGGCCAGACAAGGAACAATGGATGGAAACTGAACAAGGAGAGATTCAATCTGGAAATAAGGAGGAATTTTCTGACAGAACAATCAACCGATGGAACAGAAGTTGCCTTCAGAAGTTGTAGGAGCTTCATCCCTGGAAGCTTTCAAGACGAGACTGGACTGCCATCTGTCAGAAATGGTGTAGGGTGTTCCTGCTTGGGTGGGAAGGGGGTTGGACTAGATGACCTCCAAGGTCCCTTCCCACTCTCTTAATCTGTGTCTGACCACTTAGCAATAGCACCAATAGATTCCTTCCAGCGCTGTAGCTCAGAGAGGCAGGCAGGCTGGGCATAATGAGTTACCGTAGCTTGTAAAAAAATAATGCAGAAAGCTGGCCAAGAGCTGTGAAGGGCGAGGAAGGTAGGGGGATGGACCGATGGTCCTTTTGTGTTAGAAACGGCACGTTTCCCAGGCCCAGCCAAAAAAGGGATGTAATAAAACACTCAGATCTGGCGAGGGGAAATATTGCACATCGTTGGGATTTCAGCTGTATTATTATTATTATTTTTTTAAAAAAGCCAGGATTAAGCAGCGCACAGGTGGCACAATCATGGATTATCCTGGCTTGCTTGTTGCTAACCCTGGTTTTTTTGGGGGGAAAACGAGGAAAAGCTTTCCTGTGTCCAAGGTGGAAAACAGGGTTCTGGTTTTGGGGGAAACGGCAGAGGGGAAGGCTGGGGCAGCGAGCAGCTGGTCTGCAGGTGGGAGAAGGGATGGGAAGGTTGCATTGGGGTGTAACTCCAGGAGGTTTAAAAACACAGCCAGGACAGGCCTCCGCTGTGCTTCCCTCTTAATGTTCTGACCTAGGTTTCCCAAAAGCACGAAAGCCGACTCCTCGTCCCGATAAAACCCCATTTATTTAGTTTAAAGGGAATTCCTCTCCAGCAAAGTCCCGGCCAACCGTCTTGCAAGAGATTTCACAATTTACAGATCTTGATCAGGCTTGGAGAGCTGCCAGGCCGATTTCTTTCCGACGTCACTCTGTAGCAGGCAATACTTAGCAAGAAAGAAGTCAGGAACAGATCTTCACTCTAATGAATTGAATGAATTGTCTCCTGCAAACTCCACTCCCCTTTCGCTCCTCTTTTATTCCCTCTGGGAAGGGCCATTCACTGTCCACCTGTGGCTTTACTCCTGAGTCGACCCTTGTTCCTTAGCTGTTCCCTTCTCCTGGCAGCTCTGTGCATGCGGACACTGAGAACAGGCTCCAGCTGTTCCTCTGCCTCACTGATGTCCGATTCCAAAGGCAGCTGACAACTGTCAGACGGCCCTGGCTCCCTCTCTGCCTCCGACGCAGAGCCCTCATCAGAGCCTTCCCCAGACTCCAGGACTGGCCCATGTTCCTCCCCAACCTCCTCACTGTCCGAATCTACCACCAGCTCCGCTGGCGGGCCACAACACTTAAACACGCAAGCACATGCACACATATGTTTAGTTGGCCGTGTTCTACAACCGCGTACAAACGGGGGTGAGGGGGAATCATGCTAGAAGCCATCCAAGATGCGAGGCTGGCGGGCAGAGGAAAAAAAAAGAATAAGATCTGAGGATGGAGAAGATGAATCCGGGTGAAAGGAAGGACATTTGTGGGTCTGGAGGTGGATGCTTGACCGGTGGAGTTGTCTCCTGCATCCCCAGCACAGGTTAGAAACAACCGGTCAATCTGGAGCCGAGTCGGGGCAGCGGTCAGTCCGAAGGCGTGTTCAGATAGATGAAGTTCAACTTCGGCTCCGGCCGCTCAGCATCGGAAAGATGAAGGGAGTTGGCCCGGGTGGGCGGAAGGAAGCTGAGCGTCTGGCTGCTGTGGTCATTGCCGTGGACGATGGAATCGGCCGAGTCTGTTTCCCCTGGCAGAGTCAGGGCGTTCCCGAGGGAAACCCCCGGCCGGGGGCCGCTGTTGGAATTCCTGAGGGAGAGCGAGACCCGGCTGGGCCTGCGTTCCCACGCGCGGGGACAACAGGGCAGGTACTTGGCCATGGCCCTCTTGAAGTCCCGCATGAAGAGCGGGTAGATGATGGGGTTCATGGTGCTGTTGCAGTAGCCCAGCCAGGTCAGGAGGTCGAAAAAATCCTCCGAAATGCAGTTGCAGACCGCCTGGAGGAAGCGAGAAGAAGAAAGGCCCATTTAAGAGGAAGCGAAAAAGAGAAGAAAGACGGAACAAGAGGGGCTGCCGAAGCTGGCGTTTTTGCAAAATGCAGGTAGTCCTCGACGTACGACCACAACCGAGGGCACAATTTATGCTGCTAAGCGAGACAGTCGTTAAGTGAGCTTTGCTCCATTTTAGGACCTTCCTTGCCTCAGTTGTTAGCAATAGCACTTCGGTTTACATACCGCTTCACGGGACTCTGTAAACTAAGCGGTTGACAGAGTCAGCCTCTTGCCCCCCAAACAATCTGGCTCCTCGTTTTACCCACCTCGGAAGGACGGAAGGCTGAGCCGACCTTGAGCCGGTCAGGATCGAACTGCTGGCAGTCGGCAGAATTAGCCTGCAATACCGCATTCTCGCCACTGTGGCCCCACGGCTCTTAATAGAATAGCACTGAGATTTACCGTTTTTCCCTGAAAATAAGACCCTGTCTTAAATTTTTTTTGAACCGGGAAATAAGCGTTTGGCCTTATTTTTGGGGAGGGCTTATTTTCAGGGGTGGCTTATTTTAGGGGATGAGCTCCAAAGCCCAATTGGACTTATTATCGGGGGAGGTCCTTCAGAAGGATGGAAGGCTGAGTCCACCGTGGCTTTTGGCCCGCAACGGCAAAAAGGTTACCGGTGGGCCCAGCAGGCCCATTTTTCGCCCTCCCCAGGCTCCAGAAGCTTTCTTGGAGCCTGGGGAGGGCAAAAACAGCCTCCCCCACTTCCCGGAGGCCCTCCAGAGGCTGGAAATGGCCCATTTCCCGACTTCTGGTAGGCCCGGAAAGCCCGAAAATCAGCTGGCCGGCATGCGCATGTGGGATGGAGCTGAGCTAAGGCAACGCTCGCGTGCCCACAGATATGGCTCCGTGTGCCACCTGTGGGACGCGTGCCACAGGTTTGCCATCACGGTATTAGAGGTTGGGACAGATGAGGACAATTGCCTTCCCGAACTGCTTTTTCTAACAAGGCGTTGCTTCTAGAGTATTAAAACAAAAAACAACTCATCCTTTTGTGCACTTTTAGTTGATGCAAAAGGTGGGGGGAGGAAGCTTTAAAAATAAAAATAACGTGATTTTTGGGATGAGAGTAAAAAGGAATCAAAATAGCCAGAGCCACCTGAGGATTTAAACTCGAATTTCCCGGATCACAAGAAGATGCCAAGAAGTGGTTGTCCCAGAGGGCCTTTTTTCAGGAGGGAACTGGACTTCCTTGTTTTTTTTCTTTGAAGACGTTGCGCTTCTCGTCCAAGAAGCTTCTTCTGGAAATCCATTCCAGAAAAGAAGAAAAATTGCAGACTCCAGGAACCAGGAGCACCAACTCAGGTGACTCTGAGGACACAGGTAATCCTCCAGGTGATCGTAAACAACCCGCTTAAAAG
The DNA here is from genome assembly GCF_029215685.1 of Pituophis catenifer annectens. Classification (NCBI taxonomy): domain Eukaryota; kingdom Metazoa; phylum Chordata; class Lepidosauria; order Squamata; family Colubridae; genus Pituophis; species Pituophis catenifer. The sequence continues at coordinate 9,503,764 of NW_027256898.1, read as the reverse complement.
GATGCCAATGGCCAGCTGTCTGCAAGGAGTATCAATCCTTCCGTTCCTCACCATCCAAGTCAGAGCTGAAGAAGCTTCTTGGATGAGAAGCGAAACGTCTTCAAAAAGAAAAAAACAGAAAGTCCAGTTGCCTCTTGGAAAAAAAAGCACCTTTGGAACACCTGGATGGCTACAGACAAGAAGTGGGAGATAATTGGAGCTGAGAGGATTCCCAATTTCCCTGCCAGCCACCCCCACCCCAAGATCCAGAGGTGAAATCCAGCAGGTTCTAACAGGTTCTGGAGAACCGGTAGCGGAAATTTTGAGCAGTTCAGAGAACCGACAAATACCACCTCTGGCTGGCCCCAGAGTGGGGTGGGAATGGAGATTTTGCAATATCCTTCACCCCAGGAGTGGGGAGGGAATGGGGATTTTGCAACATCCTTTCCCCAGGAGTAGGGAGGGAATGGGGATTTTGTGACATCCTTCCCCCTGGATTGGGGAGGGAATGGGGATTTTGCAATATCCTTCACCCCAGGAGTGGGGAGGGAATGGGGATTTTGCAATATCCTTCACCCCAGGAGTGGGGAGGGAATGGGGATTTTGCAGTATCCTTTCCCCAGGAGTGGGGAGGGAATGGGGATTTTGCAATATCCTTCACCCCAGGAGTGGGGAGGGAATGGGGATTTTGCAATATCCTTCCCCCAGGAGTGGGGAGGGAATGGGGATTTTGCAATATCCTTTCCCCTGGATTGGGGAGGGAATGGGGATTTTGCAATATCCTTCACCCCATGAGTGGGGAGGGAATGGGGATTTTGCAGTATCCTTCCCCCAGGAGTGGGGAGAGAATGGGGATTTTGCAACATCCTTCCCCCAGGAGTGGGGAGGGAATGGGGATTTTGCAATATCCTTCCCCCAGGATTGGGGAGGGAATGGGGATTTTGCAGTATCCTTCCCCCAGGAGTGGGAAGGGAATGGGGATTTTGCAATATCCTTCCCCCAAGATTGGGGAGGGAATGGGGATTTTGCAACATCCTTCCCCCAGGATTGGGGAGGGAATGGGGATTTTGCAGTATCCTTCCCCCAGGAGTGGGGAGGGAATGGGGATTTTGCAGTATCCTTTCCCCAGGAGTGGGGAGGGAATGGGGATTTTGCAGTATCCTTCCCCTGCCACGCCCAAGCCATACCCACCAAGCCACGGCCACAGATCCAGTAATAAAAGAATTTGAATTTAATCACTGCCAGGCTCCCTATCCTCTCTCTACCCCCTTGCAACCTTCTCTTGGCGGGGGGGAGAATTTACCTGCAGAGTGCTTACCTGAGCCATGTTGCAGACAAAGAAAGGCAGCCACGCCACAAAGAACATGCCCAGGAGGATGCCAAGGGTCAGGCTGGCCTTGAGCGCCCGTCGGCTGTGCTTGTTGGCAATCTTACGATGGTGACTCACCCCGCTTCCTTGGCCCTGATCTCGGGGAACCTGTGAAGAACCCCAAAAAGCAGAAGGAAGTCAAGATATTCGTTCTGACCTAGGGCTTCCTGAGAAAGCATAAATGACAATCTTAGTCCCCAAAAAAACTCTTTCATTGAGACGGCTGTGAATTAGGGTCATTCACAGCCCGTAACGATTCACAAACAGTCTGTGCAGATTCCGACAGACGTCCCGTTCGAGTGGACACAGTCTTTCAGGGTAATATTGATAAGCAGGCCACCTTTATCTCCCTTGAAACACTTGCCAATTAGTTTTGCAAGACCCAACGCGAAGAGCTAAATTGATTAATGGCATATAAAGGCAGAGATCTCTGTAATGGTAGTTTAATACTCTGACGATGTCAGCAGATGGCTGACGAAAGCTTAGTAAAATAAAATTTTAATTCTTTTAAAATTTTAAAATCTTAAGTTCCGGAGTTCGCAGTATGTCTGCTTCTTTTTTTACTAATATACCTGGAACTTGTATTTTTAGAATAGTTTGTAATAGATAGGTAGATAGATAGATGATAGATAGATAGATAGATAGATAGATAGATAGATAATAGATAGATAGATAGATGATAGATAGATGATAGATAGATAGATAGATAGATAGATAGATAGATAGATAGATAATAGATAGATAGATAGATAGATAGATAGATAGATAGATAGATAGATATGATAGATAGATGATAGATAGATAGATAGATAGATAGATAGATAGATGATAGATAGATGATAGATAGATGGATGGATAGATAGATGATAGATGGATAGATAGATAGATAGATGATAGATAGATGATAGATAGATATAGATAGATGGATAGATAGAGATAGAAGATAGATAGATAGATGATAGATAGATAGATGGATACATAGAGATACATACTGTACATACATATCTATATCTACCTACCTACATACCTCTCATCTATCTATCTATCTATCTATCTATCTATCTATCTAATATCTAATCTATCATCTGTCTATATTTCCATCTATCTAGAATAGAATAAAATAGAATAGAATTCTTTATTGGCCAAGCGTGATTGGACACACAAGGAATTTGTCTTGATGCATACGCTCTCAGTGTACATAAGGAGAATAAATACATTCATCAAGAATAAAAAGATACAACACTTGGTGATAGTCAAGGTTACTAGTAAGCTATCAAATTGTACTAGGAAACAAATAAAAACAATATAATTGAAAGATACAAGTAACGTGTCCCCCCCCCTTTTTTTTTTTTTGGCCTGGGAGTGGGTGGGGCCCGAGGATCCACTCCTCTGCCAATGGAACACAAGAGGGATTTTTTCCTTTCTTTTCTTCTTGAATTTCTTTTCTTTTTAATGTTGGCAAAATAATGCCCAGGCTTGTAGTGTTTCTGCCAACACATTTTCAGTCCCACCAACATATCTCCACCCCCACCCCTCCAGCAACTTAAAATTGTGATCTTTCCACCTTGCCGTTGATGAAATAAACTCAGCTTCGTTGAAGATAGCTCACCCCAAATCATTGTGATTTAGAATAGAATAATAAGAGTTGGAAGGGACCTTGGAGGTCTTCTAGTCCAACCCCCTGCCTAGGCAGGAAACCCTACAATACTTCAGACAAATGGTTATCCAACCTCTTCTTAAAAACTTCCAGTGTTGGAGCATTCACAACTTCTGCAGGCAAGTCGTTCCACTGATTAATTGTTCTAACTATCAGGAAATTTCTCCTTAGTTCTAAGTTGCTTCTCTCCTTGATTAGTTTCCATCCGTTGCTTCTTCTCCTGTCTTCGGGTGCTTTGGAGAATAGCTTGACTCCCTCTTCTTTGGGGCAGCCCCTGAAATATTGGAACCTTGCTATCATGTCTCCCCTAGTCCTTCTTTTCATCAAACTAGACATACCCAGTTTCTGCAACCGTTCTTCATATGTTTTAGCCTCCAGTCCCCTAATCCTCTTTGTTGCTCTTCTCTGCACTATTTCTAGAGTCTCCACATCTTTTTTACATCGTGGCGTCCAAAACTGGATGCAGGATTCCAAGTGTGGCCTTACCAAGGCCTTATAAAGTGGTATTAACACTTCAGATGATCTTGATTCTATCCCTCTGCTTATGCAGCCTAGAATTGTGTTATGATTTTTTCCAAGTTCATGTGTTAAAAATAGACAAGCAGCAGATTGGTATAAAAAAACTGCATGTATCAGACTTCAATTTATCACCCTCCAAAAAAGAAATAATTTAGAGAATTATTTGCCTCAATACCCTAACTGATAACTTGGAAAATTGGAGTCAGTTTCTCTGTTTTTCTCCAAAAAAAAGGGGGTGAGGGGGAAATTCCAAGCCAAAAACCAGCAAATGCTTATTTGCATCGACTAAGAACGAGGGGAAGTAAGATTTCTTAAAAACCCCTGTCTTAGCATTTAAATGCAATTACAATTATGCTCCTTTTTCTCCTTCTGCGGGCTATGGAGTCAATTAGAGGCAATTATTGCCAAGTTAAATTACTTGGCGCTTATGATTTTTCACTACCACCTCAAATTAGAAATAATGAAGCTGTAGTTCTGATTCTAAAAAAAAAAAAAATTTTAATTTCTATAATTCGAAGAAGAGAAGGCATTGCTCTTGACATGCATTTGAATCAGGAATTGCCAAGAACGGAATTTAAACGTTGGAGGGTTTGAACTATTTCTACCTTTAGTTGAATTTGCATAAAATGTTGATTAACTTATTATTAGTTAGAGAGCAATAGGCCACCATGTTAATAATGACTGTGCTTATTCTGTTTTTTTTTTTAAACAACTCTTCTAATAGATGTTGCCCTATGATGGATCTTGCGATAGTTATTTGGAAATTGACCAGAATTTGCAGTTAAATATATCTCAAAGAATTCCAGTACTTTTCTAGTTTTCCCTCTACATCCTGGCTTACATATGGCACTGAACCAGAGATGGGTTTCAGCCGGTTCTGACAGGTTCTGGAGAACTGGTAGCGGAAATTTTGAGTAGTTCGGAGAACCGGTAGTAAAAATTCTGACTGGCCTCGCCCCCATCTATTCTCTGCCTCCCGAGTCCCAGCTGATCGGGAGGAAATGGAGATTTTGCAGTATCCTTCCCCTGGATTGGGGAGGGAATGGAGATTTTACAGTATCCTTCCCCTGGAGTGGGGAGGGAATGGAGATTTTACAGTATCCTTCCCCTGGAGTGGGGAGGGAATGGGGATTTTACAGTATCCTATCCCTGGAGTGGGGAGAGAATGGGGATTTTGCAGTATCCTTCTCCTGGAGTGGGGAGGGAATGGAGATTTTGCAGTATCCTTCCCCTGGAGTGGGGTGGGAATGGAGATTTTACAGTATCCATCCCCTGCCACGCCCGCAGAACCGGTAGTAAAAAATTTTGAAACCCACCACTTCACTGAACCATAGTTTAATCCTCATTCCATAAACCCTAGTTAGCTAAGCTCACATGTGCTATAAACTCCGGTTTATAAACCACCATGCTGAATTCCAAATGCTAAACTAATGACATTAAGGCTTGATGGAGTTAAGACAATTTAACTTGTCCGATCTAGGTTCATTAGAGCTTATTTTTGTATAAACAATGAAGTCTAAATCTTCTGGGTTAAATAGGCAGATTTTTAATTTATTTCTTTAAGCACTGGATAGTGGTTGAAAAGTTCCTGTTATTTTAAATGTACATCTTTGGTTGGGTATGAAAAATGAACAAGCTTGTGTGACCTAAAGATTTGGACATCAGACCTGGAAATAAAAAAGGGTTTAAAACTACTGAAATAACAGAAGAACCTGCTGGAAAATGTTGTCATGGGAAGAGAATATCAAAAGAAACTGCAGAGAAATGGTAAGTTATAATTTATTATAACTTGGAAGTATTTATACCTTTTCATCTTAGATGCTCTCAAAGACAATATAGTTAGACTATGTCCGTGATGGTGAACCTATGGCACGCGTGGCAGAAGTGTCATATGTACCGGAAGGAAGTGTCACACATGCCGGAAGGAAGTGTCACACATACCGGAAGGAAGTGTCACACGTGCCGGAACGAAGTAGCAGGCATGCCGGAAGGAAGTGGCAGGCGTGCCGGAAGGAAGTGTCACACGTACCGGAAGGAAGTGGCAGGCGTGCCGGAAGGAAGTTTCACGTGCTGGAAGGAAGTGGCAGGCATGCCGGAAGGAAGTGGCAGGCATGCCAGAAGGAAGTGCCAGGTGTGCCGGAAGGAAGTGTCACACGTACCGGAAGGAAGTGGCAGGCATGCCGGAAGGAAGTGTCACATGTGCCGGAAGGAAGTGGCAGGCGTGCCGGAAGAAAGTGGCAGGCGTGCCGGAAGGAAGTGGCACACGTGCCGGAAGGAAGTGGCAGGGATGCCGGAACGAAGTAGCAGGCATGCCGGAAGGAAGTGGCAGGCGTGCTGGAAGGAAGTGGCAGGCGTGCTGGAAGGAAGTGGCAGGTGTGCCGGCAGGAAGTGGCAGGTGTGCTGGAAGGAAGTGGCAGGCGTGCCGGAAGTGTCACGCAGAGCCATTTTTCCAGGAACACCAGCTGTCGCACATTGCTCTTCCGGGGTCCGGCACGCACATCCGCACCGGCCAGCTGCTCTTTGCGCGCATGGGAGTGCCGGAAACCGGAGGAACATCTCCCTGGCATGCATTCGCGCCCCGGGAAGCTGAGTTTCCGGTATGTGCACGCTGACCAGCTAGTCTTCACATGCACATGCGCACCAAAAACTGGAAGCTCAGCTTCCTGGCACGCATGTGAACGCCAGGGACTGCTTTTTCCTTTTCTGGTGCTCCCGCGTGCGCACGCATGCTCTGCCGTTTGGGCTGAAAACGTTCGCCAACACTGAACTACATGTCAGTGTTATGCCACAGGCCCCGAATGAAGTTAGCTTCTGCACCCATGAGGACTAAAAACTTAGTCCGCTGTTTTGTTTTCAGACCTTAATAATTTAGAAGGGAGATTTTTTTGGGCAAGCCGGATTCCTTTTCCGGAATGATGCTGCCCGCAGTCCTGGTGTTTTTTTTTTTCCTTCTTAACAAGCTGCTTGGTGACTAAACGATATTAGTTAATTACGTTTCATTTGCTGGGAACATTTGTCTTTCTTGGCCCAAGCCCCCACCTCCCTCGCAGGGGGAGCTCCAGAGTCTTCCCATGCCAAGAGAAAAATAAGATTATGTTATTCATCCAAGCCAGCTCCGGTGTCCCACTCCTTCTCAAGGCATAAAATCCTGCTGGCGTATTTAATTTCCCACCAGCTTAAGTGCCTATTGAACTCTGCAAAAAAAAAAAAAGATTTAATTAGATTTTTTTTTCCTTCCAGAAGGAGGGCAAAGACTCGGTTGAGCTGCCCCAACAGGGTCTCCGAGGGCAAAAGGGCTGACCTGGCACCTTTCTAAGCCTGGTCTCTGGAGTTGTTCTCTTCCCCCAGGGTTAGAAGATGTCTGCCCACCACCAATCCTGAGACATTTCCTGGGGAGGTCCATGAGAGGGGGGCACTGTGGCTTTGTGCTGGTTGGCAGGGAGGGGAAGGAGGGGGCCCAGGGCTGGCCTTCAAAAATTTTAGCAAGGGGATCTCTGCCCAGTTGCTGGGTGGGCGTAGCCATGGTGGGCGTGGCCTAGTCAGCCTCCTGCACCATGGCAGGGTGTGTGTGTGTGTTTTTGCCCTCCCCAGGCTCCGGAGGCTTTCCTTGAGCCTCCGGAAGGGTGAAAATGGCCTCTCTAGGCTCCGGCCTATTTCCGGCCTTACCGAACTTCCGGTAGTCCCATTTTTCGCCCTCCCGAAGCCTCCCCGTACGGCCTGCACTTACCTGCAGGCCGCGTGGGGATTCCTGGGAGGGGAGGGGTGGGCGGAGCCAGCCAGGAGTGGGATTTGGGGGGGGTGTTCCTCCAAACTGCATAGAATTTTAGCTAGAGGTTCTCCCGAACCCCTGCGAACTCCCAGCAGCTCATTCCTGATGGGGGCCTGTAGCCAGGCGTGCTTGGAAAGCCCCACAAGGATAGGCTAAAATTCAACTTTCCTTCGTGTAAATTGGATTCTTGGGAATGGCCGAATCCTTGAGAACGTGGCAAGCAGGTCCCGGCCTCGATTTTGGTATCTTCTGTAGCTGGGTTGCAGCCGTGAACATTCGTTCGAGAATCTGGGAACTGCCTTAATGCCCCTTTCTGGACTGGGCCAACGGCCCCATGGTCTACGGAACTCCATTTCATCCATCGATTTGCAGTTAACGGACACTTTTCCTTGGTGGGTTTGCCCAAGGGGTGAAATGTAAAATTTGTTACTACCGGTTCTGTGGGCTTGGCTAGGGGGGGTAATGTGACTGGGTAGGAGTGGCCGACTTTTTAAAAAAAAAAATCAAAGCATTTTTTCTAATGCTTTGAAAAGCCTCTGCCGATCAGGCAACTCAGCTGGGATCGTCAGAGGCTTTTCAAAGCATTTTTTTTAACCACCTCTTTGCAGAAAAAAAATGCTTTGAAAAGCCTCTGACGATCCCAGATGAGCCGCGCGATCATCAGAGGCTTTTTTTTTAACTTTTAAAAGCATTTTTTTCCATCGGAAGAGGTTGTAGAAAAAATGCTTTTAAAAGTAAAAAAAAAAAAAAAAGCCTCTGATTTATTTATTTATTTATTTATTGGTTCGATTTATATGCCGCCCTTCTCCGGAGACTCTGATGATCGTGCGGCTCAGCTGGGCACAGGGATGGGGATGGGGGGGGGGGGCGCAGGAATTTTTGGTACCGGTTCTCCAAACCATCCGCCGCCATCGCTACTGGATCGGGCGATCCGGTCCGAACCGGGAGCATTTCACCCCTGGTTTGCCCCCACCAAGATGCAAAGCAGTTTCCCTCTCTTGCACCGTCTCCCTATCCCCTACCTTATGACGGGCCGGTAGACTGGCCTTGAAGGAGAGGCTCTACATCCAAACTAGGATCCAAATTTAGTTCTGATGTAGCTTTAATTCCTTGGCTGCCTCCGGGAAGCAATTAAGAGTCACTCTGTGCTTCCTCCTAAGCCGAGCAGTTGCTCCCTGCCTACTCACACATGGTACAGTGTGGTGGGTGGATTAACTGGGGAAGGGGGGAAAGGAAAACAGGGCTGGCACTGATATTTTTTTTCCTCCCTTCTTCCAAGGAACAGTTCATCTCCACCTCTGCTGGTGTTATTTTGAGAATTGCAGATATGTTTGCGGAGTACAAGAGAGTGAAAGAGGGGGGGGGGGACCGGACAAAGAGCCCAGGCCTTTCAAACCAGCCCCTTCCCCAAACTCCTGAATTAGAAAAACTGCAAAGATCTGGAGCCAGGTCTGAGCCCTTCTGATAGCCGAGGAGGGGGGGAAAAAAATGCAGGTTTTTTTTTTTCAAGGCTTTAGCAGCTCCGTAATGATCAGATGAAATGGAACTTCTCTGGACAGGAGCAGGCTACCTTAAGGGCCAGCATTTTGGAAATCTCAATTCCATTTTGGGAGGGAGGGAGGCATGAGCCACATGCAAGCGGTACTCTCGGCGGCTGAGCTTGTCGTCTTCAGCTAAGGAAATATAAATCCAGAAAGAGTGAGTTTAGAAACTGGACTTTATTCCAGATATCAATGGACAAGTGTCACTCAATCTCATCTCTTTCAGTTAGCTGGTCTCTCTTGATTTTATGATTTTATGGTTGGTTTTAAATTTTGATATGGATTTTAAATTGATAAATTTTAAACTATGGGCCAAATTTAATTATTTTAAATCTATTTTTAATCGTACTTTATGTATAAATGTTTTTATTTTGGCTGTTCACCGCCCTGAGTCCGAAAGGAGAAGGGCGGTATAGAAATTCGAATAATAAATAAATAAATAAATAAATAAATAAATAAATAAATAAATAAATAAATAAATAAATCTCGATCTGCTACTGAATCGGAGGCCAAATTTTCCCACATCATAGTGCTGCCCTCTTGAGATTTGCCACCCAGAGATTTGCGCTTCTCTCTAAAAAAGGGTATAAAACCGCTTTATGCCTTTCCAAGCTCATTCACGAGAATGCGGTGAAGTTATAGTCGATATCTTATCTGCAGACTGGGTGTTTTTCCAGAGGAGGCATCTGATTTTTTTTTTTAGCAATTAGCGTCCATGCCTTGCCTTCTCCCTAACCTTTCCACCAAACCCTCCATCCCCTCCCAAAATAGATGCAACCTCTTTCTTCAGCACACCTGAGATGCTTTATTTGCGGAGGGACCACAGCTGGCAGCCCCCAACGCACCCAGGTTCTCACTTGGGGAGAAGCCGATCACTCTGCGTCTTTAGCATCAGAGGCTGGGCTGCCCCTGTCTTTAGATGGAGGTTTTTAGATTAGATTAACCGAGTCAGAAGGGAGCTTCGAGGTCATCTAGTCCAACCCCCCGCCGCCCTAGCAGGAGACCCTACACCATTTCTGACAGATGGCAGTCCAGTCTCTTCTTGAAAGCTTCCAGTGATGAAGCTCCCACAACTTCCAAAGGCAATTTCTGTTCCATCAATTGATTGTTCTCACTATCAAGAAAATTTCTCTTTATTTCCAGGCTGAATCTCTCCTTGGTCAGTTTCCATCCATTATTATTCCTTGTCTGGCCTTCAGATGCTTTGGAAAACAGCTTGACCCCCTTCCTCCTCTCTGGGGCAGCCCCTCAAATATTGGAAGATGCTATCCTGTCTCCCCTGGTCCTTCTCTTCACTAGACTAGCCATGCCCAGTTCCTGCAACTGTTCATCGTATGTTTTAGCCTCCAGTCCCCTCATCATCTTGGTTGCTCTTCTCTGCACTTTAGTCTCAACATGAAGCAGGGACTCGCACAGGGGGTCTCCCACTCTCTGCTGCATCACATCGCATCGCACTAATAGCAGGGCTCAATTAGGAGGGGAAATTCATCCCCAGAACGCAGACTCACACAGAGAGTCCAGCGGCTTTCTACGGATGCAGTAGAAAGTGGATACCCAAACTGTTGGACTTGGCAAGAAAGCACCGGTTTCCAAATTAATACAACCCCCCCACACACACTCCCTTAAGAAAAGTTTCACTTGCAACCTTTGTTAAAGTTGCACAAAAATTTCATTTTTCATTTCCCCCTTTTTCTTTTTTTTGCCCCGTTCTCCTTCAATTCGATGCACGAGCAACTGCTTTGCGGCTGCCTATTTTTCTTAAAACGAGGAGAAAACCTCCGTGAAATGCTCGTTTCGTCGGACTTGGCCATCTGGCAGTTCTGTTGGTTACACTACATGCCCCTTGAGCAAGCTTGCTCTTCTAAATCCCAAATACACCATTCGAGAAATTTGAAAGCTGGTGGAAAGCGGGGCAGAAAAACAGAAGCCTCTGTTTAGGGGGGACAGATAACGGGCCCGGAGTTAATCTTAATTTTCCGCGGCCTCTGACGGATGCAGTGCTAACGGTCTCCGTGCCTAGTTAAGTGGGAGGAAGATTTGGGAAATATCACTGTCTCTCTGAGCATGCACAGAGTTAATTCATCCCTCTGGAGCAATCACATGGTGGGTCAATGGTCATTCACCAACCCGTTTGCCCTCCCGGGAATAACACTGTTCCGGACTGCTGTTTTGTTTACCTGTTGAGTTTGTTCACCGACGGGCTTGTTGTTGGTGAGAGACGCCACCTGGAGAGCCTGTTTCCGGGCAGCCAGCAGGATCCGGCAGTAGGTGAACAAGATGGCCACCGAGGGGAGGAAAAAGGTCAGGCCGGACGCGATGAGGGCGTAAGGCAAGCTGACCAGCAGACGACACTGCTCCTCTTCCAGCTGCAGGGTGGCGTTGAGCGGGTGACGGTCGAACTCCAACTTGTGCCAGCCCATTTTGATGGGCAGGAAAGACACCAAGGCGGCCAGCGTCCAGGTGGCCAGAATGAGCCAGAAGGCCCGGCCGGAGGTCATCCGCAGCTTGTACTTGAGCGGGGAGATGATCAACAGGTAACGGTCCAGGCTGATGACGCACAGGTTGAGAATGGAAGCGCTGGTGCACATGACGTCGAAGGAGAACCAGATGGAGCAGAAGGCACCGTCCAGCACCCAGCGCCCGTAGAGCTGGTTCAGCATGGCCGGGGGCATGACCACCAGGCCCACCATCAGGTCGGAGAGGAAGAGGGACACCAGGAAGAAGTTGGAAGTGTTGCGCAGGAAACGCTGGCTGAAGATGAGGAGGATGAGGGCGAAGTTGCCCACCATAGTCAGGAAAATGACGAAGCAGAGGAAAGCAGCCGTCCAGGCATTGCCACGCAGCCGAGGCTCCTGCCCGATCAGGCTGGCGTTGTGGTTGCCCGGCTGCCCGTCCATGGGGAGGAGTGGCACCCTTGGCATAGGGAAGACCGGATGCCAGGCTAAGTAGTCTCTCTCTTTCTCTCTCTCTCTCTCACTCTTCTTTGATAGGAATCTGGGCATCCCCCTGCTCTCCAGTTTTTGGGGTATCGCCACCAGCTGCCCTGACCCTCGTCCTGGGTGGCTGGCAGCCCTTCCCCATCTCCTACCTGTAGAGCGTCAGATTCTCTTTAGAGGAGATTAAAAAAAAAAACGAGGATGAAAAGCAAAGCAGCCGCTTCCAGCCTCCTCTGTCTGCCCTGCTTGCTTGGCCAGGCTGGCGGTTGGCGTCGCGGGTGCCTCTCCTCCTTTCCGCTCTGGAGGGGTACTGAGACCTCCCCGGAGACGCAGAGCAAGGATCTTTTTCAGCACGGGGCTCGGTTGGTGGCAGAAGAGCCAAGCAGCTGGTTTGTTAACTGGAGAAGGGAGGAGAGTCAATCTGGACCTTTCGGCTGACTGCCGCTTGCTCGGGAACAGTTTGGGAGGGCGGGTGGGTGGGTGAGTGGAGGGTGGGAATGCTTCGGAGGAGTCGAATCGGGGCCATGGGCTCTGCCCGCTTGGGAATGCCAGCTGGGGAACGGTGGTAAAGGAATCTGGGGAGCGAGGAGCGTGCCAGGCAAATAACAGGAATCGAAAAATTAAAAATAGGAAATAAGGGGGGGAATTGGCCAGTTTTTTTCCTGCTGGCAGTCCAGTGGGCATCTATGCCTACTTGGTAGATTCTTGGGACGCTAACATCTCCTTGGCCACCTCAAGTGGATAGTTGTATGTTTTCTAAAGAAAAGAAGGATTGGGGGGGGGGTGACATGACCGCGGTCTTCCAGTATTTGAGGGGCTGCCACAAAGAGGAGGGGGGGGTCAAATTATTCTCCAAAGCACCCGAAGACAGGACAAGAAACAAGGGATGGAAACTGATCAAAGAGAGAAGCGACCTGGAATTGAGGAGAAACTTCCTAACAGAGAGGACCATTAACCAGCGGAACAGCTTGCCACCGGAAATCGTGAAGGCTCCATCGCTGGAGGTTTTTAAGAGGAGACTGGACAGTCGCTTGTCTGAGATTGTATAGGTTCTCCTGCTTGAGCAGAGGGCTGGACTAGAAGACCTCCAAGGTCCCTTCCAGATTCTGTTCTGTTCTGTTCTGTTCTGTTCTATTCTATTCCATTCTATTCTATTCTGATTTCTTATTCTATTCTATTATTCTCTTTTCTTCTGCTATTTTCTATTCTATTCTATTCTATTCTATTCTATTCTATTCTATTCTATTCTATTCTATTCTATTCTATTCTATTCTATTCTATTCTGATTTCTTATTCTATTCTATTATTCCCCTCGCTCCCCATTTGGTACTTTGTCTGTGATTCCTCCTCCTCTTCCTCCTCTTCCTCACCAGCCTCCTGCACTCTCTGTCCAACTACAGATAGTCCTCTAATTACAACCATTGATTTAGTGACCGTTGGAAGTTACAACGGCACTGAAAAAAAGTGACGTATGGCCCTTTTCACACGACCATTGGAGCGCCCCCCCTCCCTCCCACGGTCACGGGATCAGAATTCAGATGCTTGGTAACTGTCTCATAGTTATGACGGTCTTTGTGTCACGCGATCCCGTTTTGCGACCTTCTGACAGGAAAAGTCCGGCGGGGGGGGGGGGAGCCGGATTCACCTCATCACAACGATGGGGGGGAGGGGCGGCAGAAAGTTCGTAAAACGGGGCAAAACTCCACATTCTTGACAAGCGTCTCGCTCCGCGACAGAAGCGTTGGGCTCAGCGGCGGCAGTGGTAATGCTGAGGGCTGCCTGTACAGACTCAAACCCAGCCCTTCGGCTGTCAGCTGTTTGGCATCAGCCGGAGAAGCCCTGGATGGAGGCCGAGTCAATGCTAACCTACCCCTGTTTTTTTTTGGAGGCAATTCGTGGCCAAGCATTGCTCGTTTAACCAGGTGTTCAACCAGCAGGGTCTCTAACCTACTGAGATTGTTTGTTTTTTTTTCCCCTGCCCACACAAATGTCTCAAAAATAGTCTTTTTTTTTTTTCCCCCTCCGTGAAGCCAGGAACCAATTATCTCAACGGTTTTGAATGGATTTCTGCACCTTTGCAATTGGCTGGCCCGTTCAAAGGGCAGGTAGGTGGGCCTTTTGACTCTTGTATCATTTTGGTTCCTGCTATGAGTTGGTGGGTGGGATGGAAATGCATGTCGCACACTGCAATTTCCCCCCTTTTTCCATATTCTGGGAGAGTTGGAGCTTTTATTTTTTTTAAAACTGTGGTTTTTATTTTAAACTGCGCTCAGCCCATTTTAATCCACGGGGGTCTGTGCGAACGGCGTCCCAGCACTGGCCATTTTCGGTTAGTGTGAAATATAGTGAATTTGGGGGGGAAACTGAGACTTCGGTGGTTAGGTGGGATTGCTCTGTTGCAACATCCACATTTTAGAGTTCTGATCAGTAGTGGGATTCAAAAAATTTTTACTACCAGTTCTGTGGGCTTGGTGGGCGTGGCATGGCAGGTGTGCCTTGGTGGGCGTGGCAGAGGAAGGATACTGTAAAATCTCCATTCCCTCCCCACTCCAGGGGAAGGATACTGCAAAATCTCCATTCCCTCCCCACTCCAGGGGAAGGATACTGCAAAATCTCCATTCCCTCCCCACTCCAGGGGAAGGATACTGTAAAATCTCCATTCCCTCCACACTCCAGGGGAAGGATACTGCAAAATCTCCATTCCCTCCCCACTCTATGGGAAGGATACTGCAAAATCTCCATTCCCATCCCACTCCAGGGGAAGGATACTGCAAAATCTCCATTCCCAACCCACTCTATGGGAAGGATACTGCAAAATCTCCATTCCCTCCCCATTCCAGGGGAAGGATACTGCAAAATCTCTATTCCCTCCCCACTCTATGGGAAGGATACTGCAAAATCTCCATTCCCATCCCACTCCAGGGGAAGGATACTGCAAAATCTGCATTCCCAACCCACTCCAGGGGAAGGATACTGTAAAATCCCCATTCCCTCCCCACTCCAGGGGAAGGATACTGCAAAATCTCCATTCCCTCCCCATTCCAGGGGAAGGATACTGCAAAATCTCTATTCCCTCCCCACTCTATGGGAAGGATACTGCAAAATCTCCATTCCCATCCCACTCCAGGGGAAGGATACTGCAAAATCTCCATTCCCATCCCACTCCAGGGGAAGGATACTGCAAAATCTCCATTCCCAACCCACTCTATGGGAAGGATACTGCAAAATCTCCATTCCCTCCCCATTCCAGGGGAAGGATACTGCAAAATCTCTATTCCCTCCCCACTCTATGGGAAGGATACTGCAAAATCTCCATTCCCATCCCACTCCAGGGGAAGGATACTGCAAAATCTGCATTCCCAACCCACTCCAGGGGAAGGATACTGTAAAATCCCCATTCCCTCCCCATTCCAGGGGAAGGTTACTGCAAAATCTCCATTTCCTCCCAATCAGCTGGGACTCGGGAAGCAGAGAATAGATCAGCCAGAGGTGGTATTTACCGCTTCTCCGAACTACTCAAAATTTCCGCTACCGGTTCTCCAGAACTGTCAGAACCTGCTGAATACCACCTCTGGTTCCTGATGCTTTTTTTTTTTTTTTTTTTTAAACGTTTTTGTCTGGTTTTCCCCCCTACTGTCCCCTCTTTAGCAAAACTGGCTGTGCTTTTTGAAAAGCTTTTGAATTGCGAAGATTTGCATCCCCCGGGCGGGAGTCCCTAAATAAATTTAAAAAAAAAAGTGGAGGACTAGTAAAAGTTCACACTCTAATTTATTTAAGGTGATGGTGGCAGTGGAAATAGCTACATAGGTTCTTTAAAAATATATATATACAGTGGGTGTGCATGAATGAATGTGCATTAAACCCGCCTCGGAGGCCTTCCCTGGTTCAAGAGCAAGAAAGGGGGCTCTTGTTTGTGCAAGGCTCCGTGTGAGCTCCGTGGTCAAGATCGAAGCCGAAAACGTCGAGAGAGAAAGGACAACCTTTTTGGGACGCCACACAGAGCCCCAGATTTGTTCGGAAGGAATGCCCAACGGACTGCTTCAAGAAGAAGGTTTTAATTCTTCCATCCTGGTTTGGCTCATTTGGTTCCAAACGGCCAAGAGCGATCGTTCGAAATCCCCCCTTCCTTCCTCCTTGTTTTCCAAAAGTCTCAGATGTTCTCCACGCTTTTTGTCGGCTTGTTAAAGTGCTACTTGGAAGTAAAGTCTGAACCGGAACCACAAGAGATAGAGGGTAAATACAGGGGACGGGCGCAATGGCGGGATTCAGCCGGTTCGAGCGAATCGGTAGTGAAATTACTGGCTGGCCCTGCCCCTTCTCCCCCCCTTCCAGGAGTTCCCATGTGCCCCATTTTGGCTCCCAGATAAATGCAGGGAGGCCTCCTAGGCCCAAAATGGAGCGTGCGGGGGGGCAGTGCACCCCCCCACAGCCCGTTTTCACTCCCAGGAGCCTAGGGAGGCCTACTAGGCCCAAAACGGGGCATGAGGGGGGAGTGCACCCCCCACAGCCCGTTTTCACTCCCAGGAGCCTAGGGAGGCCTACTAGGCCCAAAACGGGGCGTGAGGGGGGAGTGCACCCCCCA
The DNA here is from genome assembly GCF_029215685.1 of Pituophis catenifer annectens. NCBI lineage: Eukaryota > Metazoa > Chordata > Lepidosauria > Squamata > Colubridae > Pituophis > Pituophis catenifer. The sequence goes on along the minus strand of NW_027256898.1, from coordinate 9,487,412 downwards.
CAGCCCGTTTTCACTCCCAGGAGCCTAGGGAGGCCTACTAGGCCCAAAACGGGGCGTGAGGGGGGAGTGCACCCCCCACAGCCCGTTTTCGCTCCCAGGAGCCTAGGGAGGCCTACTAGGCCCAAAACGGGGTGTGAGGGGGGGTACTAGGCCCAAAACGGGGCGTGAGGGGGGCAGTGCGTCCCCCACAGCCTGTTATCGCTCCCAGAGGACTGCAGGGAGTCCTACTAGGCCCAAAACGGGGCGTGGGGGGGCAATGCACCCCCCACAGCCCGTTTTCGCTCCCAGGAGCATAGGGAGGCCTACTAGGCCCAAAATGGGGCGTGAGGGGGGGCAGTGCGCCTCCCACAGCCTGTTATCACTCCCAGGAGACTGCAGGGAGGCCTACTAGGCCCAAAATGGGGCGTGGGGGGGGGCAGTGCACCCCCCCACAGCCCATTTTTGCTCCCAGGAGCCTAGGGAGGCCTACTAGGCCCAAAACGGGGCTTGAGGGGGGGTACTAGGCCCAAAACGGGGCGTGAGGGGGGCAGTGCGACCCCCACAGCCCGTTTTCGCTCCCAGGAGACTGCAGGGAGGCCTACTAGGCCCAAAATGAGGTATGGCGGGACAGTACGTTCCCCCCATGGCCCTTTTTTGCTCCCAGGGGGATGCAGAAGGCCGAGTGCTGCCTGTCCCAACCCCTGGCCACGCCCGCCATGGCCAACCCAGCCAGTCATTAGGGCAGAGAACCAGTTTTTAAATTGTTCGAATCCCACCACTGGATGGGCAGGAATTCAACCTGCTATGGGACCGAGAATTTTGGCTTCTAAAACATGGCTGGATTTAGTGGATCCAAGCAATAACCAACCCCAACGGTTCCCACCAAGAAAAAGAGCTTGGGTGCCCCTTACCCCACAGCCCTGTCCCCCTAAAAGCTTGTAGTAGTGTGTGAAAATGTGGGGGCACTTCTCCCAACGGTGTCCCCTTCAGCATCAGATCCAGGAGGATCAAAAGCCCAGCTGCAAAGGAAAGAAATTCCCCCTTTTCCCCCAAAAACGCAACCAGATTCATGGCAGAGAGATATGGCCGTTTTCAAGAGATCGCGCTCCAGGGGTGGGGGGTGGGGGGGGGATGCGAGGAGAACCGCTTGAAGACGCTTTCTCGAGTAGCTTCCGTGTGCGTTGTAGGGATCGTGTCCTGCACACCGGCGACGCAAGTCGCGACTCAACCTCGTCTTGAGTGAGAAAAAAAAGAGGGGAGAAATGATCTGGGCACCACGAGCTCAAGGCCAAAAGCATGGGTTAGATAGATGACTTGCTTAGTGTCCTCCAGAAATTCTGGACTACAACTCCCATCCCAGAGCCTTTCCTGGCTGGTGCGATGGAAACCAAAATCGAAGACCTCCGAGGACCCCAAACCTGTTCTGATAAACGTTCATAATACTGCTGAACAAGGTTTCTTCTCAGTATATATATATATATCTTTATATATACGGGAAAAGTCCCTTCCCATGTTCCTAGGTGGCACACGGCAAGAAAATCCACGTTTCTTCTGCTCAGTTTTGAGCAAGGATCTCAGAGCAAAGGGAAGGAAGATGCATTCCATTCCTGTCGGCAACCTCCCCAAACTTTCACCATCCCCAAATCTGGAACGGGCAGAATCTCCACCAGGGAATTAAAAAGAGTTCTCTTCGGAAAGCTGGCGATGGTGACTCCATCTTGGCAGGAGTCCGTTCTCCAACCGGCCTCTTCTCTTCTTCATCCTTCCGATTCCAAAATCCAGACGCCGTCCGTCTGTCCGTCCATCCATCCGTCCATCCGCGTACCCCCCCCCCCCCACTAGCCCAGCTTCCTGTCCTCTCCCTTGGATTCTGCGCCTCGTTTTCCCTTTTCTTCCACATCGGAACAGGATGGAGGTTTGAGAGAGGAAAGAGAAAGAGAGAGAGAGAGAGAGAGAGAGAAAGAAGCGGAGAGAGAAAATGGAGGAGGTGGGAGCTTCTGGTGGAAGTTCAGTCGTTTTTAGGGTGTTCATGGGGATTGGTGCCTTCAGGGACCTGGATGAAGGAGTCTTCTCTGAGGTACTCGCTCGGCGGGCCCAGATCGCACGCCTGGCAGCTGCACTGCAAGATTTTTTCCACCAATTTTTCCACCCGGGAGTCATTGGGACAATCCAACGATACCTGGGAAAGAGAGGAGCAGATAGGAGGCAGGATGAGGAGACGCACAGCAGCCTCAAGGATCCCCGTCGTTGGGAATGGGCTCGCAAAAGGAAGGAGCCCCCCCCTTTGTTTCCTAGGAGGTGCCGCAAACCTGACTTTATAAGCACTGGATTCTCCTCAGCAAAATTCGGATTCATTTTTTTTTTTTTTGCTTCTCCTTGATCTACCCTAGCCGGGATTTTCCTATGCCCCTTAGCGCACGCCCCGACCACTCACCCTCTGTGCATCCGTAAAGGGAAGGACTGTGGATTGCAAACGGGCATGGTGCCCACGCAACCTTCGTGCAATCCACACCCTTAGAAAGGAAACGACTAGCATCTGTGCTAGTCGTTCCCGACTCTAGGGGGCGGTGCGCATCTCCGTTTCGAAGCCGCTATCCGAAGACGTCTCCATGGTCATGTGGCCAGCATGACTCAATGCCAAAGGCACACGGAACGCTGTTACCTTCCCACCAAAGGTGGTCCCTATTTTTCTACTTGCATTTTTTTTAACGTACTTTCCAACTGCTAGGTTGGCAGAAGCTGGGACAAGTCACGGGAGCTCACCCCCGTTATGCAGCGCTCGGGATTCGAACCGCTGAACTGCCGACCTTTCGATCGACAAGCTCAACGTCTTAGCCACTGAGCCACCGCGTCCCTTATCCCAGGGTCAAACGCAGAAACTCACAATTTGCCACTGGATGCTGGAGGGCATGCAAGAATCGCAATGCACCAGGGACTCCGTCGACTGCGGCAAAGTGTTGGGGACGCTGTAGCTGAAGCACTGGCCCATGCAGGCTCTGGGAGAGGAGGAAGAAGGAATTAGGAAATATACATTTTGGTGGAACTTGGTGTCCCAGGGTCTGCCTGATGCCCACCCAGGGGGTGGGGGCATTTGGAGGGGAAGCTTTGGCACGGCACAGAAGGAAGAGCTCCAACTCTTCTACTTTTTCAAAGATTCCAGGCACCATCAGACCAGGGGTGAAATGTAAAATTTGTTACTACCGGTTCTGTGGGCGTGGCTTGGTGGTGGGGTAATGTGACTGGGTGGGCATGGCTAACTTTTTTTTTTTTAACTTTTCAAAGCATTTTTTTCTAATGCTTTGAAAAGCCTCTGACGATCCCAGCTGAGCCGTGCGATCATCAGAGGCTTTTTTTTTTTTTTACTTTTAAAAGCACTTTTTTCTTCGGAAGAGGTTGTAGAAAAAATGCTTTTAAAAGTAAAACAAAAAAGCCTCTGATGATCGTGCGGCTCAGCTGGGCATGGTGGGGGGGGGCACAGGGATTTTTGCTACCACCCGCCGCCATCGTTACTGGATTGGGCGATCCGGTCCGAACCGGGAGCATTTCACCCCTGCACCAGACCCCCAGCACCAGTGGGCTAATGTGGGTGTCCTTCCCAAGGAAAGCCCACGGCAACAGGAATTGCCATCCAAATTTAAATAGAATCCACTGCCCCAGATGTCGTCATAGGCGATCAGAAGCTCAGCGCACGTGTGATCACGTTGCAAACCGGTAGTAAAGATAAGTATAATCCACCCCTGACACATATATATTATACAGCACACACACACAGATAGTGGAAAAAGGAAACTTGAGTGTTTACAAGGTCGATACGGTATGGAACAAAACTGTGACCGAATCTGGATGTTCTGCTTCGGGTACCACGAAAGTGCCCCCCCTTCCCGGAAGGCAGCAAGGAAAACAGGCAGTGAAGGGGATGTTGTAGCATCCCAGGCAATCCTGCGGGGACCCTGCTTAAGCATCGCTTATGTGCCAAATCCTGGATAGGAAGGAGCGAACTCCCAATGATCTTTTCTGCCGTCCTCACCACTCTCTGCACTGCCTTCCTGTCCGAAGCAGCGAAGTTTCCAAAATCAGACTAATACAATACGACAGTATGCTCTCAATCATCCCTCTACAGCAGGGGTGTCAAACTTGTGTCATCACGGCGGTGTCGCGTGACATATTGGGACTCTTCCTCACTTTGCTAAACTTGCCATGGGCGTGGCCAGTGCGTGACGCATCCGGCCTGCGGGCCACATGCTCGATAGCCCTGCTCTATAGAAAGTGGTGAGGACTGGAAGGAGGAAGCTGTATTTTTTTTTTCAGATGATGCAGAAAACGCATGTGGCGCTGTGCCCGCTTCGTTGTTGTCTCGCTGTTGCTAAAAACCGACAATTGTGAGTCCCTAACAATGCAAAAGAAGCAACGTCTGACCGCCAGGCCTTAAAAGAGACGGCGGAATCATTTGGCTGAGTTAGGACCATTACCTGTTTTGGATGGATTTTGAATTGCATCCATTGTGTCCGATAATCTGGGTGATGTTCTTGGCCTCACACCAGGCGTTCTTGTCCGGAAATAGAGCGAGTTTGTTAATATGAGACGGGGCGGCTAAGCTCAGGCAGGGGAAGAACGCGCTCAGCAGAAGTCTTAGCATCGTGGCTTGCACCAGCGGAAACCTAGAAGTGGGTTCAAACACACTTTTTAATTGGTTGGAAAAGAACATTTTTTTTCACCCCCCCTCTGTCTCGCTCTCCGCCAGTTCCTGTCTCAAAATTTGCAGGCTATACACATAAGACTTAACGACCACAATTGAGCCCAACATTTCTGTTGCTAAGCGAGACGTTTCTTAAGTGAGCTGTGCCCCATTTTAAGACCTTTCTTGCCACAGTCCTTAAGCGAATCACTGCATTTCTTAAGTTAGAGCAAACTTAAGGTCGTTAAGCTTGCTCACATTTGCGAACTGGTAGCAAAGGTAAGTGAATATTACCTTTGCACCTAACCCCTGGGACCGGGTGAAATGCTCCTGGTTCGGACCGGATCACCTGATCTGGTAGCGATGGAGGTGGGTGGTTCGGAGAACCGGTAGCAAAAATCCCTGCCCCTCTCCCCATGCCCAGCTGAGCTGCACAATCATCAGAGGCTTTTTTTTTTACTTTTAAAAGCATTTTTTCTACAACCTCTTCGGCCAAAAAAATGCTTTTAAAAGTAAAAAAAAAAAAACCTCTGATGATCGCGCGGCTCAGCTGGGATCATCAGAGGCTTTTAAAAGAAAAAAAAAGCCTCTGCTGATCAGGCAACTCAGCTGGGATCGTCAGAGGCATTTAAAAGAAAAAAACCCTTTTTTTTTCTTTTAAAAGCCTCTGACGATCCCAGCTGAGTTGCCTGATCGTCAGAGGCATTTAAAAGAAAAAAAGCCTCTGACGATCAGGCAACTCAGCTGGGATCGTCAGAGCCTTTTGAAAGCATTTTTTTACAACCTCTTCATCGAAGAAGTTGTAGAAAATATGGTTTTAAAAGTAAAAAAAAAAAAATTGGCCATGCCCACCCAGTCACATTAACACCCCCCCCCCAAAGCCATGCCCACCGAACCAGTAGTAACAAATTTTAGATTTCACCACTGCCTGGGACGCTGCGACCATCATAAATATGATGGTCGCAAATAAATACTGGGTCTGGTGGCTCAGCAGACTGATAGCACTGTGATTAACACCAGCTGTCTGCAATTACTGTAAGTTCGAATCTCACCAGGCTCAAGGTTGACTCAGCCTTCCATCCTTTCTAAGGTGGGTAAATTGAGGACCCAGTTTGTGGGGGCAATAAGCTGACTTTGTATAAAATATACAAAAGTATGAAGGCTATTGCTTAACGCACTGTAAGCTGCCCTGAGTCTCCAGAGAAGGGCGGCATGTAAATCAAATTAAAAAAAAATATATGATTCAGTTGCCAAGCATCCAAATTTTGATCCCATGCCCACGCGAATGTTGTAACTTTGAATGATCACTCAAGGAACTGTTGTAAGGTTGTGAGGACCCGGATTGTGGGGGAAATAAGCTGATTTTGTATAAAAAAGAACACCGCTTAGGGCAGGGCCGAAAGCCCTACTAAGCCGGTATATACTAAAAGTATGAAGGCTATTGCTTAATGCATTGTAAGCCGCCCTGAGTCTCCGGAGAAGGGCGGCATATAAATCAAACCAACCAACCAATCAATCAATCAATAAATAAATAAATCGAGGACTACCTGTATAAAAAAAAACCCCACCAAACCTAAAGACTATTCTATTTCTTTTTTTAAATCCTTCCAAGAGGTTAAAGAGAGATTCTTCAGCCTCTTGTCGAGAACTGGAATTGTTAAAAAAAAAAAGAAGATTGCAGTCCCTAATGAGTTTGCATTTCTGCATCTGAAGGCATTCTGCATACATCAAACACTTTATTATCTAGCAGCTTATCTAGGAATAAAGAAGCACCTCCTGAAGTAGTGTAAACAAAATAGATGCAATACAAAGAAAATTGCATTTAAAAAAAAATAAAACAATAGACTAATTAGTTGGTGTTTTTTTTTAAATGGAAGGGTGTTATGTAGCTTTTTTTGCAGGCAGGTGGAATTTTATAAGGAAACCACAACAAATCGTTCCAAGAAAGGGTTTAGAAGAGCAGAAGTGTGATTGAAAGAGAATTTTACACTATAATTCAAAATTCTTATACATAGCTAAGCGGGGGAAAAAGACTGCAATGTAGCATATGGCCAGCAGGGGTCACTGCTAGGAAAGGCAAATTGATAAATCTAGTTTTATGGATTTTTTGCAAAGTTTGCTTTTAAAAAAAAATAAAGATAAAACAAAAGTTAAAACTACAAATTCTGTGTTGTCTTCCTGGAAATATCCATGTTGTTTTCTCGGCAAAAATATTTTGTAAGGTTTGACTTCCCAAACTACATTGTCGAGATTTCCTGGTGGTGACTTGTCCAAGGAAAAAAACATCGGCCATGCCCTTCCTTTAGCAACTTGTTCTGGGTCTGTGAACATTTTTCCACTGTGATCTAAATGTTTCATTTCCAAAACTGGGAAGTTGGTAAGCGACACAGGGCTGCCCTAACCATTAGAGAGAAATTGGGTTTCTAAACCAAAGATGTCATCTGCGTTTTATCCTTAGGTGGGGTAAAATATTTCCAAACCTTTTCACCACCCCCTGCTATTATTTGACATTATTTCCAATGGTCTGGTCATGACAAGACTCTAAAAAGTTTTGAAAAAAAGACTTAAGCAAGATTGTTTGAGTGTCGTTATTTGTTTGGGACAATTGCCCACAGAATGGGGGTTGCTGATTTAAGGCAATTGAATGGTATAAATATTTTCATATTTTCCTCTAATAGGGTTGTCATTCATGGATGTGGAGCCAAAAAGGATCCAGAACCAGACTAAACCGAGCAAATGATGTTCATCCGGAGAAGGAATTCCGAATTATTTCAGATAACCTAGGTGAGTTAGGCAATTTATAATGCAGCCTGTGAAAACTTGATGCATTTTAATAAAAGGAAAGGCTCTAGCAAACTCTTTCCAGGGTGAAGCTGTAAAATTGAGCTGATCCGTATTGGACTGATCTAGTGAGAAAAAAAAATTTTTGGTTTGAATGGTGGAGCACAAAGAAATGGGCAAAGATTTGGGGTAGAAATAGAGATTTGCACGAAGCATCCCTGGAGGAAGACTGGATAAATGCTTTTAAGAAAAAACATGGGGATGATGAATGTCTCTGTGAGGTGACCAGGAACTGAGCTTATCTCAAGGTAGGCTCTAATTTAATTTATATAAAGAGAAAGAAAATTCCCCTAGTAGCAAAAATCCTGGGGAAACAAAGGCAGTCTGTCTCATTGGCTTGCAAATGAGTGTGATTTCAGGAAATCAAACAAGAAATCAAACAAGAACAATTTGCCTCCAGAAGTTGTGAATTCTCCAACACTGGAAATTTTTAAGAAGATGTTGGATAACCATTTGTCTGAAGTGGTGTAGGGTTTCCTGCCTGGGCAGGGGGTTGGACTAGAAGACCTCCAAGGTACCTTCCAATTCTTTATTCTGTTCTGTTCTGTTCTGTTCTGTTCTGTTCTGTTCTGTTCTGTTCTGTTCTATTCTATTCTATTCTATTCTATTCTATTCTATTCTACTTTACTCTATTCTACTCTTCATTCCACTATTCTATTCTATTCTATTCTATTCTCTTCTATTCTTCATTCCTCTGTTCTGTTCTGTTCTGTTCTGTTCTGTTCTGTTCTTCATTCCTCTATTCTATTCTATTCTATTCTATTCTATTCTATTCTATTCTATTCTATTCTATTCTATTCTATTCTTATTCCTTGTTCTATTCTGTTCTATTCATTCCATTCCATATTTTCTATTCTATTCTATTCTATTCTATTCTATTCTATTCTATTCTATTCTATTCTATTCTATTCTATTCTATTCTATTCTTTCTATTCTTCTTCAATCCATTCCATTCCATATTTTCTATTCTATTCTATTCTAAGATGGCTTAACAGAAGATGATAAACAGGTAGACAGACCGACTCGTGCATGTATATGTCTAAAGTCTTCCTTTGGATAATAACTCGCCTCTAATACGCAATAATAATTGCGTGCCGCAATTACGGTGGAATAAATACCATCGACCTGGAGTCCATCCCCCTGCGGTGAACCCATTCAGCATATTTACATCTTTTTAATTTATTGCTCAGTCCTTCCCGATCCTTTGGAAAAGACGTAACTCTACTTTGGGAGTTGAGCAAGGTCGGCTCCTCCTCGAGGGTGAGAGGACGAGGGCGGCCTGCCAAGCAAAAACCAAAATTAGGGCAAAGATGAAAGGTGCCAACAGGGAAGGCAAAGCAGTGGCAGAAAATTTCGTAGCATAATCCAGAGTGACTGGAATCGTTCTATAGAAGCGTTTTGCTTCGCTTTTGGAAGAAAGGGGGGAAAAAAATGCGCAGCCATGCCGGATTTGTTAACTCGGTGGGAAATAAGAAGGATTCACGCACCAACGCACATCGTTTGTTGGTGACTTTGCACCAATCTTCTTAGGTGTGCAAATCTAGAGAAGAACCGAGCCCTTTCTCTTTCTTTCTCTAGGTAAGACAGACTGGAGAAAAAAAAAAAAACCTTCATCTTTGCAGAGATGCTGTTAGCATCCAGAGTTCAAATCGCTTTCTGTCTCGCAATTTGAAGGTGCAATTATCTCGTTTTGGGCATTGGGCTGAGGATGATGGTCTTGGATGCCATCAGAAAGACACAGGATTTTTTTTTTAAAACAGGCCGTCCTATTTTGCCCTTTCCCGATCCTTTGCTTTTTTTAAAAAAATAAACATTTTAGTGAATAGCCCAGCCGAGGGGGGAGAAAAATGCTAAAGTTCTAGTTTCCGAACAAAAGGATTCTTTTTTTTTCTTTTATTAGAAAAAGGAGACAAAAAGACAGCAGGTGGGACCCAGTTAAACTGTTGAAAAAAGAACGGTGCAGCTTTTATTTCAAGAAAACCAAGCTAAAGTGACATCCAAAGAAGAATTGGGAACAGTTATAAATTTAAAAGCCAGGTCACCTTTGTCCCCTTAGCGGACAAATAAAACTACAGACAAATCTTCCGTCTTTGCAACAAATGAACTTCCAAAACATAAATTCTATTGATCCCCCAAATTAATGATTTTTTTCCCCACAGAGACATTGCAGGACCAACTGCATTATTACAATAATGTAGATTATTATTATTACAAAAAAATAAAATAAAATTATGCAGGTAAATAAGACAGGTAGCAGTAAGGGCAGATATTCCACTCCTTCGGTGGTAGGTGATGAGGAGGGAGCATTTATTTATGTATTTTCAGTATTTACCGTGTTTCCCCAAAAATAAGATCCTGTTTTATATTTATTTGAATCTCGAAATAAGCGCTTGGCCTTATTTTCGGGGAGGTCTTATTATTTTGGGGCTCGTGGAGCAAGACGGGGCCCCTCTTGCTGTCTTACTTGATTTCCAGCTCTGTGTTTAAATATTTTTGGGGAGGGCTTATTTTCGGGAGGGGGGGAAGGCTTATTTTAACGCATGTGTTCAAAAGCCCGATTGGGCTTATTATCAGGGGATGTTTTATTTTCGGGGAAACAGGGTATTTATTTATTTATTTCTAGCATGTATGATCTGCCTTAAAGGACTCTGTGTGGCATGCAACATCTCATCACGCCAAGAACACAAAAAAAAAAAAAAAAAATCAGAATTAAATCCTAATTGTGCTTTAAAAAGCCACCAAAAAGCAAAGATATAACCCTTCTCCCATCCTAAAAGGGATGGCAGCCACTATTAGCCAGGTGAATCCAAAACCACCTGGGAATAAAAAACAGTTTTACCGCCTGAAAGAGCGTGCCTGAAAAGATTTATAAACTGCTGACATGAGATGTTAGATCTGTTGGTCTGTTGACCAGGACCACAATGATGCTCAGAGATCCGGAGGCAAACTTAGAAAAAAAAAGAGTGTTTTGCTCGCTTCTAACTTGATTTGCACCTCCAGGAAACTTTAAGAGACTCAAAAACCACCATTGTGCGAGGGTAACCTCTTGCCATCGTGGCTATTTCTGGAGAAAGTGGTCTCTTTCCTCCCAAACCAGGATCACAAGAGGAGTAGCAATCATGGTTAGCCTCAGAAGGAAAGGGAAACCCACAAGTCGCCTTTGGAGAAACCAAGGCAGGGGGGAAATGTAAAATTTGTTACTACCGGTTCTGTGGGTATGGCTTGGTGGTGGTGGGGTAATGCGACTGGGTGGGTGTGGCCAACTTAAAAAAAAAAAACTTTTCAAAGCATTTTTTCTAATGCTTTGAAAAGCCTCTGCAGATCAGGCAACTCAGCTGGGATCGTCAGAGGCTTTTCAAAGCATTTTTTTTAACCACCTCTTCAGCCAAGAGGTTGCCGAAAAAAAATGCTTTGGAAACCTCTGACGATCCCAGCCGAGCCGTGCGATCATCAGAGGCTTTTTTTTTTTACTTTTAAAAGCATTTTTTCCTCGGAAGAGATTGTAGAAAAAATGCTTTTAAAAGTAAAAAAAAAAAGCCTCTGATGATCGTGTGGCTCAGCTGGTCATGGTGGGGAGGGGGGGCAGGGATTTTTGCTACCGGTTCTCCGAACCACCCGCCTCCATCGCTACCGGATCGGGCGATCCGGTCCGAACCAGGAGCATTTCACCCCTGGACCAAGGGGTGTGGAAGGAACCAAGCTAACCAGGTTTTTAGCCGCCCAGTTTTCCCATTCTAGATCCTGGGAGTGGAGCAGGGAACATCGGATGTTCCCAACCAGCTTTCCTCTCCAAGTCCTAACTTGGCCTAATCTGGTTTGGCTTCTCAGAGGGAGACAAGACGGGGCAGGTTTTCAGATTGAAAAACCCAAATCATTAAAGAGCGAAAGCAAGAGTTCCGCTTTAGTCGAAAAGCAAAAGGTATCGGAGCTTTTAATCATCCAGAAAAAAAGGGGGTGGTTAAAAGAAATCAGGAATTGTAATTGTAAATGAGGATGTAGTAATGTGTGTGTGTGGAGAGGGAGACATTTTAGAAGCCCCCTCCCCTCCCGCCAAGTATTAAGAATCTGCTTAAAAGCTTCGCTTTTAAAGAATTTCTGCTTTCCCTTCTGAATGTCTACTACTTTAAATTAATTTTAAATCTTGATTTAAAAGGTTTTGTTGTCCCCTTTTAAGAGGCAGGATACAGAAGGAGGAAAAAACAAAGTAGAACCTTCCTATCCAGGAGTAGTCTACCTCCCGCAAACAATTCAGCACCCAATGCTGGAAGAGCAAAGTATAAAAGTATAATACGTTGTGTTATTAGGTTGGTTTCAAACCACGGAATGATTTTAAATTGGAGGGGGGGGTTCCCCCGTCCTGTATTTTTATTTTATTTTTTTAAACCGACTTCATGGATAGCTTCGTTCACTTGTTTGGTCCAACTTGTCTTTTTCTCAATTTTAAGGGGGGGGGGGGAGAAACTGTGACTGAGCATTATTTGATCCGATTCTCTTTAAGTGGATAATAATAATAACAGCCGCTGCGCAAAATGGCCCGGGAGATGTTATAATATTAAGGGTGTCTAATCTCTAATAAAGCGAATTGGACGGTCCAACTAATTAGAATCACTGTAAAACAAATACGGAGTTTAATTTCACCCCTTAAGGCAGCCCAAATAAATGTCATTTTTAACAGAGGTAATAATAGGTTTTTTTTTTTTTTAAAAAAAAAGTCCCTTTGGGTAACCGCAAAATTGTTTTGTTTTTTTTAAATGCATGCAAGGTTTTAACTTCATTTTTTTTTTTTTAAACAGTAAGAAGACAAGTTTGTCTCCTGGTTGTTGAAAGGCAATGTTTTTTCCCTCTGGTATTCAAAGTCAGGCCCAAATTAATACATTTCAGATCCTTCTTTTTCATTCTGAAGCAGCGGTAAGGGGGAGAGAGAGAGAGAGAGAGAGAGAGAGAGGATTGGAAGATGTTCCTAAAAACATTTCCAGCCTGGGATTTTTCACGGATTTTTTTTGTTGTTGAGCAGAGAAAGGATCCGAGGAAAGACAGATGGAAATATTTTAATGGCTGCAAAAAAAAAAACCCCAGTTCCCTCCAGCACGTTTCTCATCTGCAACTGATTTATTTGCGAAGGTTTCTCCTCTTTCAAGCCATCCATCACAGGGGAGGATGAGAGGGAAGAAAGTGTATGGATGGAGGGGAGCATTTTAAAAATATCTGGTCTTGATGAGTGGCGAAGAGACTGCAGGTTTGCTCCCCCCTTTCACCCAACCCCTTGGAAAGTGGATGGGGGTGGGTGTGAAGGAGAATTATTATTACCTTATGGACTAGCATCTTTGAGCTTTTGCTGTCTGGCGCAGGGGGAAATAATTTTGAAATCGCTAGCGACCCACTCACCCCTTCCAACATAAATCTTTTGGAATTGCTGGTACAATTTATAGCTAAAAGGAGGGGAAAAAAGTACATTATTTCTTTGGCATGGATGCATCTCCGGTCCGCCCAGGTGTCTCCATCTGTGACTGCTCTTTGCCCGCCTTTCTAGGCGGATCTCTGAAGATAACTTTGTTCCCATGATTGACACCCCAAATAAGCACACCCATCTTCCAGCAGAAAAAAAACAAGGTGTGCAAATGTTTACGGCAAAGAAGTCGCGAATCAAACTTCACCTTTTTTTCCCCCCCCCAGAGACAAAACCGATCGTGATCACTATTGTTGCAGGATTCCCTCCGAAACACAAAAATGAATTTTTGAAATGCAGAGAAGGTGCTGACTGGCCGCATCTCCCTTTGGCCGTGCAATGTGGAATTTCACATTTGTTTCCTTTTAAAGTTTGGAAGCGCGTAAGCCGAAGGATATGAACCGCATCAGGCTTGTGTTCGTGGACCTGTGTATATTACCAAGCAGGCGGCTGAGTCCACAAAACAGGTTGAAGCATTTACTGCAGACCCCAAATAGTGGCCAAATAGAATAGAATAGAATAGAATTCTTTATTGGCCAAGTGTGATTAGACACACAAGGAATTTGTCTTTGGTGCAGAAGCTCTCGGTGTACATAAAAGAAAAGATACGTTCGTCAAGAATCATAAGGTACAACACTTAATGATAGGCATAGGGTACAAATAAGCAGTGACATCTTCCACTTAAGGATTCAAGGGGGGGAAAAAAAGAGAGAGAAAAACATCTTTTCAGATTATCAGGAAAGGAAAAAAATCAGACCTTTCCCCCCCGACGTACCCTATGATAAGTCAAATTTAGCGCAAAGTGTGGCCCTAGACTTCAGCCAGTGAAACCCCGCAGAACAGTTTGTAAACCTGGAAAAGGCGGATGGAAAACGATTTTTAAAATCGACTCACCTTCTGGAACAAGAGTTTGATCCCGTAGGCAGCAGCCAAAGATTAAAACAGGGTTATTATTCAACCAAGTCCACAGGAGCGGCAGAAAAAATCCAGGTTGAAATCCGTGTCTAATAAAACCTCTGACAAGTTATGTCTGCCAGAGCATCCCAGGATAAGGAAAACCCCGGAAAAAAAAAAAGGGTAGAGAGGAAGAAGGGAGACAATTAAGCATCTGAACCTCAAGAAAAAACTTATAATTTTCCGTGTTCAAATTTGCAGAGAGATCCAGAGACTTCCAGTCGATTGCAAGTTATTTCTCCGGGACCAACTGAAATCCAGCAGCAGGAGAGAAAAAAAAAAGTTGAAATAATTGTCCCAAAGATCCAGAAACGGACACGAAAAATCACAAAACTCCTGCAGACTGGAGCAGCGGAGGTGGAAGGGGAAAAGTTAGGTTCTTAGAGCGAAACAGAGGCATAGCCCTTCCTGCCCAGGGAAAATCCGTTCAGAATCTGCGGCTTCCCCGAAGTTTCCGCAACATCTTAAGGCAGAGTTTAAATCGGTTAGCCCATCCCTCAAGAGGAGGATGCAAGGACTGGCTTATAAATCAGCCTCATTTCTCCTCCTCCTCCTCCTCCTCCTCTGTATTTCAGCTCTTCTGGCTCCTGTCAGTTCAGGAGGAGGAGAGAAAAAAAGAGAATTTTTAGAAGCATTTTGAATAGAGCAAGAAAGAGGATTAGGGGACTGGAGGCTAAAACATATATGAAGAACGGTTGCAGGAACTGGGTATGTCTACTTTAATGAAGAGGAGGACTAGGGGAGACATGATAGCAGTCTTCCAATATCGCAGGGGCTGCCCCAAAGAAGAGGGAGTCAAGCTATTCTCCAAAGCCCCTGAAGGCAGGACAAGAAGAAATGGATGAAAACTAATCAAGGAGAGAAGCAACTTAGAAGTAAGGAGAAATTTCCTGACAGTTAGAACAATTAATCCGTGGAACAACTTGCCTCCAGAAGTTGTGAATGCTCCAACACTGGAAGTTTTTAAGAAGATGTTGGATAACCATTTGTCTGAAGTGGTGGAGGGTTTCCTGCCTAAGCAGGGGGTTGGACTAGAAGACCTCCAAGGTCCCTTCCAACTTTGTTATTCTATTCTGTTCTGTTCTGTTCTGTTCCATTCCATATTTTCTATTCTATTCTATTCTATTCTATTCTATTCTATTCTATTCTATTCTATTCTATTCTATTCTATTCTATATTCTGAGAGAGGCAAGAATGAGCAAGTTTGGGAGAAGAGAGGAGGAAAAAAATAATGAAAAGTCTCCTTTGCTGGATTTTGCACCCTCAAATACTTCGCAACTTGTGGCTGGAGTGGGGAGGGGGTGTCAGCCTTATGGAGAACTCCAGGTTTAGATGCAATTGTCTTTCTTTCTTTCTTTCTTTCTTTCTTTCTTTCTTTCTTTCTTTCTTTCTTTCTCTCTCTCTCTCTCTCTTTCTCTCTCTCTCTCTCTTTCTTTCTTTCCTTCCTTCCTTTTCTTTTCCTTCCTTCCTTCCTTCCTTCCTTCCTTCCTTCCTTCCTTCCTTCCTTCCTTTCCTTCTTCTTTCTTTCTTTCTTTCTTTCTTTCTTTCTTTCTTTCTTTCTTTCTTTCTTTCTTTCTTTCTTTCTTTCTTTCTTCTTTCTTTTTCTTTCTTTCTTTCTTTCTTTTTGGCTTTGGATCCTGGATGTGGTTGTTGCAGGGATGCTTAGCTGGGCTCTGCCTTGGTGGTGTTCCCCCTTGGATGAAAAGATTCAGCTCTGGAAACCTGGAGAGGCTGGTGCTGCCCACAGCGCCAGAGGTATCAACGGGATCTGTTGGGCACACCGGTTCGAAATTTCGTTTCAAGGATGCGTGGGGGCGGTTTGCCCCTTCTAGGAAATCGCCTCTCCTCCTTCAGCGAAACCTCCAAAGATCGAAGCAGTCTATCAGACTGCACCCGTGGTTGAGGGAATGGCACGGCACGCTTCCTTCCCGGTGCCCTGCTCCTGGGGAGATACCCGGGGGGGTGCCAGGGGGAATCGACCGAAGGCAGAGCGGGTTGGGCATTGGGAGTGGGCACCGTGTAGGTGGGAAAACCTGTTTTAGCTCAGTCGGCGGATGCCACGGGCTTGGCAGCTTCGCTTCTCGGCTCTGGTTGAGCGCCAAAGAGGGAACATGTCGAGACAAGGCCAGAGACCCGCGTGGGAGGAAACGTCTCGGGCATCCATCTGTGCTTCGAACCCACACCTGGGTTCTTGGGAAAGGAGTGAGGGGGGCCCCCTCCTCCCCTGCCACCCGGATTGCATCCTGCTCCCTGCGCCCTGGGGCATTCTTCTCCAAGCAGCCGTGCCAGTTTCTGCCACCACCACCACCCTCCTCCGTAATGAAGACGAGATTGCACAAAGGGAGCCTGGCTGGCATGTGTGAACTCTGGCAGGGGTTGCGGAGAACATCTGGGATGGTTCTTTGGAATGCAGCTGGACGGCAGGGGGCAGATCTGGCTTCCTGAGGCCCCGAATCTAAAAAACCTCAGCTGCTTCCTCTTTTTTTTTTTCGGATATCAGCTTTCGTCCCTTTTTTTTCACTTTTTTTTTTTTTTAATTTTGAAAAGAAGGTTAAGGAAAAAAAAAAGAAGAGAATTTGTGGAGTTTTTTTTTTTTTTCTTTTCACAAGCTGGCACAGAAGGAGCCAAAGAGAGCAGAATAACCGAGCGGGAAGGGACCTTAGAGGTGTTCTAGTCCAACCCCCTGCTCAGAACCAGAAGCACCTTATACCATTTTGGACAAATGGTTGTCCAGGCTCCTCCTTAAAAACCTCCAGGGATGAAGCAACCCACAACTGAAAGACGTGGCTCTTTCATCCAATGGACTGACCCGTCTAAAATTGATAATTTTAATCAATTTTTAAACTGGATTTTAACTTACATTTAAATTTAAATCGTTGAATTTTATTCTTTGTAAGCCGCCCTGAGTCCTTCGGGAGAAGGGTGGCATATAAATTGCATAAATTGCATAAATTGCATAAATTGCATAAATAAATAAATAAATAAACTTCTGGTGGCAAGCTGTTCCACTGGTTAATTGTCCTCACTGTTAGGAAGTTTCTCCTTAATTCCAGGTTGCTTCTCTCCTTGGTTAGTTTCCATCCATTGTTTCTTGTCTTGCCTTCAGGTGCTTTGGAGAATAAGTTGACCCCCCCCTCTTCTTTGTGGCAGCCCCTCAAATACTGGAATACTGCTATCATGTCCCCCCACATCCTTCTTCGAAAGTCATGGCCCTAGAGAAAATGCGTCACAGAGAAGCGGGGGTCAAGCTATTTTCCAAAACACCTGAAGGCCGGACAAGGAATAATGGATGGAAACTGAACAAGGAGAGATTCTTTTTTTTTTTAATTGAAATTTATTATAATACAATACAGTACAATCAATCAGACCGTGTTATTTTTCTACACAGGTTAGATTGAGTCTTCTTTTACTTTTCATTGTAATATAACGTCATTTACATATGCATCTTAAGATTTATGTTAACTTTTATCTATTCTTTATTCTGTTATCAATCCACCTGTACCAGTCATCCCACACCGTATAATATTCTGAGTCTTTTTTCTCATTTAATTCTAACGTTAATTTGTTCATTTCGGCACATTCTAGAACCTTCTGAATAATATGTTCCTCTGGTGGTGTGTCCTTTCCTTTCCAATATTGGGCGTAAATCTATTCTTGCTGCAATGAGAATATGTATGATTAGATATCTTCCCCCCCCCCCCCCGATATTTCGTCTTTAGTATTCCCAAGAGAAATGTTTCAGGTATCAATTCGATTTTTTCATTGGTTGATTCTTGTAGCCAATTTTGAATTTTTCTCCAATGCCTCATCGCTTCGGGACAGGACCACCACATGTGAAAGAAGGTACCTTGGTGACAGTAGAGATTCAACCTGGAAATAAGGAGGAATTTTTTGACAGTGAGAACAATCAATCGATGGAACAGAAGCTGCCTTCGGAAGTTGTGGGAGCTTCATCCCTGGAGGCTTTCAAGAAGAGACTGGACTGCCATCGGTCAGAAATGGCGTAGGGTCTTCTGCTTGGGTGGGAGGAGGAGGTTTGGCAAGAAGTAAGGGATTGTAAGGCAAGAAGGAGGACCTCTACAAGTAGAAATAAATAAAACCCAAGTGGGAATTGAGCCTGCCAATCCAGGAGTAGTCTACCTGAGTCACAAAAAAGAGGAGAGAGATTTTGCACCGATGGTCTACCGGGGTGTGGGTGGGTGAGTGGGGGGGCTTTCCTTCTGCACAGCTACAGGGCTGGTTTTCTAGAGCTCTTAAAACAGGCAGAATAACTCAAACCAGCGAGATTTAAGCAAGAAAGCCAAATCGCAAACTGGCAGTGAAGCACGGCACTCACAGCAGAACTGTGAGTAAATGATGTTTGATCTGACTCCCGTTTACGAGCACCCCACCACACGGGGGTGGGGAAGGGAGGATGGTTACTCCGTCGACATGTGGCCGATGCTTTTTTTTCCCCCCAGCTTGAATCTGGGGAGAAGCCTCTGGCCTTGAGGCATTTAGGACGGGGGTAAAGAAGCCAGCTGGGGGTACCCAGAGGGCAGAAGAGGTGCCCACCATGTCACTGCCCGTTGCCTGCCATCAGCTGCCCACTCTGGCGGCAGCCCAAAAAGCCAATGCAATCCTAAATTGCATTAACAGAGGGATACAATCAAGATCGAGGGAGATACTAATACCACCCTATAAAGCCTTAGTAAGACCACACCTAGAATCCTGCATCCAGTTTTGGTCACCACACTATAAAAAAGATGTTGAGACTCTAGAAAAAGTGCAGAGAAGAGCAACCAAGAGGATTAGGGGACTGGAGGCTAAAACATACAATGAACAGTTGCAGGAACTGGGCATGGCTGGTCTAGTGAAGAGAAGGACCAGGGGAGACAAGACAAGGGCAGTCTTCCAATATTTGAGGGGCTGCCACAGAGAGGAGGAAGGGGGTCAAGCTATTTTCCAAGGCACCTGAAGGCCGGACAAGGAATAATGGATGGAAACTGATCAAGGAGAGATTCAACCTAGAAATAAGGAGAAATTTTCTGACAGCGAGAGCAATCGACCCATGGAAGTTGCCTTCAAAAATGGTCTCCAAGTCTCCAGTGATGAAGCTCCCACAACTTCTGGTGGCAAGCTGTTCCACTGGTTAATGGTCCTCACTGTTTCTCCTTAATTCCAGGTTGCTTCTCTCCTTGATTCACTTCCACCCATGGGTTCTTGTAGTCAGATGAAGAGAGTCGGAAGGGACCTTGGAGGTCATCTAGTCCAACCCACCACCCAAGCAGGAGACCATACACCATTTCTGACAAATGGCAGTCCAGTCTCTTCTTGAAAGCCTCCAGGGATGAAGCTCCATAACTTCCGAAGGCAACCTCTGTTCCGTGGGTTGATTGCTCTCCCTGTCAGGAAATTCCTCCTTATTTCCAGTTTGAATCTCTCCTTGTTCAGTCTCCATCCATTATTCCTTGTCTGGCCTTCGGATGCTTTGGAAAATAGCTTGACCCCCTTCCTCCTCTGGGGCAGCCCCTCAAATATAGGAAGTCTGCTATCATGTGTTCCCTGGTCCTTCTCTTCCCTAGACCAGCCATGCCCAGTTCCTGCAACCGTTCATCGTATATTTTAGCCTCCAGTCCCCTCATCATCTCAGTTGCTCTTCTCTGCACTTTTTCCAGAGTCTCAACATCTTTTTTATAGTGTGGTGACCAAAACTGGATGCAGAATTCTAGGTGTGGTCTTACTAAGGCTTTATAGGGTGGTATTAGTACCTCTCTTGATCTTGATTGTATCCCTCTGTTAATGCAATTTAGGACTGCAGAGCCTGCCACCTGTCACTCATCCATCCAGAACTAACCGGAGACCCAGAGATTAAAAAGGCAGAAATCGGGAGAAAATGCAGTTTGGCCGGAGCGTGCAAACGAAATCAAGGGAGCCTGGGGCTCGGCAGGTCCCCCTTTTATCGTTAAGCAAAAACACGCATCCCAGCACCCCGTTTGGGGGCTTCGGTCTTAAAAGGAGACGGAGGGATGGCAGCCTGCTTTAAAGGAAGAAGAAAGCGGGAAAGAGAAAGAGCGAACGAGAAACCGGTGATCATTTCCAGATGAGCAAGTAGGGACTCAAGTTTTTAACATTCCTTCGGGCACTCGAGCCGAGAGGGGCTGTTTTTTTTCTCCTCTCTCCCTCCTTCCGTGCCTAGAACGGCCTGTTTCGACATCCAGCCGGGCCCTGCCTGCATGCCAAGAGGGAAACAAAGGCCCGGTCAGGTTCCCGTCCCTTTTTATTTGGACGTAGTGTCTCCGCCATGGGTGTCCAGCAATGAAGGCATCCGTGCGCTCCCCCGCACCCCGGCCAGCTCTTCCTGGAAGGGTGCCTGCTCCTAGGACACTGGCAGGGTAGCCCAGAAAACGAAGGATAATAAAGAGCCTTGGTGGCGCAGCAGACTAAAGTGCTGTTAAGTAGCACCAGCTGCCTGCAATTACTGCGAGTTCAAATCTCACCAGGCTCAAGGTTGACTCAGCCTTCCATCCTTTCTAAGGTCGGTAAAATGAGGACCCGGATTGTGGGGGCAATAAGCTGACTTTGTATAAAAAAGAACACCGCTTTGGGGGTGCCCTACTAAGCAGGTATATACAAAAGTATGAAGGATATTGCTTAACGCGTTGTAAGCCGCCCCGAGTCTCCAGAGAGGGGCGGCATATAAATTGAACCAATAATAATAATAATAATAATAATTCAGACATGCCACCTGAACGTCCTCGAAGGGGTGCTGTGTTGAGAATTCTGGGTGGCTTAAGCTAGTCATCCAAAACTCCCTCTGGATAACACCCAACGCTGAGGGACAGAATACCCTGTTTTTCCTGAAAATAAGACTTCCCCTGATAATAAGCCCAATGGGGCTTTTGAGCGCATGCGCTAAAATAAGCCTCTCCCCCCGAAAATAAGCCCTCCCCAAAAATATTTAAATGCAGAGCAGGAAATCGGGTAAGACGGCAAGAGGATCCCCGTCTTGCTCCAAAATAATAAGACCTCCCCCGAAAATAAGGCCAAGTGCTTATTTCGGGGTTCCAAAAAATAAAATAAAATAAGACAGGGTCTTATTTTCAGGGAAACCCGGTACATTCCTTCACGACTTCCGGTCAACGGGTGTTATAAAAAAACCCGAAACAAATAACCGGAATAAAACTGCCAACGGCAGCTAAGAGCTCAGAAATGGATTCTTTTCAATCTGCAGAGCATTCCTCTACAGGAGCAGTCTAGCTTAAAAGCAAGGGCTCTGGTGGTGGACTTTCCCAGAGGCACCGACCGGGACATTGGCCACTGTGAAGGGGGAAGATGCTTGGCCGGATTACGATTGATTACGGTTGTTTTTTTATTCTCTCTTTAACTCTGGGCGGATTTAAATCAGGAGCTGCTCAACTCTTTTCCCCTTTGAAAAGAAAAATCTCTCTATTTTTGGATCAGATCTTGGATGGCAAAACCACCCCGGCTCTCTCTTGCACCACGAGACCAGCCTGGTACTGCCTTCGACGGGCGCCTGGCGAGAGGGTTCAAGGGCCAGATGGGGCCCCATGCCCTGCCCGCTCTTGGGTGAACTTTAACCTTGAAAGAGGCGCCGTTTCTGACCCCAGGAGGCTCCGGCTGGAGAGAATAAAGAATAAAGAAGGGAGTGGGATCTCTAGGGAAGGAATGCTTTTTCCAAGAGAAAGACAAACTCAAAACTTGGACGGAGGGAGAGGGACGGAGGACGGCTGTCCCGCCGGGCCGGGGAGAGGCTTTCAAAGGAGATCGCGAGCAGGTGGTTGCAGCTGTGAGTTCAAACGGGAATGCCTTCCCACACACTTGGTTTGACACACAAAAGGGTGGGCGGAGGGGCTCCTGTGCACACATACACAACACACAATGACGAAGGACGCTTTGCCAGTTTTATTGCCTTTCCCAAAACGGCACCTTTCCCTGTGGTTCCCCCGAAGAAGATACAAAATCAAGGTTTGCTTGGAGGCCTGATGGTGGTGGTGGTGGTGGGTGGCGGCTGCCCCCTCCCCAAAGGGGCAGCCGGCAAGTCCATGGGTCTCCAGGGTGCCCATCTCCCCCACGCACAGAGAGGAAGGCGAGGTGTCTCCGCTGCTCTGCCGCAGAAAAGTTCAGGACCCATCACTGCTCCTGTGGAGGAAACGCAACCCATGTTACACCTGCGAAGACACCCCCCCCTAAAACAGCGTTGCTTTGTGATGTGGTAGAGGGTCTCCAGAGGGGGTTTCCCTCGAGCCAAGATCAGGGGTGGGCTTCAAAAATTTTAGCAAGGGGTCCTCTGCCTGGTTGCTCGGTGGCGTGGCCTAGTCAGCCTCCTGCACCACGGGAGGGGGGGCGTTTCTGCCCTCCCCAGGTTCTAGAGGTTTTGCTCGAACCTCTGAGGGTGGAAACGGCCTCCCCAGGCTCCAGAGGCCCCAAACTTCCGGTAGGCCTGTTTTTTGGCCTCCCCAGGCTCCGGAGGCCCTCTGGAGGCCCCGAACATCCGGTAGGCCTGTTTTTTGGCCTCCCCAGGCTCTGAAGACCCTCTGGAGGCCCCGAACTTCCGGTAGGCCTGTTTTTCGGCCTCCCCAGGCTCCGGAGGCCCCAAACTTCCAGTAGGCCTGTTTTTCGCCCTCCGGAAGGGTGAAAACAGCCTCTCTAGGCTCTGGAAGGTCCATTTCTGGCCTTACCAAACTTAAAGTAGTCCCATTTTTCACCCTCTGCGAACCTCCATGTGCGCTCTGCACTTACCTGCATCCAAAACGGGCCGTATGGGGACTCCTGGGAGGGGAGGGCCAGCCAGGAGTGGGATTTGGGGGTTCTCCGAACTGGACAGAATCTTAACTAGAGGTTCTCCCAAACCCCTGCGAACCCCCAATAGCCCAGCCCTGGTCAAGACCCATTCCTGCCTCTTGGGGGGGAAAAAAACAGGGTGAGGCCAACTGAGAGCAGAGCCGATCAGTTCCTGGGCCCAGCGCCTTGTTTACAAAGCCTCACACCCCTCCCTCCCCAAATCCCAGGCAGGGGGCGAACGCTCTCCCCCCCACCCCCTTCCCATCTTCCCTACTCAGCTGCCCCACAGATGTCTCGGGATGCCAGAAGGGAAAGCACACAGCAGGGAAAGGTCCCTCCAGGGGGCAGGGAGAGAAGAATTAATTAGGGGCAGACAGGCAAGGAACAATGAAGCCGAGGTGGCGAGAGAGAGAGGGAAGGATTGGGAGGGAAGGGCCCCCCCCACCGAAGCCGTTTCTAAGTTTCCAGACTGCAGACCTCCCACTTCCACTCCCGAGTTTGCATCTTTTATCTCCAAATCCCGCTCAGCAGACAATAGAAAACAGCCGCTTTTTTCTCGTGACGACAAATTCAGAGGAATACATGGAACAGAGGGGGGGGGTGCTGTTATCCCTGGGGGTGGAGGGGCTTCGTTGGATTTATTCGGGGCCCCCAGCTTCACTCCCGTTTTCTCCTCTCCCGTTGCAGGTAAACTCGGGTGACGGAGTTTATAAAGGCGTCGGGAGACACGCAGGGATTCCCCAGGTGGGCATCGCCGGAGGACTGCATTAAAAAGGGTCCGGCGAGCGGCCTCCGTTTCCAAGGATTCGCCGAGAGGCCTCTTGAGCCAGGTGGCCGTCCTCTGACTCACCTTGATGAATCTCCCGTGGAGAAGGTAAGGAGCCTGGAAGTCGTGTTGGCAGTTTGAATACGCCATGCCTAGTCCCATCCCCGAGCCGAAAGCCAGCGGCCAGGTCTTTCCTGCAAGGAAAAGGAAACCGTAGGGAACACGGGACGCCCAAAAGGCTGTTTCGCCCCGCGGGCCACAGTGAAAAGTCCTAGAAGGGCAAAGGGGATGACAGAAAGAGAGAGAGGGAGACAGACATATACAGATGGAGGGAGGGAGAGAGAGAGAGTGAGGGAGAGAGAGGAGAGAGGAAGAGAAGGAGGAGAGAGACAGATACAGAGACAGGGAGTGAGGGAGAGAGGAGAGAGATACAGAGAGAGGAGCGAGGGAGAGAAAGAGGAGAGAGAGAGATACAGAGAGGGAGGGAGGGAGAGAGAGAGGAGAGAGACATATAGAGAGAAGGAGGGAGGGGGAGGGAGAGAGAGAGAGAGAAGTAGGGAGAGAGAGGAGCGAGGGAGAGAAAGAAGAGAGAGACATACAGAGAGGGAGGGAGGGAGAGAGATACAGAGAGGGAGGGAGGGAGGGAGAGAGGAGAGAGGGAGAGAAAGGAGACATATACAGAGAGAGGGAGAGAGAGAGCGAGGGAGAGGAGAGAGGGAGAGAAAGAGGAGAGAGACATACAGAGAGAGGGAGGGAGGGAGGGAGATACAGAGGGAGGGAGGGAGAGAGGAGAGAAAGGAGAGAGACATATACAGAGAGAGGGAGGGAGAGAGGGAGGGGGAGAGAAGGGTGAGACATAGAGATACAATGAGAGAGAGAGAGGGAAAGAGGGAGAGAGAGAGAGGGAAAGAGGGAGAGGGAGAGAGAGGGAGGGGGAAGGAGGGAGAGAGAGAGAGAGAGAGACCAGCAAGGCAAAATCAGGAAGTCTTAATTGGAGGTGCCTTGAGGTGCCTCACTCTCTTGGCCTTGACACACAGTGTGAGAAGTGTTAATGCCAATTTATAAGGTCTTGGTAAGAGCACACCTGGAATACTGCATCCAGTTTTGGTCACCGCATTACAAAAAAAGATGTTGAGACTCTGGAAAAAGTGCAGAGAAGAGCAACTAAGACGATTAAGGGCCTGGAGACTAAAACACATGAAAAACTGTTGCAAGAATTGGGTACGTTTAGTCTAGAGAAAAGAAGGACTAGGGGTGACATGAGAGCAGCCTTCCGGTATTTGAGGGGGCTGCCACAAAGAGGAGGTGGGGGGTCAACTCATTCTCCAAAGCACCTGAAGGCAGGACAAGAAACAATGGGCAGAAGCTAATCAAGGAGAGAAGCAACCTGGAATTAAACTTCCTAACAGTGAGGACCATTAACCAGTGGAACAGCTTGCCACCAGAAGTGGTGGGTGCCTCATCCCTGGAGGCTTTTAAGAAGAGACTGGACAGACACTTATCTGAAATGGTACACAGTCTCCTGCGTCAGCAAGGGGTTGGACTAGAAGACCTCCAAGGTCCCTTCGAACTCTTGGTTATTCTGTTACCTCTTTCACCATATTTTGCTCATTTTTTAATATTAGCCTTCCCCGTTTGAGATTCAGGGCTTGTTTTTTTTTAAAAAAAAACAACATCGAAATTGTGTTAGCTGCCCCGGGTATGTGCTAGGGTAAAAGGCCAGGTGTTTATCCAAGCCTTTGCCAGTCTCCTAACCGCTTGGCAATAACCGTGTGCCGCTAACCAGTGAAGCCGAAGCATTTCCTTGCACTTTTTTCACATTAAACCATCCAAGGCACACCAAGCGCCTGGAGCGAGATACGCGCCCAGTTTCTCTTCTCCACAAAAACCGCCTCTACTTTCTCACCAGATTCCCTCCGCACCGGAGGCGACGCCAATCTTGCAAGCCTAAACAAAGGGTTGAGGGTGAAGCCGGGGAGATGTAAGCCCAGCCTGAACATGGCTGATCGTCAGCCTCGAAATGGCGGTGAGGATCTCTGGGTGGATCCCTGAAAAGAAAGAAGGGCGCCGAGGGTGCCCGTATCTCCAAGGGGGGGCAAAGTGCTGACCGGGGGTGCTATTCAGCAGGTTCTGACGAACCGGTAGCGGAAATTTTGAGCAGTTCGGAGAACCGGCAAATACCACCTCTGGTTGGCCCCAGGAGTGGGGTGGGAATGGGGATTTTGCAATATCCTTCCCCCCAGGAGTGGGGTGGGAATGGGGATTTTGCAATATCCTTCCCCCAGGAGTGGGGTGGGAATGGGGATTTTGCAATATCCTTCCCCTAGAGTGGGGAGGGAATGGGGATTTTAAAGTATCCTTCCCCTGGAGTGGGGTGGGAATCGGAATTTTGCAATATCCTTCCCCTGGAGTGGGGAGGGAATGGGGATTTTAAAGTATCCTTCCCCTGGAGTGGGGAGGGAATGGGGATTTTGCAGTATCCGTTCCCTGGAGTGGGGTGAGAATGGAGATTTTGCAATATCCTTCCCCTGGAGTGGGATGGGAATGGAGATTTTGCAATATGCTTCCCCTGGAGTGAGGTGGGAATGGAGATTTTGCAATATCCTTCCCCTGGAGTGGGATGGGAATGGGGATTTTGCAATATCCTTCCCCTGGAGTGGGGAGGGAATGGGGAATTTGCAGTATCCTTCCCTTGCCACGCCCACCAAGCCACACCACACCCACCAAGCCCCGCCCACAGAACCGGTAGTAAAAAAAATTTGAATTCCACCACTGGTGCCTACCCTCGCCCAGCCTTACGTGCTGGTCCAAGGGCCGGGAAGAAAAGCAGATGAAATGCGGAAGGAAAAAAAAAGCAGGAGGAAGAGGCTGGAGAACCCGACCCTCACTCACTTTTGAAGAAGATGACGGAGAAGACCACGCCTAGGCCAAATCCAGCACCTGAAAGGAAGCAGAAGGAAGAGTTAAAGGCAGCCTTGCTGGCTTCCCACCAGCCTTAATCGGTGTGTGTGTGGTGTGTGTGTGTGTGTGTGTGTGTCTCAAGGCAGTGGGCCAGACATCAAAGGAAGGTCCTTTGTGCCCCCTTCCCCAACCTTCACGCAAGACCTCCCCCCTCCCCAAGATGCCTTCGCACACCGACAGGATGTGAATCAGTTACGGGAGGGATGCCAGCAAGCCTCAAAAAGTTTCAACGCTCCACCCAGGAAGGTGTTCCCTGTTCAAGGATGTCCAACTGCTCCCTCTTCCCCCTTCTGGGACAGGGACAGTGGCTGGAGGCAGAGAGCCCCCCCCCGAGCTCCCCAAAAATCTGGTGATGCAAAATCCCCCCCTCCCCCGTTTTAGATTTCCTTTGGGCTTATTTTCCTGGCAACGTTACGAAGTTGAAAGGCTGGCCTGAAACAGCCGCGGGGCGGTTTGAGCGAGTGCTGACCCTACGCTCCCCCCCAGAGGAGGAGAAAAGGGAGGCCTGAAGCTGCAGAGAGCGGCGTGGCTCTCTGCCTACGCTCAGGGGCTCTCCGGGGCTTTCCCTGCGCCCGATCGGAGCAGCGCAAATGCGTATCGGCTGACGGAGGAGATAGTGTTGACGTGTGAACAGGCACCTGGGCGGCCTGTTTGCGACCGTTCGAGATGGCGACGAAACAATCAAAAGTCTTCCACAGCTCTCGGGTTGCTTCCAGATGGGTTGGATTGCAAGGTCCCCTGGGGCCTGGTTGGGAAGGATGGGAGTTGTGGTCGTAAACATCTGGCTGGCGAAAAGGAGGAGGTCAGAAACAAGAGAAAAAGCCGATGGTCGGAGGAGCTGGCGCTCGGCAGACGTGAGCACCAGCGGTGGATTTATTTATTTATTTATTTATTTATTAATCAAATTTCTATACCGCCCTACTCCCGGAGGACTCAGGGCGGTGAACAGCCAAGATAAAATACAGATAATACAAATATTAAAAGTCCCTTAAAATTATTAAATATTTTGGCCGAAACACAGATTAAAACACCCAATTTATAAAATCAAATGAGTTAAAAATTTAAAAGAGGAGAATTAGGCCAGGTTGCTCCCAGTTCGGGTGAATCTGTAGCGGCAGAGGTGGGAGGTTCTGCTCACCCGCCCAGACGTCATCAAAAACGCCTTGGTTTCAAACCGAGAAACAGCTCGCGAGCTGCCCGGAATGGTTTAAGACGGGTGGGCCTATGATAAATATTCCTTTCTTTTTCGTTCAGCCGCGACTGATTTAAAAAAAAGGAAGCGGGTTTTATAAAGGCATCTCCTCCAAACCCCAGAGGGTCAGAGCTTGGAAATCCCAGCGAGGGCATCTGAAAAGAAGCCCAGTGCTGGGAAGGCTGGGCTACGGAGTCCTTTCTGTAACACAACCTTTGGGTGATCTTTCAGATTTCTAATAAATTTTGAACAAGCGGGTGAGAAGGAAATAGGGGGGCGATTTTGCCGCGTTTGGGTTTGATGGGAGGGAAAAGAAGATGGAAAAAAAATATTTCGGACGACGTGGAGGATAAATGGAAAATAGGACAGGAACCCCCACGACGTGTCCAGCGGTGGGTTTCACACTATGTTACTACCCGTTTGCATGCGCACGTGTCTCCCACGCATGCACCTGGCCTCGAAAACATGCCTAAATAGGATGGCATAGGGGTGGGCAGGTGGGCGGGCTCACCCGCGATTCTGCTATCAGTTCAGGCGAACCGGTCTGAACCGGCTGAAAAAATCACCTCTGGACATGTCACACCTGTTATGTTTACCTCTGTCCCTGTTCCTAGTTTAGTTTTGACCTGTGATTCTCCTATCTTAACTTCCTTGGAATTTAACTTCCTATCTCCTCTTCCTTGGAGAAGAGAAAAAAAACAACAACAGAGCAAGCGAGTCAGCAACGGCAAAAAAATAAATAAAAAAATAAATTCCTTGATCTTGGCTGGGGAAGGGATCTGGTGACTGGGAAGCCTTCCTGATCTCCCCCAGGCAGCCGATGGGATTCGGTGCTGAAGCCAAGGTGTTATTAGCTAGTTTTAGAAAATACACTTTTCCAAATTTTGGCCACGACTGTAGCTGAAATGATGATCAGTGTTTTTTTTTTTAGGGCAGAAAAAGCCCACTTAAAACCTCGCAGGAAATCTTACGTTCACGTCTCTGTACCTTCTCTCTCTCCGTATCTATACCAAACTGACAAAAGGCACTGAAAAGAGTGACCGATGACAGTTTTTCACACTTACGACGGTAGTCCTCGACTTACAACTATAACGGAGCCCAACCTACCCGTGGCTGAGCCAAACATTTATGAAGCGACATCTGCTCCGTTTTATGACCGTTCCTTGCCACAGGCGTGAAGCACCGTGCTCGTTAAATCAGTCACACGGTGGGGAAGAGAATCCGGCTTCCCCACTGACTTTGCTTATAAGTGGGTCGCAAAAGGGGATCGCGGGAGACCGTCGGAACACCGAGACCGTCATAAATATGAGTCAGGCGCCAAGTGTCCGAAATTTTGATCATGTGACCACGGGGAGGCTGCAATGGTTGTTAAGTGTGAAAAGAATGGTCCCAACTCCAAGTCACTTTTTACAGTGCCGTTGTAACTTCAAACGGTCACTAAATGAACTGTGGTACGTCCAGGACTACCTGTACATGGTTTAATCTTGAATAAATGAAATAATGAAATGAAATGAAATGAAATGAAATGAAATGAAATGAATAGAATAGGATAGGATAACAGAGTTGGAAGAGATCTTGGAGGTCTTCTATCCAACCTACTCTGACTAGGTGGCTCAGTGGCTAAGACGCTGAGCTTGTCGATCAGAAAGGTCGGCAGTTCGAATCCCTAGTACAGGTCTCCTGTGTGAGCAAGGGAGTTGGGCTAGATGACCTCCGAGGTCCCTTCCAACTCTGTTAAACCCTCTGCTGAAGGAGGAGACTCCATCCCCTTTCAGATAAGGGACTGTCCAGTCTCTTCTTAAAAACCTCCAGGGATGGAGCGCCCACGATTTCTGGTGGCAAGCTGTTCCACTGGTGAATTGTTCCGTTCGGAAGTTTCTCCTAAGTTCTAGGCTGCTTCTCTCTTCGATCAGTTCCCAACCATTGCTTCTCGTCCTGCCTTCAGGGGCTTTGGGAGAATAATTTGACCCCCTGCCTCTTTGTGGCAGCTCCTCAAATACTGGACTCCTGTTACGTCGTCCCTATTTCTTCTTCTCTTCAGACTAGCCAACTCTTAGTCCTGTCTGTAATGCTAATGGCGAACTGAGTGCGCTTTATTGGGAAAGGATTTCTCCACGGATTCCCGATCAATGAGCAAAAGCTTGCGGTTAAAACAGCCGTCTGGGAAGCTTTCCGACGCCCGGTTTAAGAACTCAGAAGTTCCTGTCTTTCCCTGGATTACTCCAGGCCCAGCTGCGAGCACCGAAGGGCGACACCTTCGTCTTGAATGCAAATTAAATTGAATCATGCGTGTTTCTGTAAGGCGTTGACAGCCTTGAGAAGGAGGAGGAGGAGGAGTGGCCCCTGGCCAAGAAAGGTGAGATCAAACTGGCAACCGTCAAAAGGGGACGTTGCCCAATCCCGGGTTGACATTCACACAGGCAGGACTGTGCAGGTGGATTGCAAGACAGCAGAAATCGAGGGGCGTTGGGTTCTTTGGCCTCCTTCTCCCCGTCGTTGGAAACGAGGCTGGGGGGGGGCCTTTAATGCCCTTGTAGCGGAGACATCACCCTGCCAACAAAAGTGCGTATAGTCAAGGCGATGGTTTTCCCAGTTGCAATGGATGGCCGTGAAAGTTGGGACCGTAAGGAAGGCTGAGCGCCAAAGAATGGAGGCCTTTGAACTCTGGTGCTGGAGAAGACTCCTGCGAGTCCCTTGGACTGCAAGGCCATCCAACCGGTCGGTCCTAGAGGAGATCAACCCTGACTGCTCTTTAGAAGGCCAGATCCTGAAGAGGAAACTCAAATCCTTTGGCCATCTGATGAGAAGGAAGGACTCCCTGGAGAAGAGCCGAATGCTGGGAACGATGGAGGGCAAAAGAAGAAAGGGACAGCAGAGAACGAGGTGGCTGGATGGAGTCACCGAAGCAGTCGGCGTGAGCTTCAATGGACTCTAGAGAATGTTGTCCATGGGGTTGCGATGGGTCCGACACGACTTCGCAACTAACAATAACAAAAACCCCAATATCACAAGGACTCTACGCCAGGATAAAGCTCTTCTTTGGAGCTTGGGGGGTGGGGGTGGGGGCACAGAAAAGAGACCCACGCGACTGAACAGGGGAAAAAACACGGCTCTTGTGAAACTTTAAAAGGATAACTTTTTTCCACTTCCGGCCCGAATATCTCGATTCCAACAATCAACTCAGTATTTGTTTTGTGGAGTCAGCAAATGGCGGCGCCCAATATTCCCAAGACTTTCTGGGAAAGCTAAGGAGGGCTTAAGAAATTACCTGTCAAATAGGGCGACGCTGGTTTATGCTGAGCTCTGCAACTGCACCCCTGGCACCGCGCGGGCATGTATTAATTCCGGGTGCAGCTGAAATCAGCATATCGGCTCCCGCTTGCGCTCCGGGGCAAAAAAAAAAAAAAAAACCTTTTGTGCTTTAAACACGATGATGCCAGGTCAAATCAAGCGGGCGCTGAGAAATTCCTGCCGGGCACCTTGGGCGGGGAAAAAAAGGCAAAGGGCGCTGGTTACGCAATGGGGAAATCTGCGCTTCAAAACAAGCCCCGGGATTTCAGCAGCCCGGTTTAGACGAGGACACGCTAAGGATCGGCAGGTTACGCCAGGTTAAACGATGGGGTTCCCTCGCCAAGAATTGCCTATTGAGACCAATTATTCATGTCTCCCGTAGGCTTACTGGATCGCGCAGGAGATAATTTCTCCCTGTCTGCTTAAGGCAAGAGTCTTCTGACTCATGAGAAGTTGCTTGGGGGAGCAGGGGGGGGGCACAAGTGGCATCCAGGGGTATTGCTCTCCCTTGGCATCTACCAACTCCTTGTTCAATCTCACTTCCTGGAGTTATTTAAAAAAAACAAAACAAAACCGTCTTCACGGAAACCAAGCGCCTGGCAAGCTTATCCCTGTTGGCGTTTGATGTGCCCACCTGTCTGGGGGAAAGGTCAAAGGTCAGGAAGAAGGCTTAGGCGAGCCTTGGCACCTGAGGGGGGGGCGAGAAAGGCAGTGGCAGAGGATGGCGAGTAGCATTTTGAGAATCTGGAGCTTGCCCATTAATAGAAGGGCTGCAAACGGACCTCCAGCGTGTTTTCAAATGGTAACATCTGCCTAGTTGTCTCTCCCCCCCGCCCCCAAAATCAGGGAACCCCGTTTCCTCAGCTCCCCGCTCGCCTACGTCGAGCTTGTTCTCACCCAGCTTGCCTGCCTTCTCCACCTGTTCACTTAATGTCTAAATTATTACCTGCACAGGAGAGAGCAGACAAATTGTAATTACCCTGCATCAATCAGATATTAAGTTATTTGCAATTCAAAGCAGCCGTCGTGTCTCTCCCCCCGCCCCCTGCACATTGCAGATAAACAAGTTTTATAATACGAAACTTGAAACTGTGGGAAATAGGTGTTGGCTCGCAGATAGACGTTTTGCAGTCCGTGCCAACTCGAGACGCCGGTGTGTGTGTGTTTGTTTGTTTGTGTGTGTGTGTGCGTGCGTGCCGGGAGCATCTTAGGCAATTTCCTTCCAATGAATTTTGTGCCCAACCCATCTCCTGGTTCGTGGCCAGTGAGGGGTAAGGGTGTGTGTGTGTGTGTGTGTGAGATGCATAGGGAGTCAAAAAGAGGCACTCGTTGGGCTGGGTGGGCATCTCTGGGGCACAAGGTTTCGTGAACATTTCAGGCAGGAACATAACTGCTTGGAGGTTTGCGGTAGAGGTCCTGGAAGGAAGGGAAATTTTCAGGTTGGGATTTAAACTTTATAAAAGGAGAATGCAGGTTAAGAAACCAAGAGAAGAGAGGTGGATGTGGGGTCAGGAATAAGATTTTGCCTGTTAAATTTTCAGAGCAGCTCATCATTTGGAGAGGGGGGGGCAAGCGTCAATATTTCAGCCCTTCGTAGTTCCTTTCTTCATTTTCCTCTAGGTCCCGCTTAAAATTTTTCCGTGTGGCTTTCAAAAGTTCCCACTAAGAAAGTAGTTAAGCTAAATAGCAATGGAACTGAGACTTATATACCGCTTCACGGTGCTTTTATAGCCCTCTCTAAGCGGTTTACAGAGCCAGCAAATGCCCCCCCGCCCCCCCCAACAATCTAGATCCTCATTTGACCCGATCTCGGAAGGACGGAAGCCTGAGTCAACCTTGAGCCGGTCAGGATCAAGCTGCCAGCAGTGGGCAAGAGCCAGCCTGCAATGCTGCGTTCTAACCACTG
Organism: Pituophis catenifer annectens; assembly: GCF_029215685.1. Lineage (NCBI taxonomy): Eukaryota > Metazoa > Chordata > Lepidosauria > Squamata > Colubridae > Pituophis > Pituophis catenifer. Next base: position 9,454,617 of record NW_027256898.1, on the reverse strand, counting down.
CGCCAGCACAGCTCTTTAAATGCCGGGCACTCAAGGTTATTCCCCTGAGCATCGCGGCTCCTTTAGTTACTCGAGCCAGCCCACTGCCAACACGTGGGAGAGAGTCGCCACACGTGTTATCAGGTTTGCCACGTTCAATTTTGCCTCTGCTAGGAGGACTCATCTGGGTGGGTTTTAAGGGTGACGCAACTGTGGTCCTATAGATATGTCTGTACATCTTCAGCCTCAGCCTTAATCCTTGGCCCTGCTTGGTTCAGGCTGAAGTGTTAAACTGTTAACACGGTAAACGGTTTCAATTCCTACCCTCAAAACGACGCTATAGGGCACTGCACACCAGAACAACTAGACACAAGGACAGTTGTTGTCCCAAACTCCATCACTCTGCTCAACAAATCATTCCCTCAACACTGTCAAACTATTTACTACGTCTGCACTACTATTAATCTTCTCATCGTTCCCATCACCCATCTCCTCCCACTTACGACTGCATGACTGTAACCTTGTTGCTGGTATCCTTACGATTTATATTGACTATTTCCTAATATGATTTGATTGCTTATTTCTGCCCAGGGTGGATTTGATTTAAATCACAATTTAAATCATGATTTAAATCACTAGTAAAAAGGCTTGATTTAAATCAACTCGATTTAAATCATAATTTTTAAAGAGCAACTGTCATCTCTGCTACTCCTTTGACCCACTGTTGACTCACCGATAGTCCCAGGGTTGCAGAATATACAGCCTCATGCTACATAACTAAGCTCCATTTCATGCTGAATAAACTAAATTATTTATGTATCTTAAATAGAAAACTATCTTACGATAGATTTTTACCCCAAAAGTTTATTAAAATAAATTCGATAAAAATCAAAAAAATCCGATTTAAATTAAAAAAAAATCCGATTTAAATAAAAAAAAATCTGATTTTTTTGATTTTTTTAAAAAAATCATTGATTTTTATCCACCCTGTTTCTACCCTATGACTATCATTAAGTGTTCCACCTTATAATTCTTGATGAATGTATCTTTTCTTTTATGTACACTGAGAGCATCTGCACCAAAGACAAATTCCTTGTGTGTCCAATCACACTTGGCCAATAAAGAATTCTATTCTATTCTATTCTATTCTATTCTATTCTATTCTATTCTATTCTATTCTATTCTATTCTATTCTATTCTTTCATTCCACTATTCTATTCTATTCTGTACTTTCTATTCTATTCTATATTATTCTATTCTATTCTTCATTCCACTATTATATTCTGTACTTTCTATTCTATTCTATTCTATTCTTCATTCCACTATTCTATTCTATTCTATTCTATTCTATTCTATTCTATTCTATTCTATTCTATTCTTCTATTCTATTCTATATTCCTCTATTCTATTCTATTCTATTCTATTCTATTCTATTCTATTCTATTCTATTCTATTCTATTCTTCATTCCTCTATTCTATTCTATTCTATTCTATTCTATTCTATTCTATTCTATTCATAATAAAGTAGAATTAGCTCAATTAGCTCAAGTGATCTGGAGCTTCAACATTTCTAGAGAGCTCCAGAATGTTTTTTAAGTGGAGCGTGAAACAGGAGATACGCACCGTCTCTGGAGCACTTCAGGTTTTTACATGCAATTAAAAGACATTTGGCAGAAAGGTATCATTAAAATAAATGGGCCGTTCCCTATTAGACAATTCTGCCTTCTACAGGGAAGTCCTTGATTTACCTTTTGTTTAGTGGCCGTTCAAAGTTACAACGACACTTGAAAAAAAGTGACAGGATCGTTTTCCGCACTTACGACCACTGCAGCATCCCCCCCCCTATCGTCACCTGATCAAAATTTAGACGCTTGGCAACTGACTCCTATTTATGACGGTCGCAGAGTCCCAGGGTTTCACCTTTTTTTTTTTTTGCGACCTTATGACAAGCATAATCAACAGGGAAGCCAGATTCACTTAATGACCACATGACCCCCCTTATATAACTGCAGAGAGTCACTTAACTGCTGTGGCAAGAAAAGGTCATAAAATGGGCAAAACCCACAACTGTCTCGCTTAGCAACAGAAATTTGGGCCTCGACTGCGGTCGTAAGTCGAGGACCACCTGTAACTGTTGGGGCAACCAAACTGCCAGCAGAGGAAAATACTAAACCCTTTAAACACTGTGATAGATTTCATGCTTTTTCTATGGCAAGCATATTCATATGTCAACAAGCCCTAATAATCTAAACACTGGCCTTGGACCTGTCTGTCTGTCTGTCTGTCTCTGAGCGCAACTCACCCTCACAGGGTTGTTGTTATGGGAACATAGGAGGAAGGAATATTAGATATGTTTGCTTTCATGGGTTAGTGATAAAAAGGCATGATGATGATGATATCAATAATATCATATCACACACTGATTATCTACAAGGTCATGATAATTAATTATTAATAATTATATTAATAATTATTGATGATAATGATGATGATGATCTCTTTTATTCCTGAAACATGAAACTCAGTCAACTGAACATTTAAAAATGCATCACAAATACCACTGACTGATGCTAATGGTTGATACAGGTTGCTGCCAGCATCCTAGGTATCAACCAAGTACCTTCTTAAGATGTACAATGTTCCAAGTAGCGCAGTTTTTTGCAGTTCCGCAGTTTCGGTTTTCGACAACTGTGATATCTGGCGTGTTGTGTTCCAATAATAATAATATCTTAAACAGGTACTTGGTTGATACCTAGGACGCTGGCAGCAACCCGTATCAACCATTAGCACCAGTCAGTGGTATTTGTGATGCATTTTTTAATGTTCAGTTGACTGAGTTTCATGTTTAATGAATAAAGTAAATATTATTATTATTAATAACATCATCTCTTAATAATAATATCACCATCTAATAATAATGATGATGGTGATGATGGTGATGTCAAAAACCAAAACGTACAATTTATTGACATCGCGGTACCAGGAGATGCCAGAGTCAAAGAAAAAGAACTGGAAAAAATCATGAAATATCGCGACCTGGCCATCGAAACTACACGGCTGTGGAAGAAACATGTAACTGTGATACCCATTGTCATTGGGGCACTTGGTACCCTGTCCAAGAATTTTATAATATACAGCAAAAAATTGCAGCTTCCTGCAATAACACCAGCGGAACTGCAAAAAACTGCGCTACTTGGAACATCGTACATCTTAAGAAGGTACTTGGTTGATCCCTAGGACGCTGGCAGCAACCTGTATCAACCATTAGCACCAGTCAATGGTATTTGTGATGCATTTTTAAATGTTCAGAGTTCCATGTTTAATGGATAATAATAATTATTAATAATATAATTATTAAGAAGGTACTTGGTTGATCCCTAAGACGCTGGTGGCAACCCGTATCAACCATTAGCAACAGTCAATGGTATTTGTGATGCATTTTTAAATGTTCAGAGTTCCATGTTTAATGGATAATAATAATTATTAATAATATAATTATTAAGAAGGTACTTGGTTGATACCTAGGGCGCTGGCGGCAACCCGTATCAACCATTAGCACCAGTCAATGGTTTTTGTGATGCATTTTTAAATGTTCAGTTGACTGAGTTTCATGTTTCAGGAATAAAAGAGATCATCATCATCATCAATAATTATTAATAATATAATTATTAAGAAGCTACTTGGTTGATACCTAGGATGCTGGCAGCAACCCGTATCAACCATTAGCACCAGTCAATGGTATTTGTGATGCATTTTTGAATGTTCAGTTGACTGAGTTCAGTTGACATGAATGTTTAATGGATAAAGTAAATAATAATAATAATGATAATAATAATAATGATATTAATAATAATTAATAATTAATTATATAATAATAATATAATATAATCATCATCATCATCTCTTCAGAAGATACCCGAATTTGAAAGGCAGACTGCTGCTATTTTTTGTGCTCACACACATTTTTAAAAATATTGCATATCAGTAAGTCTATTTTTAGCGAAGGGGGAGGGGGGAGAGGCTAAAAGGGCTTTTTCGGGGTGGGGGTGGGGGAAGGTGTGCCACGAAGTGCAAGTGAACCCTGCTCTGTCTGGATGCAGTCCCAAAGGGAGGAAAGGGGCAGAAAGCTTTGCAAGGGCTCAGTCTGGGGATCCCCCCCACCCCACCTCTCCCAGAAGGAGAGGCTGAACAGCACCCCCCCCCATTTCCCAGGTGAGAAGCCCATCCTGGGCAGCCTCTGGGGGGGCTTGCAAAATGGCTTTTGCCAAGTGGGGCGCAGCCGTATCCTCCCCCCCCCATTCCCATTCCAGGGCTTTTGCAAAGGGGCTTGCAGCTTTTTTTATTATTATTATTTAAAATGCATTTTTTAAAAGCATGCAATGCAAGCCAAGGGGAGGGGGGGGCTTGGCTGAGGCTGCCCCATTGCAAAACCAGGGAGAAAAGGGGTCAGCCCCGGTTCCTCTCAAAGCCCAGGCCTCCCCCCCCACCCGCTGCCCCTTCCTCGCGAAACGCAGCCCCCCTCAACCTGCCCCCTCACCCAGCTTGACGGCGGAGTCAGCCAGACAACGGTCCCATTTCCTCCCTAGATCACCCTCCGACGCCATCTTGGCCGCTACCCGCCTCCGCTGTCAGTCAAACCTCCTCCCACCTTCCCGGGCGGGACTTCTCGCGAGAGCTGCCTTTGCTCCGTCGCAAACCCAGCCGCTCTCGCGAGAGCTTTAAAAGAGGAGGGGGAGGGATATATATATATATATATATATATATATTTAAAGAGGCTGCTTTTTTTGGTTTTATTTTTCTCCGCCTGTTGCCAAGGGCAACCAAGGGTAACCCTGGCAACCTGGTGCCGATTTTGACCTTGGGCAAAGTAGGCCCGAAAAGCCAGCAGGACCGGCCTAATACGGGGAAATCCATTGGCATCCCCCTCTTTGCCAGGGGTGCAAGCCGTCCTTGACCTTTTGATTTGCTATTTTATTGATTATATTTATATTATATCATTTATATTATTTATATTCATATTCTATATTTTCCTGATTTTAGTGGCGACATTATGATATGTGAGAAAGATATGGGAATAAGTTCCGCCCGGATTGGTTTCCTGCCTTTTGGGTCAGTGTTTTAACTGGGTGGACTTCAACTCCCAGAATTCCCTTAGCCAGTATTAATTCTGGGAATTGAAATCTATAGGCCCTGGCTGGGGGAATTCTGGGAGTTGAAGTCCACCCAGCTTAATGTGGCTGAGGTTGGGACACATGCTCTGCCTGTTGAACACCCATCTTCCCAGTGGTGAAATCCAATTTTTTTTTACTACTGGTTTTGTGGGCGTGGCTTGGTGGGCGTGGCTTGGCTTGGTGGGTGTGGCTTGGTGGGCGTGGCAGGGGAAGGATACTGCAAAATTTCCATTCCCACTGCATTCCAGGGGAAGGATACTGCAAAATCCCCATTCCTTCCCCACACCAGGGTAAGGATGCTGCAAAATCCCCATTCCCTCTGCACTCCAGGGGAAGGATACTGCAAAATCCCCATTCCCTCCCCACTCCTGGGGAAGGATATTTGCAAAATCTCCATTCCCACCCCACTCTGGGGCCAGCCAGATGTGGTATTTGCCGGTTCTCCGAACTACTCAAAATTTCCGCTACCGGTTCTCCCGAACCTGTCAGAACCTGCTGGATTTCACCCCTGCATCTTCCCCATCTTCAGTGAAATGAAACCATGGGGTTTCCAAATCACCATTGGCTGAGTTTGAAAATTGTGATTTTAGAACAAATAAGGATAGTGATAGGGGGGGAAAAAACCCCAAATTTAGATTCTGCATCCCAGGAAGATGATGTGAATGAATTCTTTCTCAGCAAGGAAAAAAAAAAACATTGAAGCATAGTTCGAGGACGGGAATGAAAGTAACTTGAGTAAGTACAAAGTGCCCACATTGTCCAATAACTCGGAAAAGATGTTTCACCACTCTCGGATCTAATTACTGCCAGCTTTCAGCTTTTAGGAGAAAGCATGTTTGAAGGTTAATTTACTTTAAAAAAAAAAAAAAAGCACCAATGTGGGTAAGACCACACACTGATGTTTGAGAGCAAGTAATGTTAATAAAACTGTTAACTTTCCCCCCCCCCCCTCACCCCTTCCTTCTGTGTTATCGCCAGGCTCATCGGGAGAATTTACACTTATAAACATGGAAAAATTCTCCTTGCTAGGAAAGAGAATACACACAGATTTCTACAGATCAGGTTGCTCGCCGTGAAAGGAAAAAAAAAACCCAGCCAGAATTGAATTTTTTCTTTCTGATTATTTGAAAGAATAATGTGGAAGCCTGATCATGTCAGTTTAACAATGAGAAATGGATACTGTGTTTCCCCAAAAATAGGACCCTGCCTTATATTTTTTTGAACCCCAAAATAAGCGCTTGGCCTTATTTTCAGGGAGGTCTTATTATTTTGGGGCACGTAGAGTAAGATGGGGCTCCTCTTGCCGTCTTACCTGATTTCCTGCTCTGAGTTTAAATATTTTCGGGGAGGACTTATTTTCGGGGGGGAAGGCTTATTTTAGCACATGCGCTCGAAAGCTCAATTGGGCTTATTATCAGGGGATGTCTTATTTTCAGGGAAACGGGTATTATCCTGAATTTACCTTGACTTTAATAGTGGGGGGGAGGTAAAATTCCCAGCATATCAATTTTTATTTCAGATAAAATTTTCCATCAGAGGGTTTCCAAGGTCTGCATTTTCTCTCTCGCGTGCTCAATCTCTCCCCTTTTTTTGCTTTCATAAAAAGGAATTTTTCTCTGTCTTTTTCATCCAGGAGTTGGAAATATTTCCCATTAAGAAACCCTGATTGCATTTCCTACCCACCCCTTGGGATTAAGTTAATGGAGGAAGAAAAGCCATACAAAGGTTAGAAGGTTTTGTGCATCTGTGTGTGTGTTGATATGGATATGCCAGCAGTTTAAAACTCGTCCAGTGTAATTGTAGATATTATGGGATGCCCTGCATTACACAGGTTTTACAAGCACTTTTCATAACGTGAGACTGAATTACATAAAAGATTCTGACTGGCTTAAAATGGATTTAAAGAAGGTCGAGAGAAATTCAACACGGACTAGCCAGAAAGAGCTGTCGGAAGAAATGCCCATCTGGATTCAGTTCCAAAGTGGGGAAGAAAGACACTAGAAACATGGAGACTGCTTGGAAAGATGGATTTATTTATTTATTTATTTATTTATTTATTTTATATATATATATATAAAATATATATATGCCGCCCTTTTCCGGAGACTCAGGGCGGCTTACAATGCATTAAGCAATAGCCTTCATACTTTTGTATATACCTGCTTAGTAGGGCTTTCGCCCCAACCCCCCAAGCGGTGTTCTTTTTATACAAAGTCAGCTTACTGCCCCCACAAACCGGGTCCTCATTTTATCTACCTCGAAAGGATGGAAGGCTGAGTCAACCTTGAGCCTGGTGAGATTTGAACTTGCAGTAATTGCAGGCAGCTGGTGTTACTTAACAGTGCTTTAGTCTGCTGCGCCACCAAGGCTCTTTTAATGGTGACAGGATCACATGCCTTGAAGAACTTGGGTGAAGAAAAAAAGGGCAGAGATGCTGAGAGTGCCTGAGTTTTATACCCTCTCAGGGCTTTTGAATTTGAGCTTGTATTCTGATTGGTTGTCAGACGCCCATGGGGCCATGCAGGGGTAACTTTGTAAGTTGTCTGTGTCCCACGCTTGGTTGACTCTTGCTGGGTGATGATGTAACGAAAGGGCTTTGGGCAATTCCTGCTATGGCTCTGCCTGAAGGAGGTAAATCTTTGTTGGCCCAAACCTTAATGGCCTGAGTTTCTGCCTCCCTTTTAGGGGAAATATTCTGCCCTTTTAATATTTCCTAAAATATTTCCTTTTCCTAGGAGAGGGGTGGGTGCTAACTTCCTACAGAGCAAAAGGGAATTTTCATAGTCAGATAATAATCTTGCCTTTCTTCCTTCCCTGTGAACCCTAAGCTGCCGGATAGAGCAAAATCTGTTGGATTTGCAGCTACGTATTCAGCCTGGGGCTCCCCTATTTCAGTCCAACCGCATGGAGCTTTTTCACCAGTTGAAATGTACCCTTTTAAATAAGAAATGCACCATGTTATTCACAGCGTTGCAATTTAAAGCTGATAGAATAAAGTTAGCTACTTTGGCCAAAACCCCAAGTATCTTTTCTGTCATTGCTTTACCTCCCCCCTTCTTCCTCCTTTGATTTCATTTATACAAACTTGTCACGAAGGAACATAAAACTCAAATGCCTCTGTAGGAAATTAGCACCCACCCCTCTCCTAGGAAAAGGAGATATTTTAGAAAATATTAAAAGGGCAGAATATTTCCCCTAAAAGGGAGGCAGAAACTCACCCCCCCCTTTGACAATGGGCCAGTCTAGAATAGAATAAAATAGAATTTTTATTGGCCAAGTGCGATTGGACACACAAGGAATTTGTCTTTGGTGCGTACGCTCTCAGTGTACATAAAATAAAAGATACGTTCATCGAGAATCATAAGGTACAACACTTAATGATTGTCATAGAGTACAAATAAGCAATCAGGAAACAATATCAATATAAATCGTAAGGATACCAGTCTATTCTACATAACAAAGATCTACCTCTTTCAGACAGAACCGTAATAGGAATCCCAAAGCCCTTTCCTTACATCATCACCCAGCAAGAGTCAACCAAGCTTGGGATTCAGGACAGCCTACAGAGTTGCCCCTGCATGGCCCCAAGGGAGTCTGACAACCAATCAGAATACAAGCTCAAATTTAAAAGCCCAGAGAGGGCATAAAACTGGGGCACTCTCAGCATCTCTTCCCTTTTTTCCTCCTAGGACCTCAAACCATGTGATCCTGTCCACCGTTAAAAACCATCTTTCCAAGCAGTCTCCATGTTTCCAGTGTCTTTCTTCCCCACTTTGGAACTGATATCCCTGGGAAATGTCTTAGAAACCTTATTCCATTCTATTTTTTCTTTCGTTCGCTTCACTGGTTGAACCGTTGAGAGATTTTTTGGGGGGTAAATCAAGAAAGACTTGATGCACATCTGTCAGGCTTTGAAAATCCTAAAAAGAACCCCAAAACTTCCCTGTCCCTCTGTTAAATGCTTTTCGCTGTTATTAAAGGAAAGGAAGCAATCCTAAACAAAAAATCAATTTTTTACTTAGCTAAACCTTAGGGAAAGGGCACATTGTCACTGACAATGTGATCCCAAATGCCCCTGATTAAAAACATATGGATGCGGCTTTATGAAGGCGTTCAGCTGTCAAACTAACCTTTTTGTTTTGTTTTCTTTTAAGACGCTCACAAAGTAAATCGTGCTTGCTCTTTTTCTGTCTATACATATTTTTGGCCGCGTTCAGTGCACATAATTGAAAGTTTCTTTTAAGATCTGTTTTTTTTTTAATTCTTTGGGGGTTTTTTTAAGCTCATCTAACAGGTGAGGATGTCCCACGATGCTTAAAACAATTCATTGAAAAGCAAGGTGGGAACGTTAACCTGCCAAATTCTTAGGAGCATAATTTGAACATCAACGCAGCTCGGTTTAGTCATGGTCAAATGCAATTTTAATTCAGAAACATGTGCATTTAAAAAAAACAACAACTCATCCCTTTAGTACTCCTTTCTTAACTCATTATCCCCCACAAATCTGTAGTTCAAGGCAAGTCCTGTTACCCGTGGAGAGACAAGTGATGGCTGGGTTGATTGACTATGTAAAAAAAGGATCAAACAGCTGCTTTTCGGTTGGGCCTTTTTTCTTCTCCTTTACCCCAAATATTTGCATTAAGCTCACCGGCCAAAAAATGTTTGTACTCTCCGCCTGAGGGAAGTAGTTTGAAATGAGGACCAGCTGCTTGTCCGCAACTGTTTATAGGAAGGCTCTGTTTGAAATGATTACATTTGCTGGGTTTGAGCGGAGGGCGGACTCAAAAGCTTTGCCTAAGGAGGATTCGAAGCATATGCTTGCAAACACGTTCAGATGGCTTATGTAGGCAGCCTCTTCTGCACATGGCAACAATCCGTGTTTTCTTTAGCCGAGAATTGCTGGATAAGCATCATTTGGTTGGGTTCACACGTCACACTATAAAGCACCCCTTGGGAGAATGCAAGGAATGAATGAACCCATAAACTTCCTTCCATTCCCCCCTATTCCTAATTGCCCTACAAGGAAAGTTCCTGGAGATTTGTGGCATCTGATAATACACAGTGTATTTTTTTTTTTATTCATAATGGTTTATGTCACTTGAAAGACACTTGGTGAAGCTTATAGAATTCTTTATTGGCCAAGCGTGATTGGACACACAAGGAATTTGTCTTTGGTGCATACGCTCTCAGTGTACATAAAAAGACAAGATACATTCGTCAAGAATCATAAGGTACAACACTTAATGAGAATCATAGGGAACAAATAAGCAATCAAATCATATTAGGAAACAGTCAATATAAATTTTAAGGATACAAGCAACAAGGTTACAGTCTTACAGTCATAAGTGGGAGAGATGGGTGATGGGAACGATGAGAAGATGAATAGTAGTGCAGACTTAGTAAATAGTTTGACAGTGGTGAGGGAATTATTTGTTGAGCAGAGTAATGGCGTCTGGGGAAAAACCTGTCCTTGTGTCTAGTTGTTCTGATGTGCAGTGCTCTATAGCATCGTTTTGAGGGTAGGAGTTGAAACAGTTGATGTCCAGGATGTGAGGGGTCTGTCGATATTTTCCCAGCCCTCTTTTTGACTCGTGCAGTATACAGGTCCTCCATGGAAGGCAGGTTGGTAGCCATTGCTTTTTTCTGCAGTTCTAATTATCCTCTGAAGTCTGTGTCTGTCTCGTTGCGTTGCAGAACAGTTATTTATGATGACAGTTATTTATCCTAAAAGGCAGGATATTATTCAAATAAAATTTCCAGTTGAGGAGCCCAAACTAGGTTTATTCTATTCTATTCCCTATTCTACTCTATTCTATTCTATTCTATTAATTATTCTATTCTATTCTATTTTATTCTATTCTAATTATTCTATTCTATTCTATACTATTCTATTCTATTCTATTCTATTAATTATTCTATTCTATTCTATTTTATTCTATTCTAATTATTCTATTCTATTTATTCTATTCTAATTATTCTATTCTATTCTAATTATTCTATTCTATTCTAATTATTCTATTCTATGCTATTCTATTTTACTTCATATTTCCTATTCTATTCTATTTCATATTTTCTATTCTATTCTATTTCATATTTTCTATTCTATTCTATTCTATTCTTCTAATTATTCTATTCTAATTATTCTATTCTATTCTGTTCTAATTATTCTATTCTATTCTAATTATTCTATTCTATTCTACTTCATATTTTCTATTCTATTCTACTTCATATTTTCTATTCTATTCTATTCTATTCTATTCTATTCTATTCTATTCTATTCTATCCTATCCTATCCTATCCTATCCTATCCTATCCTATCCTATCCTATGCCGTGCCGTGCCGTGCCGTGCCGTGCCATGCCATTCTATTCTATTCTATTCTACTTCATATTTTCTATCCTATCCTATCCTATTCGTCGCAAAAAGTGAATTTGGGGTACTGGGGATCACCCTGAATTCCCTGCTCTCCTGTGCATTTGATGGAAAAGAGGAAAACGGTTCCCTCAGGAATTTGCAACTGGTTTCCCCTTCCATTTTCCTTGTGCGTGTGTAGAGTTTTGTTGTGTTGTCTTAGGGCAGAGTGTTTCCGTCTGGCAGAAGAGATGAGGCCAGCAGAGCATGTGAAGGGGGGGGTCCCCTACCCCATCTCGAGTGCAGGTTATGCTTTGTTTGGCGTGGTCGCCCCAAAAGGGGCCTTCATTTGGGGGGCATGCCCTTCACTCTTGCAGCAGGCTTCTTGGCCCATTTGAAGGCGTGTGTGGACTTCAACTCCCAGAATTCCCCAGCCAGCCTGGCTGGCTGGGGAATTCTGGGAGTCGAAGTCCACACACGCCTTCAAGTGGGAGAAAGCGCTCTACAGGTTTTTTTGGGGGGGGGGGGCAGGGAGAAACCCATTTTCTGTTTTTTTGCAGCTGATGGGTAGCCAAGAAGCGTAAGGCTGGCGCATGGGAACTGTAGTCCCGCTTCTGGAAGAGGGAGAGCGGCGGGATGGTTCCACTTAGAATTCCCAATTCATAACTTTTCTTCTCACGCTCCCCCGTCTTCCGTACGTAGATGGTCTCTCCCGTCCTCCGGCGCGCGCGCCCACACACACACACACAACCCCAACCCCCCCCTCTGCACGCCGATGGTCTTTCCCACCGCCGTCCTCCCCCGAGCGCGCAGGCGCGGCTTGGCCTCCCGCTCCATACTTGGCGATGCCCGGCGAGCGGCCTTCTGATTGGCTCGGGGGTGGCTCGAAAAAAGGGGAGGTGGGGAGGAAAAGGAACAATGGGCGGGGCGCCTCTCCCCGCGCGCGTCCCTCCCCTCTAGTGCGCGCGCGCGCGCGCTGGCTGACCCGGATGTGCAACTGCTAGGCAACGGCGGAAGTGGCGGAATAAAAAAAAAAAAAAAAAAGGGAGGAGGCGGCGGAGGTGGAGGAGGGCGGCCTGCGGCCTGGCTCAGAGCTCGGACGGAGGGGACCCGGAGTCGCTGCCGTCGCCGTCGGCGCCGTTTCCGCTCCTGGTGCTGAGGAGGGCTCGGCCCTACAGGGAGGCATCATGGTGAGGGGGAAGCCGCGAGGCTGTCAGGGCCTCGGAGAGGGGGGGGGGGCTGCGTGTGTGAGGGGGGGAGCGTGAGGGGAAAGGGAACGCCTCCGCCAGTAGGGGGCGCTTCCTCGCTTAAGGGGCGTCTGGGGGAGGGGGAAAGGAGGGAGGGGTCCCCATCGAAAGTGCACTGGGGACTACAAGCCCCATCCTCCCCAGCCAGGTTGGGGGGAGTGAGTCTTGCATGTGGGGGGGGGAAGGGAGGGGGCTGCCCTAAATGCCCCCCCCCATCTGTGGTGTCTATGTAATGGTGGAGGGATGGAATTGGGGGGGGAGGGTCTTCATAGCCCAGCTGGGTCTTATGGGAGAGTCCCTGACAGTTTGGGGTTCCAGGGGAGAAGAGGGAGGGGGGCTGTGGGGCCGGTCTGGGCCGGGGTTGGGGGTGGGGGAAGGAAGAGGAAGGGCTTGAGGGGAGGGCAGAACGGCGGCGACGACGACCAGGAAGGGAGCAGCAAGCACTCTCCTTTGCCATGCGGAGGGCTTCAGTCGAAGCTCCCGCCTTTCTTTGCTGTTGGGCCCACTCTCTCTCTGGCTGGGCTGGCAGGCTTGACAGTCCCCGAGAGCCTCCCTCCCTCCCTCTCTCTCTCTCTCTCTCTCTTGCCCTTAGTGGGGGGGGGAAGGGAGAATTTAGGATTATGAAAACCCCTCCCTTCCTGATATGTCCTTCCCTTCCTTCCCTCTTCCTTCTTCCTTTCCTTCCTTCCTCCCCCTCTCCTTCCCTCTTCTTCCTTCCTTCCCCTCTCCTTCCCTCCTTCCTTCCTTCCTTCCCTCTTCTTCCTTTCCTTCCTTCCTTCCTTTCTCCTTCCCTCCTTCCTTCCTCTCCCCTCCTTCCTTCCTTCCTTCCCTCTTCTTCCTCCCTTCCTCTCCCCTCTCCTTCCCTCCTTCCTTCCTTCCCTCTTCTTCCTTTCCTTCCTTCCTCTCCCCTCTCCTTCCCTCCTTCCTTCCTTCCCCTCTTCTTCCTTCCTTCCTTCTCCTCTCCTTCCCTCCTTCCTTCCCTCTCCTTCCCTCCTTCCTTCCTTCCCTCTTCTTCCTTTCCTTCCTTCCTCTCTCCTTCCCTCCTTCCTTCCTTCCCACTTCTTCCTTTCCTTCCTTTCCCCTCCCCTTCCCTCTTCTTCCTTCCTTCCCTCTTCTTCCTTCCTTCCTTCCCTCTTCTTCCTTCCTTCCCTCTTCTTCCTTCCTTCCTTCCTCCCCCCCTCTCCTTCCCTCTTTCCTTTCTTCCATCTTCTTCCTTCCTTCCCTTTCTCCTTCCTTCCCTCCCTTCCTTCCTTCCTTCCTTCCTTCCTTCCTTCCTTCCTTCCTTCTCCCCCCCACCCCAAGAGCTAATATGTTAAATTGGAGCTATCTTAAGCAGAGGAGCTGTGCTTGGCAGGATGTTAAGGTTTATTTCTGACACGCAGTTGAGGAAGACCTGTAATTATAGCCGGCTGGCCTGAGAGAATAAGTTACAGAGAGATGAGGGTCTTGGTACACAAGAGACATTACTGTGATGCTCCCCCCCCCACGCACCTCAGGGGCTTGACATAATCAGCAATTGTGAGGTAATTTCATTTGCAGAGGCTGATAGTGATGGGGAGCAGAGGAAAGATGGGCGAATCGACTGACGATGAAAGTAGGGGAGCAACAGACATGGAATTGTGGGCCGGAGAGAAAAAAAATGCCTACGTTTCTTTCCTTCATTATATTTTGAGTGGTGGAGAAAAGGAGTTATATTCTGGCTGGGTGGAGTAAAGAAAGAACGAGGATCGAGAGATGAAAGCAAGGCCCGCCCAGATTTCCAAAATAACAATTGCTTATCTTTCTCTGCTGCTCCAAATGTAAGTCTAGAGTGTAAGTTTTTCAGGAATTATAACAATGGGTAAAATTAGAGATACATACATGGCAGATCTGGAGGAAATCAAGAGGCTGAGTTTGAGAGATCACCCCTCCCTCCCCATTAATGTTGGAGCTTAGGTGTGATGGTGGTGGTGGAGAAGAAAGGGGAGGGGTATCAAAAATGTCTGGGCAGAGAGAACGAGGTAGTTGTGCTGTGAAGATGATACATTTTTTTCTCTTATTCCTTTTTTTTTTCTCCAGAAGAGAAATAATAGCCTATACAGGGAATAAACCCCTCAGTTTCTCAAGAAAAAAAGGCTTTGGGGAGACTAAACGGGATGCTTGTATTCTGCTGTTGAGTCGGCTTCTGTGGTACCAGTGGCTGGAGTGCCAAAGGGCAGGATGTATTCGTCTTTGTCTGCTTGAGTTGGGGCATCGCTGTGAAGTGCAGCCGATGAGAGACAGCCTATAATGGGGATACAATATGCAGTGTGAGAAGATGAGGTCTGGATATTGCTGGGAAGGGGAAGGAGGTCTCTCATCACAGGGGTAATTGTGAAAAGGGGTCTCTTGTGGAAGCGAAGAAACAATTAATTGAGCAGGCTTTTAAGGTAGATATTTCTCTAGTGGGCATAGGGTTGGACTTGATGGCTCTGAGATTCTATTGTGAAGTAAGATTCTGCATCTTAAACGGCTCTCCTGTTGGGAGAAGGTAGGTTCTTCATGTCAGCAGCCTTAACGACTTTAGCAGTTGGAAATTGGTGTGGGGAAGGCATTGGCCTGATTTCGAGTGTGTTGGTTTGTTCAAGAAAGTATCCTTTTGCAGTTTGCGGGACACAGAGTGTGGAGGCACAAGATGAGTCATTGAATCATATAGGTGGAGTTGTCACTCTGGCCTGTGTACTCACAGAAGCACCCGACGCCTTTCAGCTGACGTGGTGCATCTTTCAAAGGGGATTTGGGCCTGCTGCAACAGGTAACCCAACGGGTTCCCAAAACATAAACCCACCTTGTTGATCAGTACGGAACCGTATCAGCTTGCCACCCAACCTTATGAGTCAGTCCGATGCAGATCTCTCCAGCTCGCATGCCCAGAATGAAATGCTGCTTGCCTGGGGCAGTTCCCTTAATTAATGGCCGCTACAACAGGAAGTGCTCCAATTTAAAAAAAAAAAACACCCGTTTCCACTGACAGTTAAAGCTTGAACAGCCTTGTGCTGAATGGAATTGTTCTTCCAGTTAACTTGATTTTTCTGGGAGGGGTGCGTAAGTCACAAATCCTCAGAGTGAGGACATGGCATGCATGTTCCAGAACCAATCGGAAATGTGTTTTGACGCTTGTAGAATTTGCAAGCCTTGGGTACCCGTATCGCAACGATGCGCTTCTTTGGTTTCACAGACTTACCCACAAGTTCTCTCTACACTGGCTTGTAGGTAGGTCGCTGCTAAGTGTAGCAGGAGCACGCCGTTGTGTTAGGACGGTAGCAATTACCGCACAACCCTTTTTAACGCTACCAGTGAACAAAAGATTTGATAAAAGAATCTGAAAGCATATTAACGGAAAAACCACAGAACGTCTGTTGCGGCAGCCTGAATCGAAACAAACCTAGCTGTCTAGGATTACAAGTTTGTTTTTGGTCAAACCATCAGATCCCTTCAAACCCATGGCTTACTTTTCCAAGTGTTTCTTGAAGTTACGTGATGACTTCCACCCAGAAGCCTAGAAGCACCCTTCGTGCCTCCTGGGCCAAGCTGTTCTTCATTAGAGGCCTTACCCATCTTAATTTCCTTTCCGTGCCCTCTGGTCAGGCTTTTGTTTGCTTGTTCGTTCCTTAGTGGCTGGCACTCTGAGAACCGCTGACTTCAGATGGCCCGTTTAATTTCTGTTTTGCTTGCGAAGGAGGGATTGCTTAACCACTATGCCAATTAAGCGTGCCTCAAATGGAGCAGGGTTTCTTTCCTTCTGAGTGGTTGAGAAGATGGTTATTTCTCCTTCCCGGAGGCGTAATAGGGTGGCACAGAGGCTCTTTCCTTGTTTTGTGCATTAGGCTGTATAATGCTGGTGGGAAAATTAGCCTAGCTTCCCCCACAAAAACAACACAAAGCACGTTAAGGTTCAGGCATGACCCACTGCCTGGTGTGCATTTTCAGTCGCAGTAACATAGCCACTCTTGCTGAGCACAAAACATAACCATAAGGTATAGGGCTGCTCTATTTTTAGAGCACTTGTGGTACTGTACTTGCTCCTTTTGGAAGAGGAGGTGAAGTGCCACTTCTCTTCCAACAAGCTGACTTAGCAATTGTGGGGCAGAGCCAGCAGCAGAAGTGGGGCGTGGTTTCCAAGGGACAGGCCTTGAACGGCGGCAAAAGGAGTGGGGTGAGGGGGGGATATTTTGTGCTGACAGCCCTTGCTTAAGCCCCGGTCTCCTTCCTGTTTCCCTTGCCCACGAGGGTTTGGGTTTTAAAAGGCCTGTTTTTTCCTCGCTCGGCCAAGTTTCTGCATTAAAAAAAGGGTTTAAGGAATTAAAAAGCCAGGGGAAGAAAAATGCTCTTTGCGTGCGCACTCTGCGGGTAGAACAGCGGGCACCC
Organism: Pituophis catenifer annectens; assembly: GCF_029215685.1. Taxonomy (NCBI): domain Eukaryota; kingdom Metazoa; phylum Chordata; class Lepidosauria; order Squamata; family Colubridae; genus Pituophis; species Pituophis catenifer. The sequence continues at coordinate 9,437,484 of NW_027256898.1, read as the reverse complement.
GAAGAGGCATTCAGAAAGACCTTCCTACTGAAGAGGTGTTAAGCCTACTTGATCCGAAATGTTTTGACGACCAGGAAGCAACTGCAAGCATAACCAGTTTCTGCGGGGTTGAGGGCAAACTTGGGTTTTTAAAAATAAAAAGTTTTTATTTTTTTTTTATTTTTTTTTTAAATTTGATTTATATGCCGCCCTTCTCCGGAGACTCAGGGCGGCTTACAATGCGCTAAGCAATAGCCTTCATTCTTTTGTATATTTTATACAAAGTCAGCTTATTGCCCCCACAAACTGGGTCCTCATTTCACCTACCTTAGAAAGGATGGAAGGCTGAGTCAACCTTGAGCCTTGGAGAGATTCGAACCAGCAGAAATTGCAGGCAGCTGTGTTAATGACAGGGTGCACTAAACCACTGTACTATCAAGGCTCTTTTGAGGCGCAGGTTCTAAAAGGGGCACCTGTTGGAGGGCAAGAGGGCCCAGGAGATTTAAAAAATGAAATGGCTGCTTTTCAGTATTTACATGGCTTGACTTTGTACCTCGTGTATATAACCCAGTGGTGAAATCGTCCGTGGGTTGCCACCAGTTCATTACCCAGGCATGTGCAGTGTACACCAGAAGTGCACATATGTGCAGTGTGTTCCAGATGCACGCTATGCACACACATGTGCAGTGCACACCAAATGATGCTATATGCACCCATGCGCAGTGTGCACCAAGGGCCTGGTGGCTCAGCAGACTGATAGCATTGTGATTAACACCAGCTGTCTGCAATTACTGTAAGTTCGAATCTCACCAGGCTCAAGGTTGACTCAGCCTTCCAGCCTTTCTAAGGTAGGTAAATTGAGGACCCAGTTGTGGGGGCAATAAGCTGACTTTGTATAAATATACAAAAGGATGAAGGCTATTGCTTAGCACATTGTAAGCCACCCTGAGTCTCCGGGGAAGGGCGGCATATAAATCAAATTTAAAAAAAAAATGCACACTGCACGTGTGCATGCACATTGCACACCAAACGCATGCAGCGCACATGCACTTCGCACGGAAAAAGGAGCCATTTGAAGGTAAGTAGAACGAGGGGGAACAGCTGTGCCGCACAATTTAGATTCGCTAGAAAGGATTTCCTGCTTTCTAGCGAATATAAATTGCGCGGCACAGCTGATCGTCAGTAATACCAGTTGGTAGGTTTTGTTTACTACCGGTTCGCTCGAACTGGTGCAAACCGGTAGGATTTCATCAGTGATACAACCCCCCCCCATCCGAATCGTCCGCTCCATTATCAAAGCTCCCCAAATTTTTGTCCCTACCCCATTCAGGCTACAGAAAGGAAGCCACCCACTCAGGTCAATCTTATGGTAGATGGGCTCACATGGATGCAGGCGTCAATTTCTGTCGATTTAGGGGAAGCTGTTGCTGGTACCCCAGCCTGAACGGATGGAGAATGCTTTATGATGTTAATGGGCTTGGCTCAGTTATCTTGGTGTTCTGTTGAGTGGTACCTGAAGTAGAGCATCAGTAAAATCCCTGAGCTCTGAACCCTTAAAGCATCCACACGGTTAGAAATGCTGGTTCGTCCACGACTCCTTGTTTGGTGTGTAATCACCGTTGAACTCTGCGGTTGTTTCTTTGCTAGCAGTTTTAAACTGCCATTACCGTGTTTCCCCGAAAATAAGACCGGGTCTTATATCAAGTTTTGCTCCAAAAGACACATTAGGGCTTATTTTCTGGTTAGGTCTTATTTTGGGGGAAATACGGTACTAAATGCACCCATCTGACTGACAATCTTAACGGGGCTTATTTTGGGGGCTAGGGCTTATATTATGAGCATCCTGAAAAATGATGCTAAGACTTATTTTCTGGTTGGGTCTTATTTTCAGGGGAAACAGGGTATAAAAAAACCCACCAAGGTCGACCGGAGAGCACCCCGAGGCCTGTCTTGCAGCCCTCCCTCCCCATAACTTACAGGGAGGGGCGGCTAACCCAACAAATTATGTCCCTGAACTATAAAAAAGCTGAGATAAATCAGAAGGCTTCTCTGATGTCGGAAAAGATGGTTAACCTTTAGCCACAAGAACAATTCATAAAGAGCCCCCAAGTTCAATTTTCCCTCCAAGAAACTGAATCTGAGGTCTAAATTCACCCTTCAAAGGCCTGTGTTTATTGCTCCTCTGTGGCCTTTGTACTTAGAGGTGGTCTCTCCTGGTTCCTCCTTAAGGGGGGGGGGCTTTCACGAAGATTTTGAGGGTGCTAATTAAGCTAGAGGTTGCAGCCAGTGTAAAGCAGCAGTCCAGTTAGCCCTCCCCTGCTGGTAGCCATTAAAAGGTTGACACCCTGATAGCCACTTGAAAATTAAGCACGCATTTCAATCCTACTAAAAATAGGCAGGGGAATGGCTTCTCTGCTTTCCTTCACTTGTTTTCCGTACTTTTTTTTCCCTCCCTCCCTCCCTTTGCAAGGGCTCCTCTGCTAAACTTCCTCATTCTCTGGTTTGGAAGCCGCCACTTCCTTGAGGACTCTAGGGTGGGGCATTGCAACCGAGTCCTGAATCATCCCCGTGGCTCCCTTGCACCTCCTTGCCCATGGCGGGAAACTCCAGGACCTGGAGATGACCATACCTGCAAAAATCTGGGCTTTTAAAAGCTGGGGAGCCTGGGTTTTTTCTCGTAAGGAGCAGCAGGCAGAATAGGGACACGAGATGGCCAGCTTTTCCCGCTCGCTTGTTTTGCTGTGACGTCAGAGGCTCCAAGACCAAACAGAATTGGAGAAAGAGGTGCCTCTGAGCCTATACAGAGACCTGATGCAGGATACCCCTCAGAAGGGATTGCAGGATAAGAAGCCGAGGACAGTCCTTACTGGACTGCCCGCCTGCACTTCCTCCTTCCAGTATAGAAACTGCTCAGGCCAGCAGAAAAGCTGTAAATAAATCTTCCCTGATAATGTTCCAGAGTATCTGTTGTCCTGTCCTCCTGCTTCACCCCCACCCCCCCTTTCTTTTTTGGACGAGGGGGTTATGGAGTTGAAACCGATCTCTCCTTATCTGCTTTTTTTCCCCCTGGTTTATTTTTTGCCCCAGCGCCTAGCAGAAATAGCCTTCGGAGGACTGTGTGGTTTTGTAGTTCTGCTTTTGCGGGACCTCTGGAGCAAGAAATAATAATTTCAGGCCTCAATAGGAGGGGAAAGCAAGAGACCGGTTTAGCCGTAGGAGAAATTCAGGCTCCAGCAGCATGTTTTCCCCAAAATAAGACCGGGTTTTATATTAATTTTTGCTCCAAAAGATGCATTATGGCTTATTTTCCAGTTTGGTCTTATTTTGGGGGGGGAGGAAATACAGTACTAAACGCCGCTGTCTGCTGACGATCTTAACTGGGACTTATTTTTGGGGTAGGGCTTATATTACGAGCATCTTGAAAAATCACGCTAGGGCTTATTTTCGGTTGGGTCCTATTTTGGGAGAAATACAGTACTAAACGCCTCTGTTTGCTGACGATCTTAACTGGGGCTTATTTTTGGGTAGGGCTTATATTATGAGCATCCTGAAAAATCATGCTAGGGCTTATTTTCCAGTTGGGTCCTATTTTGGGGAAACAGGGTAATAAAGTTAGGTGGAACCAGAATCTCGATCTCAGTATAACTCCAGAATGCTAGCTGACTGGGAGAGAGACTGCAAATACAGGTGGTTCTTGAATGACCACAGCTCATTTAGTGACTGTTCAAAGTTATGACGGCACTGAAAATAGTGACTTGGGACCGTTTTTTCACAGTTCCGGCCTTTGCCGCATCCCTAGGGTCACGTGATTAAAATTCAGGCGCTGGGCAACTGGTTCGTATTTACGACCGTCGCAGTGTCCGGGGGGGGGTTGCATGATCCCCTTTTGTGACTTTCCAACAAGCAAAGTCCATGGGGGAAGCCGGATTCACTTAACAACCGGGTTACTAATTTAATGACCGAGGTGATTCGCTTAACGACGGTGGCAAGAAAAGTCGTAAAGCGGGGCATGTCTCCCTTAACCAATGTCTCACTTAACAACAGAAATGTTGGGTTCAATTGTGGTCATATGGTGAGGACCAACCTGTAATAAACTTGTCCCAAAGGTGCATTTTCACTGGATTTTCTTGTTTTTTGTTTTTTCTTTCAAGATGTTTCGCTTCTCATCCCTATTTCGCTTCTTCATATATATCAGGGGTCCTCAAACTTTTTAAACGGGGCCAATTCATGGTCCCTCAGGCTGTTGGGGGGGCTGGACCGGCTGGGTGGGTGTGGCTAGGTGGGCATGTGACTGCGGTGGGCGTGGCCAATTGAGCAGTCCATTAAACAATACACACAAATTAAACTTTTAATTTGTTATGCTCCTGGGGGCGGAAAGCAGGTTAGTGAAGGGATGTGGCTGCCTTGGGGTGTTTGTGTGAGAGAGGGACTTCTGTTTGTGTGTGTGTGTGTGTGTGTGTGTGTGTCTGTCTTTCCCTCCCTCCCTCTCTCTCTCTGGAGGCCGGGGAGGCCTGTTTGTGTCCCATTTTTGGCCTCCTTGGCCTCCAGACTGTTGGTTGGCGGGTAGGTGGGGCAATGTGGGCGGGGCAGCCTCGTGGTCCCCACACGGGCCAGATTAATGGCCTCGGCGGGCCGTAGTTTGAGGACCCCTGATATATATCAATCCTTCTATTCCCCGCCATCCAGTCACAGCTGAAGAAGCTTCTTGGCTGCGAAGCGAAATGTCTTCAAAGAAAAAAACCAGAAAGTCCAGTTGCCTCCTGAAATAAAATAAAATAAAAAAAAGCATGTTTGGGACCCGGATGACTGAGCAATTGACATTTTCACCGAAAACCTCCCTGGGAGAAATTGCCTCCAAACCCCGGAAGAATTTCTCCCTTCGCTGCCTGCAGAAGCTGCTCCGCATCTCCCTGCTCTCCTTCGCCACAGGAACCTGCGCAAAAAAGCCACTGGGAGTCGTTTTTACTGAGATAGGCAGCTGTAGAAATCCAATATATAAATAAAAAAAAATACTTCGCTTTTAAAGCCGAGACGGCACCTTCGCTTGTAATGTTTAATAACAAGCTTCACAACAAGCGTCACACAAGACTCCACTGTTTGCAACCCTCTTTAGAATAGAATAGAATAGAATAATAGAATAGAATAGAATAGAATAGAATAGAATAGAATAGAATAGAATAGAATAGAATAGAAAATATGGAATGAATAGAACAGAACAGAACAGAACAGAATAGAATAGAATAGAATAGAATAGAATTCTTTATTGGCCAAGTGTGATTGGACACACAAGGAATTTGTCTTTGGTGCATACGCTCTCTCTACATAAAAAGACAAGATACATTCGTCAAGAATCAAAAGGTACCACACTTAATGATAGTCATAGGGTACAAATAAGCAATCAACTCATATTAAGAAATAGATAGATAGATTAGATAGATTGATAGATAGATAGATAGATAGATAGATAGATAGATAGATAGAATTCTTTATTGGCCAAGTGTGATTGGACACACAAGGAATTTGTCTTTGGTGCATAAGCTCTCAGTGTACATAAAAAGACAAGATAACATTTGTCAAGAATCAAAAGGTGCAACACTTAATGATAGTCATAGGGTACAAATAAGCAATCAACTATAAACCGTAAGAATACAAACAACAAGGTTACAGTCATACAGTCATAAGCGGGAGGAGTTGGGTGGTGGGAACGATGAGAAAACTAATAGAATAGTAGTGCAGACTTAGTGAATAGTTTGACAGTGTTGAGGGAATTATTTGTTTAGCAGAGTGATGGCGTTCGGGGGAAAAACTATCCTTGTGTCTAGTTGTTCTGGTGTGCAGTGCTCTGTAGCGTCATTTTGAGGGTAGGAGTTGAAACAGTTTATGTCCAGGATGTGAGGGGTCTGTAGATATTTTCCCAGCCCTCTTTTTGACTCGTGCAGTAGACAGTCCTCCATGGAAGGCAGGTTGGTAGCCGTTGTTTTTTCTGCAGTTCTAATGATCCTCTGAAGTCTCTGTCTGTCTTGTTGGGTTGCAGAGCCAAACCAGACAGTTATGGAGGTGCAGATGACAGACTCCATAATTCCTCTGTAGAACTGGATCAGCAGCTCCTTGGGCAGTTGGAGCTTCCCGAGTTGGCGCAGAAAGAACATTCTCTGTTGTGCTTTTCTGATGACGTTTTTGATGTTAGATGTCCATTTTAAGTCTTGAGATACGATAGAATCTAGAAAATTTGAGCGATCAGGGTGGGGAAAAATTTGGCCCTAAACCTGCCGGGCAATTTCCTACAAGGAAATGTCATTTGAGGAACAGTTTGCCTTCCTCCTGCGCAAACACCCCCCCATGAATGAGGAAAGAGAGGCCCAAGCGGCCGCTTTGGCAATAAATATTTTCCTTGTGTGTTGTGTTAGGTGTCCTCAGAAGCACGAGGCTTTCACAACAAGCCCAGAAAAGATTGTGTTTTGTTGAGGTTGTTGCAGGGAGGAGAATGTCTTCCTGGGCACTTCCTCAGGTGCAGCTTTGCAAGGTGGTACCGATGCTCCTAAATTGAAGAAGAAAAAAAAAAGGGCGCGAAGCTCTTGAGATTTGATCGGCTCACGAGCATTCATCCTTTTTTTTTTTAACGTTAACACTTTTTCTTTTCTTGTCTTCCAAATTGAATTCTCTGGGCAGCCTTTAAGGTTACTGCCATACTGACAGCTCTAGTCTTAGCCTTCCTTTAAGTCTCCAAACTTGGCAACTTTAAGACTTGTGGACTTCAACTCCCAGAATTCCTCAGCTTTGCTGGTTGAGGAATTCTGGGAGTTGAAGTCCACAAGTCTTAAAAGTTGCTAAATTTGGAGACCCCTGACTTAAGTGATCCAGCTTTCTGCCCGGCAACATCAGCTCGTAGAGCAGCCAGCCAGAATAATTTCTGAAAATAAAGAAAAGACGCAATTTCTGTAGAGTTGGCACTTCTCATTTTGAAGTCTCTATTTTTTTTTACGCCTGTCCTGCAGCCTGTATTGCTTTCCTTCCTTCCTTCCTTCCTTCCTTCCTTCCTTCCGTTCGTTCTCAGTTTTCGGTCTTTAACATTTTGCAAAAAAGATAAATTCTATTTATTCTGAACACAGTAAGGGGGCTTTCTGGTTTATGTTAGCCCAGTCATCTTTCTTTTTTGGAGGCAAAAAACAAAAAACCAAAATGACTAAAGGACCATTTTAAAAGTTTTTTTGTGGCTAAGGTGCTTTTCGTTGCCTTTTCTCTCCGCGGAGTTCCTGGGCGCTTGCTCTACTAGTGTGAAGGACGCAGCTGCTGAGTCAAAAGGCTGCATATTTTGTTCAGACTGTTCTCCTGCGGGGAAGATACCTCTGGCTGAGAAATAAACCGAGCTAAAATGGGAACTTTTTAAGAGGAGAGGTTAAAGGGAATGTTTCCGTTTAAGCTAATTTACGGCCTCTGGGCCGGCTCTGCTGATACCTCAAGGATGTTTCTTGCTCTGTGAGAGTTTATTTCTAGGCCATCCATCTATGTGGTCTTGGCAGTCAGATGTGGGCCTGTTTTGGGCACGCTCTCAAAATGGCTGAGCGGGCGGGAGGGGGTTACTGAAGGGAAAAGCGTGGGTTTTTTCATCCACCCCTCTATTTCTCCGAGGTGCTGGCTGCCCTTTGGAGGAAAGCAATAGAATAGAATAAGAGTTATTATAATAGAAGAATAATAGTTATTAACACAATAAAGGAGTTGGAAGGGACCTTGGAGGTCTTCTAGTCCAACCCCTGCTTATATCCCGGATGTCGAACCTATGGCACACGTGCCAGAGGTGACACCCAGCGCCGTCTCTGATGGCACGCGAGCCATTGCCCCAGTTCCGCTCTGCTGCTCCTCCCGCCGGCCAGCTGGTCTTTGGGTCTCTGCTGTGCGTGCAGGGGGGGGGGGGCGTGTGGATACAGGGGGTGGGTGGGATGTGTGCGAGGGGGGCACGTACACTTTGCAGAGGGCGGGGCACATGCGCAGGGGCCGTGCGCGCATTGCAATTTGGGGGTTTGGGTGTGGGCGCACGCATTCGGCACGCACGCTTTGCGCCCCCGGTCCAGAAGAGGTTAGCCATCACGGCCCTATCCCATTTCGGACAAGTGGCTGTCCCGTCTCTTCTTAAAAACCTCCAGTGATGAAACACCCACAACTTCCGGTGGCAAGCTGTTCCACTGGTTACCTGTCCTCGCTGTTAGGAAGTTTCTCCTCAATTCCAGGTTGCTTCTCTCTTTGTTTAGTTTCCATCCGTTGTTTCTTGTTCTTTGGAAAATAGCTTGACTTCCAACTCTTGTCAATCTGTAATCTGTAAACATTCGCAACTTCTGGGGGCAAGTCGTTCCACTGATGAATTGTCCTCACTGTCAGGAAATTTCTCCTTAGTTTTAGGTTGTTTATCTCCTTGCTTAGTTTCCACCCGTTGCTTCTTGTCCTGCCCTCAGGGGCTTTGGAGAATAGTTTGACTCCCTCTTCTTTGGGGCAGCCCCTCAAATACTGAAACACTGCTATCATATCACCCGTAATCCTTCTTTTTGTTAGACTAGATACACCAAAACTCTGTTATTAACACAATAGGAAGGAGCTGGAAGGGACCTTAGAGGTCTTCTAGTCCAACCCCCTGCCTAGGCAGGAAACCCTACACCACTTCAGACAAATTGTTATCCAGTCTCTTCTTAAAAACTTCCAGTGTTGGAGCATTCACAACTTCTGGAGGCAAGTCCTTCCACTGATTAATTGTTCTCACTGCCAGGAAGTTTCTCCTTAGTTCCAAGTTGCTTCTCTCCTTGATGAGTTTCCACCCATTGCTTCTTCTCCTGCCTTCAGGTGCTTTGGAGAATAGCTTGACTCCCTCTTCTTTGGGGCAGCCCCTGAGATATTGGAAGACTGCTATCATGTCTCCCCTAGTCCTCCTTTTCATTAAGCTAGACATCCCCAGTTCCTGCAACCGTTCTTCATATGTCCCCTCTCATATAAACACCTTTCTGTTTTCTGACCCTGCCTGTAGGAGATCCACCCCCACCTTCCCCGATCCTCCTCAACGGATCCCCTTCACCCTTCGGGGCCTGCTTTTTCACGTTCATCCCCTCGAACCCTCTTCCGATCTGCCCCTTGTTGTAAAAATCCCCGCAAAACTAGAAAGTTCAGAGGCTTCCGTGAACAGCTTAATGGGCTCTTAACAAGAAAGATCTACTTTGGTTATTTTGATGGGGTGTTTCCATTCTCCAGGCGGCATAGTAGGTGACCTCCCTTTGAAGGAATCCACGGGGCAGATCGGTGTCCGTGGGAGGCCCCCGAAAAGAAGTGGGTCCCGTCGTGAGAGGGGCTGGCGGCCGGCTGCGCTGCTATGCCGAAACAAAGGATGGTGCAGAGAGGTCCTTGCCGAACACCAAAAACATCTTTGCAGGAGATGCTTTAATAAATTAAAGATGCTTTATCTTGGCTAATGTTCACAGTTAAAACTCCACACTTCAGATCTCTCCGTCCCCGGAGCGACTGGAATGGCAACAAAAGATTTATTTTGAACTTTGCTTGCCGCTCCTGGAGCAAAGATGGGCTGGGTGGAAGTTTGCCAGACGCAAATCAGTCCCAAATTAGGATCAGAAGCCCCCACTGCGCGTCGGTCTGCAAAGAGCCACTGCTCTTGTTTCCCCCCCCCCCCGTTTCCACAAATGGTCCAGATTTTCCTTGCCTCCGTACCGTCTTTTAGAACAAGTTAAGTTGGTTTTTGACAGATGAAACTCCCGACTCACGAAACTGCACTTTAAAGAAAGTAAAAAAAAGTTAAGAATTGGTAAGCGATTCAGGCTCGGAGATAAAACAGCTTATGAGCGGGAAAGATTGTCTAATTTTTGTCTAATTCTTAAAAATCATTTTCTCTTGTCTTAACACGACCGCCGTAACTAGTAGGACTCAGTCTTAATATCTCGTCGCGAATGTTAGTCGTTTTAAATTGCATTTCCAATTCAAATGTTATCAGAGAGACGCTTACAATTCCTCTCTGTTTTTTTTTTTTTCCTTATGGTCCTTTCATTTCCCTCCCCCTCCCCCAAAAGGGATCCTGAAATCTCCCACCTTTTTATCCAAACTTTTTGCTTGGAGAAAATGTGAGTATATTTAAAAAGAAATTGCGAGCAAAACCAAAATATAAAATATAAAAGAGCCTGTAGTACAGTGGACTAAAGCACTGTTATTAACATCTGCTGCTTGCAATTACTGCAAGTTCGAATCTCACCAGGCTCAAGGTTGACTCAGCCTTCCATCCTTTCTAAGGTAGGTGAAATGAGGACCCAGTTTGTGGGGGCAATAAGCTGACTTTGTATAAAATATACAAAAGTATGAAGGCTATTGCTTAACGCATTGTAAGTCGCCCTGAGTCTCTGGAGAAGGGCGGCATATAAATTAAAGCAAAAAAAAAAAAAAAAATAGCTTTAACATTGCTCATTTCTTCTCTTTTGCCTCTTTGGCAGCCAGTTACTCCCTCCCATTGTCATTCCTATACTACTCGGTGCCAAGGAACCAGAAATACGAATTTCTGACATTTCTTTTTAAAAGCATCTCGGTCTGGGCTTGGCTCTGAGGCAGGGAAGAAAGAATATTCGCCAGCTTGGGGCCATTTGATGCAAGAACGCTTTCGTGTTTTTTGCCTGGTTCTTAAAAGATCTATTGACAGTGTCAAAATTTCCCTGATTGCTCTTGACGGTTCCTGGAATCCAGCCCAGGGTGACAGCACGTAAATCTTGGAAAAGATGGGTAATAATTCCAGTTTAAGGCCAGTTCCTGAGTTGTAGCAAAATGCTGAAGGAAGCAGCTGGTGAGTCGATCCTTTCCCTTCTTCCAACCCGCTAAAACCTTTCCAGCTGTCCCTGCTGGGGCGGTTCGTTCCCACGATCCCCGTGTTGGAACACCTGACATCACAACTGGTAGATCCAGCACAGGGGTGAAATGTAAAATTTGTTACTACCGGTTCTGTGGGCGTGGCTTGGTGTGTGTGTGGGTAATGTGACTGGGTGGGCGTGGCCAACTTTAAAAAAAAAAAACTTTTCAAAGCATTTTTTCTAATGCTTTGAAAAGCCTCTGCCGGTCAGGCAACTCAGCTGGGATCGTCAGAGAGGCATTTTTTTAGAAATGCTTTGAAAAGCCTCTCTGACAATCAGGCAACTCAGCTGGGATCGTCAGAGACTTTTCGAAGCTTTTTTTTTAACCACCTCTTCGGCCAAGAGGTTGCAGAAAAAAAATGCTTTGAAAAGCCTCCGACGATCCCAGCTGAGCCGCGCGATCATCAGAGGCTGTTTTTTTTTTTTTTTACTTTTAAAAGCATTTTTTCGTCGGAAGAAGTTGTAGAAAAAATGCTTTTAAAAGTTAAAAAAAAACAGCCTCTGATGATCGTGCAGCTCAACTGGGCATGGTGGGTGGGTGGGGGCAGGGATTTTTGCTACCGGTTCTCCGAACCACCCGCCGCCATCGTTACCGGATCAGGTGATCCGGTCCGAACCGGGAGCATTTCACCCGTGATCCAGCATGTAGAAAGCGAAGCGGGACACAACGGCCCTCTCTGGCCTTTGCTACCAGAGCTGCATCTCTGTGGGGCAACGTAAAACAGTATTTTACAGGCAGTCCTCAGCTTAACGACTGTAATTTCAAGGCCCCAGATTTCTGCTGTTAAACGGGACAGTTGTTGTCTAAGTGAGTTTTCTCCCACGTTGCGACTTTCCCCGCCGCGTTTGTGTGAGTGAATTGCTGCAGTTGTGAAATGAGTCACACGGTGGCGAAGCGAATCCGGATTCCCCATCGGCTTTGCTTGGTGGACGGTCGCAAAAAGGGGATCGCGTGACACCCCCCCTCCCCCCCCAAGGACATAAATATGAGCCGGTTCTCAAGTGTTCCGTATGTAAATCGCGTGCAATGGTCAACCGTGTGAAAAACAGTCACAAGTCACTTTTTTCCGGTGCCGTTGTAACTTTGTCATTAAGTGAACCGTTGTAAGTCGAGGACTGCCTGTACCTGGGGGAAACTGGAAGACAAAGGGATGAGAGAGAGAGGAAGTAGAGGGATGGTCAGGACATGGTGGGTTCCAGGATCCCCCAATTCAAGTCCCTCTCATAGAAGGATCCTTGGTGCTCTCCGAGCTTGATTAATGTTACCTAGCTACCTGAGCACTGATGAGAGCAATAGCAGTAGCATTTAGACTTATATACTGCTTCACAGTGCTTCACAGCCTCTCTAAGCAGTTTACAGAGTCAGCCTCTTGCCCCCAACAATCTGGGTCCTCATTTTACCCACCTCGGAAGGATGGAAGGCTGAATCAACCTGCAGTCGTTCAGAATCGAACTCCAGGCTGTGGGCAGAGTTAGCCTGCAATATCGTATTCTAACCAGAGGGAGGGAGGGAGGGAGGAAGGAAAGGAAAGGAAAGGAAAGGAAAGGAAAGGAAAGGAAAGGAAAGGAAAGGAAAGGAAAGGAAAGGAAAGGAGGAATGGAATAATGGAATGGAATGGAATGGAAGAATGGAATGGAATGGAGGACTGAGACTTATATACCGCTTAACAGTGCTTTACAGCCCTCTCTAAGCGGTTTACAAAGTCAGCCTCTTGCCCCCAACAATCTGGGTCCTCGTTTTACCCACCTCGGAAGGACGGAAGGCTGAGTCCACCTTGAGCCGGTCAGGATCGAACTGCTGGCATTCGGCAGAGTTAGCCTGCAACGCTGCATTCTAACCAATGTGTCACCACGGCTCTTTAATAGCAATAGCATTTAGACTTATGTACCGCTTCACAGGGCTTCACAGCCCTCTCTATAAACGGTTTACAGAGTCAGCATATATTGCCCCCAACAATCTAGGTTTTACCCACCTCGGAAGGATGGAAGACTTAAGTCCACCTTGAGCCGGTCAGGATCGAACTGCTGGCAGTGGGCAGAATTAACCTGCAATACTGCATTCTAACCACTGCGCCCCATAGTTTGGGTCATGTAACGTGTGCAACCGAGACCCTCATTTCAACCCTGAGTGACAGATAATATTCTCCTTTTTTGGCACCCACACAGATGATGGGAGTTCAGAGGGAGGGGGGGCATATTTCTTGACGTCTACGCTGGCAAGCTCTGATTGGCACTTGTGCCTCGAGCCACGGCTTTGAACTGGGGTTGCTTGCCTGAATAGGATGCAGAAGGAGAAATGAACAGAAAACAAACAGCCTGCTTTACTTTCAGTTTCGTTTTCAGCATAGCTTGATTAGCACAAGGGGAAAAAAAAAAATCTGCTCCAGCAATTTACCTCTTGGCAGCAAGCAGCAGAGCCCTGCCCAAAATGGCTGAGAAGCAAATCAGCTGAGAGTTGGGAGTCCCATCCTATCAACTTGTGCTAATGAGGCTGTGCTGAAGCTGAAAGGAGCTGTTTTTTCTTGCTGTTTACTTGCAAGGAGGTAACTACTGGGAGGCAGAGGCCAAAGGGTGAGGGCCAGAGGGTGGGCGCGGCTACATTCGGTGTGTAAGACACACCTAAATTTTCACCCCCCCTTTTAGGGGGGAAAAAGGTGCGTCTTATACTCCGAAAAATAAGGTAATCAGGAATGTAATGCAATCACTTTTATGAAGGATTTGCTATTAGAATAGCAGTTACAGTAGAAAGAAGAAAAGTGAAACACGTAGAAAAAACGAGATATACAAAAATGATCCCCACGTCAGTTAATCCTTCGTTGGGTAACCTTTAGCACGAATGATGGCCTTAACAACGTCTTCCCATGGAGCGAACCAAGTCTTTGAGTTCTGCAGCTGTTCTCATGTGAAACCAAGATGGAATGATGGCTTCTATTAACTGGGTTTTATTGCTGGGTCGCTTCTGACTAACCAGTTTCTTTAGTTGGCTCCGTAGATTTTCAATTGGGTGAAGGTCTGGGTTATTCCCGGGCCAAATCCAGCAGTGGAATAGGATTATCTTGAAACTAAAAAAAAAAAAAAATGGTGTTATTAGCCATCAAACCTCAAAAATACACTTTTCCCAAAAGGTTTCCACTATTTTGGCCACTACTGTAGGGTTTCCTGCTTCAGCTAAGCAGACTTCCAAGGCCTCTTCAGCTCTATTCTGACCAGGGTGGATAAAAATCAATGATTTTTTTTAAAAAAATTAAAAAAAAATTGGATTTTTTTGATTTAAATCGGATTTTTTTTTTTTATTTGATTTATATGCCGCCCTTCTCCGGAGACTCAGGGCGGCTTACAAGGCGTTAAGCAATAGCCTTCATCCTTTTGTATATTTATACAAAGTCAGCTTATTGCCCCCACAACTGGGTCCTCATTTTACCTACCTTAGAAAGGATGGAAGGCTGAGTCAACCTTGAGCCTGGTGAGATTTGAACTTGCAGTAATTGCAGGCAGCTGGTCTTAATAACAGCTTAATAACAGGGTGCCTTAGACCACTGTACTACCAAGGCTCTTTAAATCTTTTGATTTAAATCAGATTTTTTTGATTTTTATTGAATTTATTTTAATAAAAAACGTTTGGGGTAAAAATCTATCGTTAAGATAGTTTTCTATTTAAGATACATAAATAATTTAGTTTATTCAGCATGATATGGAGCTTAGTTATGTAGCAGGAGGCTGTATATTCTGCAACACTGGGACTATCGGTGAGTCAACAGCGGGTCAAAGGAGTAGCAGAGATGACAGTTGCTCTTTAAAAATTATGATTTAAATCGAGTTGATTTAAATCAAGCCTTTTTACTAGTGATTTAAATCACCAGTTTAGGGGGGACGGGGGACGGGGAGTATAAACTACGGGGACCCTCTGTCTCTGCCATGGAGGTATTCGGTGGTCTGTCTGGGGAGCTCTACTTGGTGCCCTGCAGAGACTGGGTAACCTCTGAAGAATGTCTGCCGAAGAGTTGGCTCCAGACGTGGTGGATGTCTGCCATTTTTGGCTGCTGTGAAACAGGAAATATGGAAAGCATTTGCTAATGAGGGACGGTGCCTTGAGAGTGGATGGTGCTTTACAGTAACAGTACTGCAGGCAGCCAGTTCCGTTATTTTTGCATCTTATCAGCTGAGCTGTTCTGACAGGGTGGCTTTGATTTAAATCCAGCCGCTTTAAATCAACTCGATGTAAATCATATTTTTTTTTTTAAAGAGCAGCTGCCATCTCTGTCCTGCAGGAAACTCCTCCTCTAACCCGCTGTTGACTCACCGACAGTCCCAATGTTGCAGAATATACAGCTTCGTGCGACATAACTAAGCTCCATTTCATGCTGCATGAGCTAAATTATTAATGCATCTTAAATAGAAAGCTATATTTGGATAGATTTTTTGTTTTTACTCCAAAAGCATTTTATTAAAATAAATTGGATGAATTTTTTTTTTTTTAAAAAATCCGATTTAAATTATTTTAAAAATCTGATTTTTTTGATTTAAAAAAAAAAACATTGATTTTTATCCACCTTGTGTTCTGGACACCGAAGGGGAGGGGAAATTCCAGCCCCGTCTGGGAGGAGGAGGAGGAGCATTGTGAAGTCAAACACAAGTTGTCTTCTTTCTCGATAGGCAATTTGGTCTCTTTTTGTCATATTATTTTATCTGCCCTTTCTGGCTTTGCCTTGGAGTCGGGTGGTGGAGGGAGAACGAAAGTACAGATATGAACCCCAATTCCCAAAGCAGTGCCCACCACTTCCTCCTCCATCTTTGTTGGGGCAATAGGAAGGTTTGATTGCTGGGTAGGGATGGGTGGTGGGGTTTAAGACAGTTGATGCTGAATTGTAAGGTTGTTTGCGGGGTGTCTTCTGGGAACAGCCGTCCCCTGATCCATCATGTGCATTGGTTGAGTTTCCACTTGGCAGAGAGCTTGATTACCGTTGACCTCATCCCAGGACTGATGGACTTTGTCATCCGTGTGCCCAAAGGATGGCACCACATATTGCCAGAGTCCTGGCTTCGCAAACTCAAGGCCCCCCGTTTCTACCCCAACATCTGTCCGATGTCTAGAGTGGTTTAGAGGTGGAGTTCTCGCCTCACAATCAGGAGACTATGAGTTCAATCCTAAATAGAGGCAAATACTTCTTTCTCTGGGCACAATGAATATATATATATATATATATATAATTTTTTATTGTGAAATTATTATAATACAATTCCAACATTTCCGGTTCCATGGTGTTAATACATATATACATATTATTTACTTGTTATTTACATATTCTTACATCTAGTTGGTACTACAGGTAGTACTGCTCATTTCTGTATAACCATTATAAATTAATTATTGAATTAAACTTTAAACTCTCTCAAGCTTCACTTTTCTTTTCTCTAACCACTCATACCACATATCCCACACGCTATAATAATCCGTATCCTCTCTATCATTGATTTCTAGTGTTAGTTTGTTCATTTCAGCGCACTCCAATATTTTCCTGATTATGTGTTCTTCAGGTGGTAACTTTTTTTCTTTCCAATACTGGGCGAAGGAGATTCTTGCAGCTGTTACTATGTGTGTAATTAAGTACCTTTTCTTTTTTGCATATTCTGTTTTCAGAATTCCCAGGAGAAACATTTTTGGTTCTGAATCAATAGTGTCTCCTGTTATTTCTGAGATCCATTTCCGTATCATCCTCCAGAATTTTTTCACTTGGGCACAGGTCCACCAACAGTGATAGTAGGTGCCTTGTTGATGGCCACATTTCCAGCAATTCGAACTCATATTGGGATAAATGTTTACGATCCTGGCTGGTGCTAAATGCCACCTGCACAATGAAAATACATCTGCTGAACAAAACTCCGCGTTGGCGACAGGAAGGGCATCCGGGCAGTAAAACACTCTGCTAGCTCCATTCAGTTGCCCAAATTCCACCCCGCAAGGGATTATGGGGTTGTTAAAAGAAGATGATGATCTGTCTGATTATGAGATCATGCCCATCCCACTGGTTGGCCAGTCTTCATGTTGAATTTATGTTTGCTAAATTTGTCGTACGTCACTTTCTTCTTTTTTTTTTTCTTCTTTTCCCAGAGTGAACAGCAGCTGGACTGTGCCTTGGATTTGATGAGGCGTCTTCCTCCCCAGCAAATAGAGAAAAACCTCAGCGACCTGATTGATTTGGTGAGTAGGCGGGCATCGCGCGCACATTAGTCCCTTTCATGTTCTGCAGAAGCTGCTGGAGATCTGATAGATCCAAAAGAATCCCCTGCCTCTTTAAAAACTCCTGTCTTGCTGGAGAGCGGCTTGTCTCGCCCTGCTTGGGTTGGAGAGCGAGGTTGTTTGGGGAGGGGGTGTCTTGGCTCTGTTGGTTTGTTTATATTTCTGTGATGACCCAGGGCACGGCACAGAGGCAACACAGGTAGCTGGCAGTTCAAACCCCCCCCCCTTTATTGCTTCAAATTTCCCCAAACGCTCCCACGTTTCTGGCAAGTACCAGAGCAAAGTGATGACACACACCCACACCTCTCTCAAGTAGCTTCTGGCTGCAAATAGTCCAGCCCAATGCTGTGAGCACCATGGTTGCAAAGCAAGAAATCCAGCAGGACAAGTTGAGGAGTTCAGGAATCAAAAGAGCAAGGCAAGGAATCCAGAAAGAATGCAAGGAATCCAGGAAAGTTCAAACGTCGGGACTTGACGCTCCAGGAATTTCAGCGTTTTGTTCCCCGACAAATGCCCCTCCCCACAGCGTCTCCTTAAATCTCAGTCCCCAGGTGTGCCTTGTGAAGAGGGGCGGGGCACTCTCCTCCCGAGAAGCCGGGTCAGTCTGCGTTGTTCTTGCCTTCTCTCCACTCTCCGTGCTTGCGGATCAGGAGGGGCTGGTTCCTGGCTCATCGCCTGAGCTCTGTCTCATATTCACTGCTTTAGCCTCTCGGTCATCCTGTTCCCCACTTCCTCCCTACCTACAAGCCATCCCAATCCTGAAAGGCCCCGGGCTGACTGGGCCTGCTCCTCCCCATTTTCCTCCCAAGCCAACGAAGCTGCCCCCTTGAGCCAGAAATGGAGCTGAGGGAGATCATCTTCCTCTGCAGATTCAGGCTCCGACCGGGGGGGGGGGGGGGGCATGACAATCTCATCCTCCTGGGGTTTCTTGTTCCCCAGGAGAATTCAAAACCCAGTGTGGACCCCCATTTGAGTGAGCCACCTTTGAGGTGAGAGCCCGAAGATGCACTTGCAAGGGCACTCTCAAATCCCACCTTTTCTTATTTCTTTCTGCTTAACTAAGGAAGAAGAGCCAAGGCGTGTATTTATTTATTTATTTATTATTTATTTATTAATTTAATTTGTATACCGCCCTTCTCCCAAAAGGAACTCAGGGCGGTGAACAGCCAAAATTAAAATACATACAATACAAAAGTTAAGATAATTAAAAAAGATTAAATCCATCGGCCTCCCAATTTAAAACCCCAAGTCTATAAAATTTAAAAAATCCCATTTAAAAACCCTTTAGACTAGGCCGGCTTGCTGGAATAAATAAGTCTTCAGGGCCTTACGGGAGGTCCGGGATCAGTTGTATCCCTGGGGGTAGCTCATTCCACAGGGCGGGTGCCCCCACAGAGAAGGCTCTCCCCCGGGGGCCGCCAGCCGACATTGCTTGACCGACGGCACCCTGAGGAGGCCCTCTCTGTGAGCGCGTATTGGCCAGTGGGAGGTTATCGGTAGCAGCAGGAGGTCTCGCAGATACCCTGGCCCTAAGCCATGGAGCGCTTTAAAGATGAGAACCAACACCTTAAAGCGCACCCGGAAGACCACCGGGAGCCAGTGCAGCTCGCGCAGGAGAGGTGTTACATGAGAGTGCCACGTCGCTCCCATAATCACCCGCGCGGCCATGTAGAATTCATTGCTCTGAGTTTCCGGCTGGTTTTGGTTTTTTGTAATGTCAGTTTTACCCGTCTGAGCGACGCCACCGCCAGGCCGGCCTCACATCTCTCCGCTCTCCCCAGTTTCAGGAAGGCCACTGAAGGTCGTCCAGCGAAAGAAATGCTCCCCCAATCAACTCCTTTAGCCGGGACCCCAAAGGCCAAGCTTTATGTTTGCCGCTTAGTGCTGGTCTCCGTGGTCCCCGGAGCAGCCGTTGATGGCCTTGCCAGATGCGATTTGCGCTGACCGAGGAGAAGGCCTAACTTGAACATGAAACGCAAGGGCGCGTCCAGGCAGGCAGGCAGGCAGGCAGGCGGGGTCCTTTCTGGGTCAGCGCCCTTTCCCCAAATCCCCTGGTGGATGACCTTCCTCGCCCATTAGCCCAGCTGTCTTCCGCGCCTTCTTTCACGGGCTGCTAAGTTTGCAATTAGAGTTCATTAGCGCTCCTGTCAGTCAAGGGGTCTCTCTGAAGCCTTGCCTGAAAATAGGAGCGTGCGTGCCGGTTTACCCAGTCCAAGAGGAACACTTAATGATTGCTCAACGGGCAGCTTGGCCTCTTGGGGCAGCGGAGGAATTTAGAAAGCGGGCTGCGCGCTGCGGGACCTTTAGAGGAGAGGAACGGAGGCCGCGCTCCCTGCGAGTGGAAAGCATCTGAAACGCCAGGCCTGCTCTGAAGCAACGTTTTGTCCTGGCTGTGCAGATTCGTACCCTGTGTGTGACTGAGGCACGCACGCAGAATTTATTGTTGTTATATCTCTGTGTGTGTGTAAAGGACAGCGTTGTAATTTGCCTGGTGGTTTGCGTAAATAAGGGGAAAAGGAAGCTGAGAACTGGGCGCGGAAGCGTTGAGGACCTTGGGTTGGTGCGCGGGCCACCCATTTTCCTCCCTCTGCAGCTCAGGAACCCAAGCAGATGGCTGTGGATCTTACAGATAGGCAGAATAACAAGAGTTGGAAGGGACCTTGTAGGTCATCTAGTCCAACCCCCCGCCCAAGCAGGAGACTACACCATTTCTGACAGATGGCAGTCCAGTCTCTTCTTGAAAGCTTCCAGGGATGAAGCTCCCACAACTTCCGAAGGCAACTTCTGTTCCATGGGTTGATTGATTGTTCTCACTGTCAGAAAATTTCTCCTTATTTCCAGCTTCAATCTCTCCTTGCTCAGTTTCCATCCATTATTCCTTGTCTGGCCTTCGGGTGCTTTGGAGAATAGCTTGACCCCCTTCCTCTCTGTGGCAGCCCCTCAAATATTAGAAGATGCTATCATGTCTCCCCTGATCTTTCTCTTCACTAGACTAGCCATGCCCAGTTCCTGCAACCGTTCATTGTATGTTTTAGCCTCCAGTCCCCTCATCATCCTGGTTGCTCTTCTCTTCACTTTTTCTAGAGTCTCAACATCTTTTTTTTTTTTATTGAAAAGTTTTACAGAAAAAAAAAGAATTTTCTTCCCCCCATGTTCCCCCCTCCCCTTCCCTCCCCTCATCCCACCCTCCCCTCCAGACTTCCCAGAGCAAAATACAAGGTGTTTCATTTAACAATCATAAGCTAAATTAACCTACTTATCCTCAAACTACTAACTCCCCCCCCCAAACCTTAACTCCACTATAGATAACATAATACTTCTAATACTTAACATTCATTCATAAGCTATTTGATATTTTCTTGTCTGATACTTATATTGAATATAATCAATCCATCTTCTCCATTCCGATACGTATCTTTCTTGTGTCTCGACATCTTTTTTTATAGTGTGATGACCAAAACTGGATGCAGTACTCTAGGTGTGGTCTTACTAAGGCTTTATATAGTGGTATTAGTACCTCTCTTGATCTTGTAGGTCATCTTGTTTGAGTCACCGCTCCACCACTTTGTCCCAAGAAACGGCCTTGGAGATGGGCCCGGTTGCACCTCTCTAAAATCCAGCGTTTTACACCCCTAACCCTAACCCTGGATGCTCCTCTTCTAGGCTTCAGCACCTCAATGGGAAGAGATGGCCGGCCAGCCGGCTGGCAGATTTTTTTTTTTTTTTTAAAGGCCTGGCATCCTTTTTCTGAATGACCTTCTGAACCGGGCAGTTGCCGTGTCTCAAATGCTGGAGCAACCACGGGGTCTCCGAATTTGGGGTCCTTGGCTGAAACGAGGGCTTTGGCCAAAATTAACTTCACCTCCCTCAACGCAAGCCAGTTTTCCACCGTGGCTGTAAAAGGAAAAGTCTCAAATTACCACCAAGCCATTAACCTTAGGTCCTCTTAGTATAAATCCATCCAGACAGGCTGAGTTATGCATTGGAACAGAAGCCACTTTATTAAAAAAAATAAAATAAAAAGATAAAATAAAATAAAATAATGGAGCTGGACCGCTTCCCTGAGACTGTTCCACCAGATCTTTTTGGATCTGCACAAGACGGATCAGCCTCTAAATCTCTCTCTCTCTCTCTCTCTCCCAGCTGGCCAAACGAAGCACATATTTTTACAGTCGGTTGCAACCAGCGAGCAGGAAAGAATGCGGGCAGCTCCCCCTTTGCATTTATGGCAGAAAGGTGAACCGCGGGTTAAACGCCGAACCGATGTTGCACAGCCTCAGAATAATTCTGTGCGGAAAAAACGGGCTTTAGAGGCGCCGTTTTCCAGACAAATCCTTTCGTTTTCTGTCGGTTCTGTTCAGTCCAAAGCGAGGACCGAGCATTCGGAACGGACGTTGGGAGGCTGGGCGCGCGTGGGAGGCCGTCGCGGAACACATCTACTCTTGCTTCTTAGGTCAACGGAGCATTGAAAAATCAGTTTTCCGCAGATCCCATAAAGCGTCTGATTTTTTTCATCCCGTGGCACATAATTCTGCAATTCTCATCTTGGGAGAGAATTTTTCTTCTTCTTCTTTTTCTAAAGGGGTCCTTCCAGGGGTGAAACGCAAATTTTTTTCCTACCGGTTCTGTAGGTGTGGCTTGGGGGGGCGTCATGTGACTAGGAGGGCGTGGCCAATTTTTTTTTAAAAAGTATTTTTTACTACCTATTTGCCTGAACCGGTAGCATTTCACCCCTGGGTCCTTCAGAAAATTGCCTTTCAGCCTCTTCAAAGCTCTCAAATGCAAAAGGTGGTTTGTTCTACTTGGAAGGTCTGAAGAGCAACGGAAGGCCCACCAAGCTCAGTAGCTCTTCTGCAAGTTCTTGTCGACCCAAATTCCATTTTCTGGGCTTGGGTGTTCTGTGGTTTTTCTCTCCAGCCTCCGTGATGGGGCCCGGCGGGGACTAACATTGCCCATATTGACCTGAATGGAAAGCCGGATCCCAGAAGCATCTCCCCCCTTCCCTTCCCCCCCTCCCCTTGGGGGAGGGGAAGCCCTGAAAAGTGGACAAGTTCCCACGGCCGGCTGTCATTCCCCCCCCCCCAAAGACCTGGTTTGACACACTCATCCCTGTCTTGATCCATGAATATTAAACTCCACCCGATTGGCCTTTAGAGCAGGAAGCGAAGGCTCGGCCAGCTGCTTAGGAAAGGTATTGGGTTTCCAACTCTACACAGGTGGCCGCTTGTCTTGCTGGCTAGAAAGATGGCTCGGGTTTTTTAATTAAAACTCTACCCCCATACCTGGTTCGTTAACTCCAGCTAGGCCGGGGGGGGGGGGGACAAAGAGACTCTTGTGAGGCATCGCAAGCTTGGGTTTTTCCCCCCCCCACCCCTCCCAATTTGGCTTCCTTTTTGCCTATGCCTGATCTCCCTTGCCCCTTCAGGCATAGCCCTTCTTTTGTAGACCCTTCCCAAAATAGTGGTCTCATTCATCCTCAGAAAGCCCGGGCCTTTACGGGAAGGTGGTCTCAAGTTTTGAGGTGGTGTGGGCCTTCCTGAGCTTGTAGGGTTCATGAGATCGATCTGTTCTGACCTAGGCTTCCCAAGAGCATGAAGCATGACTCCTTGTCCTGACAAAAAAAAAAACCCTTTTTATTAAGTGACTATGAATTCCTCTCATTCACATCCAGCAAAAGTCTTTCAAGGGAGAATTTCCAGTCACTGACCTTACCTGGCTTGGAGAGCTGCCAGGCCGATATCTTCAAAACTTGGCAAGGATTCTCGGAGAGTCACGAATCAATTAAGCAAACTAATTGTCTCCTGTAAACTCTCCTCCCCTTTCGCTCCTCTTTTATTCCCTCTGGGAGGGGCACTTCATTGTCCACCTGTGGCTTTACTCCTGAGTCG
The DNA here is from genome assembly GCF_029215685.1 of Pituophis catenifer annectens. Classification (NCBI taxonomy): domain Eukaryota; kingdom Metazoa; phylum Chordata; class Lepidosauria; order Squamata; family Colubridae; genus Pituophis; species Pituophis catenifer. The sequence continues at coordinate 9,414,499 of NW_027256898.1, read as the reverse complement.
CCCTTTGTTCTTTAGCTGTTCCCTTCGTCTGACAACGTTGGGCATGCACACACAGGGAACAGGCTCTATCTGTTCTTCTGCCTCACCGATGTCTGACTCCGAAGGCAGCTGATAACTGTCAGTCAGCCCTGGCCCCCTCTCTGCCTCTGACGCAGAGCCCTCATCACAGCCTTCCCCAGACTCCAGGACTGGCCCATCTTCCTCCCCAACCTCCTCACTGTCCGAATCTGCTGCCAGATCCGCTGGCCACTGGTGGGCCAAAACACGATCCATCAGGCAGTACAACCACCACTGGATGTCTTTGTAGATGGACTCTCTCTGGCCCTTTTAGTACCACTTCAGTAAGCATAATATTGATGGGAATACCTCAGACTAACAAGCGTGTGTAACTGTAATAAGCAGTTTGTCCTCAAGCAACTGTCTTATTATGCAGATTCTCAGTCATTTAGGTCATGGTTGTCCCAAAGGTGCTTTTTTTCCCAAGAGGCAACTGGACTTCCTTGATTTTTCCTTGAAAACGTTTTGCTTCTCATCCGAGAAGGTTCTTCAGCGCTGACTGGACAACTGGGCCCAATCTAACAAGATGAAATTCAGTGTAGAGAAAAGTAAAGTCTTACACTTGGGTAAGAAAAACAAAAAGTACACATATAGACTGGGTGAAAGCAGGCTTAATAGCAATGACTGTGAAAGGGATCTTGGAGTCTTAGTGGACAATCAGCTAAATATGAGCCAGCAGCAAAAAAAAAAAAGCCAATGCAATCCTAAATTGCATTAACTGAGGGATACAATCAAGATCAAGGGAGGTACTAATACCACCCTATAAAGCCCTAGTAAGACCACACCTAGAATTCTGCATCCAGTTTTGGTCACCACACTATAAAAAAGATGTTGAGACTCTAGAAAAAGTGCAGAGAAGAGCAACCAAGAGGATTAGGGGACTGGAGGCTAAAACATACGATGAACGGTTGCAGGAACTGGGCATGGCTAGTCTAGTGAAGAGAAGGACCAGGGGAGACAGGATAGCAGTCTTCCAATATTTGAGGGGCTGCCACAGAGAGGAGGGGGTCAAGCTGTTTTCCATGAAGGCCAGACAAGGAATAATGGATGGAAAGTGATCAAGGAGAGATTCAACCTGGAAATAAGGAGGAATTTTCTGATAGTGGAACAGAAGTTTATTTATTTATTTGTTTATTTGTTTATTTGTTTATTTGTTTGTTTCAATTTCTATACCGCCCTTCTCCAAATAGGACTCAAGGCGGTGAACAGCCAAAGTAAAAAACAGGACATACAAAATTTAAAAACAGTTTAAAATAATTAGATATTTTGGCCGTAAATTAAAACAACCCAATTTAAAATCAATTTAAAATTTAACTCAAGCCAGCCCAGCTAGTTGAAATAAATAGGTTTTCAGGGCCTGACGAAAAATCCGGAGGTCTGTTATTGTACGTATCTCTGGGGGGAGGTTGTTCCAGAGGGTGGGCGCCGCCACAGAGAAGGCTCTCCCCCTGGGGGTCGCCAGCCGACATTGTCTGGCGGACGGCACCCTGAGGAGGCCCACTCTGTGCGAGCGTACTTGCCTTGGGAAGTTGTGGGAGCTTCATCACTGGAAGCTTTCAAGAAGAGACTGGGCTGTCATCTGTCAGGAATGGTGTAGAGTCTCCTGCTTGGGCGGGGGGTTGGACTAGATGACCTACAAGGTCCTTTCCAACTCTGTTAATCTGTCTAAGATTTATACTCCTTGCAGACAGCTGGTCATTGGCATTTTTTAATGAGCAGATAGACCTCCAGGTGGCTTCAACAACTCTCTAAAAAGAATGCCAATGACCAGCTGTCTGCAAGGAGTATAAATCCTTCTCTTTCCCACCAGTCAGAGTTGAAGAAGCTTCTTGGATGAGAAGCGAAATGTCTTCAAAGAAAAACAGTGAAGTGCAGTTGCCTCTTGGGAAAAAAGCACTTTTGGGACTTCAAGAACGAAACGAACCTGGAGAAAGAGTATGTCAATGAAGACTCAACGAAGACTACCTTTTAAAGACATCTACTTGACTTTTATAAGGGATAAGATGGAGACGCCATATGAAGCGTTCCTTGCTTCGTTTAGGTGATGCTTTTGACCATGTATCTTAGTTGTTCGGACATGCCAGGATTGTGTCCTCAAACTGTTGACTTCTCTCCAAATTTTAGACAGAACTTTTTCCCATCAGCACTTACCAGATCTTTTATATTATTCTTATTATTCTTGATGATGATGATGATAAGGAACTGGTAGATCAGTGGCTAAGACACTGAGCTTGTCAATCGAAAGGTTGGCAATTCAGCTGTTCGAATCCCTAGTGCCGCGTAACGGGGTGAGCTCCCATTCCTTGTCCCAGCTTTTACCAACCTAGCAGTTCAAAAGTACCTAAAAAAATGCAAGGAGAAAAAATAGGGACCACCTTTTGTGGGAAGGTAACAGCGTTCTGTGCGCCTTTGGCGTTGAGTCATGCCGGCCACATGACCACGGAGACGTCTTGGGACAGCGCTGGCTCTTCGGCTTTGAAACGGAGATGAGCACTGCCCCCTAGAGTCGGGAACGACTAGCACATATGGGTGAGGGGAACCTTTACCTTTACCTTTTTATTATTCCGGGTATACTGTGTATACATGTCACTCATGCCCTCGTCACGTCCCGTCTGGACTACTGCAACGCTCTCTACATGGGGCTCCCCTTGAAGAGCACTCGGAGGCTCCAGCTGGTCCAGAATGCGGCCGCGCGGGTGGTTATGGGTGCGACTCGGCGTACCCATGTAACACCCCTCCTGCGTGAGCTGCACTGGCTTCCGTTGGTCTTCCGAGTGCGATTCAAGGTGTTGGTTACCACCTTTAAAGCGCTCCATGGCTTAGGACCGGAGTATATACGAGACCGCCTTCCGCCAGCAACAATCTCCCACCAGCCAATACGCTCCCACAGAGAGGGGCTCCTCAGGGTGCCATCGCCCAAACAATGCCGACTGGCGACACCCAGGGGGAGAGCCTTCTCTGTGGGGGCACCAGCCCTTTGGAATGAGCTGCCCCTAGAGCTTTGTCTTAGCCCCGACCTGCGCACTTTTTGCCGCGCCCTTAAGACTCTCCTGTTTCAGCAAGCTGGACTGGTCTAATATGATATGAATTTTAAAAGGGTGTATGTGTGTTTTTAATTTGATGGCCAAATTTTATATATCTGATTTTAATTGGTTTTAAATTTTATAAATTCATGTGTTTTACTATGGCTGTACACCGCCCTGAGTCCCTTGGGAGAAGGGCGGTATAGAAATTTCATAAAACTAAACATGTACAATGACAATAAAGTTATTATTATTCTTAAAGGAAGGCCCAGGTATTGGATTTGGGAGGTTTTTTTTTTTTTTTTGCATCTGAAATTAGTGTTTAATTAACCCACCTCTTTTGCAAGCATCTGTGAGCCTGTGTGTGTGTGAGAGAGAGGGGTTAGCTGAATAACGCAGTACATTTTAGAGTTAGTAACTCAAAGCTTACCTATAAATGACTTGCCTTTTGCTCTTTCAGCTGTGCATATGTTATTTCAGCAATATCATCTTTTTTTTTAAAAAAAAAGGTACAGGTAATTTTTTCCCCCCTCTTAACTGCTCGCGACGGTTGGCACGTTGCCCAGAAAACTCATTAAACTCCACCCTTGAGCATGAGCTAGTGGAAAAAAATGAAGCTGCCATTCACGGTCAGCTTATTCTCTTAGCAGTTCTTAGGTTTCCATGATAAATATTTACCATTTTTGAAAGGTTCTTACCCCGTCGTCCCCTTCCAGGAATTGCTTTACAGCAAGTTTGGCAAGAAGCAGACGCTGTACGACACATCTGCAGACATGGCTACGGTTGAGCTGTGTAAGACCACACGAGTGGGCGCCCCCCTCCCGCTAACGGGACAGGAGTTGAGTGTTTACCCTTTGTCTGTGTACACAATCCTGCGCCATCCCAAAGGTGCTTTTTTTTCCCAAAAGGCGACTAGACTTTCTTGGCGGTTTTTTTTTTTTCTCTTCGAAAATGTTTCACTTCTCACGCGAGAAGCTTCCCCGGTTCCCCAAAAACCAAGAAAGTCCATTTTGTCAAGAGTTTGCAGCAGCAATCACATTCAGAAAGCACATACAGGTAACTGATTCAGCAGGATTCATTCACTTCTCTTTATATTGGTAAAGGTAACTAGCACATATGTGCTAGTCGTTCCCGACTCTAGGGGGCGGTTCTCCTCTCCGTTTCAAAGCCGAAGAGCCAGCGCTGTCAGAAGACATCTCCGTGGTCATGTGGCCAGCGTGACTCAGCGCCAAAGGCTCACGGAACGCTGTTCCCTTCCCACCAAGGGTGGTCCCTATTTTTTCTACTTGCATTTTTTTTTTTTTTTACCTGCTTTCGAACTGCTAGGTTGGCAGAAACTGGGACAAGTCACGGGAGCTCACCCCCGTTATGCGGCATTCGGGATTCGAACCGCCGAACTGCCGACCTTTCGATCGAGAAGCTCTGCGTCTTAGCCATTGAGCCACCGCGTCCCTCTCTCTTTATATACATAACACATAAGTAAATATACAATACCAAAAGCTGATTCTTCCAACATGGTAGTAGTTACAAGCAAAACACAGGCATTGGAGAGAACAGTTTCAGTTTCAATTCTCAGCATAGCATTCAGAGCTGAGCACAGCTAAGCCACGCCCAGGCTCCTTACTGTCTCAGCTCCCATTGGCTGACCTTGTTACCATGTCTTTGCCAGCCATGAATCCATTGAGACAAAGCGACTTTGGGACCCGGATGATTGAGAATCTCCAGAGACCGCAACTCTGTGTGTGGTTGTGCAGAAGAGAAGGTGCAGCAATGCGTTCCAATAACCGCACATCATCCTGTCGAGACTTAAACCCTTAGTCTTCCCTCCAGATGTTGAGAAAGGCCACTGAATGGGGCCACCGGATTGCCGTGGGAGGACCTTTTCTTTGTGTTGGTCTCTTTGTGACTTGGCAGAAAAAAATTCCATTTCCTTATTTGGGGACCTCTGTTGCTTGTGGCTTATGCGCTCGTGCTGATTGAGGATGCCTGACATTTTTTGGACTGAGTGAGGGTTGTTTTTTAGGGGGGGGGGGGTTGTTGTTTTTAAGGTAGCATTTTACACGAGATGACAGACAGAAGGGAAATTTAATCCTGAATGAAGCTGGTTTATCAGATATCTGAATGAATAGAATAGGAATAGGAATAGGCGAGAAGAGAAGAGAATAGGGAAGAGAAGAGAAGAGAAATATGGAATGGAGAATAGAATAGAATAGAATAGAATAGAATAGAATAGAATAGAATAGAATAGAATAGGGGAATAGAATAGGAAATAGAAGAGAATAGGGAAGAGAAGAGAATAGGGAAGAAAATAGAATAGAATAGAATAGAATAGAATAGAAATATGGAATGGAATGGAGAATAGAATAGAATAGGAAATAGAATAGAATAGAGAAGAGAAGAGAATAGGGAAAAGAATAGAATAGAAATATGGAATGGAATGGAATGGAATGGAGAATAGAATAGAATAGAATAGAATAGAATAGAATAGAATAGAATAGAATAGAATAGAATAGAATAGAAATATGGAATGGAATGGAGAATAGAATAGAATAGAATAGAATAGGAAATAGAATAGAATAGAATAGAATAGAAATATGGAATGGAATGGAGAATAGAATAGAATAGAATAGAATAGAATAGAATAGAATAGAATAGAATAGAATAGAATAGAAATATGGAATGGAATATAGAATAGAATAGAATAGAGAATAGAATAGAGTAGAATAGGGAATAGAATAGAATAGAATAGAATAGAATAGAATAGAATAGAATAGAATAGAATAGAAATATGGAATGGAATATAGAATAGAATAGAATAGAGAATAGAATAGAGTAGAATAGAGAATAGAATAGAGTAGAATAGGGAATAGAATAGAATAGAATAGAATAGAATAGAATAGAATAGAATAGAATAGAATAGAATAGAATAGAAAATATGGAATGGAATGAATAGATTAGAACTAGAAATAGAGAATAGGAATAGGAAAGAATAGACTAGACTAGACTAGAATGGAATGGAATAGAATAGAATAGAATAGAATGGAATAGAATAGAATAGAATAGAATAGAATAGAATAGAATAGAATAGAATAGAATAGAATAGAGCTGGAAGGGACCTTGGAGGTCTTCTGGACCAACCCCCTGCACAAGCAGGAGACTCTATCCCGTTTCAGGCTGTCTAGTCTTTTCTTTAAAACCTCCAGTGTTGGAGCACCCACGATTTCTGGAGGCAACTTCTGTTCCACTGGCTAATTGTCCTCCCTGTTGGGAAGTTTCTCCTTAATTCCAGGTTGCTTCTCTCCTTGATTAGCTTCCTTCCATTGTTCCTCGTCCTGCCCTCTGGTGCTCTGGAGATTAATTTGACCCCCCCCCCTCTTCTTTGTGGCAGCCCCTCAAATACTGGAATGCTGCCCTCATGTCACCCCTAATTCTTATTTTTGTTAGACTACTAGCCAGACCCAAAACCTGCCGCCGTTCTTCTTATGGTTTCGTCTCCAAGCCTTTGATCATCTTTAGTTGATCATCTTAATTGAAGGAAGGGGGATGACAGTGAAAAGGCTGAATGGTCTATTCTCCCCTTGGTGGGAAAGTTTTATGAACGTGTGTATGAACTAAAAGGCGGGGGGGGGAGGGATAAAAAACGGCATTGCTCGGCCTGTCTTTTATGGAAAAATGGTGCCATTTGCTAATCTCTCCTCTGCCCCCATTAAAAGAAAACACATTTTTATCTGCCTTTTGTCATCCCCTCAAAAGCGGGAGATCAAAGCCAAACCCGAAACCCGGTTTAGATAAGAGCAGTCCAGAAGGGTAGCCCTAACCTCATCAAAAGGATGGTGGTTTTTTTTTTTTTTTTAACCAAACCAGACTCTTTTTCTCCCACAAGTGTGTGGGAGGCTGACACCATAAAGACGAACAGCTTGTCTTTCAAACATCACAATGGGAGGGGAGTGGGATTTCTGAGGAAGGCCTGAATGGAGAAAAGGGGGGGGGGCTCTGCCAATGGTGGGATCCTGCCGGTGATTGCGCGCTTCATGTGCGCACATGGATGAATAGAATAGAATAGAATAGAACAGAACAGAACAGAACAGAACAGAACAGAACATACGGAATAGGATAGGAGAGAAGAGAAGAGAAAATACGGGATAGGATAGAATAGAATGGAATAGGAATAGAATAGGATAGAATAGAATAGAATAGAATAGAAATATGGAATGGAATATAGAATAGAATAGAATAGAATAGAATAGAATAAGAAAATACGGAATAGGAGAGGAGAGGAGAGGAGAGGAGAGAGAAAATACAGGATAGGATAGAATGGAATGGAATGGAATGGAATGGAATAGAATAGAATAGTAGAATAGGATAGGATAGGATAGGATAGGATAGGATAGGATAGGATAGGATAGAATAGAAAAGGATAGAAAAGGATAGAAAAGGATAGGATAGGATAGGATAGGATAGGATAGAATTGAATTGAATTGAATTGAATTGAATTGAATTGAATTGAATTTTTTATTAGCCAAGTGTGATTGGGGAGTAATGCGCGCGAATCAGCTGAGAAGATATAGGTCAGTAAAGCGCAGGGGCGGGAGGGCGAGCCCACCTGATCATCGGAGCGAACCGGTTCTCTTCCAGACCATCGTCGGAAATACCAATTCGCCCGAACCGGTAGAATCCCGCCCCTGGGCTCTGCAGATCTTCTGCATTGCTTTAGCTCAGGGGTGTCAAACTCAATTTCATTGAGGGCCGCATCACGGTTGTGTTTGAGGGTGGGCGTGGCCAGCTCGACCTCACTCATGTCGGGTGAGGGGGCACCTGTGGTGGCCCTAGCGCTCTGCCAGCGAAAATGGCCTCCTGAACTCCGTTTTCAGCTGTAACAGCTTCCTGCAACTCTCTGCCAGCGAAAATGGAGCTCGGGGGAGCCGTGTGCGTCCCTTTGGCCCCTATTTTCAGTCACAACGGCCTCCTGCAGCCCTCTGCCAGCAGAAATGGGGCCCAGGGGCCCCCCGCGCACAGCCCTCCCAAGTTCCGTTTTCAGTGGCAGAGGCACCGGGGGCCGGTCCTTCGCTGTTTCCAAGGCGGGCCAGATCTAAGCCTTGAGTTCGATAGCCCTGCTTTAGCTGGATGGGCCGAAGGTGGTGGAGCTAAAACCCAGCTCACAAGTGATGCGTAAGGAAGCCCAGAGCCCTGGCTGTGTTTGCCCTGACTGCTGGTTCCTGTCTCCTTCCCTCCTCTTCCTCCTCCTCCTCCTCTTCCTCAGGTTCCCAGCCTTTGTGAAGACCTCCTGTCCTCTGTGGACCAGCCTCTGAAGATCGCTCGAGACAAAGTGGTAGGCAAGGACTACCTTCTGTGCGATTACAACCGGGATGGCGATTCTTACAGGTGAGGAATGTTCAAGCTTCCTTTCTCTCCACAGGATCCGACTAACATCCTCTTCTGGCTTGGGGGCAAATACAGTAGTGGCCCAAATTGTGGAAACTTTTTGGGAAAAGTGTATTTTTGAGGTTTGGTGGCTAATAACACCATTTTTTGGGGGGTGAGTTTCAAGATAATCCTATCCTCCTGCTGAAACGGCCTGGGAATAGCCCAGATTCCAGACTCTGGGCTATTGCAGAGTTGCCAGACGAAGGGAACAGCTAAGAAACAAGGGGCGACTAAGGAGTAAAGCCACAGGTGGACAACGAATGGCCCCTCCCAGAGGGAACGAAAGAGGAGCGAAAGGGGAGGGGAGTTTGCAGGAGACAATTCATTCACTTAATTGGTTCGTGACTCTCCTTGCCAAGTTTTGAAGATATCGGCCTGGCAGCTCTCCAAGCCAGATAAGGTCTGTGACTGTCAATTCTCCCTTGAAAGACTTTTGCTGGATGTGAATGAGAGGAATTCACAGTAACTTAATAAAAAGGGAGTTTTTGTCGGGACAAGGAGTCTGCTTCGTGCTCTTGGGAAGCCTAGGTCAGTGATGTTGTGACTTCGAACGGTCAGAAACAAATGCTTGTTAAGTTTGGGACCCCCTGGTCCGTATTCTCTTTACCCAAAGGCCAGCGAGCTCACATCCAATAAGTTGGTAAACTCTGATCTGCACCCTTTGCCAGACCGGCCCTGCTCCCCTCCTCACCCTCTATTGTGGGAAACACATCTGGGGAATGTCAAGCAGCGGCAGCCTCCGGAGGACGAAAGCCAGCCCCATGGATATAAAAATCCTCCGTGCGCTCCCTTGCTTTTAACCGCCTTCTTGGAACTCTTCTTTTGTGCGTGTGTGTGTGTGTGTATGTGTCTTCCAAGAGGCTGCTTGACAAGACTTGACTGCGAGAGAAACCGAGGAGAGGCCAAGGACCACCTCCAGGTCCTCGCATCCCTTGTTCGTGCGAGTGTGTGTGTTTGTGTGTGTGGAGTGCATGTGTGTGCTCCCATCTGCCTTTTCTCAGAACGCCTCCCTGAAATGTGTCTTCAGCACTTGCTTGCTATAAAAGCACTTTTTTTTGGAGGGGGGGGGTAACACAGTGGGTTTCTGGTGGATAAAGTTACCTCTCATCCTTTCTATGAGGAGTGAGTTAGGACGTGTGTGTGTGAGAGAGAGAGAGGGAGAGGGAGAGAGAGAGAGACAGACTGGTCTTGTCTTCCTTCCTTCCTTCCTTCCTTCCTTCCTCTCTCTTTCTGTCTGTCTTCCTTCCTTCCTTCCTTCCTTCCTTCCTTCCTTCCTCTTTCTGTCTTTCTGTCTGTCTTCCTTCCTCTTTCTGTCTTTCTTCCTTTCTTTCTTCCTTCTTTCCTTCCTTTTTTCTCTCTCCCTCTCTCTCTCCTTTCTTTATTTCTACCTTCCTTCCTTCCTTTCTCTCTCTCTCTCTCCCTCTCCTTCCTTCCTTCCTTTCTCTCTCTCCCTCTCTATCTCTTTCTTTCTTTCTTTCTTTCTTTCTTTCTTTCTTTCTTTCTTTCTTTCTTTCTTTCTTTCTTTCTTTCTTTCTTTCTTTCTTTCTTTCTTTCTTTCTTTCTTTCTTTCTTTCAGAACACACACAACCTTTTGCTACCTGCACCTCTCTACCTTGTTTTTGTTTTTTTACATAAACTTTATTATTATTATTTTTTAAAAACAAACAAACAAACAAACATTTAAAACATCAATCAGCCCTCCCCTGTGACATCTCGGTGTTAAATTCTTCCGTTCATTTTATTCTTCCTGTACCAGCAGTTTCTTCTGTCTCAGTCATCTTCAAACCACTGTACGAATTGATTTACTATGGTCCTATTCTTACTGTCAGGTTTTTTTATACACATTTATACAATTAATCATTTATATCTCTTTTGCAACCAACAGTAAAAATAATTCCATGTTTTAAAATATTCCGATTCTTCCCTATTTTTAATCAAACCTCTCTACCTTGTTAAAGGAGGTGGGGTAGCTGTGGACATAAGCCCCTTGTCAGTGCTCCCCTGTGTCCAGTTACAAATGGGCATTCGTAACTAATAAATAAAGTAATAAATGCTTCAATAAGGAAAAGCAAATTATTTGGCACAAATTTTCAAATTCCTTTGAAAATAACAGATTTTAACATCGTCTCCGTCGTCAAAATGCACCCAATAACAGCCGAAACCGTTAAAAAGCCCAAGCGTACGCAGCTAATTAAAAGCTCCATAATCTATGGAGCTGGAAGCTTGGTTAAAATAAATAAATAAAAAAAATCTAGGAACAACAGAGCCACTGAGGCTAAGACGAAATGTGGAGGGTGCCCTCACTGCTGACAGATCATGGGGAAGAGGATTTCGTGGGGGGGATCTTTCCTGTTTGCCCTTCCCTGTCCCGTCTCCGAATTTAATGGAAGACGCGCCAGAGGAGAGATTGCCCGCAAAATTCTGGGGTGGGAGCCCCATTTTCTTTGCTGCAGGCCTCCCTTCCTCCTCTCTTCTCGTCGGCTGGGTTGCTTTAATGCTTTTCTTCCCAGCCTCCCTCCCCTCTCCTCTTGCACACGCAGGCCGGACCCTAGACCCCCTGCCCCAAGTAATCTGCGCCGTGTCTGTTCTCCATGCCAATCCTGCAGCATCGGGTGGGGGGGGGGGACGGACGGGACTCTTTTGACGTGAGATGAAAATCATAGGGATTTTTTTTCCCACCCCTTCCTCCTTCCACAGGTCACCCTGGAGCAACAAATACGACCCCCCCTTGGAAGATGGCGCCATGCCTTCGGCTCGCCTGCGGAAGCTCGAGGTGGAGGCCAACAACGCCTTTGACCAGTACAGAGACTTGTACGTTGACTCCTTCTCTGGTGGGAGGGTGGGTTGGGGTGGCTGGTTAAAGGTGAGGGGCGATCCCCCTGTTCATTCTCTGAAACTTTTAGGGAGCGAGATATCCCCCCACCCCCCAAGAAAGAGGCCTCCCCTTCGTTATACGGCTGCTTATTTTCGCACTTCACTGGGCTAAGAGTTCTGTAGGGAACTCAAGCCTTTCCCGAGGCGGCCATTCCAGTCCTTCCCCCCTCTCCTCCCCTCCCCACTCAGGGCATTGCAGACGAACCCGAGCCAAAACTTAAACCAGTCTTAAGTTACAGGAAAGAACCTGCTGCCGCAGGTATGGAATGTCTCGGGAGGAATATAAGCCGCCTTCTCCACCAGCTGCGATGGATGGAAGGCCATTTCCTATTCATCAAGGTTTAATCTCCCCCTTTGGCAAGCCCGCTTTTGAGGGAGGGGCTTTCTTTAAATGTGAATTAGAGGGAAGATTGACCCGGGGGGGGGGCGGGGATGGGGGGGCAGGGCTTGAAGCTGTTTGCTTCCTTGACTGGGAGGGGGGGATGAATATTAGCTGGTGGTTTGTGCCTGTATCAGGGTAGGGTCCCGTCCCCCCCCACCCTTTAAAGCACGGGGTTATCCTCAACCTACGACTAAAATTGAGCCCCAGCAGTGGTGAGATTCAAATAATTTAACAACCGGTTCTCTGCCCTAATGAGTGGGCGTGGCCATGGTGGGCGTGGCCATGGGGTGTGACAGGCAGCACTCGGCCTCCTGCACCCCTCTGGGAGCAAAAATGGGCTGTGGGGGGGGCGCACACACCCCGGCGCCCTGTTTTGGGCCTAATAGGCCTCCCTGCACTTACCTGGGAGCCAAAACGGCGAACCGGCTGAATCCCACCACTGAGCCCAATGTTAAGCGAGATATTTGTTCGGCGAGCTTTGCCCCATTTTAAGACCTCTCTTGCCACAGGTGTTAAGTGAATCACTGCAGTTGTGAAATCTTAACAACAGGGTCGTTAAGGGAATCCGACCTCCCCCGTTAACTCTGCTTGTCAGAAGGGGAATCGCACGGCACGGCAAACCGTCATAAAGTACCATACATGCCGGTGGCCGAGCTTCCAGATTTTGCCTCACAGGATCGTGGGGATCTGCCGCGGTCGTTAAATGTGAAAAATGGTCATAAGTCACCTTTTTCCCCACTGTTATGCGTCGTAACTTTGAAGGGTCACTAAGCAAGCTATTGTGAGTCCAGGAGCGTCTGTAGTGAATTGAGCTTCTCAATGGGAGACAATGTGTAGCTGGTCACCAGCTGCATGGAACTACAACTCCCAGGAGCCCTTTGCTGTTGTCTTTGGGTTGCTGACTCTTGGGGCTCTCGTTGCTAATCCTTTACTTTTCTCTCTCTCTCTCTTTGGCCCCTTGAAGCTCTCCCAGTATTTTAGAGGATGAAATAAAAGACATTTTTTTTTAAAAAATATTCTCTTCTGTTTAAATTCTATTTACAGGGGGTGACATTTCACCCCCTTCCCCGAATCTACAGGAGCCAGCATTGTTGGGAATTTTTAATCATCCTCGATCTGATCGGTTCAGTTGTGAAAAACGAGATTAGTTCATGGCAAAACTGCAGTCAACTTACCTTTAAAAAAAAAATTGCGATGTGAAGAGTGAAGTGATAAATGTGAACAGTTCATTGCGCAGTTTTTGGGCACTCGTCCTGGAACATGAGGGCCGGCCGTTGCCAAAAAGGGAACTGGAGCAGAAATAAAAAACCGAGTTGCAGCATCGTTGAAACAACGACGCCGTCTTTCTGGAGGCAGCTGTGTTAAATAGGAAAGGCGCAACAGCCATTCGCACAAAACCGCGTATCCATGTTTTGATCGTGGATTTGGCCAAGGCCCGGAGACTTTAAGAACTACTTCTTGTTGTTGTTAGTTGCGAAGTCGTCTCCAACTCATCGCAACCCCATGGACAACATTCCTCCAGGCCTTCCTGTCCTCTGGAGTCCATTTAAGCTCACGCCGACTGCTTCGGTGACTCCATCCAGCCACCTCCTTCTCTGCCGTCCCCTTCTTCTTTTGTCCTCAATCGTTCCCAGCATTAGGCTCTTCTCCAGTGAGCCCTTCCTTCTCATTAGGTGGCCAAAGTATTTGAGTTTCCTCTTCAGGATCTGGCCTTCTCAAGAGCAGTCAGGGTTGATCTCCTCTAGGACTGACCGGTTGGATCGCCTTGCAGTCCAAGGGACTCGCGGGAGTCTTCTCCAGCACCAGAGTTCAAAGGCCTCCATTTTTTGGCGCTTTTAGGGTAACCCCCATGTTCCCATAGATTACTTGGGTTCAGCCAGGCAAAGATTTCTGGCCCCTCTTTGTCGAATCCAGGAGAGGTTGCAATTTGGCCATCTTTTTTTTTTTAATTTGATTTATATGCTGCCTTTCTCCGGAGACTCAGGGCGGCTTACAATGTGCTCAGCAATAGCCTTCATCCTTTTGTATATTTATACAAAGTCAGCTTATTGCCCCCACAAACTGGGTCCTCAATTTACCTACCTTAGAAAGGATGGAAGGCTGAGTCAACCTTGAGCCTTGGCGAGATTCGAACCTGCAGTAATTGCAGGCAGCTGGTCTTAATAATCAGCTTAATAACAGGGTGCCTTAGACCACTGTACTACCAAGGCTCTTGGGGTGAAGACGTGTTCACGGGGAGCAGCCGTGTGCGTCTGGAGGAGCTTGGACTGGGGAGCTTCTCCAGGTCCCGTCCTGCCTTAGATTTTGTGTTGAGGGGGTCCGCGAAAGCGGTGGTCCAGTTGCAGAATGTAATTATTCCTGATTGTTTGAAGAAATGGGAAAGACCACAGATTAATCATCCTTGGGCTTGGAGAGCATGACTATAAACTATCTAGCCTTGTTTCCCCGTCCCCGTCCCTGTTTTTTATTAGTTCCTCGTTTTATCGTACTCGCAGTACAATAAAGATTTAAGACCACCCCTCTGGTCTTAAATCAGCTTTTGTTCATTCAGGACAACCACAACATCAACGAAAAATCAGCAAAGCTTGCGAGCATCTCTTAGTTCATCAAAATGTACTTTTGGGGCTGAGTTGGGTAGGCCGAGCATCTCCTAGCCTGGCTTGATTGGGAAAGGTGGACACCAGGGGTGAAATCTACTTACCTTCCCTACTGGTTCGGAAGCGCACGAAGCAGAAGGGTTTGCGCATGCGCAGAGGATAAAAAACAAGTAACGACGACCGGGCGGGTGGGCACAGCCGCGCGCTGCCGTTGCTACCAGTTCTCCGAACCACCCGCCGCCATTGCTACCGGTTCGGGTGAACTGGTTCAAGCCAGTAGCATTTCCACCCCTGGTGGACACCTATTCTAGAAGGTCCTTTGGAGACCCCTGCTTGGGTTGTCCCAAATGGCTCTAATGCTGGGCAAGGGCGTTGGTCACGGACCAGGCAGTCTTCTCAACCGTTGGTGGGTGGGTGGGTGGGTGAGGGAGGCAGAGATGGTTGGTTGGTTTTTGGTTGCTCCAGTTCTCCAGTAGACACTTGGTCAACTCTTACACTCTGGCAGGGGCTGCTGGGGATTGTAACTCCCCAAGGAAGGGAGGGAGGGATGCGGTGGATCAGTGGCTAAGACGCTGAGTTTGTCGATCGAAAGGTTCGCAGTTCAGCGGTTCGAATCCCGAGTGCCACGTAAGGGGGGGTGAGCTCATGTGGCTTGGCTCAGCTTCTGCCAACCTAGCAGTTCGAAAGCACATAAAAAATTGAAAGTAGAAAAACAGGGACCACCTTTGGTGGGAAGGGAACAGAGTTCTGTGCGCCTTTGGCGTTGAGTCACGCCGGCCACATGACCACGGAGACGTCTTCGGAGAGCGCTGGCTCTTCGGCTTTGAAACGGAGATGAGCAGCGCCCCCTAGAGTCGGGAACGGCTAGCACATGTGCAAGGGGAACCTTTACCTTTACCTTTAAGGAAGGGAGGAGGGCATGGGTTCCCTCTCTGATGCTTTAGCACGGACATCAAACCTTTCGGTTGGGTCTGAATTGACCAGCTGGGCCTGAATTGGTATGGTCAGCCTGGGATGCCTAGCCGAGCCTATACACTGGCTTCATTGCCCTTGGTCCAAGCCTCGTAAACCTTGGGACAATCCTTCCCCCCACCCCCTTTTGTCAGACCCAAGAACACACCATGGGGTTTGTAGTCCCAGCTCCCCATACAAAACTGCCGGGGGGGTGGGCAGGTCTTTGAACCCTAAGGAAGCTCAGGTTGACCTTGTTTTCGCCCCCCCCCTCCCACCCCAGTCTCCCTTGGAAGCTTCTGGGACCTGTTTCCCAAGACATTTCAAGGCCTGGAACTTGGGGGGCAGGGACGTCCAGCCTTTTAAGACCTGTGGAGTTGCCCGGCTGGGGAATTCTGGGAGCTGAAGTCCACAAGTCTAAAAAGTCGCCAAGGTTGGATGCCCCTGCTGCAGGAGTTAATGGAGGGTGAGGCTGCGGTCATTCTTCTTCTTCTTCTTCTTCTTCTTCTTCTTCTTCTTCTTCTTCTTCTTCTTCTTCTTCTTCTTCTTCTTCTTCTTCTTCTTCTTCTTCTTCTTCTCCTTCTCCTCCTCCTTCTTCTTCTTCTTCCTCCTCTTCTTCCTCTTTCTCTTCCTTCTTCCTTCTTCTTTCTCCTCCTCCTCCTCCTCCTCCTCCTCCTCCTCCTCCTCCTCCTCCTCCTTCTTCTTCTTCCTCCTCTTCTTCCTCTTCCTCTTCCTTCTTCCTTCCTTCTTCTTTCTCTTCCCCCTCCTCCTCCTCCTTCTCCTCCCAAATCTCCCAAAGCAGACCCACCCACTGAGGTCATTCTCCCCTGATCCCCGTGTTCATCCTGTGGCCCCAAGCCTTGACCCGACCAGTCCCCGGCTACAAGGAGACCCCTTCAGAGCCCCTTGCCCAGTTTCCTGCCTCGGAACTGCTTGGCTTGCCGCCGTCGGGAAGATTCCATGCGAGGGTGGGGGGGGGGGGGAGAGAGGTGGGCAAAGGACCCTCACCTCCCACCCACCCCCAACCTTGTGGCATCTGAATCCGCCCTTTGTTCTCTCGGGGTCGGCGTCCTCCCCAGCTGCCGGCCAGATGTGCAGTCTGGAAGCTTTTTACCTGGCACGGAAGGCCGTGCAAAGATCTCACCGGATTGGTATGTTTGCCTAGGGGCGGGCTTGCACCTGTAGTCAGGCTGGGAAGCATTTGTCAAGGGCCTGGCCAGGACCGTGGGCACTGTTTGTGGGTGGGTGGGGGGGAGGTGTTGGTTGGCTTTAAGCTGCTGCAGGGAAGACATTGAAGGAAAAAAAGGGTCTCTCACCCCCTTCGCCATCAAAAGCCTCTTCTGTTTGGGCCAGATCAGTTCCTCCCCCTTTGCCCAGTTCTCTCTCTCTCCGCTCCCCTCCCCAAAACACACCTTGCGCAGAGCCCGAAACGGTCAGCCTTCGGCGGGAGTGTGTGTATGTGGGGAGGAGAAACCCCATCACTCGCGCTGCGTGTGGCTAAGAACCGCGGGATAGCAGCGGGGGTGTTTTTCCTGGCCGCCTGCATCCCCCCCCCCACCCCGCCCCGGGTGCGTGAGGCCAGAGCCGGCGTCAGCCACAGGCCAGGTGGAAACAGCATGTTCGTCTTTAAAATAATATTAATCCTAGATTGGAGTCGCTCGGGGTACAAAAGGCCGGCCGAGTGTTTCCATGTGTGCGGTTGCTTGTTCTGGCGCGGGCTTTTCCCGGGCGGCGCTCTCTGCGGTCTCGCACAACCTTTTAGCACATCCGTAAAATATACCCACAAAAAGCCTTTATGTCAAAAAAAAAAAAAAAAAACAACCTTGGGAAGTGTGTAAAAATCAGAATTCCTCCCCACTCGGCTCATTTCTGGTCATTCGGGGTTAAGGGGACAGAAGTTGGGGGACAGGGACGGGGACAACAATGATGTAGAGCTCCCGTGATACTTATCCCCGCCTTTTCCGTCTGATTAACAATTCATCTCTTGGCCCTGCTGGTGAAATTATAATTGGAGGGAAGAAGTACGGGCAGTTCCTCGACATACAACGGTCCACTTGGTGACGGTTCAAACTTACAACGGCACTGAAAGAAGGGACTTGGGACCGTTGTTTCACATTTCTGACCGTCGAAGCGTTCTCCCAGGGTCGCACGTTTTACATTCAGATGCTTGACAGCTGACTGTCAATTTGCAACGGCCGCAGTGCTTCCCCTCCCGAGTCACGTGATCCCCTCTTGTGACCTCCCGGCAAACAAAGTCCACGGGGGGAGCCCGATTCACTTAACGACTGTGTGACTGACTTACTGACCGCAGCGATTCGCTTCGCCACTGTGAAGCAAAAGGAGGTTGCAAAACGGTGGCAAAAGCTTGTGTGACAAATCTCTCACTTCACGTCAGAAATGTTGGGCTCGATTGTGGTCATTAAGCCGAGGACTAGCTGTATTAGCAGTCAGATGTCTGTGGGTTTTTTTTTTTCTCCTGAATTAGGCACAGACAACTCGGTTGCTTTGGAGTGCAGAAGGCAACGCCCAACTCCCTCTTCCCATGGGGAGGTCCAAGGTCTTATCAGACGTGTTCCGGCTGGAGGGTCCGGTGTACTCGGAGAAGCCCCTTTCCGGTCCCAGAAAATCAAGATATCAGGGGTTAGGGTTAGACCCGTGATGGTGAACCTGGGGCACAGCTGGCACTCGTAGCCATATCAGTGGGCACGCCAGCTCAACTCCGGCGCGCATGCGTGCGCTGACCAGCTGATTTTCGGGTCTTCTGGACCCACCAGAAGTAGGGAAACAGGTTGTTTCCTGCCTCCGGAGGACCTCGGGGGTGGTGGTGGGGAAGGCCCATGTTTCTCTCTCACCCGGCTCCAGAGCCTTTCTAGTAATCTGGGGAGGACGGAAACAGCCTTCCACACAGTGCCTGGAAGTCCTCCGGAGGCCCATTTGCCAACTTCTGGTAGGACTGGAAAGCCCGTTTTTGCTGTCCCCAGCCTCCAGAGCCTCTCTAGGAGTCTGGGGAGGGTGAAAACAGCCTCCCCCTCCCCTCCGGAGGTCGAAAACGGCCCGTTTGCCATCTTTTGGTAGGACAACTGGCCATTTCTGGCCTCTGGAGGGCCTCTTGGGGGTGGGGAGGCAGTTTTCGCCCTCCCCAGACTCCTAGAGAGGCTCTGAAGCCAGGTGAGAGGGAAAAACGGGCCTACCGGGCCATCGCGTGCCAGGAGAGGGTGTGTGTGTGTCGCATAGAATTATGGGGGTGGGCACGTGCGCGTGACCCCTCCCCTTCCCCCCCACTCCTGGCATGCAATGGCAAAAAGGTTAGCCATCACTGTGTTAGACTGACCGTCCCTCAAAGCAGGTTAAAGAACCATCCCCATCTCTGCAGGCTCGGTTGCAACTCCCCGATTTCAACCTGCTCTTGAGTAGAGCAATAGCAATAACAGCCCTTAGACTTATAGACCGCTTCACAGGGCTTCACGGCCCTCTCTAAGCGGTTTACAAATGTGAACCTCTTGACCTCACCAATCTGGGTCCACATTTTACCCACCTCGGAAGGACGGAAGCCTGAGTCAACCTTGAGCCCGTCAGGATCGAACTGCCAGCAGTGGGCAAGAGCCAGCCTGCAATGCTGCGTTCTAACCACTGCGCCAGCACAGCTCTTTAAATGCCGGGCACTCAAGGTTATTCCCCTGAGCATCGCGGCTCCTTTAGTTACTCGAGCCAGCCCACTGCCAACACGTGGAAGAGAGAGTCGCCACACCTGTTAATTTTGCCTCTGCTAGGAGGACTCATCTGGGTGGGTGAACCTTGAGCCGGTCAGGATCGAACTGCTGGCAGTTGGGCAGAGTTTAGTGGCTGTTCATCGGACTCGGCGGGGTTTCACCCAGGTTGGAGTTGCAACCCTGTGTTGGCGCCAGTGGTGGGTTTCAAAAATTTTCGCTACAGGTTCAGTGGGTGTGGCTAGGTGGGGGTTGCATGTGACTGAGTGGGCGTGACCAACAATGGCACTCACGCCCATACCCACCCAGTCCCATGACCCCCCTCTCTTGCCACGCCCACAGGAAAAGGTAGGAAACTTTTTGGAATTTCCACCTATGTACACCCCGCCCTCCCTTTGCCAGTTGACCCCATTTCCCCTCCTTTAGCAGCCCTGGCCTTAGCCCCGCTTCCTCCCCCCTCCCCCACCTCTTTGTTTCGGCTGCTTACCTTCCATGGCGGTTAGTCCAGAGTCCAGAAGGCAAGCTGGCTGGAGTTTTCGGCAGATCCCAGCCAGCCATCGCTGCTGGAAAGCGGCTGGCAAAGAGGTGGTGGCTGGCCGCAGGCCGCCAAAAAGTACCGGAGGTCATGAAAAAAGCTTCTGTCGTTGCCGCCATGTTCTTCGCACATGTGCATCCCATTGGACTTCCAAGGCAATGGGATGCGTGTGCGCGAAAAACATGGTGGCGTTGAACACGGCAGGCGGGGAGACAGAGAGGTGACTGGGGGACCGGTTCAGCGACCTTGGCCAAATTTCCGCCAACGGTTCGTGCGAACCGGCTGAATACCGTCTCCGGTTGGCGCAGAGAAATTGCCGTTTTCTTCTCCTGCGGAGACTCGAGGGTGGTGTATTTGGCGCTTTCTGTTCTTCCCCGGGGCAAATTTCTATTCTAAACCAAAACCCAAAAATCAGGTCGAATTAAAATTGGAAGGCAGACCTTCCTTAAAGGGAGGTGGCATATAGCAGGTGGTAGATCTCGAAGGAGAAGATCCAGGAGGGCTAGAAACTTGTTTGCAAGTAAGGGGAACGGAGAGGTTTTGGTTTGGGAGAGCCCAAAACGTGTCGCCCAGTATGGCGCTCTTGGGCTCCTGCGCTCTGTCACCCCCACACGGTCCCTGCCTGACCTTCCCGCTTCCTGGAATTGCCTCCTTCCGTTCTCTCCCCCCCCCCTCTGCCCAGGCAGGTGGAAGTGGTGGGGTCAATCTCTGCCTTTTGTTTTGGCTGCAGGTATTTCGAAGGGGGTGTTTCCTCCGTGTACCTCTGGGATCTGGATCATGGCTTTGCCGGGGTGATTCTAATCAAGAAAGCGGGCGACGGATCCAAGAAGATCAAAGGGTGCTGGGACTCCATCCACGTGGTAGAAGTCCAGGTAGAGCCCGGCCTCTCCCTCTCCCTCCCTCCCTCCTTCACTCTCTCTCCCTCCCCCTCCCTCTCTCTCTCCCTCTTTCTTTCTCTCCCTCTCCTCTCCCCTCCATTCCTCTCCTTCCCTCCCTCCCTCTCCCTCCCCCTTTCTTTCTCTCCCTCTGTCTCTCTCCCTCTCTCTTCCATTCCTCTCCTTCCCTCTCCCTCCCCCTTCCCTCTCCCCCTCTCTCCTTTTCCCTCTCCCCCTCTCTCCTCCTCTCCCTCTTTCTTCCTCTCCCTCTCCCTTCCATTCCTCTCCCTCCCCCTCCTTCTCCATCCTCCTCCTGTCCCTTTCTCTTTCTTTTTCTCCCTCTCTCCTCCATTCCTCTCCCTCCCCCTCTCCTTCTCCCCTCTCCCTCTCCCTCCCCCTCTCTCCTTCTCCCTCCTCCTTTCCCTCTTTCTCTCCTTCCTTCCCTCCTTCTCTCTCCCTCCCTCCCCCTTTCTCTCCCTCCCTCTTTCTCTCTCCCTCCCTCCCTCCTCTCTCCTTCCCCCTTTCCCTCTCCCTCCCCCTCTCTCCTTCTCCCTCCTCCTCTCCCTCTTTCTTTCTCTCCATTCCTCTCTCTCCCTACCTCCCCCTTTCTCTCCCTCTCTTTCTCTCTTTCCCTCCCTCCTCTCTCTCCCTCTCCCTCTCTCTCTCTCTCTGGGATGGGGGGGAAAGACAGATGATCCCTGCGCAGAGTATGAGAAGAGAGGCAAACCTAGTTAGATTCCAGGCAGACCCACAAGCAACAGGCGCTCAGCCAAACCATAGGATATTATGGTAGCCTGGTGGACTTAATTCCATGTCTCCCCCACCAAAAAACCCAGCACCTTCC
This sequence comes from Pituophis catenifer annectens, assembly GCF_029215685.1. Classification (NCBI taxonomy): domain Eukaryota; kingdom Metazoa; phylum Chordata; class Lepidosauria; order Squamata; family Colubridae; genus Pituophis; species Pituophis catenifer. The sequence continues at coordinate 9,393,230 of NW_027256898.1, read as the reverse complement.
CCCCACCCTTTCCTCTCAGTATGGGAAAAGGGCCCACATTAAGCATTGTGAAAACCTCCCTTTCTGGATGGGAGGCTGCAGAAATAGAAGGGAATCCCCGCCCCCCGTCCCCCCCACCAGTGTCTGTTTGCTCCCCAATGAGAGGGGGCAGAGGGCTGCTTCGGTCGGACAGGGGTACTTTGGTGAGCGTGGCAGAAAAATCTGGCCCCTGGAGACGTTCCGAGGGAGGAGCAGATATGTGTGCGCACTCACAAGCATTTTCTCTCCCCCCCCCCCAGGAGAAGTCCAGTGGCCGTACTGCCCACTACAAGCTGACCTCTACGGTGATGCTGTGGCTGCAGACGAATAAGACCGGCTCGGGCACCATGAACCTCGGAGGCAGCCTTACCAGACAGGTACCTGCCCCCCCCACCCCTGTACCCTGTTTTCCCGAAAATAAAACATCTCCTGATAATAAGCCCAATCGGGCTTTTGAGCGCATGTGCTAAAATAAGCTTCCACCCCACCTGAAAATAAGCCCTCCCCGAAAATATTTAAACGCAGAGCTGGAAATCAGGTAAGACGGCAAGAGGATCCCCCTCTTGCTCCATAAGACCTCCCCGAAAATAAGGCCCAGCGCTTATTTCGGGGTTTAAAAAAATATAAGACGGGGTCTTATTTTTGGGGAAACACGGTCGTTTCTGCTCAGCCTCTGCATGGAGGCGAGTAGTTTCCTCCACCACCCCCTGCCTGCCCCCCCCCCACCCCAGGTTTCGTCCTGGACCTCCCCAAGCAGCCTGTGAAGGTAATGACCAGTCCCTCCCCCAGAGAAGGAGCCGATGCCTCTCAAATTTGGGTCAAATTCCCGGGATTGGAAGATTAAAAATAAAATAAAAATAAAATGAAAACCTTCCTTTCCTCCTTCCCTCCCTCAAACAGCTGTTGCACTTCTGTAATCTTCCCCCATCTTCCCCAACCCCTTGTCAGCCGCCTCTCAACAGCGTTTTAACAATATCGTCTCTCTCACCATCTTCAATCTGCAGCGGGTCTTTCTCCACCCCCCCCCCCACCCCCATCCCCTACAACCCCTTCTGGGACTGGCGAGGGAGGGAAGGAACGGCACTGCACGCCCTTAAGTTTCTCCACCACCACCGCAGTTCAGAAGTTGGGGACACCTGCGCCCTGTTGTTGGGGGGCGCAGGGCGGGTGGGAAGGCGCCCAGGTCTTTGCTGAACATCTGGCCTTGAGCCGAGAGCACCCGGCAGGCTCTGCGGAAAGTGGAGAAAATGCCCCAAGGACGAGACAGGAGAACCTCCTGGAGGGCCCCCCAAACTCTTCCTGTCTCACCCCCCCTCCCCACACCGCCCACACCCAGTGAAACAAAGGCCCTTAATTTCCCTCCCTCCCTCTCCCCCCCCCTTTTGTGTATTTTATAAAACTAAAAAACCAACTGGGGCAGCTAATTGGAGCTGGCATCCAGCCACCAGCAGGCTATTGCTTGCCTGGAAGGCACGCTGATGAAATTACATGCCCTGTCAGGCCCTGTCCGTGCGATGCTCTCCGTCTGCTTGGGGGGTGGGGGGAGATGCAGGCTTTCAGCTCCCCCCCTCCTATTCCAAGGAGACCCCCGTGTCTCAGGAACATTCCTTGCATGACCTTTGTGGGAAGAGGGCAGCAGAGAGGGAATCTCTGCTCCATCCTGGTCTGCTGTCACTCACTATCCCCCCCCATCTCCCTGTCTCGGCCCAGAAGGCTGCTGGGCACCTCAAACTTGTCCCGTGTGTGGGTTGGAATGACTGACAGTTTTCCTACTGGTGGGGCCCAGCCTCCTTTCTGCTGACCCCTTGGCAGGTAAGGCTCTGCAGCCGGCTTCTTCCTCCTCCTCAGCTTTTTCCTTCCTTTCTTCCCAGATGGAAAAAGACGAGACGGTGAGCGATTCCTCTCCGCATATAGCCAATATTGGCCGTCTGGTTGAGGTAAGGCCCTCCTGATGGAGGGGGGGTCCTTTTTAACACCCCCTCTCCCCCCCAGACCGTGGGATCAGGAAATGGGGTGAAGGCCCCCCCTTTATTTTATTTATTTATTTTATTATTCATATTTCTATGCCACCCACTCTCCGAGGACTCTGGGCAGCTTACACCAAAGACAGTATACTAAATAGCATATTGCCCCCTAACAATCTGGGTCCTCATTTTACCCACCTCGGAAGGATGGAAGGCTGAGTCAACCTTGAGCCGGTGAGATTTGATCCGCTGATCTGCTGAACTAGCAGTCAGCTGAATTAGCTGCAGTACTGCACCCTAACCACTGCGCCACCTCGGCTCTTTATAAGAGCCTTGGCTCCTAACCTTTGACCTTCGTGTTTTGCTTGTGGGCAACTAGTAGCCGAAGAGCCCAGTCAGGTTGAAACTACGTCTTGGGTTCACGCCCCAATTCTAGGCCCTCTCGGGGGCATCTAAACAGTAATACCTTCACCCCTGCTTTTGCAGAATTCATTGCTGACTGGCTGGCCGGCCAGAGGAGGTGCCCACCTCTGGGGGGAGAGAGAGAGGGGGCACAGAGATCGTAGTGCTCCTGTTTTGACCTCCCTCTCCCTGCCACTTTACCCAAATGTATACAGAAGGAAACATGGAGGTTTGCCACTAAACATTGGAGAAGATCCATGCATAAAATACCATATTTTTCGGAGTATAAGACGCACCTTTTCCTCCCTAAAAGGGGGTGAAAATTTAGGTGCATTTTATACACCAAATGTAGCCCCGCCTACCCACTGCCCCCCCACCCTTTGGCCTCTGCCTCGCAGCCGTTACCTCCTTGCAAGCAAACAGCAAGAAAAAACAGCTCCTTTCAGCTTCAGCACAGCCTCATTAGCACAAGTTGATTGGATCGGCCTCCCGACTCTCAGCTGTTTTGCGCAGGGCTCTGCTGCTTGCTACAAAGAGGTAAATTGCTGGGAGCAATTACTAATTACAATTTACTAATCAAGCTCTGCTGAAAACAAAAATGAAAGTAAAGCAGGCTGTTTGCTGCAATGAGGCAAAATTGCACAGAGGCAGAGGGAGATTTCTTTTTCTTCTTTTCCTCATCAAAAAAGGTAGGTGCGCCTTATACTCCGAAAAATACAGTATACAGGAGACTGGGGGGCGGGAGGGGGGGAAGCAGCTTTTTCGTACCCTGGGCTTGAAACCCCTCCTTTTAATGTATCTCAAAAATCTCATTGCTTGCCCGACACTTGCCATCTCCCCCAGATGCGAAAGATGCGGTTTGGGGGTAAAGATTCCCCCTCACACATTACGTGCTAGTCGTTCCTGACTCTAGGGGGCGGTGCTCATCTCCGTTTCAAAGCCGAAGAGCCAGCGCTGTCCGATGACGTCTCCGTGGTCATGTGGCTGGCATGACACAATGCCAAAGGCACACGGAATGCTGTTCCCTTCCCACCAAAGGGGGTCCCTATTTTTCTACTTGCATTTTTTACGTGCATTCGAAATGCTAGGTTGGCAGAAGCTGGGACAAGTCACGGGGGCTCACCCCGTTACGCGGCACTCGGGATTCGAACCGCCGAACTGCCGACCTTTCGATCGACAAGCTCAGCTTCTTAGCCACCGCGCCACCGCGTCCCTATTTCAGGAGTACAAGTTCCTAAAACGTGAAGCTTTGGAAACCAAATGATAAGCAAAACTGGCAATCTTGCCCTTGCTGGGGGAGGTGGAGAGGCTGCCCACGATCGCGTCCTGGATGATAAGAAATTTGGGCAGCTGCCCTCGAAATGTACGCCAGGACAACCAGCTTGGAAACGGCCTTTGTTTTTTGCGGCTGCCTGCTGCCCCCTGGCGGCCGAGATCCCACCTGACTGTTTTTTTTTTTTTTTTAATAAATTTGATTTATATGCCGCCCTTCTCCGGAGACTCAGGGCGGCTTACAATGTGCTCAGCAATAGCCTTCATCCGTTTGTATATTTATACAAAGTCAGCTTATTGCCCCCACAAACTGGGTCCTCATTTAACCTACCTTAGAAAGGATGGAAGGCTGAGTCAACCTTGAGCCTGGTGAGATTCGAACTTACAGTAATTGCAGACAGCTGGTGTTAATCACAGTGCTATCAGTCTACTGAGCCACCAGACCGAGTATTTATTTGCAACCATCCTGGCCTGGAGGAGGACAATCTTAAAAGGGAGGATGGGAGAATAGGAATTAGATTAAAAATTCACATTAGAAAAATAGGTAAAGGGTAAAAGAGCAGTCCCGAAAAAGTAAAAATCAAAAATGAAAGTTAAAAGATGAATGAAAAATGATGGGAAAGGACTGTGCATGTAAATGTGTTTATGAGAAATAAAAATAAAAAAACTTTTTTTAAAAAATAGGAAGGATATAAGAATAGGCCACATGGAAGAGCCTTTGGAGTTGATGCTCCAGTTGGGAGTTGTCTTCAGTATGGAGGGTCCAGTTAAGCAGATGCTTTCCATGGGCCTTTCCAGAGGAGACCGGAAAGCCAGCGGGGTCTCTTTGGGGTGACTAAAGTTATGGGCAGCTTCTCTCTCCTTGGGCTGGTCTAATGTTTCTCCCTTCCTCCCGCCCTGGGGTGGACTTCAAAAAATTTAGGAAGGGGTTCTCTGCTGGGTTGCTGGGTGGGTGTGGCTGTGGCGGGCGTGGCCTAGTTGGCCTCCTGCACAACGGTGGAGGGTGGGGGGCGTTTTTGCCCTTCCCAGACTCCGGATGCTTTTCTCGAGCCTCCGGGAGGGTGAAAACGGCCTCCCCAGGCTCCGGAGGCCCTCTGAAGGCTGGAAACAGGCCTGTTTCCTGATCTTCCGGTAGGTCCATTTTTCGCCTTCCCTGAGCCTCCGTGCACGCTCTACACTTACTTGCGCCCAAAACTGGCTGCGTAGGGACTCCTGGGAGGTGCAGGGTGATTCCTGGGTGGGGCATGGTGGGCGGGGCCAGCCAGGAGTGGGATTTGGGGGGGGGGGGTGTCTCTGAATTGCAGTCAGCATTCAGTCAGCAGTCATTAGTCATTACAATGACTCAGCAGTACAATTACTCAGCATTACATCTTAGAGTTAAAGAATACATTTAAAGTAATAGAACACATATATTGCCTTGACAACTTGTTAGATTTATACCATATCCTAACACACAGAATCTTAACTAGAGGTTCTCCCGAACCCCCAGCAGCCCACCCCTGCTCCCGCCTCTCCCTAAAACCACAGGGGATGACCGTGAGTTCTCTCTCTCTCTCTCTCTCTCTCCCTCTCTTCCCTTCTAGGACATGGAGAATAAAATCAGAAGTACGCTGAATGAGATTTATTTTGGAAAGACAAAGGACATTGTCAACGGGCTGAGGTAACAATGGATGCACTGCAGTGCTGCGGTCGTATTTATATGCATATATATATATTTATTTATTTATTTATTTATTTGTCGGAAATGGTCTACGGCAAGGGGGTGTCAAACACAAGGCCCGGGGGCCTGGATCCAGCCCGCGGGGGTGCTTAGATCTGGCCCGTGGGGGCTACTGTGGAAATAGCGAAGGACCGACCTGCAGTGCCTCTGCCAGCCCCCCACTCCCTCCCCGAGCTCCATTTTTGCTGGCAGAGGGTTGCAGCAGGCCGTCGCAGCTGAAAACAGAGCTCGGGAGTCCGTTTTGGCTGGCAGAGCGCTAGGGCTCCCAATACAAGTGACATGATGGCCACGCCCACTCCGGCCTCCCAAGGACAAACTCAACCCTGATGCTGCCCTCAATGAAACTGAGTTTGAAACCGCCTGGTCTAGGGTCTCCTTCCCGGGGCAGGGGCTGGGCTTCGAAGACCTCTCAACTCTGCTATTCTGTTAAATTTGTCACCTCCTGCCCCAGAAGAAGAGCCCTGGCAGATTAGCCGACCGCCTGCCTTCTGTTACGCCTTTCCGCCTTTTTCCAATCAGTTCTGCCATTGATTTGGCTGATTCATAAGATGGGGATCGATCATCCTTATCAATCAGCCAGATTGATTGATAAGGATGGGCCTATTTTGAGGGGTTGGAAAGGCTGCCTCAAGAGCCCGCCGAAATCTTCTCTCTCCTTTTTTTTCAAAACTTGGACCCCATCGCCCACAGCAGAGGTGCCCTGCCGTGCCTGATGGTGCTGTTGCTGCTGCTGCCGGCCTTTGGCGCCCGCTTCCTCCAGTTAAACCTGCTGGAGCCAGAGGATGGGTTTGCCGGTTTGCCGGGAACCGATTTTTAAGCATTGGAAGAAAAGCTGGCTTCCTTTCCTTTCTCTCTCTCTCTCTCGTCTCTCTCTCTTTCTTTCATCTGTGAAATCTGTGGATTTCGGCACTGGGAGACTCCCAACTTCTCCCTTCCCTTCCCCCTTCTGCTCTCGACCCCCGGTCCCCTCTGCCTTCCTTCCTTCCTTCCTTCGTTTTTTTTTTCTCTCTGCCAACTTGTCTGACCCTTTTCTCTCCTTCCTCGGCTTCCCTCTTCCGTTTCCGCCCAGATCAATTGACGCTATTCCCGACAACCAAAAATATAAGCAGTTGCAGAGGGAGCTCTCCCAGGTTCTGACCCAGCGGCAGATGTACATTCAGCCAGATAACTAAACCAGCGAAGGTACACCCACCCGCATCCTGTCTCCTCCCCCCCCTCCTCCCACCAATGCTGAAACTGGCTTACAGGGCACCTTGGCACTAAAACACCACTTACCTGGACTGAGAGCATTATCCGCATGAGAGACTTCGGCCTTCACGCCAACTAACTCCTAATTCTTGCCAAATCCCGTTGTTGTTGTTGTTGTTATTTTTTTAAGGAAGGGGATGGAGGAAGCCTCCTTGATAACTTTTCAGTTTGCTCTCCTTGCCTTGCCATGTGGAGTTCCTTGTGCTTGAGAATGCGACAGCCCTGGGTCGTCTGTGTGCGCGGGTGTGGTTTTGCGAGTGATTTCACCCCTGGAACTGTTGTGGCCCAGCAGCAGGGCTGGCAGCAGATCCGGACAGTGAGGAGGTTGGGGAAGGTTCTGACGAGAGCTCTGCATCGGAGGCAGAGCGGGGGCCAGGGCCGTATGTCAGCTATCAGCTGCCTTCGGAGTCAGACATCAGTGAGGCAGAGGAACAGCTGGAGCCTGTTCCTAGTGTGCACATGCCCAGAGTTGCCAGACGAAGGGAACAGCTGAAGAACAAGGGGCGACTCAGGAGTAAAGCCACAGGTGGACGATGAAGGGCCCCTCCCAGATGAAATAAAAGAGGAGCGACAGGGGAGTGGAGTTTGCAGGAGACAATTAGTTCATTCCTGCATTCTTGCCAATGAAAGATATCTGCCTGGCCACCCTCCAAGCCTGATAAAGGTTGGTCATTGTGAACAATCTCGAAAGACGGTGGGAGAGGACAGACTTTTTGCTGGAGAGGAATTCACTGTCAATTCAATAAAAGGGATTTATCGGGACGAGGTCTCGGCTTGGTGCTGCTGGGGAAGCCTAGGTCAGAACAGGAACAACAACAAAAATCACACCCACCCACCCCTCACCCTCGACCAGGCTGCCGGGTACAGATAGTCCTCGTTTAACGACCGCTCGGAGTTACGACGGACCTTCCACAGACACTTCCACTCCCCTTCCCAATGCTACTAACAATGCGCTGGAGGTCAGCGACCGGGGATCCGGTTTTACGAATTGTGGGGGAAGCGCTACCTGACGTGTCGGAGATGCTGTTTGAAGGGGGGGAGGGGAAATTTGCCGGAAGCCGCCGCTGCCCTTGCTGCCCCCCCCCCCAAACCCCCTTTTCTCCTCCTAACCCCCTTGCCTCTTTTTCTCCCAACAGGTCTGTGCAGACGTTTGCGGACAAATCGAAGCAGGAAGCTCTGAAGAACGACCTGGTGGAGGCATTGAAGAGAAAACAGCAAAGTTAGAAACCAGCGTCTCCCCCTTTGAGGATGCTAACAAGACACACGCCATGCATTCATTAGCGCGAACCCCCCCCAGCCCCCAAATTTCTTAGGAATCTTCTCTCTCTTTCCCCCAACCCCCCCCCCTTGGCATCCTCCTCCCCTCGGCCTCCTCCCTGTTATTTTCATTTCCTGCGTACAATATTCTTCCACTCGTAAGATAAATAAAAATAAATTCTCCGTTTTTTCCCCCCATCACCACCCCAAATAAAAGTTGTATAAACCCTTTTTTGGGGGGGCGGGGCAGGGGGGGGGAAGCTCTCTCTAGCAGCTTAATTTCCACCGTCTTATTGCCACAGCCTTGCAAAAACGGTATTCTACGTTGAGAAACCTCGGAGATTTGTGTCCTTCCCTTCCCTTTTGGGACCCTCTTTTCTCCCCCCCCCAAAACCCCCTTTTTCCCATCTTCTTGGGCCTTACGTTTATCCGCATATTTCCACCGATCATGGTTTTTTTTTTTTTTTCTTTGATTCTTGGTGCGACCCTCCCCAGCTTCCCCACCGCTCTCCCCATATTTTGTTATATTGGTGTAAAAAATGTACAAGAAACGAAAAACAAAAAAAAAAAAACCTTTATTAAATAACCATGGTTTGTGAAAGAAGGAAGAAAAAGAAAACATCGTGGAAAATGTGTTTGGTGTATGTTTGGGAGAAAAGTTGTGAAAGGAGGACGGGGGTGTGTGGGATGTGGGAGAGGGGGTCTCCCTCCCTCATCCTTAAGAGATCTGCGAAAAGCTGGCAAAGAGTCAACCCCACCCCCCGGTCCTGCTTTCCATCCGAGAGGCTGCGGTGTGATGCTTTTGACTCGTTCTTGATTTCTACGGGAATGCGAAAGACTGGTTATTATTTTTTTTTTAAATATGTAATGCTTCAAATTGGAATCTACATCTCTTTTACTTGAGCCTCCATTACTTAAAACAGAAAAAAAAATAAAATCTTTAAAAAACGTAAGAAAGCCTTGGACGCCGGGCCTGTTTCTGATTCCTTCTCCTTTTCCCCAACTCTCAAAAGGACCCCCTGCCTTTTGATTGGCAGGGGTCCCGATTGGCAGATCGCAGCTTCGGGTGGGCGGGCGGGCTAGGCTCAGTGCTTCCGATGAAATGCTCTTTTTAACAGAAATGGCGTTGCGTCGTCTTGAGTGTCTTGTCTGACGGTTGGGAATAATTTGATGGTTCAGACTAAAGACGGATAACAGTTGGCAAATGTGCCCCTTTGAGTCACGAGTTCCTTGGTCCTTCATGGGCCCCCCTACCTGTTGTGGCCTGCTGGCAGCCAGCAGAGTCAGACAGTGAGGAAGTTGGGGTGGAACGTGGGCCAGTCCTGGAGCCTGGGGAAGGCTCGGACGAGGGCTCTGCGTCGGAGGCAGAGAGGGGGCCAAGGCCATCTGGTAGTACTTTGCTGCCTCTGGAGTCTCCGGAGTCTGACATCAGCGAGGCAGAAGAACAGCGCGAGCCTGTTCCCAGTGTGCATGTGCGCCGAGCTGTTAGGAGACGGGAACAATTAAGAAAACAGGGTCGACTTGGGAGTAAGGCTTGGAGATGAGTGAGCTTTTGCAGGAAGCAGTTAGTTCATCCACCCATTTGACTCTGTGCTAAGTTTGGCCTTGCCCTGCCTGTGGCAATTAGTTCTCTGGCAGCATTCCAAGGGAGATAAGGGGAGTGTTTGTAAATCCTCCTCTGCAAGACTGTTTGATAAGCCTTTCGACTGGGAATGACAGTAATTCGCAGCCGTCTGAATTAAAGAGGTTTGCCGGGAGTAAGTTTGTGCAGTTTACTTTCTAAGGAAGCCTAGGTGAGAATACTATCCCACCTCATTTCTCACAACCAGTGCTGGAGCTTACAGCTTCTTAGCAGTTCTGGGCTTTTCAGTTTTTGTACCTTTCGGTTTTATATTTTCAAGAGCCTGCTGGCCTGAAATATTTACGCCAGCGTAGACTCCTTGGGAGGAAAGGAACCTGCTTCCCATCTCAAAGAGTCATGTATGTATGGAAAAAGAGGTTGTATAATGAGCAGAAGGGAGTAGAGCTGGATGGAACCTCTCCAACCAGAGGCAGTCTACCTCTGAATGTCTCGCCAGCCTCAGTCAGGTGTGGCGCTCTGCAAACTGCTGTTCTGACCCAGCTCCCCAAACACGACAAATCCTCGGTAATTAAATCAATGATTCCTTTATTAGGAGCACCAGTAGCCCCGGCAAAGTTTCTCTCTCAACGTAGGCTAACAAGTCCTTCTGCCCGGAAGATGAATAGTTGTCTGCCACATCTATTCATCTCCACCCCCTGCCTTTTATCCCCAGAGCTAGGGTGGGGCTTCCGTCCCAAGGACCGTCCCATAGATTTCCAGTGCTCTCCTCTCCTCTGCATTCTGCGCATCCACGCGTCAGGCACTGGACCCATTTGTTCCTCCTCTTCCTCATCAGCCACCTCCAGACCTGGGGGCTGTTGACTCTCCATCTGAGGGCTGATGGACGGCCCAGGCTCCGCCTCTCTCTCTCTCTGACAGCTACATTCCTTCTTCCCTCTCGGAGCTCTCAGATTGCCTTGATGCTGACCCCGACTCCCACCCCTCCTCCTCCTCTGATTCGGTTGCTGGCGGGGCTGGCGGCCGAGAGGCCTCAACATCTGCCGAGGTTCCTAGTTATCTGTAAAGCGGGAAGGATTCCTTCCTTCTTAGCTGCCCTTCCTTTGCAAAAAAAAAAAAGGGGGGGAGTGGGTGGGTGGGAGAGCTGAAGGCCCCCCACCGTTGCTTCAAGGCAGGAGTGGGCTGCTGAGGGTTCGGGAGAACCTCTAGCTAAGATTCTGTGCAGTTCGCAGAAACCCCAAATCCCACTCCTGTCTGGTCCTGCCCACCCCTCCCCTCCCAGGAGTCCCCACCTGGCCCATTTTGGATGCAGAGCGCGGGCAGATGCTCGGGGAAGGCGAAAAACGGGCCTACCAGAAGTTTGGGAAGGAAGGCCTGAAATGGGCCCGTTTCCAGCCTTCAGAGGGCCTCTGGAGCCTGGGGAGGCCATTTTCGCCTTCCCAGAGGCTTGAGGAAAGCCTCCGGAGCCCGGGGAGGGCAAAAACAACCCCCCCACCATGGTGCAGGTGGCCGACTAGGCCACACCCACACCCACCCAGCAACCGGGCAGAGAACCCCTTGTTAAAATTTTTGAAGCCCACCCGTTGCTTCAAGGCTGTTGTGGCTCTGTTGCCTGAGCCTGGGTTATCGACAGATGTAGACTCTGAGAGTGAGGGAGAGGAGTTGGCAAGGTCTCCCTCTCCAGGACCCTCCTCTCTGGCAATGCCTGCGGAGGACACCGAAGGCCAAAAGATAGGCTCAGAGCCAAGCACGTCCCCGCAGCCATAGTTGGATAGCGACGAAGGAGATAAGTGCTGGCTGGACCCTCGGCAGGGGTGCAGGGAGAAGCGTGTGCAGCAGAGAGGAAGGCGTGCCAGAGATTAGCTGAGTCACTGGACCACACCCCACAAGGTATAAATGTGGGTGTGGTGGCTGGTTCAGTTTGTGACGAGCAAAAACTGGAAATAATCCATGATCTCTGCGTTACTGGACTTTGCCTGCTTTATCGGACTGCATTTGGATTAATCCTTGTATTGTTGAAACTCTTGCCTGTTTTATCGGAATGCTTGCAGTCTAATCTTTGTTTTGTGTGAGTAAAGTCTGAATTGGCAGCTAGCCACTGGGTTGCTGCCAGCTTTATCTTCAAAGAGTTTTGTCGTGTGGCTTATTAACTCCGGGCCGTCTGTGGGGGTGCGTGTGTGGTACGGGGACAGAACAAAGGCTGAGATGAGAAGGTATACAGGGTTAAGCCAAGAACCATCTCCACTTCCTGCCAGGGTGGTGGGAATATTTTTTATTCATTTCTCCATGTCCTCCCCAAAAAAAAAAAACAGAATGCCTTGTTAGAAGGAATGCCCCTTGTGTGAAAAAAAAGACCCCTCCCCTCCTTTCCCTCCCTCCAGCCTCCTTTTACTCTTTGAGCCTCAACGAGCTTCCAGGCAGCCAGCTGCTGGGTACCGAATTCATTTTGGAGTTTGTTGGTTTTTATTTTTCAACACTTACATTTCATAAATTACACTTTTCCCTTTTGGGGGGGTGGGGGAGAATCCGAGGTGAGGTGGAGGGGGGGAGAAATTCCATTGATAAAAAGTTCGCTGTCCTTTGGAGAACACAGTCTTAATGTTTCAAGGTTCGTTTTTCCATTATTATTATTTTTTTTTCCCCCCCAAAGGAATTGAGGTAGGAAAGGATTTTGTAAACGTGGCGTCTTTTTCCGGAGGCGAAGCGATTTTTTTCCAGGTGCTTTATCTATAGAGTTTTCAGGATGAAATCCCCCAAAAAATCCCACTGCTGGAATCCCAAACGCAGCCAAAGACTTGATCCTGGCAGATCCGTTCAGCTTTCCACAGAGTCTTCTTCTCTGCCCAAAAGAGCATCTCTCTCTTCCGGGACCGGCAGTTTCCTCCGACGATAGGCCAGGAATTGGAACGAGATCTGAAGGTAAAAGAATTAAGGTTTCTGCTTTCTGGGGACTGGACCCAGCACCCACCATTGGCTACAAGAGACTAATATAACATCAAGAAAATCTTTTTCCCTGTGTTTGCTGCCTTGTTTCAAGGACGGGTTTGAAATTTCTCTTCCTCCTCCGGACAATTGCGGGCCGTGGCAGAATTAGGGCAGCTAAGCTACCATATTTTTCAGACTATAAAATGCACCTATCTTTTTGGGGGAGGAAAGCAAGAAAAAAAAAAATCTGCCTCTGCCTCCCAGCAATTTCCCTCCTTGCAGCCAACAGCCTGTTTCAGTTTCAGCACAGCTATTGCCGCCTCCACACACCCAATTTTCAGCCTCTGCATCCCGTTTTCAGCCTCCGTATACCCCATTTTCTGCCCGTTCTGGGTGGTGGGGATCAGAATGGGTGGAAAACGGGGTGCGCGGAGGCCGAAAACGGGGCGCGGAGGCCACAAATGGGATGCGGAGGCCGAAAATGGGGCATGCAGAGGCGACAATTGGCAATGGCAATCCCTGCAGCCTGAAACAGCTGATGGTTGGTAGGCCGATCCAACCAACAATCAGCTGCTTGTGCTAATCAGGCTGTGCTGAAGGTGAAACTGAAACAGGCTGTTTGCTGCAAGGAGGCAAATTGCTGGGAGGCAGAGACCAAAGAGTGGGGGCTGGTGGGTAGGTGGGGCTACATTCGGTGTATAAGATGCACCCAAATTTTCACTCTTTTAGGGAGGAAAAAGTGTGTCTTATACTCTGAAAAATACAGTAATTTCTGAGTTATAGCACTGTTAGTTCTCAAAAAGATAGTTTTTCGTTATCCTGTAAGCCAGTGTTTCTCAACCTTGGTAGCTGGGGGATTCTGGGAGTTGAAGTCCACCCATCTTTAAGCTTCCAAGGTTGAGAAACACTGCTGTAAGCAGTCTCGGAGGGGCTAAAAACGGGAACGGGTGAGATGAAAAAGACAGATTTAAAGGAAGTATCCAGAAGCATAAACTTGCCTTACGTGGCCCTCAGCTGGCGAAGCAAGAAATGTTATTTTAATGAATGTGCTTGGCTCAGAAGGTGGGAGCTCTCGCCTCACCATCAGGAGGCTTGTAAATTCGATCCTAGGTAGAGGTAGATATTTCTCTCTCTGGGCACAATGAGAAAATTGCTTAATATTGCTTAATGCATTTTTTTTTTTTAATTTGATTTATATGCCGCCCTTCTCCGGAGACTCAGGGCGGCTTACAATGCGCTAAGCAATAGCCTTCATCCTTTTGTATATTTATACAAAGTCAGCTTATTGCCCCCACAAACTGGGTCCTCAATTTACCTACCTTAGAAAGGATGGAAGGCTGAGTCAACCTTGAGCCTGGCGAGATTCGAACCTGCAGTAATTGCAGGCAGCTGGTTTTAATAACAGGGTGCTTTAGACCACTGTACTACCAAGGCTCTTTTTAAGCCACCCTGAGTCTCCGGAGAAGGGCGGCATATAAATCGAACTAATAAATAAATATAAATCGAAATCGAACTAATAAATATATATCTGCTGGGAAAAAAAACTCCGTACTGGCAACAGGAAGAGCATCCGGCCAGTAAAACACTCTGCTGGCTCCATTCAATTGACTAGACTCCACCCCGCATGGAATTACGGGGTCGTTAAAAAGATGATCATGCTTGATTTAGGGCACCCCACCTCAGTTCTGACACTACCGTTGACTGCAGTTCAAGAAAGTCTCCGAATCAAAAGTTTATGACACTCTCTTATTTTCCTGGCCTGTCTGAGGGATTCTGTCGCACGTTTAAAAGCAGAAAGAAACCCACCCCACCGACCCCCGTTTCCAGAAAAGGATACCACGACGTCGAGGGACAGAACCCCCAAGCTGCCAACCAGCCAGGGCAAATGATGGATCACGTAATTGGCTTCGGACTGCCCCGGATCCGGGTTTTTCATTAAGACGCTGAGACCGTAGAGTGTATTTCCGAGCATCACCAGAGCGAAAAGAGAGTAAGAGATTCCGGTCGTGCATTTCCTCTTGAACTGTGAGAGAGAGAGAGAAAGAGGGAGAGGGAGAGAGAGAGAGAAAGAGAGAGGGAGGGAAAGGGAGAGAAGGAGAGGGAGAGAAAAAGAAAAGAGGGAGAGAAAGGGAGAGAGAGAGGGAGAGAAAGAAAGAGAGAGAGAGAGAGAAAAGGATTTAAAAGCTTCAGGTGGCCCGTCCAACAGGTAGGCTCTGCACAGCGTTCTTTAACTGTGATTGTTAACATTTAAGCCAGTATTTACTCGGTGGCACCATGGGCTGGGATCACGGCTAGCTTCAAACGAGCTTTGAAGTGGAGGAAGCATATGGCGTGAGTAAACGTGATCGCCTTGTCTTAAATCAGATCAGGGCGTGGGAATAGCCTTAAAATCCTCCCCCCCCCCCAGTTTTCTTCCAACAGATCTCAGATAAGTCTGCTTTTAGCTAGGTTGGGCAACGGTACGCTCAGGGCTGGCAGTCAGATAACAGATTGACAGAGTTGGAAGGGACCTTGTAGGTCATCTAGTCCAACCCCCGGCCCAAGCAGGAGAGACTACACCATTTCTGACAGATGGCAGTCCAGTCTCTGCTTGAAAGCCTCCAGGGATGAAGCTCCCACAACTTCTGAAGGCAACTTCTGTTCCATGGGTGGATTGTTCTCACCGTCAGGAAATTTCTCCTTATTTCCAGGTGATCCTCCTTGATCACTTTCCATCCATTGTTCCTTGTCTGGCCTTTGGGTGCCTTGGAGAACAGCTTGACCCCCTCCTCTCTGTGGCAGCCCCTCAAATATTAGAAGACTGCTATCCTGTCTCCCCTGGTCCTTCTCTTCACTAGACCAGCCATGTCCAGTTCCTGCAACCGTTCATTGTATATTTTAGCCTCCAGTCCCCTCATCATCCTGGTTGCTCTTCTCTGCACTTTTTCTAGAGTCTCAACATCTTTTTTACAGTGTGGTGACCAAAACTGGATGCAGGATTCTAGGTGTGGTCTTACTAAGGCTTTATAGGGTGGTATTAGTACCTCCCTTGATCTTGATTGTATCCCTTTGTTAATGCAATTTAGGATTGCCTTGGCTTTTTTTTGCTGCTGGCTCATATTTAGCTGGTTGTCCACTAAGACTCCAAGATCCCTCTCACAGTCATTGCTATTAAGCCTGGTTTCACCCAGTTTATATGTGTAATTTTGGTTTTTTCTTAAGACTTTACTTTTCCCTACATTGAATTTCATTTTGTTAGATAGGGCCCAGTGTTCGCGTCTGTCAAGATCCATTTGGATCTTTTTTATATATATATTTTTTTTTTATTGAAAAGTTTTATAAGAAATACAAACAATTTTCTCCCCCCCACCCTTTCCCCCTCCCCACATAATAGAAAATGTACATTTTCTTATACATAATGAATCCTACATATACGTTTCCCTTAAAGAAAGCATTAAAATAAGGCATTTTAATTACATTCGGAGTTGCTCTTCTTCTCTTTCTTCCCTCATTCCACAACAAACCTTCTTCTTCTCCTCCTTTCTTTCCCTTCCCTCCCTCTTCTCTCCTACTTTCTCCTTCCTCCTCTCCTACCTCATCCTACTTCCTTTTCGTTCTCTCTTCTTTTCGTTCTCTCTTCCCCCTTCTCACCTTCTCTCCTACTCCTATCCCCTTCCCTTCCTCCTCTCCTTTCTTCCATTCCTCTCCCTCCCTTTCCTCTTCCTACCCTCTCCTCCTCTCTCCTTTCTAACTTCTTTGCTGTGAAATATTTTCCTCCTTTAGTATCTGAGCAACTCCTATATTCTAATCATAGATACTTTCTTTCAGTTTCTTTTCAGATTTATTCTATCTATCTGCATTATCATCCTAATTGTACATTTATTCTTATAATCTTCTATCACAACTTAATATTATCATTTCATTTATTATTACATTTCCCCCACATTTTAACATTTTTAACATTTAACATTTTATTAAATTTGTATACCGCCCTACTCCTGAAGGACTCAGGGCGGTGAACAGCCATAAAATAAAACATATAAATACAATTGCTTTTCTATTAAAACATTTATCTATTCAACACTTTTATCTCAACCCAACCTTTGTCCCTCCCTCCCCACCCCCCCCACCCCATCTGGATCTTGAGCCTATCTTCTAGGGTGTCGGCTATTCCTGCCAGCTTAGTACCATCTGCAAATTTGGCGAGTTCCCCTACTATTCCCTCATCTAAGTCGTTTATGAAGATGTAAGTAACAAGGTTAGAAAGCTGAGATGTACGGGCCATCCGCTGTTACTCAAGAGTTGTAGGCAGAAAGATTGTCCCTTAAAATGAGGGGCTTCCATCCTCGGCAACTTTTAAGGCTTACGGACTTCCAACACCCAGAATGCATGGCGGGCTGAGGAATCCTGGGAGTTGAAGTCCGTAAGCCTTAAAAGTTGCCGAGGATGGACAGCCTTGGAAACATTTTCTGCTTCCTTGGGAAAAAGTTGGAAATTTGAGTCTGGGGCCCTCTTCAGCCCGAACTGCTTCCCAAAAGAGGCCATCCCTTCCGCAGTGGGCTTTCCCCCTTCCCGCTCGAGCAATGCTTACATTGGTGTAGATCTGAGGGACTCGAGAAAGGAGGTAGAGCACCGACGAAGTGGATCCAATCACAAAGCCACAAATTTCCTTCTGGGTGAAAGGCTGTGAAAGAAGACACAAATGAGTGATGGGATGCTGCGGACAAAATATCCCAGCAGGCCCTTGTGGGATCCAGGAGGAAAGAGGCTCGAAGGTAATTGAATGGGAAACCTCGCCACCAGGTGATTTAGTCCGTGGGTTAGTTCGGATAATCCTTTGTTCCCTCCCTTGACTCCACCTGCCACTTCAAAGTGAAACCACTAATCTTTGCTCTAGCATTCTTCCCACCCGAGGGATGCGTTTTTAACTTCCGAAAGATTAACTTGGGAGAAATTTCCCTGGTGAAAAGCAATTATGGGACAACCAGGGGGAACCACAAAAGGCATTTTTATCAATGCTGCTACTTCCGCTGAAGGCGTGGCCAAGGGGCAGACGGGTCTCGATTCTCGGGTAAAGTGGAATTAAAACGGCGCTTGCTTAATTATCTCTTTTTCATCTCTTTCTGCATTTTGTCTTCTAATTTTTCCCAATTTCTCTTGCAATTCTATAGACAGTTTCCTTTTATTTGTATTTCTTCGTATAGTGTAGGGGTCAGCAACCTGCGGCTCCAGAGCCGCATGTGGCTCTTTGGGCCCTCTGCTGTGGCTCCGTGATCCCACCACTGGCTGGCCCCGCTCCTCGCTTTCCCCTCGCAGTCACTCCTCGCCTGGCCTGAGAAGGTAAGGGTGACGGCGGAGGATGGGAGAAATGGCCAGGGCAGAAACAGGGAGATACAGAGAGAGTGCGAGAGAGAGAGAGACATAGAGAGATACAGGGAGAGAGGGAGGTAGGGGAGAGAGAGATGTCAAAAGGATTTTGTGGTTCCCGGTGTTTTTTAACAACTGGTTCTCTGCCTTAATGACCGGCTGGGTAGGCATGGTTGGGGGGGTGTCATGTGACTGGTGGGAGTGACATTGAGTTGGCCACGCCCACCCAGGTTTTGTGGCTCCCGGTGTTTTCTTTTCTGTGGGAAACGGGTCCAAATGGCTCTTCGAGTATTTAAGGTTGCAGCCCCCTGGTATAGTGTATGCCATTGTTAAGACCCCACACGTAAGCTTTAGTTGTGCCCCACAGGTTTTCAATAGTTGTTTGTTCACTCCAATTTTCCTGTAGGAGAAACCCTAATTCTTTTTCTATGTGTTGAAACGTAATTTTTTTCTTTCGTTATCCTTTGATTTATAGTCCATCTCTTTTTCCTTTCTTCCCCCCCTTTCCATTTGACTATTAATGGATTATGATCTGCCCAAGTATTGGAGTTTATTTCTATTTCCTCTACATTTGGAGACTTGGTGGAGCAGCGGACTAAAGTGCTGTTAACTAGCACTTAGCTACCAGCTGCCTGCAATTACTGCGAGTTCAAATCTCACCAGGCTCAAGGTTGACTCAGCCTTCCATCCTTTCTAAGGTAGGTAAATTGAGGACCCAGTTGTGGGGGCAATAAGCTGACTTTGTATAAATATACAAAAGTATGAAGGCTATTGCTTAGCGCATTGTAAGCCGCCCTGAGTCTCCGGAGAAGGGCGGCATATAAATCGAACCAATAAATAAATAAATAATTTTTTTCCTGTTTCTGGATCCATCTATCCAGACACAAATCCTAATGTTGAATTATTGGGTTCCACAAACTTTAATCAGTTATAAAGACAACGGAACGCGCTGTAACTTCTTTTATACGTTTTATAGTCATTCATATAGGTAAAAGTTCCCCTCGCACCTATGTACTAGTCGTTCCTGACTCTAGGGGGCGGTGCTCATCTCCATTTCAAAGCCGAAGAGCCAGCGCTGTCCGAAGACGTCTCCATGGTCATGTGGCCGGCATGACTCAACGCCAAGGGCGCACGGAACGCTGTTCCCTTCCCACCAAAGGTGGTCCCTATTTTTCTACTTGCATTTTTTTACGTGCTTTCGAACTGCTAGGTTGGCAGAAGCTGGGACAAGCAACGGGAGCTCACCCCATTACGCAGCACTAGGGATTCGAATGGCCGAACTGCTGACCTTTCGATCGATAAGCTCAGCATCTTCTTAGCCACTGAGCTACCGCATCTCGGTAATCTTCCCAACTACTGCTCATCTTTACATCGTCCCCATTTCGACGGGATTTAAACACACCGCAACTGTTGGCGATGGCAGTTTAGTCTTTGCGAGACATTGAAGGTCAGTTGTGGCTTTACCTCCCAGCCTGATGGATAATCCGCAGAGGATAAAAGCCTCCTGCTTTTGAACATCCTTCCATCACCGCCCAGGTGAGAAGAGGCAGGTCCCCCCTGCCAGGCGGGCGTCAACGTCGCTCCCAGGACCACGAATGCAAAGACAGCGTTGATCGAAGCCGAAACTGAGGAAGGGGAGAAATGTTGGATTAGGGGTTAAAAGTCTGTCTTGGTTTTTTTTTTTTTTTTTGTCTTGTCTGTGCCGTCAGACAAATTTACTAAAAAAAGGAGAAACTCCCTCTCTCTCCCATCAGCATAATCTTTTTCTGGCGGCTGCTTTGCAAAGCAGAAATAACGAACAAAAAAACCCACAGACCCGTCATCTAAACCTTTCAAGAGATTCAAAACAGAAAGAGATAAGATCGAGGGGGAACCCAGCTTTCTGCGGAGAGGAAACGGTTCAAAATTGCACACTTGAATGTGTGCGAAAAGCTTTAGCGCGAAGAGCAGAGGCCCCGCAAAATTGCAACTTCTGTTCGAAGGGTGCAAGGATGTGTATTCTCCCATTATAATAATTTTTTAAAAAAATGGGGGGGGGGGGAACCTGTCTCCATGCCTAGGTATAAAACCACAATTCTGTCAGAATTTGTGCAGCACATCCAGCCAGCACACAATTAAATGAACTTCAGCAGGGTTCAATTATATATCTGAAATTGCTTTATATGCAATACCCATGCAGTGGAAGTCAGCATACAAAATCAGGAACATAGAAGCCATATTCATAGCAGCAAGTCATCACAGAGTAGAGAGATGCCAAGCAGTGGTGAAACACATTTTTTTAAAACTACTGGTTTTGTGGACGTGGCTTGGCGGGCATGGCAGGAGAAGGATACTGCAAAATCTCCATTCCCACCCCACTCCTGGGGGAAGGATATTGCAAAATCCCCATTCCCACCCCACTACTGCAGCCAGCCAGAGGTGGTATTTGCTGGTTCTCAAAATTTCCGCTATGGGTTCGTCAAACTACTCAAAATTTCCGCTACGGGTTCTCCAGAACCTGTCAGAACCTGCTGGATTTCACCCCTGCTACAGAGGCTAATATTTTGTACAGGGGCACCAAAGTTACAGAGTCCAAACCAACTCTTATATACAGTTCAGCAAAGTCTAAGCCACGCCCAGGCTCCAAACTGCCTCTTACGGCCCCATACAAACAAATACTATGTTTCAGTTTCCAAACAGTCCTCATTGGCTGACTGTTTACCATGTCTATCCAAACAGTCCCCACTGGCTGATCTGTTGCCATGTCTATCCAATCCCCATTGGCTGACCTGTTACCATGTCTATCCAAACAGTCCCCATTGGCTAACCTGTTGCCATGTCTATCTAATCCCTATTGGCTGACCTGTTACCATGTCTATCCAAACAGTCCCCATTGGTTGACCTGTTGCCATGTCTACCCAAACAGTCCCCATTGGCTGACCTGTTACCATGTCTATTCCAGTCTATGAACGTTCATACTCTGACAAATTCCCTCCCCCTCTCCAGAGGTATTCAGCCGGTTCGGACCAGCGAACCGGTAGTGGCAACCTGCAGGTGGTCCTACATTGCTGTGTTTTTGACACCACATGCATTTGCGGACGGCGTGCGAGCGAATTGCCGTGTTTTGTGATGCCGCACGCTCACATTTCCGGTGCTGGCCAAACCGGTTGTTACAGTATGCGAAGCCCACCTTTGCCCCTCTCCCCAGCTTAGCATCCAAACGGTCCTTTGAATTAAGCCCCGATTTTGAGCCGAAATCTCGGGGGATATTTCCCCGTGGCAACAATTTCAAAAAATGGGAGTTTTATAGGTCTCGGCGTCTCCCTCTCTCTCTCCCATTAGCGGATGTCAAACTTACAGACTCTGTTTTGATTCTTGACTTTGTAATAGACGTAGAGAGAGATCATGAGCAAATCGGCCAGCACGTAGTAAATGGCGGTGTATACCTGGGGAAGGAGAAAGAGAAGCTGAGCGGGAATTCTGGGGATAATTAAGAGAGAAGCTTTATTTTAACCTCTGGAACTCTCGGCTTGAAGATGGGGCTAAAGTTGGGTGGAAACGATCTCACAGACGACCCTCACTTTGTCAAGGACCTAGGAGTACTCATCTCAAACGATCTAAGCCCCAGAGCTCACTGTAACAGCATTGCCAAAAAGGCATTAAGAGTTTTTGCGAAGCTTCTTCTCCGGTAATATTGAACTTCAAACTAGGGCATACAAAACCTTTGCCAGACCAATTCTTGAATACAGCTCATCCGCCTGGAATCCACACTGTATATCGGACATTAACACGATTGAGCAGGTCCAGAGGTATTTCACGAGATGAGTCCTCCACTCAGGGGTGAAATCCAAAATTTTTCCCTACGGGTTCTGTGGGCGTGGTTTGGTGGGCGTGGCAGGTGAAGGATATTGTAAAATCTCCATTCCCACCCCACTCTGGGGCCAGCCAGAGGTGGTATTTGCCGGTTCTCCGAACTACTCAAAATTTCCGCTACCGGTTCTCCAGAACCTGTTAGAACCTGCTGGATTTCACCCCTGCCTCCACTCCTCTGCTCACAACAAGAATGTCACCAGGCTTAAAATTTTGGTCTTGGACAACCTGGAACTACGCCGCCTTTGGTCTGACCTAAGCGTAGTACACAAAATTGTCTGCTACAACGTCCTACCTGTCAACAACTTCTTCAGCTTCAACCTCAATGATACACGGGCAAACAATCGATACAAACTCAAGGTAAACCGCTCCAAACTCGATTGCAAAAAATAGCAACAGAGTGAGTGATCAACACCTGGAATGCACTACCTTACTCCGTTGTTACATCCTCAAACCCTCATCGCTTCAGCCTCAAACTGTCTACCGTGGACTTCACCCCATTCCTAAGAGGTCCATAAAGGGGGCGCACATAAGTGCACCAGCGTGCCTACCGTCCCTGTCCTACTGTCCCCATTTATCTGTATTTACTTCCTTTTTTCATGTTTATGTTTATTTTTATTTATTTATTTTATTCAATTTGTATACCGCCCTTCTCCTAGTGGACTCAGGGCGGTGCACAGCCAGAAACTAAAACACATAACAATACAAAATTTAAAATTATTAAAAGAATTATATACTTTGCCCCAAATTTAAAACAATTCGAATTAAAACCCATTAACAGATTAAAAGCTAAACAATTAAAAACCTAAAACTATAGGTATGTTCATACCTATACCTGCTATCTTGTACTTGTTTGACAAACAAACAAACAAATAAATAATTGGAAAGGAAGGGAATCCCAAGGACCCACAACGATGATGGCTTTGGGCATCTTTTGCAGAATTGAGGACTGGGACCAGCAGATTAAAAAACGTTGCTTTTTTTTCAGTTTCTTACCTGCAACGGAAGCTGATCAGCCAAGAAAGACCCGACTAAGTTCAGTGAATCACCTCCGAGCCATCCCAGCAGGAAGTAAACGGACAGGGCCTGGTCCATGATGCCAGTTTTACAGGCCAGGTAGAACTGACTGCGTGGAAAAGTGGAGGGAGCAAAGAATTAAAGAGGAAGCATCAGGGTCAGAGGTGGGGTTTCAGCAGGTTCTGACCGGTTCTGGAGAACCGGTAGCGGAAATTTTGAGTCGTTCGGAGAACCGGTAGTAAAAATTCTGACTGGCCCTGCCCCCATCTATTCTCTACCTCCCGAGTCCCAGCTGATCAGGAGGAAATGGGGATTTTGCAGTATCCTTTCCCTGGATTGGGGAGGGAATGGAGATTTTATAGTATCCTTTCCCTGCCACGCCCACCAAGCCAAGCCACGCCCACCAAGCCACGCCCACAGAACCGGTAATAAAAAATGTTGAAATCCATCACTGATCAGGGTCACCCCTCACCAGCAAATTGATTGTGGGCTGGGGCTGATGGGAAAGGAAGTCCGGGGTCCGATGACAAGGGAAGTGCACTCTTAATTGTGTCATTCTGCACAGGATGGAAGTTTAAACCACCCAGAAGAGGCTTTTAAGGAGGAATTTTATTTATTTTGGCTGCAACTGATGGTTGCCCGAACAGCTCTGCGTTTGAAAGGGGTTGCTGGAGGTGATATTTCAAAAGCCGCCCACAGCCAGGTGTGTCAGGATACCTGGCCGTTTCCTTTGTCTCTGTCCCAGGAAATGAGTCACCTCCGTTTTGTCATTCCCCAATGTGCGGCCACTTATCTGTCAGTCAAACCAGGGAAGGAAGGGAGGGAGGGAGGGAGGGAGGGAGGGAGGGAAGGAAGGAAGGAAGGAAAGAAAGATGGGAATAGGGAGGGAGGGAGGGAGGAAGAGAGATGGGAATAGGGCGGGATGGAGGAAGGGAGGAGATGAGAATGTGGAGAGAGGGAGGGAGGAAGGGGGAGGAAGGAAGGAAAAAGGTGGGAATGGGGAGGGAAGGAAGGAGGAAAGGAAGCAAGGAGAGAGATGGGAATGGGGAGGGAAGAAGGAAGGGGAAGGAAGGAGAGATGGGAATGGGGAGGGAGGAAAGGAAGGAAGAGAGAGGAATAGGGAGGGATGGAGGAAAGAAGGAAGGAGAGAAATGAGAATGGGGAGGGAGGGAAGGAAGGAAGGAGAGATGGGAATAGGGAGGGAGAGAGGGAGGAAAGAAGGAAGGAAGGAAAGAAAGAAAGATGGGAATGGGGAGGGAGGGAAGGAGGAAAGGAAGGAAGGAGAGGGGAATTGGGTGGGATGGAGGAAAGAAGGAAGGAAGGGGAAGGGAGGAAAGGAAAGAGATGGGAATAGGGAGGGAGGAAAAAAGGAAGGAAAGAAAGATGGGACTGGGGAGGGAGGGAAGGAGGAAAGGAAGGAAGGAGAGATGGGAATAGGGTGGGACAGGAAGGAAGAAGAGAGATGAGAATGGGGAGGGAGGGGGAGGAAGGAAGGAAAGAAAAAAACGATGGGAATAGGGAGGGATGGTGGAAGGAAGAAGAGAGATGAGAATGGGGAGGGAGGAAGGAAAGGAAGGAAGGAGAGATGGGAATAGGGAGGGATGGAGGAAGGAAGGAAGGAAGGAGCCAGCCAACTGGCACCCCTAGCACAAAATTCCCAGCCTGCCCCTTCTAACTGGCCCCCGATACAGGGTGAAGACCCCCCCTCCCCGCCACTCGTTTACTCACGGGAAGGAAGCCCCAGCAAAACAGGCGATGGAGACCAGGCCCAGCACCACACTGGCGATGTCCCAGCCATCCCGCGCGCACTCATGGAAGACATTCAGGATCCACTCCGAACCGTTGACACAATCCGAGGCATTCCCGCTGGGAAAGCTGAACTTGTGAGGATGAGCAAACATGGCGGGAAGGAGGCGCTGGGAGTCACTGGAAATTCAAAGCAGCCCCTCCCATTGTGAACTGGGAACCTGTAAAAGGAAGAAGAGAGATGGGATTCGCTGGGATTGGCCCAACCGCAGATTAAAATAAAACAAAATATTTTTGTTTTTTGTATAACAAAAAACAAAAAAACCCCGGGAAAATGAATTTTTTAAAAAAGAAAATACGTATTTTCACTTCCATTTCCCCCCCCCCCCCCGGAGTATTTCAGTCGCTCCTGGAACGGAACTTTGCATTAAAAAATAAAATAAAAAATAACACTGACATCCCCCCCTTAAACTGAAGCTGTTCCCTATCCTGGTCACGAGACGTCCGTAAAACCAACCCACAAGCTCGGAGAACCAATCTTCACCCCTCCTACACCCGAGCTACAGATTATTCGCCGCTATTGCAAAATAAATAATCTAGTTCCGCGATGGCGAACCTATGGCACGCGTGCCGGAACTATATCTGTGGGCACGCAAATGTTGCCCTAGCTCAGCTCCAGTGCGCATGCGCGCGCCGGCCAGCTGATTTTCTAGCCTTCCGGGCTCACTGGAAGTCAGGAAACTAGCCGTTTCTGGCCTCCGGGGGTGGGTGGGTGAGGAAGGCTGTTTTTGCCCTCCCCAGGCTCCAAGGAAGCCTCTGGAGCCTGGAGAGGGCGAAAAATGGGCCTACCATGCCCACCATGCCAAAAGCGAGGGGAGTGGGAGAGGGGTCCCGTGTGCGTGCGCGGGGTGGATGAGGCACATTGAATTATGGATGTGGGCACGCGCGACCCCTCCCCACAATCCCCCCGCTTTTGGCACGTGACGGCAAAAATCACTCGTCTAGTTCTTCTGCCGCGAAAATTAAGTACCTAGGTTTGCAAACGGGTTGCGAATAATTTTTTTTTTTTAATTAGAAAAGTTTTATTTTATTTTTTTTATTTATTATTGAATTTCTATACCGCCCTACTCCCGAAGGACTCAGGGATGAGTCACAGCCATGAAATAAAACACATAGATATACAAAATTTAAAATCGAATAAAATGAATTAAATAAATTTGGCTGAATTAATACCCATAATTTAAGATACCCATATTTTAAAATACATTAAAAATTTAGAATTTACACTAAGGTGTAAGTGTACTTTTACAAGTACAAATTTTCCCATTTCCCCCCACTTTCCCTCCCTAACCCTCCCTAGCCCTCCCCTCCTCCCATGACTTCCCCAAGGTGAAATCCAAATCCACATCATATTATATCATACTTTACCGCCCTTCTAATCTCCCCCCTGTGTACTATACATTTCTACATAACATTGAACTATTCTACCCCCTATATACTATACATTTCTACACAACATTCAACTAAAAGCTATCTGATACTTCCTAGTTTGGTATTTATTCTGCACATAATCTATCCATTTCTTCCACTCCCATGCATAAGTCTCTTGAGTCCGGTCTTTTAAGGGTTGCAAATAAATATTGTGACCCCCTCCCAGCTTTCCTCCAGCTCCCATTCCAATATTTCAAAGACCAAGTGACTTAATTTACTTCGCTGGACCCCCCCCCCCCCCCCGGTGTTCAGTGGCAGTATATCTGAGACTAAGACCAAGTGGCTTAATTTACTTCGCTGGACCCCCCCATGTTCAGTGGCAGTATATCTGAGGCTAGTCTGAAAGAGCCTTGGTAGTACAGTGGTCTAAGGCACCCTGTTATTAAGCTGGTTATTAAGACCAGATGCCTGCAATTACTGCAGGTTCGAATCTCACCAGGCTCAAGGTTGACTCAGCCTTCCATCCTTCCTAAGGTAGGTAAATTGAGGACCCAGTTTGTGGGGGCAATAAGCTGACTTTGTATAAATATACAAAAGGATGAAGGCTATTGCTTAGCGCATTGTAAGCCGCCCTGAGTCTCCGGAGAAGGGCAGCATATAAATCAAATTTAAAAAAAAACAAAAACGCTGCTACCTTTCGCCGTGGAGGTAAATCCCCAGCCTTTGCTGGAAAAGGGGGACGTGGGCTGGGGACAAACACTCCTCTCCCCTTTGCTGTGACTCATCTAGATGTTCTCATGTGACCCCAGCAGCAGCTGATCCAGCATCCGCAATCAAACCTTATCAGCACTTTCCAGGTTCAAACCGCTTGGCCAGCAAGAAGGGGCCTGCCTCCCCCTCCCCTATTCGGAAGACTTTGGTCTTCGGATAGTCAACCCCCCTCCCCAAAATATGCCGCCAAGGAAGCCTCTTCCCCTCACCCCACCATTTCTCCAGCCGCTGGAATAAATAGATCAAGGTTAATAACAGAAAGACCAAAGCGTGTGGATGATTCATCCCTGCCGGGAAAGGAGCGAGTTCAAGATTGACCAAGGCTTATTTTTTGCTTTCGAAATCGTCCCGAAAAGACCTTGTTTTTTGGTTCAGGCTTGAGAAGACAAATCACGGATAAACCAGAAAGGCTTTGGGGGTCGGGGGTGGGGGTGGGGGAGGCTTATGGATTCTGTGGTCTGTTTTTAGCCCCTCCTGAACTAGCCAGAATTAAGCCAGTTTACGGGAAGGCTGACCTACTCCTGTTGTAAGGTTGAAAAAAAAAAAAAGCTTTGGAGCTGGTGGGCTTCCTTAAGTCTCAGCGGGCCGGGGATTTTGGGGAGGTGTAGTCCACACTCCCCGGGGGGGGGGGTCCCACAATTAAAAACCTGGCTAGGTGGGCTCAGTGGCTAAGACGCTGAGCTTGCCGATCAGAACCACTTGTCGGCGGTTCGAATCCCTCGTTCCGGGTGTGAGCAGGGGATTGGAGTAGATGACCTCCAAGGTCCCTTCCAGCTCTGTTAATGACGGAAGGGATGAAGGCCTTCCCATCGGGAGCTGGACCCCCAACCCACTTTTAGAGATGCTCAGGGTGGGAGTCAGATTGCCCGGTTCCCACGGAAAGCTTGAGATGGGGTGGGCTGCTTTCCCTCACCCCCCCTCCCCAATCCTTCCCCTTCCTTTGGGGGTGGGGGAGGTCTGGAGAGACCCCAGCCCCCCCCACACCCTTCCCCATTCATCACCTGGCTGGCTCACCTGCCTCCCCTTTCTCAAGGGCCAGCATCCCTCACCTGCCCAGGTGTGTCTTAGCCAGGTCTGCTCGGGTGTGGTGGTGGTGGGGTTATTTTTTTGGGGGGGGAAGGAAAGGAGGAATGCAAGGAGCTGGGTTCAAAAGAGGGGCATCCGACTCACCGGCCCCCTTCCTTTGGTATGGGGTTTTTTTTTCTTTCCTCTCTGGCTGCCCGGCCGGAGGGGCGATGGGGAGAAGGCGGATTTGTAGCGCGGGTTGCTCAGCCGGGAGGCTTTTGCGGGCTTGTTTTGGGGCGCCTCCTTCGCCAGCGATGACGAAGCCCCGGAGGAGCCCTGCCCGCTGCTGACTCGGCCGACAGGCTCAGCTGATCGCCCCCGGCTCCGCCTCACCGGGAGGGACTCGGCTGGCTGGCTGGCTGGCTCTGTGTTTTTGTGTGTCTCTCTCTGTGTGTGTCTCTCTCTCTCTCTCTCTCTCTCTCTCTGTGTGTCTCTGTGTGTGTGTGTGTTTGTGTGTCTGTCACACGTAAATGACTAACCCTGTGATTGATTGATGTATATATCAAAAGGATGTAAATATTAATTCCCTTTTCCAATAACCAGCCCCTTATAACTCCTCCTTACCTTGGCTCCCCCTCCTTGGTATATAAGCCCCATCCCGCTCCTTCGTCTCTTGGGCTCTCTCTCCTGTCATGGTATCTGTTAAGATGTTTAATAGAAACAATAAATATATTTAATAGAAAAGGAATGACTCCTATGAGTTATTGGGCTTCATCCTGGAATCTACATAACAGTGTCTCTCTCTGTGTGTGTTTGTGTGTGTGTGTGTGTCTGTGTGTGTGTCTGTGTGTGTGTGTGTCTCTCTGTGTGTCTCTGTGTGTGTGTTTGTGTGTGTGTCTCTCTCGCTGTGTCTGTGTGTCTCTGTGTGTGTGTGTGTCTCTGTATCTGTGTGTGTGTTTGTGTGTGTGTCCCTCTCTCTGGGTGTCTGGGTGTCTCTGTGTATGTGTGTGTCTGTGTGTGTGTGTCTCACTCTGTGTGTGTGTGTGTGTGTGTGTGTGTGTGTGTGTGTCTCTATGTCTCTGTGTGTGTGTGTTTGTGTGTGTCTCTGTCTGTGTGTCTCTCTGAGTGTGTCTCTGTGTCTGTGTGTGTCTGTGTGTGTGTGTGTGTGTCTGTGTGTCTGTGTCTCTGTGTCTCTGTGTGTGTTTGTGTATGTGTCTCTGTGTGTGTCTCTCTCTGTGTGTGTCTGTGTGTGTGTTTGTGTGTCTGTCACACGTAAATGACTAACCCTGTGATTGATTGATGTATTTATCTACAGGATGTAAATATTAATTCCCTTTTCCAATAACCAGCCCCTCATAACTCCTCCTTACCTTGGCTCCCTCTCCTTGGTATATAAGCCCCATCCCTCTCCTTCATCTCTTGGGCTCTCTCTCCTGTCATGATGCCTGTTAAGATGTTTAATAGAAACAATAAATATATTTAATAGAAAAGGAATCCTTGAATCTACATAATAGTGTCTGTCTCTGTGTGTGTGTGTCTGTGTGTCTCTGTGTGTGTGTCTGTGTGTGTTTGGGTCTGTGTGTGTCTGTGTCTGTGTGTGTTTGTGTGTGTGTCTCTGTGTGTCTGTGTGTGGGTGTGTCTCTGTGTCTGTGTGTGTTTGTGTGTCTCTGTGTCTTTGTGTGTTTGTGTGTGTGTGTCTCTGTGTCTGTGTGTGTTTGTGTGTCTCTGTGTCTGTGTGTGTTTGTGTGTGTCTGTGTCTGTGTGTGTTTGTGTGTGTCTCTGTGTGTCTCTGTGTGTGTGTGTGTGTGTGTGTCTGTGTGTGTGTGTGTCTCTCTGTGTGTCTGTGTGTGGGTGTGTCTCTGTGTCTGTGTGTGTTTGTGTGTCTCTGTGTCTGTGTGTCTCTGTGTGTCTCTGTGTGTCTGTGTGTAGGTGTGTCTGTGTCTGTGTGTGTTTGTGTGTCTCTGTGTCTGTGTGTGTGTGTTTGTGTGTGTGTGTCTCTCTCTGTGTGTCTGTGTGTGTGTGTCTGTGTGTCTCTGTGTGTGTCTGTGTGTGTGTCTGTGTCTATGTGTGTGTGGGTCTCCTCCAAAGCCCCCCTCCCTGGATCAGATCCCCCCCCATTTGCAGGAGCCCCTCTTGCAGGCTCTTCCTCCCTCCCTCCCTCCCCCAACCTGGTTAAAAAGAGGGGCTCCCTCCCCAGCTGCTCCCACCCAAATCCCCCTGCGCGGGTCTCCTTGCGGCTTCCTCCTGCTGAGTTTCGGCCAGGAAGGAGCAGGGGGTTTAAGGAGAGAGGGGGGCCCTCTAGATGTCCTCGGGGTGCCTCACGAGGGCCCTTCTTTTCAGCCAGGAAGGAGTGAGTTTTAAGGAGAGAGAGCCCCCTCTAGATGCTCTTGGGGTGCCTCACAGGATCCCTGCTGACTTTCAGCCAGGAAGGAGCAGGGGTTTAAGGAGAGAGGGGGCCCTTCTAGATGACCTTGGGGTGCCTGGCAAGGGCCCCGCTTTTTAGCCAGGAAGGACCGATGTTTAAGGAGAGAGAGCCCCCTCCAGATGTCCTTGGGGTAATAAATGAGTAATAAATAATAGATAATAAAACATGGAGATGAAATATGATATATGAAATGAAATGAAGATAAAATGTGTAAAAACTTGGGGTTTTTTTAGAGGAAAAGAATATGTGTCATATATTGATATTTTGAAGGATTGGGGGTTTAAGGAGAGAGGGGGACCCTCTAGATGCCCTCGGGGTGCCTCGCGAGCGCCCAGCTTTTGAGGCAGGAAGGGGCGAGTTTTAAGGAGAGAGGGGGCTCCTCTAGATATCCTCGGGGTGCCTCACAAAGGCCCTGCTTTTGAGCCAGGAAGGAGTGAGGTTTAAGGAGATCCCCCCCTGTAGATGCCCTCAGGGTGCCTCGCAGGGTCCCTGCTGACTTTCAGCCAGGAAGGAGCAGGGGTATAAGGAGAGAGGGGGCCCTTCTAGATGCCCTCAGGGTGCCTCGCAGGGTCCCTGCTGACTTTCAGCCAGGAAGGAGCAGGGGTATAAGGAGAGAGGGGGCCCTTCTAGATGCCCTCAGGGTGCCTCGCAGGGTCCCTGCTGACTTTCAGCCAGGAAGGAGCAGGGGTATAAGGAGAGAGGGGGCCCTTCTACATGCCCTCGGGGTGCCTCGCGAGCAACCTGCTTTTGAGCCAGGAAGGGGCGAGTTTTAAGGAAAGAAGGGCCCCTTCTAGATGCCCTCGGGGTGCCTCGCAAGGGTCCTGCTTTTCAGCCAGGAAGGAGCAGGGGTTTTAAGGAGAGAGGGGGCCCTTCTAGATGACCTCGGGGTGCCTGGCAATGGCCCTGCTTTTCAGCCAGGAAGGAGAGAGATTTTAAGGAGGGGGGACCCTTCTAGATGCCCTCAGGGTGCCTCGCGAGCGCCCTGCTTTTCAGCCAGGAAGGATCGGGGGTTTAAGGAGAGAGAGGGGACCCGTCTAGATGCCCTCGGGGTGCCTGACAATGGCCCCTCTTTTCAGCCATGAAGGAGCGGGGGGGGGTTAAGGAGAGAGGGGGGGTCCCTCTAGATGCCCTCGGGGTGCTTGGCAAGAGCCCCCGCTTGGCTTTCCTTCCTTTGGGGGGCGGGTTGGGCTCCGGGCTTGGAGGCGGGGATGAGGGCCGGGCGAGAGGCCTCCCTGCCTGCCTGCCTGCCTTCCGTCCTTATTCCCATCGGCCGACGGGGAGGCTAAGGCATGGCGGCGGGCTCCGGGGTCCGTTCGGTGCTGGGCACCATGGAATTCGGGCGGCGGGCCGGGCCGGAGGCCAGCGGGGCCATGCTGCGCTCTTTCCTCGCCCGCGGCCACAGCCAGCTGGATACGGCGCACATGTACGCGGGGGGCGAGTCGGAGCGCATCGTGGGCGCCCTCTTGGCAGCCCAGCCCGGCCCGGAGGGGAAAGGTGAGGAAGGGGCTCCAATGGCACAATCTCCTTCTCTGCAAACTCCCCTGGCACTTTAATGCAGAAAAATAAATAAAAATAAATTTAAATTTAAATTGTGTTTAAAACTTGACTGTTAGAAAGATCAGGTAGCAAATATGGCCTAATTGAAAAATGAAGGAATATGTGCTGATCTGAATATGTATAGCAACATATTTTGTTATTAATACTATAATAATATATAATATTACATTAGTATATATATATATATATTATAATATATAATAACATATATGATGTTATTAATAATATACAAAATATTATATTATTAATATAATAATACATTTTGATTTGTATTAATGTTGGATTATGTGAGGTAGCAAAGATTGAACAATTGGAAAATGAAGAAATATGTGCTGATCTGAATATGTATAACAACATATTTTGTTATTTATACTATAATACTATATAATATATATATATAATATATAATAACATATATTATGTTATTAATAATATACAAAATATTACATTATTAATATAATAATACATTAATGTTCGGTTATGTGATGTAGCAAATATTGCATAATTGGAAAATGAAGGAATATGTGCTGATCTGAATATGCATAATAACATGTTTTGTTATTCATACTATAATATATAATATATTATTATATATATTACTATATATATTATAATATATAATAGCATATATTGTTATTAATAATATAATACAAAATATTATATTACTAATATAATAATACATTTTGATTTGTTTTAATGTTGGGTTTTGTAACAAAACGAATGGCGCTCAGACGCCAGTGTCCATGCAGTGATATGGGTAGGTAACAGTAACAACAGTTGGGAGGGACCCTTGGAGGTCATCTATTCCAACCCCCTGGTCACGTGTGTTGTAGCAAATATTGCATAATTGAAAAATGAAGGAATATGTGTTGATCTAAATATATATTATAACATTAGACCATATAAGTTTGACTAATGTAGACATTTTGACTTGTATTAATGTTGGGTTTTGTAACAAAACGAATAGCGCTCAGACGCCACACTGTCCATGCAATGATATTGATAGGTAACAGTAACAGAGTTGGAAGGGTACCTCGGAGGCCATTTAGTCCAACCCCCTGCTCACGCAGGAGACTTATGCTTAGGGATTCGAACCGCCGAACTGCCGACCTTTCTGATCGACAAGCTCAGCGTCTTAATATTGATGTATGTTTAAAAATAAAAAACTTTAACCCTGCCCCCCCAAAAAAACCTTGGTTTTTGGGGTGCAGCTCTTCCCCTGGAGACCCAAAGGGTGTCAACCCCCCCCCCTTGAAGTTAAGACTCCTCTGTTGATTGCCCTGCCCCCCAAAAAACTGTGGGTCTCTGCCTTGTCCTCACTTCGGGGGGAGGGGGGAAATCTGGTTATTCAGCAACCAGCCCGGTTCAATCATTTATTTATTTAATCCGCGGTTGCGGAGAGGGAGGGGGGGGATCCTGGAGGGCAGCCAAACACAAAATCGGCGTTTAAGGAAACTAAAACCTATAGCTTTTGGTGCTTAAAACAAAACAAAATAAAAGTTATTTAGATTTTTTCAGGTAAATACAAACCAAACACTTTCCATGGTGAACCTAGAGCAGAGGTCAGTAACCTGCGGCTCTGGAGCCGCATGTGGCTCTTTCGCCCCTCTGCTGCGGCTCCCTGTCACTCAAAATATGCGTCACCACCGCCAATGTGCGACACCCGCCAGCATGTGATTTATTGAGCTTTTCAACCCCCGGTAGGCCAACCATGGATAAATCCAAGAAAAGAAAAGTTTCAGAAGAAAACAAAACATTTAATTTAACTACATATGCTAGTTTTGTGGCCGCTCAAGAAATCGTCAGGCACGGGAAGGGTTTTGTGGCTCCCGGTGTTTTCTTTTTGGTGGGAAACGGGTCCAAATGGCTCTTTGATGTTTAAGGTTGCAGACCCCCGACCTAGAGAGGCTGCCAGCCGAATTTAGCAAAATGTTTTTGTTTTTTAAAAAATAATTTTTATTCAGCATTTACATCTTTGACGTCTAATTTAACAATTTAGCAAAACTTGAATGCGTGCAAGTCGTTTCAGATGGCCGAGTGGGGGAGCACTCTGCCCATGCCCAGATATAACCATGGCATCCTGTGACAGAGCCCCCAGGGCTTGCTTGGCGTGAATGAGGGGCTTCCTGATCGAGAATTTTACCAGGTTGAGAAACTGAGGCCGTTAACCGTGCTGCGAAGAGAACGACTCTTCCGATACACTGCTCTTAAACCGGGAGGTTCCATCGACCTGCTCAAGAAGGCCGGAAGCTTCCAGATTGTACGAAGAAGAGCCCCGACTGCGTGAAATTCATTCATTTCTGTTTCTCCAGAAACCACCTTCATTTTAATCCGTTTGGGCTCTTCGTGCAATTTGGAAGTTACTGCCTTCCCGAGTAGGTCAGTCGATGGAACCTCCAGGCTTAGGAGAAGTGTATCGGAAGAGTCGTTGGTCTCTCTCTTTTCCTTCTTTTGTTTTTTGAGTTTGCTCTTCCAAATATGTCTCCTCCTCCTTTCTCCCCTCCCCTCCTCAGTTAAAATAGCCACCAAGGCCAATCCGTGGGATGGCAAAACCCTGAAGGCCCAGAGTGTCCGCTCCCAGCTGGACGAGTCCCTTCAGCGTCTGCGGCTCCCGAGCGTGGACCTCTTCTACCTCCACGCCCCGGATCACGAGACCCCCGTGGAAGAGACGCTGCGGGCCTGCAATGAGCTTCACAGAGAGGTACGGAGTTCGGGGGTGGGTGCTGGGAAAACTTCGGGTGGCAGGAGGCAGCCAGGCGGCCAAAGAGGTTGAGAAGTGGGCATCCCCTCCGCCAGGCTAGATGCCCCCTCTCTCTCCCCGATGTACGGAAGCGAACTGGAGGGATCCTCAGAGACCATCTGGTCTGACCCAGAGGGGCCGTGGTTCCTGACAGATGCGGTGCGCGAACTCTGTCTCCGCCAGTGTTGGGGTTACAGCCCCCCCATTCCTCAGCCAGAGGGCTCGGTGCCCTTGATTCCGACGGCAATATAAATAGGAATATTGGAATAAGAATTCTGGAATGAAGCAAAAGGCGAAGAGGTGATAAGGAAAACTTTGGACTGTACGGAGATGGATAAATTGACGAAAGAAAGGAAAGGAAAAGATGAAACGGAATATTACTTAACGTGGGAAAAATGGTATGGTTAGAGGACAGGAATAACAAACAAGAAAAGACGTAACAGAGATGACCTAGAAATCAGGAAACATCAGCAATATATTATTATTATTATTATTATTATTATTATTATTATTATTATTATTATTATTATTATTATTATTATTTTGATTTATATGCCGCCCTCCTCCGGAGACTCAGGGCGGCTTACAAGGCGTTAAGCAATAGCCGTCATACTTTTGTATATTTTATTAAATATATAATATATGTAAAGTAACACAGGGATATAATAGTATGTATAATAAGTAAGGAGTAGTATATATAATATATAAGGAATAAGGGAACCACAAAAATGAATATCTGAATATGTAGAGGGGGAATATAAACTGTGGATGTACACCGATACGGAACTGTTGTAAAATGGAAATTTTTCTTTTGTTTTTGAAGAAAAAATAATATCTTTTTTTTAAAAAAAAATTGGAAGAGAAGAATGGAATG
The DNA here is from genome assembly GCF_029215685.1 of Pituophis catenifer annectens. NCBI lineage: Eukaryota > Metazoa > Chordata > Lepidosauria > Squamata > Colubridae > Pituophis > Pituophis catenifer. Next base: position 9,358,084 of record NW_027256898.1, on the reverse strand, counting down.
GAATGGAATGGAATAGAACAGAATAGAAAAGAATAGAATAGAAAAGAAAATATGGAATGGAATGGAATGGAATAAAGAATTAGGGTAGGGTAGGGTAGAAAATTGGAATATAGAATAGAGTAGAACAGATTATAATTAGAAAGAATAGAATTAGAATTAGAATTAGAATTAGAATTAGAATTAGAATTAGAAATAGAATAGAATAGAATAGAATAGAATAGAATAGAATAGAATAGAATAGAATAGAATAGAATAGAATAGAATAGAATAACAAGAGTTGGAAGGGACCTTGTAGGTCATCTAGTCCAACCCCACCCCGCCAAAGCAGGAGATCCTACACCATTTTTGACAGATGGCAGTCTAGTCTCTTCTTGAAAGCCTCCAGTGATGAAGCTCCCACAACTTCCGAAGGCAGCTTCTGTCCCATGTGTTGATTGTTCTCCCTGTCAGAAAATTCCTCCTTATTTCCAGGTTGAATCTCTCCTTGGTCAGTTTCCATCCATTATTCCTTGTCCGGCCTTTGTCCGGCCTTTGGATGCTTTGGAAAATAACTAGACCCCCTTCCTCTCTGTGGCAGCCCCTCAAATATAGGAAGTCTGCTATCCTGTCTCCCCTGGTCCTTCTCTTCACTAGACCAGCCATGCCCAGTTCCTGCAACCGTTCATCGTTATGTTTGAGCCTCCGGTCCCCTCATCATCTTGTTTGATGGCCTGTGAGCAGATACTTGAAAATACGACCTAAAATGACAGGATGATTGATTTATCCCTCGACAGGGGAAGTTCAAAGCGCTTGGCTTGTCCAACTACGCCTCTTGGGAGGTGGCGGAAATCTGCACCCTTTGCAAAGCCCACCAATGGCTACTGCCGACGGTGTACCAGGTAAGGGAGGCCGGTTCGCCGGGCCGCTTGCGATCGGCGACTGCGAAAAGCACAGAGCGATTCTTTCTTTGTCCTGGTTTGGGTGAAGTCTGAAGGGTTTATTTATTTATTTTTTTCCCTGTTTGAACCCAGGGCATGTACAATGCGACCACGCGGCAGGTGGAGAAGGAGCTACTCCCCTGTCTCAGGCACTTCGGAATCAGCTTCTACGCTTACAATCCTCTAGCCGGTACGGAGTGGGAAGGAATTTTATATAAAAACCCCAAAGCTTTACCTGTGGAATTGCAAGACGGGTGAAAGGATGATGGGCATTTAAGTGGCTGATCTCAAGACTTTGATGTTTCTTTTTTTTTTTTTTTAATTAAATTAAATTTAATTTAATACAAACAATCCATCTTTGTGTCGTCTGGGCGCAAATAATTTGTGCATAATTAGAATTGACAACTTGTTCATTATTTAATCTACTCTTAGTAAGAATTCCAATGCTTCAAATAGCTAATACTCTAACAATCCTCTTCTTAATTTATTAAACTCTATTAATTTTATTTATTTATTTATTTGTTTTAATTTGTATACCGCCGTTCTCCAGCAGGACTCAGGGCGGTGAACAGCCAGAATAAAACAGAACATACAAAATTTAAAAACAGTTTAAAATAATTAAATATCTTGGCCACAATTTAAAACAACCCAATTAAAATCAATTCAATTTAACCAAAACAGTGGGATCAAGCCAGCCCGGCTAGGTGAAATAAATAAGTTTTCAGGGCCCGACAAAATTATACTAATTATTATACTAATACATATACTAATAATTATACTAATACATTTCTAGATTTCACTCATCTACTTTTATTTCTAACTTTTATATTTGTTCTCTAACCATCGATAAAATAACTCCCATATTATATAGCATGCCATTCGTTCTTGCTCTTTGATTGCCAGTGTTAACCTATTCATTTCTGCGCATTCTAATATTTTCCTAATCACGTTCTCCTCTGTTGGGGATCTCTTCGCTTTTCCAGTTTTGTGCAAATACAATTCTAGCTGCAGTTATTCACCTGAATAATCAAATATACATTTTCTTTACTATAAGTTTCTGGTAAAATCCCCAACAGGAATAGTTCAGGTTTCAAATCAATATATTGTTGTATCATCTTCTCCAACCATGTCTGTATTTTTGAAGACTTTGATGTTTTTTGAACAGGAGGGCTCCTGACGGGGAAATACAAATACGAAGACAAAGACTTAACCCAACCACCAACTGGCAGGTTTTTTGGGAATGACTGGGCCAGAGTCTATCGGGACCGGTGAGTCTCCACGTAGCAGAAGGGACTAGAACCGTGATGGCGAACCGATGGCATGGGTACCACAGATGGCACACAGAGCCGTATCAGTGGGCACGCGAGCATTGCTGTAGCTCAGCTCCAGCGGGCATGTGTGCGCCGGCCAGCTGATTTTTGGGCCTTTCGGTCCCACTGGAAGTTGGGAAATGGGCTGTTTCCGGCCTCTGGAGCTAGTAATAGTAATAATAGTAATAATAATAGCTAGTAAAAAATTGCTTTAAAAAAAGTAAAAAAAAATTTCCAATGATTGCACGGCACAGCTGATCGTCTGAACTTATTTTAAACTTTTTTAAAAGCATTTTTTAAACTACCGGTTCGGGCAATAGCTAGTAAAAAAATGCTTTAAAAAAGGTAAAAAAAAAGAGGTTCTGACAGTCAGGTGTGACAATCAGCTTTGCTTCACAATCGTCAGGAACTTTTTTTTTTACTTTTTTAAGCATTTTTTTACTACCGGTTCGGGCGAATTGTTAGTAAAAAATGCTTTAAAAAGTAAAAAAAAAAAAAAAAGTTGGCCACGCCCACTGTCACATGACACCCCCCAAGTCACGCCCACAGAACTGGTAGGGGAAAAAAATTGCATTTTACTACTGGTTGGGGTATTAGTGTGTGTGTGTGTCGTTTTTTTTAAAATACCCCAGGTATTGGAAGCAGCACCATTTTGAAGGAGTGTCCTTGATCCAAAGTGCCCTCCGTGAAGCGTATGGTGCAGATCCTCCCACTTTGACCTCCGCTGCCCTGCGCTGGGTCTATCATCATTCAGAACTGCAGGTAAGGCCAAACTCCTGGAAATAATATTAAGAAATGAGCCTTTGCTCTTGATCTAGGACAGGGGTCTGCAACCTTAAACACTCAAAAGAGCCATTTGGACCTGTTTCCCACAGAAAAGAAAACACCGGGAGCCACAAAACCCTTCCCGTGCCTGACTATTTCTTGAGCGGCCACAAAACTAGCCTATGTAGTTGAATTAAACCTTCTGTTTTCTTCTGAAACTTTTCTTTTCTTGGATTTATCCATGGTTGGCCTATCGGGGGGGGGGTCGAAAAGCTCAATCACATGATGGCGGGTGTCGCACATTGGCGGTTGTGACGCATATTTTGAGCGACGGAGCCGCAGCAGAGGGGTGGAAGAGCCACATACGGGCTCCAGAGCCACAGGTTGATGACTCCTGGTCCGTGGAGATCCTCAGCCATCCAGGTCATGGTTGTCCGAAAACTGGATTTTTCAAGAGGCAACTGGATTTTCTGGTTTTTCCTTTGAAACACGCTGCCAACAGCCAAGGACCAAAACAAGGCACCACTGAGTGGGAGACGAGGAGGAGACGGCTGGAGAAGATGAGCTGAGCCTCACCGTCCTTCTTGCGCTCTGCCCCGGGTGAAGGATGGGCGATGAGGCCATGAATTTAGCCAGCCAGAGTGGTGAGGTTGGCATTGCACAACTGATTTTTGCCAATTTCAACCAGAACAACGTGATTCAAAAAAACAAAACAAAACACCTAGAAAGCTAGTTTGCCTCTTGAAAAAGCATCTTCGGGACATCTCTGAGAAAGGCGGTGCTAGATGAATCACAATTTGGAATTAAGATTGCCGGGAGAAATATCAACAACCTCGGATATGCCGATGAGACCACTCTAATGGCAGAAAGCGAAGACGAACTAAAGAGCCTCTTGATGCGGGTGAAGGAGGAGAGTGCAAAAGTTGGCTTGAAACTCAACGTTAAGAAAACTTAAGATCATGGCATCCGGCCTTCTCAATTCCTGGCAAATAGATGGGGAAGAAATGGAGGTAGTGGCAAATTTTATTTTCCTGGGCTCCAAGATCGCCGCAGGTGGGGACTGCAGCGAAGAAATTAAAAAGACGCTTGCTCCTGGGGAGGAAAGCTATGGCAGATCTAGAGAGCATACTAAAAAGCAGAGACATCACCCTGCCAACAAAAGAGCGTACAGTCAAGGCTACGGTTTTCCCAGTTGCAATGGATGGCTGTGAAAGTCGGACCATAAGGAAGGCTGAGCGCCAAAGAATGGAGGCCTTTGAACTCTGGTGCTGGAGAAGACTCCTGCGAGTCCCTTGGACTACAAGGCCATCCAACCGGTCACTCCTAGAGGAGATCAACCCTGATTGCTCTTTAGAAGGCCAGATCCTGAAGAGGAAACTCAAATCCTTTGGCCACCTAATGAGAAGGAAGGACTTCCTGGAGAAGAGCCGAATGCTGGGAACGATGGAGGGCAAAAAGAAGAAAGGGACGGCAGAGAAGGAGGTGGCTGGATGGAGTCACTGAAGCAGTCGGCGTGAGCTTAAATGGACTCTGGAGGATGGTAGAGGACAGGAAGGCCTGGAGGAACGTTGTCCAATGAGTAGGACACGACTTCACAACTAACAAAAACTAGTGAGGTTTTTAAGAGCAAGTTTTTGGCCTTTCCTCCGCTAAATCTGTCTTTAGTGGAGGAAAATTTCAGATCTCCTTAACTTTTTTCTGTGGGGCGATGAAAAACCGATGCCTTCTATTTTCAATCCAAATCCTTCTCCTGGCATGACTTTTATTCCTCTTCGATCTGGCTGCTCATGCAGTTTATTCCTCTCTTCCCTTCCTCAGGAGAAATACGGAGACGCTGTGATTATTGGCATGTCCAACATGGACCAGTTGCAGGAAAATCTCCGTTCCAGCGAGGAGGGGCCTCTCGTCCCAAGCGTGGTGGAGGCCTTCGAGAAAGCCTGGCATCTCACGGCCCACGACTGCCCCAACTACTTCCGCTGAAGGCGTGGCCAAGGGGCAGAGTGGGGTCTCCATTCTTGGGTAAAGCGGAATTAAAACGGCGCCTGCTGCAGGCACGAATCCGAATGTTGAATTATTGGGTTCCACAAACTACTTTAACCGGTTATAAAGACAACAGAATGTGCTGTATGTTCTTTTTATAGATTTTATAGCCATTCATATAGGTAAAGGTTTCCCTCGCGCCTATGTGCTAGTCGTTCCCGACTCTAGGGGGCGGTGCTCCTCTCCGTTTCAAAGCCGAAGAGCCAGCGTGGTCCGCAGACATCTCCGTGGTCATGTGGCCGGCATGACTCAACGCCAAAGGCGCACGGAACGCTGTTACCTTCCCACCAAAGGTGGTCCCTATTTTTCTACTTCCATTTTTTTTTTACGTGCTTTTGAACTGCTAGGTTGGCAGAAGCTGGGACAAGTCACGGGAGCTCACCCCGTTACGTAGGGATTCGAACCGCCAACCTTTCGATCGACAAAAAAAAGCAGATATACTGCGAACTCCGGAACGTAAGATTTTAAAATTTTAAAAGAATTAAAATTTTATTTTACTAAGCTTTCATCAGCCATCTGCTGACGAATTTAGAATAGTTTGTAATATATATATATATATAGATACATTCACACTCTTAGAAGTCATATTATGACAGTATCCTTATTAGTTCAGTCCTCCATTAAGAAGAGAACATGAGTTATGAAGCTCTTAAAAAACCCAAGGTCTATTTGTATTTCTTCTGCCCTAGTTTTCTTCATTACTTGCATCTTCCTCCTCCTCTTCCTGCTCCATCTCTCCTGAAGGGTCCTCCTCGGTGGGGGTCTCCAGCTGTTCAAATTCTCCCGTCTCGGCATCCCACATGCTCCTGATCATCACATTAAACTCGGCCATGGAGTATCCAAAGAGTTTCTGAAAGTAAAAGCATGACGGTCTCAAATCACGGCACTCGGAACGGGAAAATCGTTTCGTGCGCGTTGATAGTCTTAAAAAGTACAGAATAAAATTGGGAAGGCCTCTATAGCAGCAGCTCCTTGGCTGCCCAGAAAACTAAACTTCAAAGCTTCAGGATCAAAGAACTAGGGCCCTGATGGTGAACAGGTGGCATGCAGCGCCCTCTCTGTGGGCACGCGAGCTGTCGCCCCAGTTCAGCTCCATCGTGCATGCGCGCATGCCTCCCACCAGCCAGTTGGTTTCGGGTCTGAGCCGCACATGCATTGCATTTTGGGGGTTTGGGCGCGTGCATTAACAGAGGGATATAATCAAGATCAAGGGAGGTACTAACACCACCCTATAAAGCCTTAGTAAGACCACACCTAGAATCCTGCATCCAGTTTTGGTCACCACACTATAAAAAAGATGTTGAGACTCTAGAAAAAGTGCAGAGAAGAGCAACCAAGAGGATTAGGGGACTGGAGGCTAAAACATACAATGAACAGTTGCAGGAACTGGGCATGGCTGGTCTAGTGAAGAGAAGGACCAGGGGAGACATCATAGCAGTCTTCCAATATTTGAGGGGCTGCCACAGGGAGGAGGAAGGGGGTCAAGCTATTCTCCAAAGCACCCAAAGGTCAAACAAGGAATAATGGATGGAAGAGAGATTTAACTAGAAATAAGGAGGAATTTTCTGACAGAACAATCAACCCATGGAAGAGAAGTTGCCTTCGGAAGTTGTGGGAGCTTCATTCCTTGAGACTTTCAAGAAGGGACCGGACTGCCATCTGCCAGAAATGGTGTAGGGTCTCCTGCTCGGGTGGGGAGGGGGTTGGACTAGATGACCTCCAAGGTCCCTTCCTACTCTCTTAATATAGGGGAAATCTAATGGAAAAAATGCAGCTATGGATAGTCTGCAGCCGGTCACTCACCAAGATGCGAGCTTGGTCTGGGGTCAGGATGTCCCCCTCTTTGCAAACCTCGTAATCGGAGAGAAGCGTCACTACACCTAAGAAAAGCGGGGGGGGAGGAAAAACCAGGAGAAAAATGAAGGCAGGTTGCCGGAGAACGAAACTCTGCCAATGTTCATTTCAAGATTACGTCGTTCCCAACCTTTTTTCAGGGCTGTGGGCAATCCGAGCTGCCTCAGCTGAGGTTCCATGGAATGGGAAAACTGCTCCAGGGGTCCCATATCTAAATTGACTGCGAAGGTGGCCTTGTTTCCAGCCCGGGCAAAATCGGTTTCTCTAAACTGGGAAAACCACCTGCAAAAGAAAAAAAAAAAAAGAGAGGGGTGGAACTGAAAATTCACAGGGACTAGCAACTCTGTTCTTGCATCCTCCTGTAGTAACACCTGGACAGCGAGAGGTGAAGAGATAAAGGTGGAAGGAAGAATTACCAATTTTTTTTTTTCAAGAAACACTATAGGGACGGTGAGTGCAGATGGCTAAAAACAGGAATACAGAGCAACTGATTCTACAACTAACCAGCAATTACTGCAAAGTGATAATCATCTCTCTTCTAGGTTGTATTTTGTTTCCGAGAGCAGAAACGGCGTAGAATTCAGATACCGCGCAGCGGTGGGTTTCACATTATGTTACTATCAGATTGCCATACGTGCCCCCGGTCCGCGCACATGCTTGCCTTCCACGCCTGGCCTCAAAAATGTGCCTAAATAGGACGGCATACAGCCAGGGCAGGTGGGCAGGCCCATCTGCGATTTTTGCTGCCGCTTCGGGCAAACCGGTCTGAACCAGCCGAATACGACCTCTGGATAATGGGGCACAGTTCTTCTCAAAAAGCTTCCACTAAAAGCTTCCAAAATCCCACCCACCCCAAAAATCCAGTTTTCCTTTTTGGGGGAAAAAAAAAACTTACTTTATAACTTCATCTTTGGTGCGATTCGTGAAAAGGAGGCCGACTTCCCCTCGCAGGTGCTTGCTGACCTAAAAGGACGAAAGACCAGGTGATTAAGTGACTTTTCTCCAGGGTGAGGATGGGGGGGGCTTCAGGATACTGAGACCCCACCCCCAGGTCTAAGGAGAAGGGCCTGCTTCATACAGCAGCCACAGGCGAGTGAAGTGAGACAGTGTTTTTTTTTCGAAATCTGGTGCTTTTACCTCGTGCAAATTGTCTTTGTATTCATCCGAAGGGCTGTGACCCAGAGCCACAATCATCACTTTGTTTTTCCCAAAAAATATCCTGGAATAAGAAGGAAAAAAAAAAATCCTAGTGAAATGTCAAAAGCTCCGGTATTATCATCTTCAGTTGCTGCTTTTCCTATTTAAATAAACGGAAGCTCGTCATGTAAAGATCTGAATGGCTGTAAGGAATTTGGGCCGCTACGGTATATTCCATTAAATTCTCCGAAACTTATAAGTTTCAGAAAATTTAATGGAATATACAGTCGCGGCCCAAATTGTGGGAATTTTGGGGGGGAAAATGTATTTTTGAGGTTTGATGGCTAATAACACCACTTTTTTTTTTTTTTGGAGTTTCAAGATAATCCTATTCCACTGCTGGAATGGCCTGGGAATAGCCCAGACCTTCACCCAATGGAAAATCTAGGGAGCCGACTAAAAAAACTGGTTAGTCAGAAGTAATCCAGCAATAAAACCCAGTTAATAGAAGCCATCATTCAATCTTGGTTTCACATTAGAACAGCTGCAGAACTCAAAGACTTGGTTCACTCCTTGGGAAGACGTTGTAAGGATGTCATTCGTGCTAAAGGATACCCAACAAAGCATTAAATGACATGGGGATCATTATCTCGTTTTTTCTACGTGTTTCACTTTTTTTCTTTCTACTGTAACTGCTATTCTAACAGCAAATCCTTCATAAAAGTGATCGCATTACATTCTTGATTCAATTCTCTTTCCATTGATATGGTACTACTCCAAAAACAAGTTGTGTTATTAGCGTGTTTCCCTGAAAATAAGACCCTGTCTTATATTTTTTTGAACCCCAAAATAAGCTCTTGGCCTTATTTTTCGGGAGGTCTTATAATTTTGGGGCTCCTGGAGCAAGACGGGATTCCTCTTGCCGTCTTACCTGATTTCCAGCTCTGCATTTAAATATTTTTGGGGAGGGCTTATTTTCGGGGGGGAGGCTCAAAAGCCCGATTGGGCTTATTATCAGGGGATGTCTTATTTTTGGGAAAACAGAGTAGCTAGTTTTAGAAAATACATTTTTTCCAAAAGGTTTATACAATTTTGGCCACTACCGTAGGGAGGAAGGGTGTGGTTACCCCAGAGGTTTCTTCATTTTTAGAAGCCGAAATGGCAAGGCACACACTCACCTGCTGTGTTTCCAAGCACTACGAATATCCTTCAGTTTGTTGTTTCTCATGTTGGCAATGGAGAAGATGAAGAGACGCTTGTAGGTGTCCACGCATTTTCGTAGCTAAGGACAAAAAGGATTTGGCGGTTGGTTTCATTTTTGATTTTCCATACCCCAAATTTTCTATTTTGAGGATGTTTCACGGGCCCAAACTTCAGGATTTTCCCACAGAAGAAGAGAAAACTTAGCTGACGGTGCCATAGCTAATTACAAATACATTCATTTAATTCTTTCTTGTATTGTTGAGATTAACAAAATCCTGCAAAACAACCCCTTTAACGAAACGATTGCTCAACAGCTGGTTTACCGCCTTGCTTACCTCTTCGATCAGGTTTTGCTTCACTTCCAAACCTTTCTTGGTGGTTTTGGTTAAGGAGACTGCAAGGAAGAAAGACACGGGTTCAGTGTTCCATTAGGGAATGTTCGGAAAACGCGATTGCGGTTTCATTTGGAAATTGGACTGGAGTGCAAGGACAATGGGACAGGCAGGGGAGAGAGGGAAGGAAGGAAGGAAGGAAAGAAAAAGGAAGGAAGGAAGGAGAGATGGGATGAATGGGAGCGAGGGAAGGAGATGGATGGATGGAAAGGAAGGAGAGATGGGTTGAATGGATGGATGGATAGGAAGGAAGGAGATGGATGGATGGGAAAGAAGGAAGGAGAGATGGATGGATGGAAGGAAGGAAAGATAGGAAGGAAGGAGAGATGGGTTGAATGGATGGATAGATAGGAAAGAAGGAAGGAGATGGATGGATGGAAAGGAAGGAAAGATAGGAAGGAAGGAGAGATGGGTTGGATGGATGGATAGGAAGGAAAGAGAAATGAATGGATAGGAAGGAAAGATAGGAAGGAAAGATAGGAAGGAAGGAGTGATTGGATGGATGGATGGATAGGAAGGAAGGAAGGAAGGAGAGATGGATGGATGGAAAGGAAGGAAAGATAAGGAAGGAGAGATGGGTTGGATGGATGGATGGATAGGAAGGAAAGGGATGGATGGATAGGAAGGAAAGATAGGAAGGAAGGAGTGATGGGTTGGATGGATGGATGGATAGGAAGGAAGGAAAGAAAGAAGGAAGGAGAGATGGATGGATGGAAAGGAAGGAAAGATAGGAAGGAAGGAAGGAGAGATGGATGGATGGGAAAAAAGGAAGGAGAGATGGGATGGGGGGGATAGAAAGACCCCTGACCCCTGGGGGGTTGGTCCCCTGTCCCCACTCACTCCTTTCTTGGCGCAGTTAGTTATTTTGTGCAGCCTAGCCTACCTGGCAGGGTTGTTGTGCAAATAAATAGGGTTGTGCAAAAGCAAAGGGAATTCCCCCTGCACCCACCCACCCCCCTCTTTATGGGGGAGGGGGAGAAAGAGAGAGAGACCCCTGACCCAGATGGGAAATCCCCCCCCCCATTATTCCTCCTTCCCCCCCCCCAACTCACCCCTCTTGTCCCGCTTGGACTTGGGCATCGCGGCCAACCACGTGCAGCTTCCCTGGGCAGTGGCGGTGGGCGGAGCTTCGCGTGGCTGACGGGGAGGCTGAAGGTGTCCACGGCAGCGCCTGATTTCCCAAGGGTGGAAAAATAAAAATAAAATGAGCCTCACGGGAAAATAGGGCTGCCTTGTTAGCCTCTTTATAAGATATTTTTTTAAAAAAAATCGGTCCGTTTTAATTTTATTAATTTTCCGTTTTTTTCCCCTCCCCAATCGGGCAATAATCGCCGCTGCCTCTCGGGTCCTTCGCCGCTAAGGTGGCGGGGGCCTTTCTCGCGCGGTGCCTGATGGGAGGGCCACTGTAGATCTATAGCAAGGGTCTTCCAACTTGGCCAGTTTAAGACTTGTGGACTTCAACTCCCAGAATTCCTGAGCTAACATGACTGGAGGAGGAATTCTGGGAGTTGGTCCATAAATCTTAAAGCTATCGAGTTTGAAGACCCCTGGTCTATAGCTTTTTTTTTCCTAATTTGATTTTTTCCCTTGGTTTTTTTTTTATTTTTCGTCTTTTTAAAAAAATCATTCCCGTTCTAGAGCGAGATTTGCCCTGTAACTCTTTTTAACCCCATTCCCCCCCCCCATTAAGGTCCCTTCTACAACATTCGTAGCTCTTCAGACCGGAAGCCGGAGCAGAAAAGTCTTCTGTCTCGTCTCTATGGCCGCGCGCAGAGCCTGACGGGATACCGGAGGCTTTCTTTCCCCCCCCTCCTCTTCTTCCGGCTCCCTGTCTCCTTTTGGGTCGTCATGGCGGCGCCCGTCCATCCGCCGCTGCTCGTTTTGTCGCTCCTGCTGCTCCTCCTTTCTTGGCTTCCCCCGCCGGCGGGCGCCGTCTACGAGGACCAAGTGGGCAAGTTCGACTGGTGGGTGAACCTCACTCAGTAACGAGAGTGGGGAAAGGGACCCCTGGAGGTCATCTAGCCCAACCCCCTTTTGCTCACACGCAGGAGGACCTGTACTTGGGATTCGAACCGCCGGAACTGCCGACCTGATCGACAAAAAAAAAAAAAAAGCTCAGCCTCTTAGCCACTTGAGCCACCTAAGAAAGGGCAGCGCCGTCGGGGTTGGCCTGCGGAACTCCCCGCCACTTTTAGAAAGGGATGCAGGCTCTGCTGCTTGCTTTATTGGGGGGGTGGGTGGGAGGGTGAGAAGGAGGGCGATTAGTGGCGTGGATAAAAAAAGCAAACAAACAATCCAGACGTGGCCGAAATCGGGCTTTCAATGAGGGGGCTTCTGGGGTTGGAAGGCAGCTGGCTTTCTCTGAGCTTATTTGCCAGGGCTGATCATAAAAGGAGAATTATTTGCAGCTCAGGGTTGACATGATGAGGGGTTGGGGGGTGGTCCTCAGTGCTCTCTTGAGCAGGGTTTTTCTTGTAGACGTTTCGTGACCCAACTAGGTAACATCATCAGTGGTTAGTACAAAAAGGAAGGGAGGGAGGGAGGAAAAGAAAGAGGAGGAGGGAGACAGGAAGGAAGGAAGGAAGGAAATGAATTGGTAATACAGAAGAAGGGAAGGGAAGGGAGAGGAGAAAGGAACGAAGGAGGGAAGGAAGGAAAAAGAAAGGAAAAAGGAAGAAAGAAGAAAGAAAGAAGAAAAAAAAGATTTGCAGCTCAGGGTTGACATTAGGGATCTTTGGTGCTCTCTTGAGCGGGGTGGTTTCCTTGCAGGCGTTTCATGACCCAACTAAGTACCATAATATCATCAGTGCTAGGAGGGAGTGGGGGTGGAGGAGGAGGAAGAGGAGGCTGTGAGATCCTAGGTGCTCTCTGTGCTTGGCAGTTTTCTTGCAGGTGTTTCATGACCCAACTAGGTAACTTCATCAGTGCTAGGAGGGAGGGATATTTGTAGAGTGGAGGAGGAAGAGGAGGACTGTGGGGTCCTTGATGCTCTCCGAACATGGCTGTTTTCTTGCAGACGTTTCATGACCCAACTAGGTAGTCTCATCAGTACTAGGGTTATTTGCCGTATGCTAAATAAATCACTGAGCTAAGGTAATTTGCCTTGGGGGGGGCTTGTGCTTTGTGGAGTGAGACGAGTGTATAATCTTACAGGTATTTAAGATTTTCGGGTTGTAAGCTTCTCACTGTCATTCTGTAGTAAGATAGGCGAGCCAATAAATTTTACAAATAAATAGAAGTTGAGGAGGGGGTGGCAGGACTATCGTGGCCAATGGGGAACAAAGACGAGGGTTGCACCCCAGGACCCCATATTTTCCTTTCAATGAAAAGAATATCTCTAACATCCCCCTGTTTATTTCAATTTATGACTGCAGGAAGCGTGCGAAATTTCAATTTTTCTTTCCATGTATTGCAGGAGGCAGCAGTACGTCGGAAAGCTCAAATTCGCCTTTTTGGAAGCCTCCCCCGCCTCCAAGAAGCTGATTGTGGCTACGGAGGAGAACGTGGTGGCTGCCCTGAACTCCCGCAGTGGTGAAATCCGTGCGTGTCTTTTGGGTTCCCTGCTTAGAGCGTCTCCTGGGGGAAGCGAAAGGGCCTCCCCCCCAAATGAGGAAGAGCGCTGCCTCTGGCGTGGGTGCAAGGCCTTTTTAAAAGGTTGATCTGGGTTTTATTTTTCCCCTCCTCCAGTGTGGCGACATGTGGACAAAGGGACTCCTGAAGGGGCAGTGGATACCATGCTGATCCATGGGCAAGGTGAGGAAGGGGGTGGTATCCTGGTAGTGTTGTGGCCCGCCAGCGGTCTGTGCAGCTAGTAGCTGATTCCGACAGCGAGGAGGCTGGTGTGGTGCTGCGCCAGCAGCCTGTGCAGCTGACACTCGATGCTTTTTTTTTTCAAGAGGCAACCGGACTTTCTTGGTTTTTCTTTAGAAGACGTTTCACTTCTCATCCAAGAAGCTTCATCAGTTCTGACTGGAGGATGGTGGGGAAGGGAAGGATTGATACTCCTTGCAGACAGCTGGGCATTTGCATCCTTTTTAGAGAGCCCTTGAAGCCACCTGGAGAACCTCAGAATCACCTGAGTGCAAATGGGTGTAGAGCCTCCTTGGAACTGCTGAAAGGACAAATTTATAGACTGGAGATAGGTGGTGTCGTATCCCACCCCCTCTGTTGAGAGAGGGCTGTTCAATTTTGACATAAATGCCCTCTCTGACCCGTCTTTCAAACCAGCCGTCCTCTTTGTCCAAAATGAGGATTTTGCTGTCTTCAAAAGAGCAGCTTTTGTCTTTTAAATGCACTGATGGACTGCTGAATCTTGTCCTGATGGGTTTGTTCTGCTATGCTGAGCCATGCGTTTGTGAAGTGGTTGTTTTGTTTCCCCAAATGACCAGCTTGTTTGCAAAGAGTAAGAATAAGAATAAGAATAATTTTATTTCTATACCGCCCTTCTCCCGAAGGACTCAAGGCGGTGTTCAGCCTCTTAAAAACACAAGACAACATCAGTTAAAATAGTTTAAAATTATTAAATAAATTCGGCTCGATTTAAAACCCCAGGAATTTAAAACCCAATTTAAAATTGTTATGTTGATAGACCAGCCTGGCGGAGTAGAACTCCTTCCCTTCCCCACCATCCAAGTCAGCGCTGAAGAAAGCTTCTTGGATGAGAAGCGAAACGTCTTCAAAGAAAAACCAAGTTGCCACTTGGAAAAAAAGCACATTTGGGACAACCGATGACCTGGATGACTGAGAATCTCCCATAGCCATTTAGCAACAAGGTTGTTAAGTGAATCTGGCTTCCCCACTGACTTAGCCACTAGTAGGTTGTTAAAAGGTGATCCCATGACCCCAGGAACATTGCAACCATCAAAAATACGAGTCAGCTGCCAAGCATCTGAATTTTAGTCACATGACCATGGTCATAAGTGGAAAAATCATCGCAAGTGCCATTGTCACTTCGAGCGGTCGCTAAATGAATGGTTGTAATTCGAGGACTACCGTAACGTCGGTTTCTTGATTTTTGGTTTTCGCTCGCAAGTTGAAAAATGTCTCCGAAAGACCCGCATTTTCAGCATTTGAGAAAAAAATCTGGAGAGGGACGGTTTAACCTGGCCAATCCCACAGAGGATGAAGCACGCTGAACTGTATTTTCCGTGCCTGTTTTCTGCAGATGCCATCACGGTTTCCAACGGGGGTCGTCTCCTGCGCTCTTGGGAAACCAACATTGGTGGCCTGAACTGGGAGGTTTTGATGGACGCCGGCAGGTGAGTCTTTTAGAATACTGGAATACTTAGAATCACTTGGAATTCTGCATCCAGTTTTGGTCGCCATGATGTAAAAAGGATGTTGAGACTCTAGAAAGAGCACAGAGAAGAGCAACAAAGAGGATGAGGGGACTGGAGGCTAAAACATATAAAGAACGGTTGCAGGAACTGGGGATGTCTAGTTTAATGAAAAGGAGGACTAGGGGAGACATGATAGCAGTGTTCCGATATCTCATGGGCTGCCCCAAAGAAGAGGGAGTCAAGCTATTCTCCAAAGCACCTGAGGGCAGAACAAGAAGCAATGGATGGAAACTAAGCAAGGAGAGAAGCAACCTAGAACTATGGAGAAATTTCCTGACAGTGAGAACAATTAATCAGTGGAACAACTTGCCTGCAGAAGTTGTGAATGCTCCAACGCTGGAAGCTTTTAAGAAGAGGTTGGATAACCATTTGTCTGAAGTGGTGGAGGGTTTCCTGCCTAAGCCGGGGGTTGGACTAGAAGACCTCTAAGATCCCTTCCAACTCTGCTATTCTATTCTATTCTATTCTATTCTATTCTATTCTATTCTATTCTATTCTATTCTATTCTATTCTATTCTATTCTATTCTATTCCATTCCATTCCATTCCATTCCATTCCATTCCATTCCATTCCATTCCATTCCGTATTTTCTATTCTATTCTATTCTATTCTATTCTATTCTATTCTATTCTATTCTATTCTATTCTATTCTATTTATTCCATTCCATTCCATTCCATTTATTCCATTCCATTCCATTCCATTCCATTCCATTCCATTCCGTATTTTCTATTCTATTCTATTCTATTCTATTCTATTCTATTCTATTCTATTCTATTCCATTCTATTCCATTCCATTCCATTCCATTCCATTCCATTCCATTCCATTCCATTCCATATTTTCTATTCTATTCTATTCTATTCTATTCTATTCTATTCTATTCTATTCTATTCTATTCCATTCCATTCCATTCCATTCCATTCCATATTTTCTATTCTATTCTATTCTATTCTATTCTATTCTATTCTATTCTATTCTATTCTATTCTATTCTATTCTATTCTATTCTATTCTATTCCATTCCATTCCATTCCATTCCATTCCATTCCATTCCATTCCATTCCATATTTTCTATTCTATTCTATTCTATTCTATTCTATTCTATTCTATTCTATTCTATTCTATTCTATTCTATTCTATTCTATTCTATTCTATATTAGGATTAGTTTCAGTAATGAGTAAAGAAATCCATTTTTTTAAAAAAAATTAAATTCTTAAATTAAGCTTTCAGGTGGCTAGTTTGGTGGGAGTCCAAGACGCTGTGAAGTATGTGGCCGTTTTGAAGAAAAGCTCCCTCCTTCTACATTATCTCTCCAACGGTTACCAAAAATGGATAGAACATTTGCCAGAAAGGTGAGTTGATTTGGTGACTAAAAAAAACAAACAACAACAACAGCCTTTAATCCTAACCGTAACCCTACTCATTTTTATAAAGCAGAAATATTCTGTTGTGTTAGCACATTCTTTGCACTTCGGTTAAGTTTTTCTCCGCGACAGGCAATAGATTGCAGATTGTCCTTGTTTAGCGACCGCCTCATTTAGCGACCGTTCACAGTCACAGCGTTGATGGAAAAGTAACTTGGAACTTTACAAACATAACTTGGGCAGGACAAAGAAAGCCGAGTTAAGATCGTAAGCACCGTTCCAGTTTCAGTTTAGTGACTGCTTCACTTGACAGCTGAATGACCAGTTCCAATTGTGGTCACTAAACAAGGACTGTTTACGGATTGTAAACAAGCAACCTTAAGTGTCTTCAGTGTCAGGGTTCCGAGTAACACCCCCAATGAAAGAAGACTCCGAGGCTTGAAGTTCCTCAAAGTGCCATTTTATTAGAGATGTCATATTGGCACATCTGGGAAAACCCGAATCTGAAAGCTTCCAGGTTTTCCCCACCCAAAAGAAAGTCCAAGTCCCTTCCCCTACACCCACATGTCCATCACATGGTCCAATCAAAGCACCGTCCCAACTGGAGATGCTTCCCAGCCATACCCCTCCAGGTGCAGGGCAGAGTGGCCTTGACTCTCTGAGAAAGGAATGTTATTTTGACTACATATCTCCCCAGCTCCATACAATCCCCCCTCCCAGTTTCCCACAGTACTAAATGTGGCAGGCCTGAAGGCCCAAGGCAAAAAATGGCTTCCGGGCCTGACATTCAGAGCTGTCTCTCTCTCGTTCTGTGTATTTTATATCAATCCTTAAGAATGATTTCATTTTGGCCCGGAAATTTGAGGAGTTTAGCACCTCGTGAGAAAGACGGCAAGACGTCTTAAAACAAGACAACACGATAATACTAATTCGCACCTCTGCTTTTCCTTATCAGCGAGATTGTCCAGTATCAGCTGGTCTATTCCCACGGAACAGGCGTGGTACACGTGGTCGGAATTTCTCCGCAGAGCCACCTCAGCATCCTGACTTTCAGCGTTGAGGATGGTGAAATGACGAGACAGGTGAAGCAAAAATTTGGCTTTCAGCGGGATTTCCTTCGCCAGGTTGGCTGGGGGGAAGAGAGGGAAGGGAAGGGAAGACCGTAATTTTGCAAAAAAATGTTTCTCTTATGGTAAAATTACGATGACGGCAGTATTTGTGGTGCACCTGTGCCTTTAAGCAGGCCGTTAAATTTTCTGCCATGTGGATTTGCCTTTGCTGGCCTGAGATTCATCTCTTTGCTTTCCGTAGATCAGGGTGGCAGCTCCCTGGTTGAGGAATCTAGCTGGGACTTGCAACATCGTAGAAGAAGCCACGCTGGTGTGTGTGAACCCATCCACTCAGTCTCTTTACACCTTGTCTCTGGAGGCAGAGGAGGAGATGAAGGAGGTTCCACTGCAGGTGAGAGGGGTCCAGAAACGAGCTGGCCTGTCCTTTTTGGCAAAGCTGAGAGGTTCTTCTGACTTTGTCGTTCAATGACCTCATAATCCCTTGTGGGGTGGAGTCTGGGCAACTGAATGGAGCAGAGTGATTTACTGGCCGGATGCCCTTCTTGTTGCCAGTACGGAGTTTTAGTCAGCAGATATATATATGCTAATTTTTCCCAGAGAGAGAAATATCAGCCTCTCTACTTAGGATCGAACTCACAGCCTCCTGATTGTGAGGCGAGAGCTCCATGTCAGGGTTCCAAGGAACACCCCCAACAAAAGAAGACTCTGAAGATAGAAATTCCTCGAAGTTCCATTTTATTAGAGATGTCACGTTGGCACATCTGGGGAAACCCGAATCTGAAAGCTTCCAGGTTTTCTCCACCCATAGAAAAGTCCCAAGTCCCTGCCCAGTACCCACATGTCCGTTACATGGTCCAATCAAAGCACCGTCCCAACTGGAGATGCCTCCCAGTCACACCTCTCCAGGTGCAGGGCAAGATGTCCTTGACTCTGAGAAAGGAATGTTATTTTGACTACATATCTCCTCAGCTCCATAAAATCCTCCCTTCCCAGTTTCCCACAGCACTAAATGTGGCAGGCTTGAAAATCCAATGCCCAAGATGGCTTCCAGACCTGACACTCCATCTCTAGACCACCGCATCACTGAGAGGTTCTTCTTGAGTCCCTTTCCCAAAATCTCTCCTTGATTTTTTTATCTGCCATGGAGCAACAAGCTGGAACTCGATCCTGGAACAGGGAAGTGCCTGTTCCTTTCAATTGTGGCCAGCACAGTTATAATGCCCAAAAATGTACCGGTTGTTTTGAGTTACACTTCCCCAAACCACGAAGCAGACTCCTTATCCTGACAAAAAAACCCTTTTTATTAAGTGACTGTGAATTCCTCTCATTCACGTCCAGCAAAAGTCTTTCAAGGGAGAATTTACAGTCCTTAGCTGGCTTGGAGAGCTGCCAGGCCGATATCTTCAAAACTTGGCAAGGAGTTTCAGAGAGTCACGAACCAATTAAGCGAACCAATTATCTCCTGCAAACTCCCCTCCCCTTTTGGTCCTCTTTGATTCCCTCTGGGAGGGACCATTTATCATCCACCTGTGGCTTTACTCCTGAGTCGCCCCTTGTTCTTTAGCTGTTCCCTTCGTCTGGCAACTCTGTGCATGCGCACACTGGGAACAAGCTCCAGCTGTTCCTCTGCCTCACTGATGTCTGACTCCGAAGGCAGCTGATAACTGTCAGACGGCCCTGGCCCCCTCTCTGCCTCCGACGCAGAGCCCTCATCAGAGCCTTTCCCAGACTCCAGGACTGGCCCAGGTTCCTCCCCAAAACCTCCTCACTGTCCGAATCTGCTGCCAGGTCCGGTGCCCACTGGAGGGCCACAACACAGGTGTTGACTTCCTCTCTTCCTCTATCTTGACTGATCTGCCTGGTCTTTTTTTTCCCCCTTCCTGCAGTCTCTCGGCCTGGAATTTGCGGACATTTCCGAGGCTCGTATCCTGTCCTCCCAGCCGAACCCAGCCAGAGCTCCCCGGCCTCAGTTCTTCCTGCGTCTGTCGCCAACCCACTTCGCTCTCTTGCAATATCGGCACGGCGTCCTGAGCCTCCTTCGGAATTTCCCGCAGGTGAGGACCAAAAAGGGAAGTTTCCGATCACCTGAGTTTTGACCTTCCTCCACCCTTCCCCTTCAAGGCAGGTTGGGTGGAAATAAATACCCAGCGAGTGAAACTTTGACAATCTCAGTGCTTTTATACCAATGCAGTGGTGGGTTGTTCCCGGTTTGCACCGGTTCGCAAGAACCGGTAGTAAAAATTTGTAGTAGTTCCGAGAACCGGTAATAACATTGGCTGGCCACGCCTCTGAACCGGTCCTCGGCCCGGTCGCTGCTCGCTTACCCTGCCTTTTTTTAAAAAAAAAACTTTTAAAAGCATTTTTTCTACAACCTCTTCGGCCGAAAAAATGCTTTTAAAAGTAAAAAAAAAAAAAAGCCTCTGATGATCCCGCGGTTCAGCTGGGATCGTCAGAGGCTTTTCAAAGCATTTTTTCTACAACCTCTTCGGCTGAAGAGGTGGTAAAAAAAATGCTTTGAAAAATCTCTGACAATCCCAGCTGAGTTGCCTGATCGGCAGAGGCTTTTCAAAGCATTTTTTTCTGCATCCTCTTAAGGTTGTAAGGCCATTCATGTTAAAGGTTACCCAACTAAGTATTAACTGACATGGGGGTCATTTCGGTATATCTCGTTTTTTTCTATGGTGATCATTTTTGTAGGTAGGTAGGTAGAGAGAGAGAGAAAGAAAGAAAGAAAAGAAAAAGAAAGAAAGAAAAAAGAAAGAAAGAAAAAGAAAGAAAGAAAGAAGAAAGAAATAGATAGATAGATAGATAGATAGATAGATAGATAGATAGATAGATAGATAGAATTCTATATTGGCCAAGTGTGATTGGACACACAAGGAATTTGTCTTTGGTGCATATGCTCTCAGTGTACATAAAAAGAAAAGATGCATTCGTTAAGAACCATAAGATATATCTCGTTTTTTCTATGGTGATCATTTTTGTAGGTCGGTCGGACGGTCGGTCGGTCGGTAGGTAGAGAGAGAAAGAAAGAAAGAGAAAGATAGATAGATAGATAGATAGATAGATAGATAGATAGATAGATAGATAGAATTCTATATTGGCCAAGTGTGATTGGACACACAAGGAATTTGTCTTTGGTGCATATGCTCTCAGTGTACATAAAAAGAAAAGATGCATTCGTTAAGAACCATAAGATATATCTCGTTTTTTCTATGGTGATCATTTTTGTAGGTCGGTCGGTCGGTCGGTAGGTAGAGAGAGAAAGAAAGAAAGAGAAAGAAAGAAAGAAAGATAGATAGATAGATAGATAGAATTCTATATTGGCCAAGTGTGATTGGACACACAAGGAATTTGTCTTTGGTGCATATGCTCTCAGTGTACATAAAAAGAAAAGATGCATTTGTTAAGAACCATAAGATATATCTCGTTTTTTCTACGTGTTTCACTTTTCTTCTTTATCCTGTCACTGCTATTCTAACAGCAAATCCTTCATAAACGTTATTGCATTACATTCCTGATTAAATTATCTTTCCATCGATATATAATTTTATGGTACTACTCCAAAAAAAAAAAAAAGTGATGTTATTAGCTAGTTTTAGAAAATAACACTTTTCCCAAACGGTTTCCACAATTATGGCCATGACTGTAGATGTTTTCCTAACATCTTTTCTAACCACATGTGTATTTTGGCCCAATTTCTTTTTTTGGTGATCCATTCACTATTGATCTCTCACCGTCTTTTTCCAGGCCAGCCTTGTGACTTTTGCAACTACCGGTGAGAAGACAGTGACGGCTGTCCTTTCATGCAAGGGCGAAGGGGTAAATATATATCAATGCATGAAATGGGTGTGGTTTTTTGTTTTTTTTTACAACGACCCTGTAAGGGAGGCCTCTATCATCCCTATGTTGCAGCAGCAGGAATACTAAGAATTGAGGCTCTTGGCGACTTTGGGAAGCAAATAATAATCTAATAAATAATTCCTGTCCGTTCACAGTTCTTGGATGTGCTGGAAGATTCTGTGTTAAAAAGGCAGAATTGATAAGGCCACCAAAACAGGGTCTCAAGCAGCCATTTGGAAAGGACATTGTTCTGTCCCCCTTCCTCACACAGGCAAACGTAATACCAAGCACGCCTGCCAATATTTTATTAGGTAAACAGATTAGAATTCTTGGCAGACCAAGGTTTTGGCAGCAAACTGCCGAATGCCTGCCAAGACCGTTTTCACTCCCATAAAGCAGAAGAGGACTTATCTTCAGTCCATTCCAGGAGCAACAAATGATCCACGAGACAAGAGTTTAGTCAATGTTCAGTCCAAAATATATCCAAGCCGAATTTCAGAGATCACGATGTGACTTTCAGGGTTTAACTTTGTCCGTCACAAAGCCTGAAGAGCAATCCCACCCACTTTTATTCCTGGTGGGGCGTGGCTCCGTGACTCAGCTCAATCTCTGGCCCTCCCACGCCTCTTCCGTTGCTGCGCACGCTTCTCCCGCCGATGCTGCCTGGGATCAAGCCAGGATTCATCATCCTCACTCCCTATCAATTGGGTGCTTCGATATGCCTTCCTCCTGGCCCATCCCAGGCTGTTCCTCCTGGCCTTTGGATGGAACCTGAGGCATTGCCAGAGAGGAGGGTTCTGGAGAGGGAGGCCTTGTCAGTTCCTCCCCATCACCTTCTGAGTCCTCTTCCTCTGTCAGGACAGGCTCGGGAGTCGGGGTCACAACAGACATGCTGGACGACGGAAAAAACTTGTTGCCTCTGATTTTTAAATGGTTCTGAATCTCACTTGGTCTGGATAGCAAAGGAAGCCTGAAGCCTTTTTAAATCTTTGTTATAACAGAGTAACAGGAAGGGACCTGGGAGGACGTCTACTCCAATTTGCTACTCAAGCAGGAAATCCTATACAATTTCAGACAAATGGTTGTTCCCAGCCTCTTCTTAAAAAGAGATTTCAAGAGGCTGCTTGAAATGGCGGGTGCTTGTTTGAATCCAAAATGCCTTATTAAATTTTTCGCTTCCCTGCAGTGACCGTATTTTTCGGAGTATAAGACGCTCCGGAGTATAAGTCATACATCAGTTTTTGGGGAGGAAAACAAGAAATAAAACAAATTCTGCCTCTGCCTACCAGCATCCATCGGTATTCATCTGGCTGGCGTCCTTGCAGCAAACAGCCTGGTCTGCTTCAGCACGTTATTGCAGCCTGATTTAGCATGAACAGCTGATTGGCGGTTGGATCGGCCTCCCGGAATACCGCCAATCAGCTGTTACAGGCTGCGGGGATAGCCAGAGCTCATCGCTGCCTCTGCGTGTCACGTTTTCAGCCTCTGCACGCTCCGTTTTAGACCCGTTCCACGCTGTAGGGATCGCCAAAGCACATCTCCGCCGATCGGTGCGTTTTCGGCCTCCGCACACCCCATTTTTGGCCACCGCACGTCACATTTTCGGCTGCTTCCGTCGCCGCCAATCCCCGCCACCTGAAACCGGCTGAAAATGCGGCACACGGAGGCCAAAAACGGGGCGTGTGGAGGCCGAAAACGCGATGCACGGAGGACAAAAATGGCCGAAGTGGGGGGGGGGGCGGCGGGTGGGCAGGGCTTCGGCAACATTCAGTGTATAAGACGCGTCACAATTTTCACCCACTTTTAGGGTGGGGGGAAAAGTGCGTCTTATACTCGGAAAAGTACGATAACTTCCATTCTTGTAAGAAGTGGAAGGCTGTTTTGCTCTGTTCATTCTCTCCCTCCAGGAAGGCCTCTCTTGCCCCGCCCAGTCCTACACCGTCAACTTGTACCTGGCTGAAACCGGGCAGAGACTTCTGGACACCCTCATCACCTTCACTCTGGAGAAAAGCAGCATCAGGCCTGAGCAGGTAAACGGTTCTTCCGATGAGCGAGGTTTTGTTCTCAGCCTGCGGCCATTGCTCGACGCGGGTATTTCTCACATGCTTTGGGGATCCCAAGCCTCCCCCCCCCGCTGCATTCTTTTAAAATCAAACATCCCTGGCTTTGAGAATGCCCTTGGTCTTGGAGTCCTAGTGGACAAGCATTTAAATAGGAGCCAGCCGTGTGCAGCAGCTGCCAAAAAAGCCAACACAGTTCTGGGCTGCATCAACAGAGGGATAGAATCAAGATCACGTGAAGTGTTAATACCACTTTATAAGGCCTTGGTAAGGCCACACTTGGAATCCTGCGTCCAGTTTTGGTCGCCACGATGTAAAAAGGATATGGAGACTCTAGAAAGAGTGCAGAGAAGAGCAACAAAGATAATGAGGGGACTGGAGGCTAAAACATATGAAGGAACTGGGTATGTCTAGTTTGATGAAGAGAAGGACTAGGGGAGACAGGATAGCAGTCTTCCAATATCTCAGGGGCTGCCCCAAAGAAGAGGGAGCCAAGCTATTCTCCAAAGCACCTGAGGGCAGGACAAGAAGCAATGGGTGGAAACTCATCAAGGAGAGAAGCAACTTAGAACTGAGGAGAAATTTCCTGACAGGGAGAACAATTAACCAGTGAAACAACTTGCCTCCAGAAGTTGTGAATGCTCCAGCATTGGACAGTTTTTAAGAAGATATTGGACAACCATTTGTCTGGAGGGTTTCCTGCCTAAGCAGGGGGTTGGACTAGAAGACCTCCAAGGTCCCTTCCAACTCTGTTCTATTCTATTCTATTCTATTCTATTCTATTCTATTCTATTCTATTCTATTCTATTCTATCCTATCCTATCCTATCCTATCCTATCCTATCCTATCCTATCCTATCCCCTCTTCTCTTCTCTTCTCTTCTCTTCCCTCTTCTCTTCTCTCTTCTCTTCCCTCTTCTCTTCCCTCTTCTCTTCTCTCTTCTCTTCCCTCTTCTCTTCTCTTCTCTTCTCTTCTCTTCTCTTCTCTTCTCTTCTCTATGCTATGCTATTCCACTCCACTCCACTCCACTCCACTCCATTCCATTCTATCCTATTCCCTCTGCTCTTCTCTTCCCTCTTCTCTTCTCTTCGCTATGCTATTCCACTCCACTCCATTCCATTCCATTCCATTCCATTCTATCCTATTCCCTCTGCTCTTCTCTTCCCTCTTCTCTTCTCTTCCCTCTTCTCTTCTCTCTTCTCTTCTCTTCTCTTCTCTTCTCTTCTCTTCTCTTCTCTTCTCTTCTCTTCGCTTCGCTTCGCTTCGCTTCGCTTCGCTATGCTATGCTATACTATGCTATTCCACTCCACTCCACTCCACTCCATTCCATTCCATTCCATTCCATTCCATTCCATTCTATCGCTCATCCATTTCTTCCCTTTGTTTGCAGCTCTTCATTCAGGTCTTTTTAAAGAAGGACGACTCCGTTGGGTACCGCGCCTTGGTGCAAACGAAAGATCACCTCCTCCTGTTCCTGCAACAGCCAGGTACCCCTCCGAGTGCAGAGTGGGTGCGCCTCCCTTCGTGGTTCCCTCTGTTTGGGCCCGACGTGGGCCAGAGCTTCGTTAGGCCTTCCTCCTCCTCCTCCTCCTCCTCCTCCTCCTCCTCCTCCTCCTCCTCCTCCTCCTCCTCCTCCTCCTCCTCCTCCTCCGTTACTCTGCCCTCTGGGAGATTCCATCAACAGCTAAAAAGAAAAAAAATACTTTTTTTTTTCTCACTTAATCTCACTCTTGGCAGGAAAAATTTGGTGGACCCGGGAGGAGTCTCTGGCCGAGGTGGTTAGCCTGGAGATGGTTGACCTGCCCTTGACAGGGGCCCAGGCTGAACTGGAGGGCGAATTTGGGAAGAAAGCCGGTAAGGATGGATTAGGATGGGGTGGGGATGGGGGGGGAGAGAATTATTTTGCCAAGATGGCTGAGGCGAACACTTGAAAAATAAACCTGGTGTTTATCTCTGGGTGGTCTATTCTGCCCACTGCAATCGGACTTGGATTGTTGCAGGGGTGAAATCCAGCAGGTTCTGACAAACTGGTAGTGGAAATTTTGAGCAGTTCGGAGAACCGGCAAATACCACCTCTGGCTGGCCCCAGAGTGGGGTGGGAATGGAGATTTTGCAATATTTTTCCCCCAGGAGTGGGGAGGGAATAGGGATTTTGCAATATCCTTCCCCCGGAGTGGAGAAGGAATGGGGAATTTGTACTATCCTTCCCCTGGAGTGGGGAGGGAATGGGGATTTTGCAGTATCCTTCCCCTGGAGTGGGGAGGGAATGGGGATTTTGCAGTATCCTTCCCCTGGAGTGGGGAAGGAATGGGGAATTTCTAGTATCCTTCCCCTGGAGTGGGGAGGGAATGGGGATTTTGCAGTATCCTTCCCCTGGAGTGGGGAAGGAATGGGGAGTTTGCGGTATCCTTCCCCATAGAACCAGTAGTAAAAAAATTTGGATTTCACCACTGGATTGTTGCCCTCGTTTGATCAGGAGACACAAGGACATCTCGGAAGGAAGGAAAAAAATATATCCACAAATACGTTTTGGCCTTGTGTGTGATTTGTGCTGCTGTGTTCAGGGTTTTTGTTGTGTTTCGTTGTTTGTTTGCTTTTTCCACTCCTCCAAAGACTCAAATGTTGAATTGTTTCCTGGTTTGTGTTTCCTTTTTTTGCTGCCTGGAAATCAGCCATTCAAGGTAACCCGGCATGTCCAGTCTCCTGTTTTGCTTGGGTGTGTTCTGTGAGTGTGTGAGAGGGGGAGGCACACTGACCCCCGGGGCCGTTTTCTGATTTTGGAACGATGCCCCACGTGGTTTGGCCTGATATCTGGGCTCAGAAACCTGGAAATAAACCTTCCAGCTTATTATTAGAGATTATTGTTTTTCTTTCTTCTCCTTCTCTTTCTCCTCCTCCTCCTCCTCCTTCTTCTTCTTCCTCCTCTCTTCCTTCGTCTTCCTTCCTTCTTCTCCTTCCTTCTTCTTCCTGTTCTTCCTCCTCCTCTTCCTCCTCCTCCGCCTCCTCCTTCGTCTTCCTTCTTCTCCTCCTTCCTTCTTCCTCTTCCTCCTCCTCCTCTCTTCCTTCATCTTCCTTCCTTCGTCTCCTTCCTTCTTCCTGTTCTTCCTCCTCCTCTTCCTCCTCCTTCTCCTTCTTCGTCTTCCTTCCTTCTTCTTCTCCTTCCTTCTTCCTCTTCTTCCCCCTCTTCCTCGTTCTTCTCCTTCGTCTTCCTTCCTCCCTTATTCTTCTCCTTCCTTCTTCCTTCTTCCTTCTTCCTCTTCCTCCTCCTCCTCATTCTTCTTTTCATTTTCCTTCTCCTCCTCTGTCTTCCTTCCCTCTTTCTTTCCTTCCTTCCTTCCTTCTTCTCCTTCTTCCTTCTTCCTCCTCCTCATTCTTCTTCTCATTTTCTTCCTCCTCCGTCTTCCTTCCTTCCTTCCTTCCTTCCTTCCTTCCTTCCTTCCTTCCTTCTTTCTTTTCCTTTCTTCTTTTTCCTCCTCCTCATTCTTCTCATTTTCCTCCTCCTCTGTCTGCCTTCCTTCCTTCTTCTCCTCCTTCTTTCTTCTTCCTCCTCCTCCTCCTCATTCTTCTCATTTGCCTCCTCCTCCTCCGTCTTCCTTCCTTCCTTCCTTCCTTCTTCTCCTCTTTCCTTCTTCTTCCTCCTCCTCCTCCTCCTTCTCATTTTTCTCCCCCTCCTCCGTCTTCCTTCCTTCCTTCCTTCCTTCCTTCTCCTTTTTTCTTTTAATGAGTTTCCAGGCCTTTTCGCAAAACACCTTTCAAGGATGAACTTAAAATTTTACAGGAAAGGAAAGCTTTTTTCTCCCCACTGGGGACCATCAGGAAGAAGGAAGAATTTTGCTCGGGAGCCTTTCCTTAATCGTGGTTCTCGGTGGCGGCTGCTGCTGCTGCTGCTTGTTTTCCCAGATGGCCTCCTGGGCATGTTCTTCAAACGTCTGTCCTCTCAGCTCATCCTGCTCCAGGCCTGGACCGCTCATCTCTGGAAGATGTTCTACGACGCCCGGAAACCCCGGAGCCAGACGAAGAACGAGTTCAACGTCGATAACTTAGCCCGGGATGAGTTCAACCTACAGAAGATGATTGTGATCGCCACAGCTTCTGGAAAGGTGAGTGGGAAGGACTGTGGTTGCTCGCTTCGCCGGATAGTTAGAGGTCGTGGAAGTAACCCCACACCAGCAGGTCAGCAACCTCCCACTCGTCTTCAGAACCTGGTAGACTGCTCCTGCAGGTGGGAGGTGCTATTCCTCACGTCGATGGTGAGAGAGAACGTAAGGAGAGTCCTGTTTATCGTCATCCTCTTTTTAACGACCCCATAATCCCTTGCGGGGTGGAGTCTGGGCAATTGAATGGAGCCGAGTGTTTTACTGGCCGGATGCCCTTCTTATTGCCAGGGCGGAGTTTTATTCAGCAGATATAATCTCAGTGTGCCCAGAGAGAGAGAAATATCTGCCTCTACCTAGGATCGAACTCACAACCTCCCGATTGTGAGGCGAGAGTGCCACCTCTAGGCCAATGCACTGCTCATAAAGGAGAGTCCTGTTATCTGAATTTAAAGCGATGGGAGTCTTCGCTTTGTATTGAAACGGCCTCAAACCCGGTTGCCAGGAGAGGAAACCTTCAGCCCATCAGGCAGAGTCCCAATGCCAGGGTGGCTTTGTGGTTCCCAGGCAGCTCTACTCTCCTCCTCCACCTCCTCCTCCTCCTCCTCCTCTCCTCCTCCTCCTCCCCCCCCTCCTCCTCCTCCTCCCCTCCTCCTCCTCCTCCCCCCCTCCTCCTCCCCTCCTCCTCCTCCTCCCCCCTCCTCCTTCTCCTCCTCCTCCTCCCCTCCTCCTCCTCCTCCTCCTTTCGATATCCCAGGTGTCTCCTAAGGACAGCTTAATTCGGAGATTTTTTTTTTTCCCCTCTCCTTTCCAGCTTTTCGGAATAGAGAGCAGTTCGGGGACGATCCTATGGAAGCAGTTCCTTCAGGACGTGCGTCCCGGCTCTTCCTTTAAGCTGATGGTCCAGAGGACGACGGCGCATTTCCCTCACCCCCCACAATGCACCCTGTTGGTGAAGGACAAGGTGGGTGCTTCCCCTCCCGCCTTCTCTCCTGAGTAGAAGAGGAAATGAGCCGCAGTGGGGCAGCGGTTAGAGTGCAGTACCGCAGGCTACTTCTGCTGACTGCAGTTTGGCAGATCGAATCTCACCAGGCTCAAGGTCGACTCGGCCTTCCATCCTTCTGAGGTCGGTCAAATGAGGACCCAGATTGTTGGGGGCAAGTGGTGTAACCCGCCGGCGGCCAGCAGAGTTGGCAGTAGAGTCGGACAGATTGGGGAGGAATATGGGCCAGTCCTGGGGGCTGGGGAAAGCTCGGACGAGGGCTCTGCGTCGGAGGCAGAGTAGGAGTTAGACAGCAGTGAGGCAGAGGAACAGCTGGATCCTGTTCCCAGTGCGCGCATGCGCAGAGCTGCCAGAAGACAAAAACAACTCAGAAAGCAGGGTCGACTTGAGAGTAAAACCACACCTTGGAGATGATAGGCCCCTCCCATAGAAAAAACAAAAGAGGAGCGAACAGGGAGGGGGCTTTTGCAGGATACAATTCATTTGTTCCGTGACTCTGTGCCAAGTTTTGCCTTGTACTGCGTATGGAAACTTAAGTTACCTGGCAGCTTTCCAAGCGAGATAAGGTCTGTGTTGATAAATATTCCTCTGAAAGACTGTTTGGACAAACCTTGCTGATTGTGAATGAAAGGAATTCGCAGTCGTGTAAATAAAAGAGGTTTTGCCGAGACCGAGACTCTGCTTCCTGCTTTTTAAGGGAGCCTAGTCAGAACAGCAAGAGGCTGACTCTGTAAACTGCTTAGAGAGGGCTGTAAAAGCACCGTGAAGCGGTATAGAAGTCTTAAGTGCTACTGCTAAGTGCTAAAGAGACCGGGTGGGAGAGAAAGGCTGATGGTCCATGTGGGGGAGGAACGCCGGGGGAGCAGCCTTCTTTGATCTAAGGCCGTGGTTCTCAACCTGCGGTCTCTAGGGGTCCATAAAAGCTTGGAAAAAAATATCATGATTTACCGTATTTTTCAGAGTATAAGATGCACCTCCCCTCCCTAAAAGGGGGTGAAAATTTAGGTGCATCTTATACACCTAAGTATGTAGCTCCGCCCACCCACTGGCCCCCACCCTTTGGCCTCTGCCTCCCAGCAGTTTACCTCCTTGCAGCAAACAGCAAGAAAAAACAGCTCCTTTCAGCTTCAGCACAGCTTAATTAGCACAAGTTGATTGTTGGATCGGCCTCCTGACTCTCAGCTGTTTCAGGCTGCCGGGATTGCCATGGCCTATTGCTGCGCGGGCCTCTGCTGCTTGCTGCAAGGAGGTAAATTGCTGGGAGCAGATTTTTTTTTTCTTGTGCTAATCAAGCTATGCTGAAAACGAAACTGAAAGTAAAGCAGGCTGTTTGCTGCAAGGAGGCAAAATTGCTGGGAGGCAGAGGCAGATTTCTTTTTCTTGTTTTCCTCACCAAAAAAAGGCAGGTGCGTCTTATAGTCCGGAGTGTCTTATACTCTGAAAAATACGGTAAATCTTGAGCTAAGTCTCGGGGGTCCCTGGCCACAAAAAGGTATTTAAAGGCCCACGGGGAAAGGAAAAGTTTTGAACCAATGGCCTAGGGTGTTTTAGCCCCCACTCAACCTCTCCCTGCTGCCTCCCGTTCCCCTCCAGGAGTCGGGCCTCAGCAAACTCTATGTCTTCAACCCCATCTTCGGCAAATGGAGTCAGGTGACTCCCCCGGGACTGAGCCGCCCCATCCTGCAATCCATCCTGCTTCCCATCATGGACCAGGATTACGCCAAAGTTCTGCTCCTGATTGACGACGAGTACAAGGTGCCCCCGTCCCCTTCCTACAGCCTTGGGGAGGGGGGGGGACGGGTGGGTGGGTGTCGTGGTGGCAGGATTCTTCTGGAGAGGCCTGTTAAGGAATTCATGTGCACAGGAAAACGATTGAGAGTAGTTAGGAAGTAACACAGCCAACACACAGATTCACTGAGTTGTGTTTACTTTCAGGAAATAGTAATAAGGCCCAGTCCAATAAACAGTCCAGGTCATTCACATATAAAGCAGTAGATGGTTAAACAATAGTCCAGGGATAATTTACTTATTTATTTATTTATTTAATTTTTTAATTTAATCCAATAACAAAGTCTTCTTACCAGTTGTTGTAGTCATACACGAGTTGCAAACAGTAGCAAACACAGCAAACAGCAGTAAATAGCACACAGCAAACAGCAAAGAGCATCAAAGAGAAACAAACTATGTTTCTAGCTCCCTCTTAAGGACATTGGCTACAGAGCCAACCAATCAGGACACAGTATGATGCAATACAGCAGTTTTAAAGCTATATTGATGGTTTATATATTGCCAACCCAACAAGGTAGGTAAAATCATTTCCTAACATTTCCTATTTGCTCCCCCCCCCCCTTTTAACTCCCTCCGGCAGGTGACGGTCTTCCCGGCCACCAAGAACGTCCTGCGGCAGCTGGAAGAAATGGCCCCCTCCGTCACTTTCTATCTGGCGGACGAGAAACGGGGGAAGCTGATGGGACGGAGGCTGAGAAGGGTACGGCTTCTGGATTCCCAAGCAGGGAGGCGGAGCGGGGGGGGGGGGGTTGTCAGTGAATTGGAGTGGAGGGGGGCATAAGATTTCTTCTTCTTTTTTAGATGAAGGGAAATTTTCTTTGCTGTTGCTTTGGTCTGAGCATCAGCCTACTAGGCTTTCAAGCATCAGTCCAGCCAGCCTACTAGGCCTGCCTGCCTGCCTGCCTGCCTGCCTGCCTATCTATCTATCTATCTATCTATCTATCTATCTATCTATCTATCTATCTATCTATATTTATCATCTGTCTATCCATCCATTTATCTCTATCATCTATCTATCTATCTATCTATCTATCTATCTATCTATCTATCTATCTATCTATCTATATTTATCATCTGTCTATCCATCCATCTATATCTATCTCTATCATCTATCTATCTATCTATCTATCTATCTATCTATCTATCTATCTATCTATCTATCTCTCTCTCTCTCTCTCTATCGTATCTATCTATCCATCCATCCATCCATCCATCTCTATCTTGTATCTATCTATCTATCTATCTATCTATCTATCTATCTATCTATCTATCTATCTAATCTATCTCATCTATCCATCCATCCATCCATCTCTGTCTTCTATCTATATCATCTATCCATCCATCCATCCATCTCTATCTTCTATCTATCGTATCTATCTATCCATCCATCCATCCATCCATCTCTATCTTGTATGCATGTATGTATGTATGTATGTATGTATGTATGTATCTATCTATCTATCTATCTATCTATCTATCTATCTATCTATCTATTCTATCTCATCTATCCATCCATCCATCCATCTCTATCTTCTATCTAATCTATCTCATCTATCCATCCATCCATCCATCTCTATCTTCTATCTATCTATATCTATCAATCTATCTATCTCATCCATCCATCCATCCATCTCTATCTTCTATCTATCGATCTATCGATCTATCGATCTATCTTTCATCTCTCCCACACACATCTATTTAATCTATCTATCCATCACCCATCCATCTACCCTATCTCTCTCTCTCACACACACAATCAATTTATCTATCCGTCCCATATCATCTCTGTCACACACACATCTAATTATCTATCCATCTGTCCTATCCATCCATCCATCCATCCATCCATTCATCCATCCAATCTCTCTCTCTCTCTCTCACACACACACACCTATTTATCTGTCTCATAACATCTTTGTCACACACACATTTAATTATCCATCTATCATCTATCAATCTATCATCCATCCTATCTATCCATCCATCCACGTTAGCTAGCATGTGGCTAGCATTTATTTATTTTAGCCAGCGTATGGCATAGAATACATGGTCGTAAAGATGGAGCACATCATACTATAGTGCATGTATAATGGAAATACGTAGTCGATTTTGCAAGGTGTGAGGAATTCAAGACGTTACGTTATAAAGTTACGTTTTGGAATACGCCGGTGGAGGAGAACGGAATAAACAGCTTCCACTAATGCAGAGGCTAAGTTGGGGGAGGTCACTGGCAGCCTCTCTGGGTCCAGACAGTGCTCGAGCACTTGGGAGGGGAGTTAGAGGGGAGAGTTGCAAGTCGTGAATCAGCCTTTGACCCACTGGCTATTCCCCACCCCCACCCCCCAGGATCTGGCAACTGAAGAGACTTGGGATGTCACTATCCCTCCTGATCTGCAGCGCATCGTGACGGTGAAAGGGAAGCGGGCCAACGAACACGTCCACTCTCAAGGCCGAGTGATGGGTGACCGCAGTGTCCTGTACAAGGTGAGAGGGAGAAAGTAAGCTCCCTTCTCCTCCTCTTCTTTCCTTCCTCTTCTCCTCTCCTATCTCCTTCTCTCCTCCTTCTCCTCTGCTCTTCTTCTTCTCCTTCCCCTTTTCCTCTTCTCCACCTCTTCTCCTCTCCTTCTCTTCTTCTGCTGCCCCTTCCCCTCCCCTTTTCTCCTTCCTCTTCTCCTTCTCCTCTCCTCCTCTTCTCTTCTCCTCCCCTTCTTTTCTCCTTCCTCTTCTCCTCTCCTATCTCCTTCTCTCCTCCTCTTCTTCTTCTCCTTCCCCTTTTCCTCCTCCTCTTCCTCTCTCCTCCTCCTCCTCTCCTTCTCCCCTTCTTTTCTCCTTCCTCTTCTCCTCTCCTATCTCCTTCTCCTCTCCTCCTCTTCTTCTCCTTCCCCTTTTCATCCTCCTCTTCCTCTCTCCTCCTCTCCTCCTTCTCCTCCCCTTCTTTTCTCCTTCTCTCCTATCTCCTTCTCTCCTCCTTCTCCTCTCCTCCTCTTCTTCTCCTTCCCCTTTTCCTCCTCTTCTCCTTCCCTTCTCTTCTTCTCCTGCCCCTTCTTTTCTCCTTCTGTTCTGACCTAGGCCTCCCAAGATCATGAAGCTGACTCCTCGTCCCGATAAAACCTCTTTTATTTAGATTAAAGGGAATTCCTCTCCATCAAAGTCCCGGCAAACAGTCTTTCATGAGATTTCACAACTATAGACCTTTATCAGGCTTGGAGAGTGGCCAGGCCGATACCTGCAGCAGCAATTACTTGGCAAGAAGTCAGGAACAGATATTCACCCTAATGAATTGAACTAATTGTCTCCTGCAAACTCCCCTCCCCTTTGCTCCTCTTTATTCCCTCTGGGAGGGGCCATTCACCGTCCATTCACCTGTGCCTTTACTTCCGAGTCGGCCCTTGTTCCTTAGCTGTTCTCTTCTCCTGGCAGCTCTGTGCATGCGCACACTAGGAACAGGCTCCAGCTGTTCCTCTGCCCCACTGATGTCTGACTCCGAAGGCAGATGATAACTGTTGGAGGGCCTTGGCCCCCTCTCTGCCCCTAACGCAGAGCCCTCATCAGAGCCTCCCCCAGACTCCAGGACTGGCCCATGTTCCTCACCAACCTCCTCACTTTCTGAGTCTGCTGCCAGCTCTGCTGGCCACTGGCAGGCCACACTACTTTCCTCTTCCCCTCTTCCCCTCTCCTATCTCCATCTCTACTCCTTCTTTCTTTCTCTTCTTCTCCTTCCTGTTTTGTTCCTCTTCCCCTCTCCTATCTCCATCTCTACTCCTTCTTTCTTTCTCTTCTTCTCCTTCCTGTTTTGTTCCTCTTCCCCTCTCCTATCTCCATCTCTACTCCTTCTTTCTTTCTCTTCTTCTCCTTCCTGTTTTGTTCCTCTTCCCCTCTTCCCCTCTCCTATCTCCATCTCTACTCCTTCTTTCTTTCTCTTTCTCTTCTTCTCCTTCCTGTTTTGTTCCTCTTCCCCTCTTCCCCTCTCCTATCTCCATCTCTACTCCTTCTTTCTTTCTCTTCTTCTCCTTCCTGTTTTGTTCCTCTTCTCCTCTTCCCCTTCTCCTTTCCTTCTTCTCCTTCTATCGCTCTCCTTCTTCTTCCCTTCCCCACTTTGTGCAATGGCTCTGAGCCTTTTGCCTAAGGAAGCCTGATGGGCTTTGTATTCCCCCCTCTCCCTCGCAGTCGCTGAACCCCAACCTGCTGGCTGTAGTGACCGAGAGCACGGACACCCACCCGGAGCGCTCGTTCATCGGGATCTATTTGATCGACGGCGTCACCGGCCGGATCATCCACTCCTCGGTGCAGAAGAAGGCCGAGGGGCCGGTGCACATTGTCCATTCGGAGAACTGGGTGGTGGTAAGAGTTTGCCCCTCCCCCAAAGCTTCAGCAACTTGTAGGGCCAAGTCATGAGAGAGAGGGAGAGACCCCAGGGACTTGAGAAATGTGGCTTTATTGTTAGAGACCCTCCTTCTCTCCCGCAGTACCTATATTGGAATGCCAAGGCCCGTCGGAACGAGTTCACGGTGCTGGAGCTGTACGAGGGCACCACGCAATACAACGCCACGGCCTTCAGCTCCCTGGACCGGCCCTACTGGCCCCAGGTCCTGCAACAGTCCTACATCTTCCCCTCCGCCATCAGCGCTATGGAAGCCACCATCACCGAGCGGGGCGTCACGAGTCGCCATCTGCTGAGTTAAGGAAGGGGGCCGGGAGAGGGAGGCCAGGTGGTGTGCCTTACACACACAGGCTCACACTGAGGATCCTTCAGAGGATTCGGACAGTGAGGAGGTTGGGGAGGAGCGTGGGCCAGTCCTGGAGTCTGGGGAAGGCTCCGATGAGGGCTCTGCGTCGGAGGCAGAGAGGAAGCCAGGGCCGTCTGACAGTTATCAGCTGCCTTTGGAGTCAGACATCAGTGAGGCAGAGGAACAGCTGGAGCCTGTTCCCAGAGTGCACATGCGCAGAGTTGCCAGACAAAGGGAACAGCTAAAGAACAAGGGTCGACTTGGGAGTAAGGCCACAGGTGGACGGTGAATGACCCCTCCCAGAGGGAATAAAAGAAGAGCAAAAGGGGAGTGGAGTTTGCAGGAGACAATTAGTTCACTTAATCGGTTCGTGACTCTCCGAGACTCCTTGCCAAGTTTTGAAGATATCAGCCTGGCAGCTCTCCAAGCCAGATAAGGTCTGTGACTGTAAATTCTCCCTTGAAAGACTTTGCTGGATGTGAATGAGAGGAATTCAGTGTCACTTAATAAAAAGGTTTTTTTTTGTCGGGACAAGAAGTCTTCTTCGTGGTTTGGGGAAGCCTAGGTCAGAAGAGCCGGTGGGTCCACCCCAGAGCAGATCGAGCCCTCTAGAGCTTCCTGTGTCCCTTGTGATGCCAAATTTGGATCGGGCACCATGGGCTAAGCTGGCAACTTTTACGAACTGCCACTCGCTCTCCCTTGGCGAATTCGTGCCTCTGCCTTCTCCTTGTCAGGAGAAGCAGCACAGGACTTTCTCCTGATTGGAGAACCATTTGTCTGAAATGAGATAGGATTTCCTGTTTGACCAGGGGAGGGTCGGACTAGGAGACCTCCAAGGTCCCTTCCATGATTCTGTCATTTTTCCTCAGTTTGTTACATTTTATGTCAAAGATTAAAAATACAGAATCCGGGGGGGGGGGGGGAACAAAATCAGAGGCGAAATGAAAGTAGACAAGAACATTTTTTAAAAATTGCGAATTAAAAGACACAAAAAAAACCTACATTATCCTCCCTGACAAATCTATTGCAACAATAACAGCTTCTCTCTTCCCCCCCCCCCACTACCCCCACAATTTCAAAGCATTTCCATTTTTCTTTTGGGCACAGTTGGTCTTCCCTCGGGAGCCATTTTGTCCCTCCCCAAGGCTTTGATGGATCCACGACGACCGGAAGTCCCCACAGAGCAAACGAGGTGAGGAATTTGGGGAGTGGGGGGAGATCCATCCACTGCCTAGCCCTGGGCAGAGGGGTTTTGCCTGGCCTGAATTGAACTTCCTTAGTCAGACCTCTCTGGCCAAGATTTTGTAAGGCTCGGGGGAGGGAGGGGGGTTCAAAAATTTTAGCAAGGGGTTCTCTGCCCTGTTGCTGGGTGGGCGTGGCCATGGGTGGGTGTGGCCTAGTCAACCACCTGCGCCAGGGTGGGTGGGTGGAGCGTTTTTGCCCTCCCCGGGCTCTGGAGGTTTTTCTCGGCAAAAACGTCCTCCCCAGGCACCGGAGGCCCTCTGGAGTTCCGGTCTTCCCAAACTTCTGGTAGATTTTTCGCCCTCCCCGAGCCTCCGCGCACCCCCTCCACATACCTGCATCCAAAACGGACCACGTGGGGACTCCTGGGAGGGGTGGGGCAGGGCGGGGCCAGCCAGGAGTGGGATTTGGCGGATTCTCCAAACTGCACAGAATCTTAGCTAGAGGTTCTCCCGAACCCCCAGCAACCCCATCCCTGATGTAAGGTTGCATAAGAATTATTACAAATTGCAAAGAGCAGTGGCAAAATAGCAAAAAAAAAAGGAGAATAAGCTAGGACTGAGATGTGGGACTGAGATGTTTTCCTGCTCATTTCAGGGAAGAAAACCTGATCCCTTATTCCCCGGATGTGCAAATCCACGCCGAGAGGTTCATCAACTACAATCAAACCATCTCTCGAATGAGGGGCATTTACACAGCTCCATCGGGTCTGGAGTCCACTTGTCTGGTGAGCTCTTCTTTCTTAGGCCAATGTTCCTTCAGCTTCGAGAGGGGTGGGACTTCAACTCCCAGAATTCTCCAGCCAAGCTAGCTGCCTGGGGAATTCTGGGAGTCAAAGTCCAGTCCTCTTTAAAGTTCCCAAGGTTGAGAAATGCCATAGACCAGTGGTGAAATGTAAAATGTGTTCTGTGGGCGTGGCTTGGTGGGGGTGGGGGTAATGTGACTGGGTGGGCGTGGCCAACTTTTATTTTTTACTTTTAAAACCATTTTTTCTACAACCTCTTCAGCCGAAGAGGTTAAAAAAAATGCTTTTTAAAGGCTCTGACAATCCCAGCTGAGTTGCCTGATCGTCAGAGGCTTTTGTTTTCTTTTAAAAGCATTTTTTTTTTGCTTTTAAAAGAAAAAAAAGCCTCTGACGATCAGGCAACTCAGCTGGGATCGTCAGAGGCTTTTAAAAACATTTTTTCTACAACCTCTTCAGCCTCTGACGATCCCAGCTGAGCGATCATCAGAGGCTTTTTTTTTTTTAACTTTTAAAAGCATTTTTTCGGCCGAAGAAAAAATGTCCAGGATGCGAGGGGTCTGTAGATATTTTCACAGCCCTCTTTTTGACTTGTGCAGTATACAGATCCTCAATGGAAGGCAGGTTGGTAGCCATTGTTTTTCCTGCAGTTCTGATTATCCTCTGAAGTCTCTGTCTGTCTTATTGGGTTGCCGAGCCAAACCAGACAGTAATGGAGGTGCAGATGACAGACTCAATCATTCCTGAATCGTAAACTGAATCAGCAGCTCCTTGGGCAGTTTGAGCTTTCTGAGTTGGCGCAGAAAGAACATTCTTCGTTGAGCTTTTTTTGATGACGTTTTTGATGTTAGGTGTCCCATTTTTAAGTCTTGAGATATGATAGAACCTAGAAACTTGAAGGACTCTACTGTTGATCCTGTGTTGTCTAGTATTGTAAGAGGTTTATTTATTCTTCTCTCCTTCAGGTGGTGGCTTATGGGTTAGACATCTACCAGACCAGAGTCTACCCCTCCAAACAGTTTGACGTGCTCAAAGACGATTATGATTACGTCTTGATCAGCAGCGTGCTGTTCGGGTTGGTCTTTGCCACCATGATCACCAAGAGGCTGGCTCAGGTGAAGCTGCTGAACCGTGCCTGGCGGTAACGGGAGAGATTCACGCAGACCCACCCTTGAGGGTGGACGGCCGAGCCCTCCACGAGGGAATCCCGGTGGATTGCAGCCTCATTTGAAAGGGGAAGGGGTGTCTTGCCCCTTTTCCCCTTGAAGAAGAACGAACTGTGGAACCGCGCTGCCTGTTGCCCAAACCCGTCTCCAATTCACTGTGGAAAATGAGAAATTCTCGAGAAACGGGAAGGTTCTGTGAAATTAAGCTGCTTTGAAAATGGTGTTTTTTTCCCCCTCGTCCTTCAATTTGCCTGCGCTGCAAAACTGCTTTGCTGTGGAACTTTCTTACAACGACCGTTTTCGACTCCTGAAGCCGTGATAAAAACATTGTCATCCTGTTTTTTCCCCCTTGAAATTTTAGCCGATTTAAGGAATTCAGCCAGATTTCTCTGCATAGCCTGTTTTTGTATCCTCTCTTTCCCTCGGATTTTCAACAGAAGAAAATGGCTGGGGTGGGGGGAAAACCCAGCCTTTTGAGAGAAATGTGTGAAACATCAGCTTGGAAAATGCAGATGATGAATCTGAAAAAAATAGATATAAACCGGGCAAAAGTGAGCCTGTTCAATCTTTAGTGTCTCCGGCAAGGAATTTCAAAGAGAGACAATCTGTCATTTCCCTGCATTGAATTTTTAAATTTCTTTTTCTTAATTGGCTCTTCTCCCCCCCACCCTCCTTTGTCTTATAGTTTCCTAATTTATATTGAATTTTTTGAGTCAGCCCAGATTTGGGTTATGGGAGTACTTGAAGCTCATTGAAAAAAAGCAAGTTTGACTTTGTAAATGAAACATTTTTCCTGAATGTGTGGGTTTTTTTTTTTTCTTTTTTCTCCTTACAGCTAGTGAGTGTCTTGCTAAGAGTCATCGGTCGGTTTATTTAAATTTATTCTGAAGAGGTGGTGGTGGGCAGAGTCTAAATCTGGAGTTTGCAGGGTAGAAATTGGCGTTTTCTGTCGGGGGAAAATGTGAAGTCAGACCCAATTCCCCCTGTATCCAGATCAAGGCGCAGCAGAAATAAAAGAAATAAGAGTGAATTTGCTTCTTTGGCTCCCTGGAGGTGTGTTTAACTGGCAGGTTTCCCTGGAAATGCAGGTTTGCAACCCCTTGCCTATGAAGCACCATTATTTTCATCAACGTTATTAAATGTAAAAATATAAGAATATATAAAATAACAAAAGATTTTAGATTGCAAGCTCTTTGAGCCAGAGATTTATTTGAATTTTAAGCCATTAATGTGTTATATACATACATATATATACAAATATATATGGCTTTTTAATGGCTTATATATATTTATATATATAAAAATAAACTCCTGTATTGGATGATTTCAAAATACATCCAAGATGATCAAACTTTAAAAAAAATCCCCTTTTTAAAACCCGTCTTTTGCCCATAGAAGCCCTAGAGAGAGAGAGGGCGCATGCGCAGGTGCCAGAGAAAGTCGCTGAGTCACCTTTTTGCGCAAGCGCCCTTCCGCGCCTAGCCGGGAAAGGAAACCGATACTGCGCCCCCTGCGTTCCTTTGGCTTCCTTTCCATGCGGGGGCGGAAGAGCGGTCGGAAATAGCCGTGGGGCGTTCTAGCCGTCCGTCCCGGAAGCCTCTCTGGCGCGCTTCTGTGAGGCGAACCTACGGTCCCCTTTGAAGGCCGCCAATTATTCCTCTGGACGTTGAGAGCCTGGATGTCGGTTGATAATAAAGACCAAAGCGTCCAATTTATTCGTTAGGGCAGGTTTTTTATTTTTTCCCCCCTTCAGGGAACAGACCGGTGTCGTTTGGGGTGGGGCGGAGCTTCAACCGGAAGCAGCGGTCGGTCGACGTCATTTCCCCCGCGACCCGGAAGCTCTCCCCCGGCCTCTGGTATCTTCGCCTCAGCAACTCTAACGCTACTGGAAGCAGAACTGAGGAGAGGCGGCGGCAAGATGGCGGCGTCGGGGGGCGTCGGCGGCGGGCCCGGGTCTTCGGAGCGGGATCCCGGCTGGGAGGTGGCGGTGCGGCCGCTGCTGTCGGCCTCCTACTCGGCCTTCGAGATGCGCGAGCTGCCGCAGCTACTGGCCTCCGTCATTGAGAGGTGGGAGGGAGGAGGAGAAGGAGGAGGAGGAGGGGGCGGGGCTTCAACCCTCCCCTCCCCCGCCCGTCGGGTTGGAAGTGGGAGGAGGGGCGTCCTCAAGGAGGAAGACCCCCCCCATTTTGCACTGCCGACCCCCCAAAACCTCCCCCTCAGGTCTCCCTCTCGGTTTGACAGCTCCTAGTGGGCGGGGCAAAATGAGGCCACCTCCTCCCCTCACAAACTCTCCCTCTGCTGGGTGATGGGAGTTATAGTCCTTACCCAGCTGGGAGCAGCCTGGCCCTAGGGGAGAACCTGCCCCCCTCTGGGGATGATGGGAAGGGTGGTTGGTCCACCTGGGAGGGGAAGCCTCTCTGGGGGGAAAGTGCCCGAAGGATGTGGGCGATGGGAGTTATAGTTCTCGCCCAGCTGGGATGAGGGGGATTGAAGGAGAGAACCCACCCTTTGGAGATAATGGAGGTGTAGTTGGTCTATCTGGGAGGGGAAGCCTCTAGGGAAAGTACCCAAAGGATGTGGGTGATGGGAGTTATAGTTCTCACCCAGCTGGGAAAAGTTGGGATGAGGGGGATTGAAGGAGAGAACCCGCCCTTTGGAGATAATGGGGGGTGTAGTTGGCCCACCTGGGAGGGGAAGCTTTTCTGAGGGAAAAGTGCCCAAAGGATGTGGGCGTTGGGAGTTGTAGTGGTTATATGGTGGTTGAAAAGCCCCTGCTGCCCTGGATTTAGAAGGAGCGCCTTAAAGGGTGGTGTTGAGGGGGCTGAGGTGCACAAAAGTTTCAGGTTGTGAATATCTGTGATGGGTTGGCTCTTCATATTGCCATGAAGTTGCCTTTGGTTGTCATTTCTCTGGGTGGATTTAAAATAGCCAGGCTGGTCTTTCAGGATCTCTTTGATATAAAGACATTTGGCTTTAAAGACACGTCCAAAAGGGCAAAAAGAAATGTTTTTTTAAAGCTGTTTGAAAAGTTTAGTCAGAGTTAGATCGGTCGGAGGCCTGGCCCTGCAGGATCCTTTCCTATCCCGTCCCAGTTTAGAAAAGGCTTGGAGAAAGTGGTGTCCATTTCTTCTCACTGATGAAATTGCTTCCACGTTGGCTCAATCCATTGGGGATCTGTGGTGCTTCACTTCTTTGGCCCTGTGTTTTCGTTTGCACGTTTTTTTTGGGGGGGGGCTGCAGCCCCCTCTTTTTCTTTTATGGTCTGGGAATGCATGAACCTAAGCACTCCTAATTTCAGTAGTACTCCATATCCCATCCTGATGTCCTTTGGGTTCCTGAGACTTTAGAAGGGTTTGAATATCTAATCTTGTATTCTAGCGGTGGGCTGGAGCTCTTTAGCATATATTTTGCACAGTTTCTGTTTTAGATAGCAGCTGCTTGTCTTCTTTGAAGCAACATATCACTAGTTGATTTGGGGCTGTACGTTGACTTTATTGATGGTATATCTTGTGCTGCTAGGGTTAAGAATTTCTTAGAGCAACTGACTGCTGTTCAGAGTTGGAGCTATTTAAAAAACAAGATAATTCCCCAAAACAATATTTAAAAATGCTATCTGGATTCACGCTGTTGGGGAATCCGAATGTAAATTTTTCACCAAATGCTCTCTTCATCCCTTG
This sequence comes from Pituophis catenifer annectens, assembly GCF_029215685.1. Classification (NCBI taxonomy): domain Eukaryota; kingdom Metazoa; phylum Chordata; class Lepidosauria; order Squamata; family Colubridae; genus Pituophis; species Pituophis catenifer. Next base: position 9,316,352 of record NW_027256898.1, on the reverse strand, counting down.
TCGCATTAGGGTGTTTATCCAAAGTTTCTGTTATGCAACAGCCTGCTTTGCAAGGCTCTGCAAAGTTGCACATACTCTGTCTCTTTGCCTTCCTGGGTGGGATTGTCAGGTTTGTTTTTCAGTGCATGCAGAATAAATCACATGAATCTAGTAATCAAGGTTTGGAAAAGCAAAAAAAAAAAAAAAAAATTAGCATGCGACCGCAAGTATTGAAGGCGCTGTGTTCCTGTTTGCTCTTCCTTTCTGGGATACAATTCTTAACCGTTTATTTGCAAAATAAACCCTCTCGGGGATTTTGTGATCCTTGTCTTAAGTTGTGTGGAATCATTTCAGGGCCTCGAAATCTTGCAAGCCAAATGATGCCTGCCGCACTCACTTCACCGTGTCCGTGGAATCTGTGGGGAGGACTTATAACTCGGATTTCAAAAGTTGTGTCGGTTGCTTTTGTTGGCTTGCTCCGAGTTCATAATTCTGTCACGGTGCAGTCCCTCCCAACATTTAAACATTGCTGGTGCTGAATCAAACTTTAGGCCTGAGGCCAGCGCTTTGTTCCTGAGTAGCTGAGTAGGCCTGAGTAGCTGATCAGTCAGATAAACAGAGGGGAGGCCACTGGAATTCCTCAGCAGTATCTGATACTGACAGATAGATCTCTGTGCTTACCATCTGCTTCTTGGTGGAACAAGAAATGTATTTGATGGGCCAGGGGTCTGACAGCCCATGTGTTGTGGCCCGTCAGCGGCCTGTGCAGTTAGTAGCTGATTCCGACAGCAAGGAGGCTGGTGTGGTGCTGCGCCAGCAGCCTGTGCAGCTGGCACTCGAGTCAGACAATGAGGAGGCTGGAGAAGATGTGGTGCCAGAGGCAGGGATTCAGCCAGGGCCTTCAGAACCTCCAGAAGCTCCTTTAAGTGAAGAGGACGAAGAGGAGGAGTCTCTTCTCGATGCACGGACGCACAGAGCTGCCAAAAGGCAGGAGTGGCTCCTCAGGAGGAGGTCTCCTCGAGAGTCAGGCTTGGGGCTAATTGGCCACTTCCTTAGCCTATTTAAGGAGGAACGCTGACTGAAGCAATTTGCAGGGAACAACTTTAGTTCACTCTCCTTCGCGTCTGGATTCTCTGCAAATTGCTTCTGGGCTTTCTGCCAACCTTAGTAAGATTGTGATTACTTTATCTTTGATTTCTTGTAGGCTGTTAAGAAAGTTTATTAATAGCCTTTGTTTGAAAAGGACTGAGTTATTTTAGTAAATTAAGTTTTGTACAGTCTTTGTGTGTGCTGTGTTCTTTGGAGTCCGTAGCTGGGGCAGAACACCATGGCAGCTTCCTCATATAAAGCAAGTGGTTTCTATAGCAAAATGTCCCAATTTAGAAAAGGACGCCAGCTTAAGAGGTTCAGACTTAGAACTAGGATAAGCTTTCCAGCAGTCACAGAGATTCCTTTCAAGTCCCTGCTGGCTAATGATCTGACCTGTGGTTTTAAGCGCCAGTAGGGAAGCTTAAGTTGCTATATATCAGTAGCAAAACTCACCCAGAGACCAAAATTCCACCTTCCTTCCACCTTCGATGCTCAAGAGCTTCACAACGTTTACTTTAAGGGCGCTCGGTTTCTGAGTCTTGTGTTTCTCCTGCTTCTTTCCTCCGCCGCAGCGAGTCGGAAATTCTGCACCACGACAAGCAATACGAGCCTTTCTACTCATCCTTTGTTGCCCTTGCAACGCACTACATCACCACGGTGTGTGGAGTGGGTGAGTGAGCGCGGACTGTCGTTGTCTGCCTAGTTTTTAATTATTATTCCCCCCCCCCCGTGGAATTCTGTGAGGAGTGGTTTCCAAAACGGGCTTAGGAGGTGTTTAGCAGAAGGGTTAGAAGGGACATAGCAGGAGGGAGGGGCATTTATGAACACCCAGAAAGGAGGAAGCAGAAAATGGTTTTTCAGATACCAATAGCAATAATAGCCCTTAGACTTATATACCGCTTTACAGTGCTTTTACAGCCTTCTCTAAGCGGTTTACAGAGTCAGCATATTGCCCCCAACAATTTGGGTCCTCTTTTTTTTTTTTTTTTTTTATTTATATGCCGCCCTTCTCCGGAGACTCAGGGCGGCTTACAATGTGCTCAGCAATAGCACATTTTACCCACCTCGGAAGGATGGAAGGCTCAGTCAAGCTTGAGCCTGGTGAGATTTGAACTGCCAAATTGCCGGCAGTCAGCAGAAGTAGCCTGCAGTACTGCACTCTAACCACTGCAGCTCATGTATAGAGTAGAGTAGAGTAGAGTAGAGTAGAGTAGAGTAGAGTAGAGTAGAGTAGAGTAGAGTAGAGTAGAATAGAATAGAATAGAATAGAATAGAATAGAATAGAATAGAATAGAATAGAATAGAATAGAATAGAATAGAATAGTTGGAAGGGACCTTGGAGGTCTTCTAGTCCAACCCCCTGCTTAGGCAGGAAACCCTATACTACTTCAGACAAATATATCTGTAGGTTGGGGTAACTTTTGGTTCCGTTGCCTCTGATCTCACCGAGTGGGACCTCTGAAGGCCCAAAAGCCTCTGAAGGGCTACAGAGTCTCCACCAGAAATTAAAGGGTTGGAGGGCAGGCTACATTTCAAGAGAGGGGGATTCCTAGATCAGCTAACGCAGTAAGGCAAGGACGTGGCATTGCTTGAAAGCTCCTTCCTCCCCCTCCCACCCCCCCCAACTTGGTTGGACTGTCGTAACCACGTTGCCTTTTTCAGTACCTCGGAACCAGCTGCAGTCTGTAGCAGCTGCCTGCAAAGTACTGATTGAATTCTCCCTGTTGCGACTTGAAAACCCAGACGAGGCTTGCGCTGTCTCACAGGTGAGGAGAGGGAGAGTTTCCCCCCACCCTCTTCTGCCATGTTGGGGAGTTTCTCCGAATCACGGGAGGCCCTTGGCTGAAGCTGACCCAGGGAAGCCGGGGTCTTGCTTTGCAAGACGTGAGGATTTCGTGCCTCGGAATTAACAGCAGAGGCCATGCTGGATGGGGGTGGAGGTGGGGACTCTGGGAATTGGTGCCTGCCCAGCTGGGGGTCTGCTCAGGTTTGGGAAAGGTGCCCTGAATTTTGCGCCGCTCACCTTTCCTGAAATGCTGCCGTAGAAACACCTGATCCTGCTGATCAAGGGGTTGTGCACCGGTTGCAGCCGCCTGGATCGGACAGAGATCATCACTTTCACAGCGATGATGAAGTCGGCCAAGCTGCCTCAGACAGTGAAGACCCTCTCGGACGGTAAAGGCTCCCTCCCCGTGACATCATCTGCCCCAGGGGGGTGCCGATAAGGGCCTGCTAACCCTAACCCTAACCCGTTCCTCTTTTTCCAGTGGAGGATCAGAAACAGCTGGCTTCTCCCGTCAGGCCTGAACTGCGCCAGAAGGAGGTTCAGATGAACTTCCTCAATCAGCTGACCTCGGTCTTCAATCCCAAAATGGCCCTGGCACCAATGACGACGCTGCAGGCTCAGGTGGGTTGCGGAAGGAAGAAGGTTGCCCGAGAAGGCTCGGATTCCCTTTGGGAAAATGGCTGCCCATGAGGGGCGACCGGAGGGCCCCACGGCTCTGTCTGGAGTTCTCGGGGAGCCTGTGAACTTCTGATGGCAGGAGATGGTAACTGTTCTGACCCGGCTCCCCAAACACGACAAACCGTCTGTAGTTGAATCAATGATTTATTTATTAGGAGCGCCAGCAGCTCCGGCAAAAATCTCTCTGTCTTTCACAGCAGGCTAGCAAGTCTGTCCGCTAGGGAGATGAATAGTTGTCTGCCACACCTATTCATCTCCGGCCCCTGCCTTTTATCCCCAGAGCTAGGATGGGGCTTCACTAGCAGCAGTGGCTCTTCCATCCCAAGGACCGGCCCATAGATTTCCAGTGCTCTCCTTTCCTCTGCCTTCTGCACATCCGCACATCGGGCACTGGGCCCAGCTGTTCCTCCTCTTCCTCATCAGCCACCTCCAGACCTGGGGGCTGTTGACTCTCCATCTGAGGGCTGACAGACGGCCCAGGCTCCGCCTCTGTCTCTCTCTCTCTGCCAGCTCCATTCCCTCTTCCCCCTCAGAGCTCTCAGTGTTCTGTCCCCCTTCCCCACACAGGCAAACACACAGCCAGGCACGCCTGCCAAGATTTTATTAAGCAATCAGACTACAAACCCTTGCAGATAAGAGTTTTGGCAGTAAACTGCGAAATGCCTGCCAAGTCAGTTTTCACTCACAGTCAGCAAGAGAGAGTTTCTCCTCAGTCCGGTTCAGTAGCAAAAAATAATCCACGAAGCCAGAATTGGCCAAGGTCCAGTCCAAATATGCACAAGCCAGATTTCAGGTAACGCGATGTGACACTCAGGTTTTTAACTTTGACCGTCACAAAGCCTGAAGAGCAATCCCACCCACTTTTATTCCTGGTGGGGCGTGGCTCCGTGACTCAGCTCAATCTCCGGCCCTCCCACGCCTCTTCCGTTGCTGCGCACGCTTCTCCCTCCGACGCTGCCTGGGATCAAGCCAGGATTCATCATCCTCGCTCCCTATCTGTTGTTCCGATATGCTTTCCTCCTGGCATATCCCAAGCTGTTCCTCCTGGTCTTCAGATGGAACCTGAGGCATTGCCAGAGAGGAGGGTCCTGGAGAGGGAGGCCTTGGCAGTTCCTCCCCATCACCTTCTGAGTCCTCTTCTTCTGTTACGACAGGCTTGGGAGTCGGGGTCACAACAGTCAGGTTGCCCTGATGCTGACCCTGACTCCCACGCCGCCTCCTCCTTCTCCTCCTCCTCCTCCTCCTCCTCCTCCTCCTCCTCCTCCTCCTCCTCCTCTGATTTGGCTGCTGGAGGGGCCGGCGGCCGACAGGCCACAACAAAATAACGCTTGGCTCTGCTTCTAGGGGGAAGGCGAAGGCGAAGAGCAGGCCGTCACAGACCAATCCTCCACAGCCAAAACCAAGAGTATATTTGTTGCCCAGAATGTGGCCAGCTTGCAAGAACTCGGTAAGGAAAGGGGGGTGGGGGGGGGAGGAGCGTTTTGTCTTGCTTGTCTTAACAGAGCTTCCCCGTTTCCAAAGGCGGCATCTGGAGAACGAGGGGGGTTGGGGCTGCTTCCTTGCCATGACTCTGTTCTCGGGCCCAGCCGTCCACAACGCGAGTTAAGAACTACAATTCCTTTGAGGTGGTGGAAGTGCAGATAGTCCCCAACGTAACAACGGTTCATTTAGTGACTGTCCGAAGCTAACGACAGCACTGGGGGCAAAAAAGCGACTTAGGACCATTTCTCACACCGTTGCGGCATCCCCCATGGCCACGTGATCAGCACTCAGCTGCTTGGAAACTGAGTCACACTTACGACGGTTGCAGTGCACCGGGATCATATGATCGCCCTTTTGCGACCTTCAGACAAGCAAATAGAATACTGCATCCAATTTTGGTCACCAAAGTCCTACACTTAGGCAAGAAAAACCCAAAAGTACCCATATAGACTGGGTGAAACCAGGTTTAATAGCAGTAACTGTGAGAGGGATCTTGGAGTCTTAGTGGACAACCAGCTAAATATGAGCCAGCAGCAAAAAAAGCCAATGCCATCCTAAATTGCATTAACAGAGGGATAGTCAAGATCAAGAGAGGAACTAATACCACCCTATAAAGCCTTAGTAAGACCACACCTAGAATCCTGCATCCAGTTTTGGTCACCACACTATAAAAAAGATGTGGAGACTCTAGAAAAAGTGCAAAGGAGAGCAACCAAGAGGATTAAGGGACTGGAGGCTAAAACATATGAAGAACGGTTGCAGGAACTGGGCACGGCTGGTCTAGTGAAGAGAAGGACCAGGGAACACATGATAGCAGACTTCCTATATTTGAGGGGCTGCCACAGAGAGGAGGAAGTCAAGCTGTTTTCCAAAGCACCCAAAGGCTGGACAAGGAATAATGGATGGAAACTGAACAAGGAGATGTTCAACCTGGAAATAAAGAGATAAAGTTGCCTTCAGAAGTTGTGGGAGCTTCATCACTGGAAGCTTTCAAGAAGAGACTGGACCATCATCTGTCAGAAATGGTGTAGGGTCTGCTTGGACTAGATGACCTATAAGGTCCCTTCCAACTCTGTTAATCTGTATTAGATTCTATGGGGAAGCCAGATTCACTTAACAACCGGGTTACTAATTTAAGGACTGCAGCGATTCGCTTAACAAATGTGGCGAGAAAAGTCGTAAAATGGGGCAAAACTCAATGAATTTCCTCACTTTTGCCACGTAAACGTTGGGCTCAGTTGCAGTCGTTAAGTCGAGGGCTACCTGTAATTTCTTGCCCGGGGCCATTTGGCAGGCTCCTGCCGGAAACAAGACTCTTAAGAGGCTAGTCCTCATCATTTGCTTCCTTCACCCTGCTTCCCTTTCCATTGCAGGCGGTTCTGAAAAGCTGCTGCGCGTCTGCTTGAATCTCCCGTACTTCCTGCGCTATATTAACCGCTTCCAGGATGCCGTGTCGGCCAATTCCTTCTTCATCATGCCGGCTACTGTTGCCGACGCCACAGCAGTCCGCAACGGGTAAGCGCCCGTCCTCTTCCAACTCTGGCTTTTTATAACCTGATTTTCCCCCCCTGTAGGTTCTGAGCAGAACTCGATCTCTTTTTTTTTTGTTAAATATTTTTTATTGTTTTATATCACATATTCCATTTCTATTTTGAACAGTGTGTTTTTTAGGTGTTAAAAGGTCCAAGGTGTTAACATATAAACATCATCATAATCATTATAATCATATATGCAATAATATCAATTGTTATTGAAAAGAATGCTATCTTCTATTATAGTACCCTGTTTCCTCGAAAATAAGACCTCCCCTGATAATAAGCCCAATTGGGCTTTTGAGCGCATGCGCTAAAATAAGCCTTCCCCCAAAAAATAAGCCCTCCCCAAAAATATTTAAACGCAGAACTGGAAATCAGATAAGATGGCAAGAAGAGCCCCATCTTGCTCCATGTACCCCAAAATAATAAGACCTCCCCGAAAATTAGGCCAAGCGTTTTTTTCGGGGTTCAAAAAAATATAAGACAGGGTCTTATTTTGGGGGAAACACGGTATCGGTTATATAACCATCAAAATATTTACTCATCAGTTTTTCTTTCTCATATAGTCCATATTTCACATAAATCTCCTCTAACCTCAGTATCTGTCAGTTAACCATTTATAGCATAGTTCCCATGTTATAAAATATTCCAAGTCTTCTTTTCCTTTGATTTTTAAGGTTAACCTATTCATTTCTGCACATTCCATAATTTTTCTTGATTATAATGTCATCTGTAGGGGGTTTCTGGATTTTTCCAGTATTGTGCATATACAATCCTGGCTGCTTTTAGGATATGTAAAATTAAATATGTGTTATCCTTATTATAGTTTCCTTGAAGCATGCCCAACAAGAATCTATGTGTTGTTTCGTCGTAATTTCCAGCCACATGCGAATTTTCTTCCAGGGTTTTTTTTTTTTTTTTTTTTTGCTTTGGGACACTTCCACCACATATGATAATATGAGCCTGGTATTGGGTTCCATTTCCAACGTTTAACAGATTTATTGTTATACATATTCGCTAACCTCGCAGGTGAATAATGCCATCTATAAAACATTTTATAGAGGTTTTCTTTATACGCTGTTGACAGCAGAACTCGATCTCTTGATTCCCTCCCTTGCCACTTTTACCCCAACCTTCCGTTTCCCTCCACCTGTGCAGGTTCCATTCCTTGGTGATTGACGTCACCATGGCCCTGGACACGCTCTCCCTCCCTGTCCTGGAACCTCTGACACCTTCCCGCCTGCAGGACGTGACAGTTCTGGCCCTCAGCTGCCTCTATGCAGGTGAATCAGGGCGACACAGGAGCCGAGCCGAAATCCCTGTGTTGTGGCTGTGTTGTTGTGGGTTCCTACACTTGAAGGAAGAGAAGGAGCTTCGTTTGTTCCAGTAAAGGGAAGAGAAGAGAGGCTCCTCTTCTCCCTCCGTTTCTCCTGTGCTCAGTTTTCCATTGTGAGATCTTCGGGATTAAAGAGGTTTTAATCTGCGTGAAGTGTCACCTGGGTTTACAGTAAAAACTCCCAAAGTCAGTTTGCTTTTAATAGCAACAGCACTTAGACTTATATACTGCTTCACAGTGCTTTGCAGCCCTCTCTAAGCGGTTTACAAAGTCAGCCTATCGCCCCCTGGGTCTGACCTCAGAAGGATGGAAGGCTGAGTCAACCTTGATCCGGTCAAGATTGAACTGCTGGCAATTGGCAGAATTAGCCTGCAATACTACATTCTAACAGGAAGGAAGGGAGGAAGGAAGGGATGGATTGGATTGATGGATTGATGGATGGATGGATGGGAAGGAAGGAAGGAAAGATGGGGTGGATGGGAACGAGGGAAGGATGGATGGAAAGGAAGGAAAGAGGAAGGAGGGAAGAAAGGAGAGATGGGTTCGATGGATGCATGAGAAGGAAGGATGGGATGGATGAGAGTGAGGGAAGGAGAGATGGATGGATGGAAAGGAAGGAAAGATAGGAAGGAAGGACACTTAGAGTTATATAACACTTCCCAGTGCTTTGCAGCCCTCTCTAAGCAGTTTACAGAGTCAGCCTATTGCCCCCCAAACAATCTGGGTCCTCATTTTACCCACCTTGGAAGGATAGAAGGCCGAGTCAACCTTGAGCCGGTCAGGATTGAACTGCTGGCAATTGGCAGAATTAGCCTGCAATACTGCATTCTAGAAGGAAGGAAGGAAGAAAGGAAGGAAGGAAGGAAGGAAGGAAGGAAGGAAGGAAGGAGAAGGAGAAAGGGAAGGAGGAAGGAATTAGGAAGGGAGGGAAGGAAGGAAGGGAGAATGGGAGGGAGAAAGAAATAGGAAGGGAGGGAATAGGGAGGGAAGGAATACGGAGGGTGGGAGGAAGGGAAGGAAGGAAGGAAGGACACTTAGACTTGTATACCTCTTCACAGTGATTTACAGCCCTCTCTAAGCGGTTTACAGAGTCAGCATATTGCCCCCAACAATCTGGGTCCTCATTTTACCCACTTCGGAAGGACGGAAGGTTGAAATGAGGTGGGGGGAGGCGTCTTGCTCATCGTCCCCCATCACAGGATGAGACTCGAGGCCTTGAAGTTGGTCCCCGTTGCTCTGGCTGACCCCAGGATCCTTCCTCTTCCCCCAGGGGTCAGCGTGGCCACCTGCATGGCCATCCTACACGTGGGCACCACCCAGCAAGTCCGCACGGGCTCCACGAGCTCCAAAGAAGAGGACTACGAAAACGATGCCGCCATCATTGTACAGAAATGCGTGAGTCGGCCACACACGGGACGGTGGCGGATGGGGGAAGGGTTTGCAAGAGAATCCCGAACTCCAGCTTGAAGTTGCAGCCGCAAAATTCTCGAGGTTGTTGGGGTGGTATCGGCCCGGGCTTTGGTCTCTTTCGCGAGACCCTTTTTTAAAAAAAGATCCGTCTCTCTCCACAGTTAGAAATCTACGACATGATCGGCCAAGCCATCAGCAGTTCCCGCCGTGCAGGTGGGGAGGTAAGAGTGAAAAGGAGCCAATAAATGAATAAATAAAACAATTCTTCCATGTCGCCCTCTGGAACGGCAATCACAATGTGATTTTCTGTGTGTGTGTGTTTTGTTTTTTTCCTTTTTCCGGGACTCCAGCACTACCAGAATTTCCAGCTACTCGGGGCCTGGTGTCTGCTGAACAGCTTATTCCTCATCTTGAACCTCAGCCCGACCACCCTGGCCGACAAGGGGAAAGAGAAGGACCCCCTGGCAGCCCTTCGGGTCCGGGATATTATTGTGCGGTCCAAAGAGGGTGTCGGGTCTCCCAAACTTGGACCTGGCAAAGGGTAGGTTTGGCCCTGAGCGGGGGCAAGTCCGTGAGGATGGTGGGTGGGAGGGGACTTTTCCTTGCTGTTTCTTCAGCCTTTGGCATTGGGTGTCAAAGCCTGGTTGGAGAGTGCAGTTTCCTTCCATGTCTTGCCCTCGGACGAGAGGTCCTTATTTTTATTTATTTATTTATATATTTATTATAAATATGTTTATATAATATCAAATATATTTTGCTGATAAATAAAGGGAGACTAGTATAGATCTATTTCAAGCTTTTTAGCTCTCTTCAGCCAGCCATACCCTTACTTGGATTCGAACTTGGGCTGCCTGCATGTTAGGCAGTTGTATTAACCACTAAGCCACAAGTTCTCCTCCCTTCATCAGCTTGAGCCAGGGGAAAGATTAAGTGTGGTTAATACATACGTACGTACATACATACATACATACGTACATATATATATATTCAGTTTGTCAAACATGTATAAGATAACAGATATAAGTATAAACATGATTATGAATACAGGATAAGGATACAAATAAATGGGGACAGTAGGACAGGAACAGAAGGCACGTTGGTGCACTTATGCACGCCCCCTTTACGGACTTCTTAGGAATGGGGTGAGGTCCACAGTCGACAGTTTAAGTTTGAAGTTTTGGGGGTTTGAGGGTGTAACAACAAGAGTCTGGTAGTGCATTCCAGGCATTGACCACTCTGTTGCTGAAGTCGTATTTTCTGCAATCGAGTTTGGAACAATTTACCTTGAGTTTGTACCTATTCTTTACCCGTGTATTGTTGCGGTTGAAGCTGAAGTAGTCATTGACAGGTAGGACGTTGTAGCAGATAATTTTGTGTACTACGCTTAGGTCAGACCGAAGGCGGTGTAGTTCTAAGTTGTCCAAGCCCAGAATTTCGAGCCTGGTGGCATAAGGGATTCTATTGTGAGCAGAGGAGTGGAGGACTCTTCTCGTGAAATATCTCTGGACTCGCTCAATTGTATTAATGTCCGATATAAAGTGTGGATTCCAGGCAGATGAGCTGTATTCGAGAATTGGTCTGGCAAAGGTTTTGTATGCCCTAGTTTGCAGTTCAATATTACCGGAGAAGAAGCTTCACAAAATTAGCTCTCTCTTTTCCTCACCTGGGTCCCCCATCTGCAGGCACCAAGGATTTGGCATCCTCTCCGTCGTCCTGGCCAATCACGCCATTAAGCTCCTCACTTTGCTCTTTCAAGACCTCCACGTGGAGGCCCTTCACAAGGTGAGCACTTGACGAAGGGACGGGGCGGGTCCTCAGAATTGCCGCCGGGGAAGGGATCCAGGTGTGTTTTGACGTCTCTTACTCTCCCCTGTGTGGGGGGGCTCTTGTCCTTCAGGGCTGGGACACCGACGGCCCTCCGGCCGCCCTGAATATCATGGCCCAGAGTACGTCGATCCAGAGGATCCAACGCTTGATCGAATCGGTGCCTCTCGCCAACCTGCTGCTGACCTTGCTGTCCACGGCGTATCGGAAGGTGGGTGAGGGGCCCCTTCCAGATGTCTCTTGGTGGGTAGGTGGTGATCTGTCCCCGTCTACACACACACACACAAACACAGCCAGCCGAGGGTTAAGAAAGTACTTGGCACGCACACAGGTCGTTATCTCAAACTTGGCAACAATATAAGCACCGTCTGCCAAGAGCTTTTACTGCAACAGATAACATAACATTACATACGCATTGCAAATAGTCCAGCAAAACAATATCCCTTCGGCAGCTTCAGACGTTGTTCAAGCGACTAGCCAGAGTTCGTTTTTGTTCGTCACAGATTTTTACCAGCCACCACCCTCTCTTATATAGTCTCTGGGGTGTGGTCCAGTGACTCAGTTATAATCCCTGGCACGCCTCCTTAACTGCTGCAACCGTTTATCACGCCTTCGTTGGTGTGCATCCAGGAATGACGGCTCTCCTTCCTCGCCCTCATCAGAGACACCTGGCTTCTGGCCAATCTCCCCTTCCTCGGCCGGCACCTGAGGCAGTGCCAGAGGGGAGGGGCCTGGAGAGGGAGGCCTGGCTGACTCCCTCATGTTCGGAGCCTTCTTCCTCCGATGAGATAGGCTCAGAGGGCGGGGCCACAACAGGTGGGTGGGAAATGACCCTCCCCTTGGTTCTCTCTGCTTCGGCCGTTCTCCCATCGAGAGAAAAGAGATGGGCCACGGTGGGGCTTGAAGGGGAAGTCATCAAGTGGTTTTCCTGGCTTGTTCTCGGTGGTGTGAATCTGCCCCATGCGGGAAGGAGTGGCCCGTTATCATTCGGGCACGGTGCGAACCCCACCCAGGGAAGAAGCAGAATGCCTGCCCTAGATTAGCAAGGAAGGAGTGTTTTTGGGGTTTTTTTAGGCTCTGCTTTTCCAAGGGGGGCAAAGTTAAGCCTTGTTGGCCCTCACGTCTGAGATTTCCTCCGGGGAGCGGTTGTAAGGTTTGGGTGGGAGATGTTCACTGGCTGGGCTTTTGTGACCCCTCCCTTCCTCCACCAACCCCCCCCCTCTCTTTTCAGGCTTGCGTCTTGCAGAGACAACGAAAGGGGTCCATGAGCAGCAACGTCAGCGCCTCCACGGACTCCAACACCTACTACGAAGACGACTTCAGCAGCACGGAAGACAGCAGCCAAGGTGGGGGCGGGGGGTGCAGAAGAGGCTTCAGTGGGGAAGTGACAGGTCTGCATTGGAGAGGAAGGTGCTCGGGGGAGGGGGGGGGAAGGCCCTGAGCCGTGTTCCTGGCCCTTCAACCGTCTGACTTGCCCCTTTCCTCCCCCTTTTCAGACGATGACAGCGAGCCGATACTTGGGCAGTGGTTCGAAGAGACCATCTCCCCCAGCAAGGAGAAAGTGGCCCCTCCTCCCCCTCCTCCCCCACCCCCTCTGGAGAGCTCCCCCCGGGTGAAGAGCCCCAACAAGCAGTCGGCAGGAGAAAACGGGAACATCCTGGCCAGTCGCAAAGACCCGGAATTGGTGAGCTACCCAGGACTCTGCCTCAAAGTCAAATATCTGGGCTTGCCTTCCGCTTTTATTTGTTCTTTTATTTATTTATTTATTTTTTAATCGATGCCTTTGGCTTTCTCTTCTCTTCCAGTTCTTAAATCTGGCCTCCAACATCCTCAACTTCCTAACTTCCTCCATGCTGGACTCGAAGAACAATTTCATTCGCAACTACCTGAGCGTGTCTCTGACGGAGCAGCACATGGCCACCCTGGCCAGCATCATCAAAGAAGTGGACAAGGATGGGCTCAAAGGTCAGGAAGGGGAGGGGAGTCTCCCTCGCCCCCCCAACCCGCAGATCGAGCCTCGGAGGTGGGGGCTGAGTAACTCTGGGGAAAAACCCGCTTGGGGCAATCAAGCACTTTCAAGCAAGCCCAGCTCCGTGGCTTCCCAATTCTGGCTGTCCAGCCTAGATAATCGATTCCTAGCGTTGGAAGGCGAAGCCCTACAGGTCATCTAGTCCACCCCACCCACTGGCCACGGGGATCTGCCACCCTGTTAAATGGCTACTTCGTTTTGTTTCAACGGCCGGTAGAGCTTGGCTGCAGATCCATGGGAGTTAGGCTTAGAGCCAGTGGTGGGAATCTACCGGTTTGGACTAGTTCGGGCGAACCGTTTGCTCCGAGTTTTCAGCTGTGAGCGAACCGATTCTCTCTTTCTTTGAAGTGCCCCTGTGTTATACTTACCGTATTTTTCGGTGTATAAGACGCACCGGAGTATAAGACGCACCTTAATTTTGGGGGAGGAAAACAAGGAAAAAAGTATTTTACCTCTGCATTTACCAGCATTTAAGGTGGCGCCGCCCTCCTCTTCCTCCTGCAAGCGAGAGGTGCAGGGGCTACTCGCTTTCCCCCAAAGAGACCCCTAGCATGCTCTGGGGGGAGGGACAGAGCACAGCCTGAGGAACAACCCTCCCTCTTCGGGACAGTGGGGGGAGGGGAATCTGCCCAGCAGCGGGTGCCACGATTTGCGTCTGGTCACCCCTCTGGCCGCGCTGACTTCCCTCCCCAGCAATGTGAGGAGCCGCCGCTGCCTAACCCTCTCTGCGCCCAGGAGCCAAGCCGAGCTGAATGGGAGCCCCTAAAGGGAAACGTTCACGGGTCTGCCGTCCGAACCCGCAATCCCCTTCCCGATTCCAAACATGGAGTGTGTGCAGAGACAAAAAAAAGTGTACCATGTTTCAAGAGGCGGATCTGGCCAGGAGGAAAGAGAAGTTGAGTCTGCTGAGAAGGAGGACGGGGGCGCGCGGCTCTGCAATGTGCAGAAAAACACTTTTAGGCGTCAGCGCTACAATCTCCTCCCCAAATCCAAAGCACTTCCCAGTTCTTTGCTGCACATTGCAGGGGAACTGGCCGCCACCTGAAGAGCGACTTGAGGTTTGCGTTTTGGAATCCAGGCAGCGATGGCTGGAAAGGAGGAACGTTTCCCCTTAGGGGCTCCCATTCAGCTCGGCTTGGCTCCTGGGCGCAGAGAGGGTGAGGCAGCGGCGACGGCGGCTCCTCACATTGCTGGGGAGTGAAGTCAGCGCGGCCAGAGGGATGACCAGCCACAAATCGTGGCACCCGCCTTGTTCCCCAAAGCTGCCTGGCAGATTCCCCCCTCCCCACTGTCCCGAAGAGGGAGGGTTGTTCCTCAGGTTGTGCCCCAACCCAGATCCCTGCCGCCTGGAACTGGCTGAAGGGTGGGGGCCGGCGGGTGGGCAGGGCTACATTCGGTGTATAAGACGCACCCAGATTTTCACCCCCTTTTTGGGGGTAAAAAGGTGCGTCTTATACACCGAAAAATACAGTACCTATATTTCTGCTTCTGAAGCCCAGCTGATCGAGGCTGCAGAGTGGATTGCCACTCCTCAGCTGTTTTCCTTCCTCAGCAATGCGGAAGTTCAATTTTTTTGCAAAGTGTGCACACGCATACAGCAAACCGGGTGTTAAATCGATAGGATCCCACCACTGCTTAGAGCGCCCCTTTGGAAGAAAAGCAGAGGGGAAACCTGAGCCAATTTTACAGACAGGACGTAAATCTTGTATTACCTGTAAGAGTCAGGGGTTTTGTCGGGTGAGATGACAGCTAAATGGCTGAAGAGTCTGTGACAGTTTTCGCCTCACGGAGTTTGGCAGTTATCAGCTGGATGGAAAACTAAATTCATGGAGGTTGCAGTAGAGGCCAAGGGCGGGCAGGGGGAGGTAGCCTCCCCGAGGAGGAAGAGATGGGCTGCTGGGCTTCCTTCTCACCCAAGAAGGGACACGTGGAAAGATCCTGCCCGGCCTTAGAGTTCTTGGGATGGGGTGGGGGAGGCCTGGCCTCACCTTGTGACCCTGTGCTCCTGCAGGGACCTCCGAAGAGGAAGAGTTTGCGGCTGCGCTGTACCATTTCAACCATTCCTTGGTGACCTCTGACCTCCAGTCTCCGACCTTGCAGGTGAGTCTTGGCTCTCTGGCCAGGGAGGATCTGCCGGTTAAACTGCAAATTATTTAGGAATAATAATTAGGAAATCTCCATCGCGTTCTCATTTCGAGAGCGACAAGCTTCTCTGTTGCTGTGTTCAAAGGCAGATGCGTTTGGACATTTCCCTTTATTTAAACTGTGCCAGCAATCCAGTGATAAGTCTGTGTAGTTAAAACAAGGGGTCCCTGATCCTCTCTGAGCTTGGTAGTTTTCCGACAGATATTTCATGACCCAGACTAGGTAATATCATCAGGTGCTAGAAGGAAGTGGGATTTGCTGGGAGGAGGAGAAGGAGAAGGGAGTGGAGGTTGAGGAGGAGGACTGAGGTCCTTGGTGCTCGCTGAGCTTCGTGCTTTTCTGGCAGACGTTTCATGACCCAAACTAGGTACCATCATCAGTGCTAGAAAGGACAATATGTAACTCCCCACTCTTTTTTTAAACACCTGATAATGTTACCTAGTTGAGGCATAAAACATCTGCAAGGAAACAACCAAGCTCAGAGGGCACCAGGGACCCCTCGTTTCAACCCATTTCAATATTCTCCTTTATTGTAGTTAGCGGTGCTCACCTCACAATCGGGGAGGCTGTGAGTTCGATCCTAGGTAGAGGCAGATATTTCTCTCTCTGGGAGCAATGAGAATATCTGCTGAACAAAACTCCTCATTGGCGACAGGAAGGGCATCCGGCCATTAAAACACTGCTAGCTCCAGGCAGTTGCCCAGACTCCACCCCGCAAGGGATTACGGGGTCGTTAAAAGAAGATTATGATGATTGTAGTTAAACAAGGTTCAAATAGTTATAGGAGGCCGCACTTTTTTTTTTAAGTATATCATTTGGATGGGGAGGAACAGGCTCCGACTCAACCCCTCCAAGATTGAGTGGCTGTGGCTGCCGGCGTCCCGATATAGTCAGCTGGTGCCATCGCTGGCTATTGGGGGCGAGACATTGGCCACCACGGAGGGGGTGCGTAACTTGGGTGTCCTCCTGGATGCACGGCTGTCTTTAGAAGAGCATATGACGGCCGTGGCCAGGGGGGCTTTCTATCAGGTTTGCCTGATACGCCAGTTGCGCCCCTTTCTGGATCGGGACTCCCTATGCACGGTCACTCATGCCCTCGTTACTTCCCGCCTGGACTACTGCAACGCTCTCTACATGGGGCTCCCCTTGAGGAGCACTTGGAGGCTCCAACTTGTCCAGAATGCGGCTGCGCGGGTGCTTATGGGGGCGACATGGCGCTCCCACGTGACACCTCTCCTGCGCGAGCTGCATTGGCTTCCAGTGGTCTTCCGGGTGCGCTTCAAGGTATTGGTTCTCATCTTCAAAGCGCTCCATGGCTTAGGGCCCGGTTATTTACGAGACCACCTTCTGCCACCGATAACCTCCCACCAGCCAATACGCTCCCACAGAGAGGGCCTCCTCAGGGTGCCGTCGGTCAGGCAATGTTGGCTGGCGACCCCCCGGGGAAGAGCCTTCTCTGTGGGGGCACCCGCCCTCTGGAATGAGCTACCCCACGGATACGACTGATCCCGGACCTCCGGACCTTCCGCCGGGCCCTGAAGACTTTTTTTATTTCAGCTGGGTTAAAAATCTTTTAATTGGGGAATTTTATGAGTAAGGGGTTTTAAATTGGGGAAGCCATGGATTTAATTTCGTTTTAAAGTATTTTAATATTTGTATTGCGTGTTTTTAATTTTGGCTGTTCACCGCCCCGAGTCCTTCGGGAGAGGGGGCGGTATAAAAATTTTAAAAATAAATAAATAAATAAATTTGTGACTGACAGATCTACTCCCCTCCAGTCTTTCAACATATGCAATGGTTGTCTTTTGCCAGAATATTCTCCTGCAACAGTTGGGGGTGTCTCCTTTCTCTGAAGGGCCGTGGCCTCTCTACATCCACCCCCAGAGCTTGTCCGTGCTCTCCCGTTTTCTCCTCATCTGGCAGCATAAAGCCAGCACCCAGATGGACCCGGATGTCCCAGAGTGTCTGAATGTGTGGGAGAGGTAGGAGAAAGTCTGAGGATGCGCTGCATTCACACCAAATTCAGAATGTTTTCAGTCCAGTTGCAATGGATAATTGTTTCACAGTTACTGTATTTTTGGGACTATTAAGATGCACCCCCCCCCCAAATGTGGATCTTATAGAGCAAATGTTGTCAAAGGCCCACCGGCCCCCACTCTTCGGCCTCTGCTTCCCAGCAATTTGCTTCCTTGCAGCAAACAGCAAACAGCCTGGTCAGCTTCAGCACAGCCTGATTTAGCACAAGCAGCTGACTGGCGGTTGGATCAGCCTCCTGGAATACCACCGATAAGCTGTTCCAGGCTACGGGGATCTCCACCGCCCTCCGCCGCCGTCACCGCCTCCATGCCCCCCATTTTTGGCCTCTGGGTGTCCCATTTTCCGCATGTCCCATTTGGCGGCAATAGGTGGAATAGAGCAGGCTGAAAATGGGGCACACGGAGGCCAAAAACGGGGTGCGCAGAGGCCAAAAATGGGGTGTGTGGAGGTGGTGATAGGGGGCGGCAATCCCCGCAGCCGGGAACAGCTGATCGGTGGTATTCCGGGAGGCCGATCCAACCACCAATCGGCTGCTCGTGCTAAATCAGACACTGCTGAAGTTGACCAGGCTGTTTGCTGGGAGGCAGAGGCAGAATTTTTTTTTCTTGTTTTCCTCCCAAAAGTTAAGTGTGTCTTATAGTCCGGAGTGTCTTATAGTCTGAAAAATACGGTATATTTAAAATGGTATCCTGATTGCACAGATAACTCTAAGGTGTAAGGGCTGTCTTTTACTGAATTTTTCCTTCCTTCCTTCCTTCCTTCCTTCCTTCCTTCCTTCCTTCCTTCCTTCCTTCCTTCCTTCTTCCCATTCCTTCCTTCCTTCCTTCTTCTCATTCCTCCCTCCCTTCTCCTTCCTTCCTTCCTTCTTGAATGTCTGTTTCCTCCCTTCTTCTCATTCCTCCCTCCCCCCTTCTCATTTCTTCCTTCCCTCCCTCCCTCCCTCCTTCCTTCTTCCCATTCCTTCCTCCCTCCCTCTCTCCTTCCCCCTTCCTTCTTCTCATTCCTCCCTCCCTTCTCCTTCCTTCCTTCCTTCTTGAATGTCTGTTTCCTCCCTCCTTCCTTCTTCTCATTCCTCCCTCCCCCTTTCTCATTTCTTCCTTTCCTCCCTCCCTCCCTCCCTCCCTCCCTTCCTTCCTGAATCTTTCTGTCCCTTCTCTCCCTCCCTCCTCCCTCCCAGGTTTGTGGGCACTTTGAAGCAAAATGCCCTGCAGGGGGTTCTTCCCGGCGACGCAGAGGACCTCAACGTGGAGCACCTCCAGCTCCTGCTGCTCATCTTCCACAGCTTCTCCGAAAAAGGCCGGCGGTCCATCCTGACCCTCTGCGTCCAGACCATCCTGGACGTTACAGCCAACCTGGACTCTCAGCTCCGATGCGTCCCTCTCCTGCTCGCCCGCCTTCTCTTGGTCTTCGACTACCTGCTTCACCAATACTCAAAGGCTCCCGTGTATTTATTTGAGCAGGTGTGTGGCGAATCCATGGGGGACAGGAGACGAGGGGAGAAAGCCCAACTCACACACCGGCTTGTCAATCCGGGTTTTCTTTGGGGGTCAGTCCATCCTTTGAGCGCTCTTTTAGGTACCTAGAGATGGCTTGAGCAAGGAAATAATCACCGCAGGCACCGAAGTTCAGACTGAAAAACTGGTTCATTGGCTTGTTCCTGCTTTGTTTTTGTGCTTGGCTGGGCCCTCCCTGTTTTCAGACCCAAATCACGGAGGAAAAATATCCCAAAATGAATCAATAAGTTACAACTTCATTGCTTTCCTCTCCCTCCCTCTCCCTCTCCCCCTCTCTCTTTCTTTCTTTTTTTTTTTTTTGTTTTTGAACATTCAGATAAATCACAGTCAAGTCAGTGTAGAAAAGCTAATTTTCTTCTTTTGGAATGACCCAGGTGCCCCGTATTTATTTTATTTTATTTTATTTTTTATATGCCGCCCTTCTCCGGAGACTCAGGGCGGCTTACAATGCGCTAAGCAATAGCCGCCATCCTTTTGTATATTTATACAAAGTCAGCTTATTGCCCCCACAATCTGGGTCCTCATTTCACCTACCTTAGAAAGGATGGAAGGCTGAGTCAACCTTGAGCCTGGTGAGATTCGAACTGACAGTAATTGCAGGCAGCTGATGTTAATAACAGTGCTTTTAGTCTGCTGAGCCACCAGGCCATTTATTTTCTGTCGCCTCTTTGTGTTCTCTAGGTCCAGTACAACCTCTTAACTCCCCCCATCGTTTGGGCCGGCGTGAGCCAGGAGGGCAGCCGACCGACCTGTTCCCCACTTTATCACGGCTTCAAGGAAGTGGAAGAAAACTGGGCCAAGCACTGTCCCTCTGGTACGGAAGGGCTCCCGAGGAAGAACCTTAGAATTAGGCCCCTGAAACACCTTTGCAGGTCTCTCTCCAGAGACAGGGCCTAAAGCAGCGGTCACCAGTTGGTGGTCCGTGGACCACAAGTGGTCTGCGAGAAAATTTGGGTGGTCTGCAGAAAAATTGTTTGCATTTTTTATATTGCACTAAATCAGGGGTCCTCAAACTACGTTCCCTGGGACAGATACGTGCAATGAACGTTTGTGTTGCTGCAGAGAGTCTCCTCCTTCTGGGTCTTTTTGTGTGGGTCGGAGTCTGCTTCAGCCTCCTGGTGTGGGGCTTTGGGCGAAGGCTGGAGGGAAGTGCCGCTGGTGGCAAAGAGCCGGAGGGCCTTGTTCCAGTGGGACTGCATCATGGCCTGGAACTGGCTGACCATCTCAGCCCAGTGAGCCTCCAGACATCGGCACCTGGCCTTGCACTCCCACAGGTCTTCCCTCTGCTTGGAAAGCCTATGCTTGTAGTCCTCAGTGAGGTGCTTCTGCTGAGCTTCCTTCTCGGTCAGATCCAATTTGAACTGAGCCAGCTGTTTTGCCAACTCTTTCTCGTGGTGGCTGCTTAGCTCCAACAGCTGCTTCCTGTTGGGGCCCTAAGGAGCCTGGGTGGGGAGGGAAGGAGTGGCTGGGAGGGGAGGGGCAAGCAGAGGCCGGCAAGGTGTCCCTTGTCGTGAGTGACATCAAGTTGGCCTTGATCACCTAGCCAAGCCCACCCAGCCGATCATTAAGCAGATCATATTAGTGGTCCATAGGATTTAAAATTACAAATTTAGTGGTCCCTGAGGTCCGAAAGGTTGGTGATCCCTGGCCTAAAGGGCAGATAGACAGCTGGGTCCCTGAGAATCCTCTCCCTTCCTTGAGAACCCAGGTGTAGAATTTAGCTCCCACCTGGCCCTTTGGAGAGGGGGAAGTTCCTAGCCCAAGGTGTCCAGGAAGGAGCAGGCTGGGCGTGATTAGTGGCCCCGTGTGTGTGTGTGCGTGTATTCCTCTCAGAAATTTAAAACCTTGTACACGGCTTCTTTTCACCAGACGCTGCCCCTCAGCCGCGCTTCTACTGCATTCTCTCCCCGGAAGCATCTGAAGATGACTTGAACCGCCTTGATAGCACGGTAATGGCACTCTTCCTTTAAAACTCTTGCTTTCCTCCCTTCTGATCACACCGATGCCCCATTCATTCTCCGGGAAAGGTTTGAGGTAGGGTTGGTCCCTGGAAAGGCTGCAAGGAGGTTGGCTGCTTCACCCCGAGGATCTTCTTCGGGGTGGGGGAGGCTAGGGGGTCCACCACAAAGCTGGTCGAGCCCTCTAGAGCAGGGCTCCCCAGCCCCCCATCCGTGGACCAACACTGGGCTATGGCATGCCAGAAACTGGTCCATGCAAACAGCCCATCCATGGGCTGCAGGCAGTATGTGAAACCATGCCCCTGGTCCGCAGAAAAACCTCTCTCCTGTTCTGACCTAGGCTTCCCCAAAAACCACGAAGCAGATTCCTGGTCCCGACAAAACCCCTTTTATTAAACAAACAGTAAATTCCTCTCATTCACCTTCAGCAAAGGCCTGGCCAACGGTCTTTCAAAGGTAGATTTATGACCACAGACCTTATCCAGCTTGGAAAGCTGCCATGTAAATATTTTCCAAACGCAAGGAAAGACTTGGCACAGAGTTTCTGAGATTCACGGACAGATCTTCACACTCCTGAACCGACCGACCAAATTGTTTCCTGCAAAAGGCCACTCCCCTTTCGCTCCTCTTTTATTCCCTCTGGGAGGGGCCCTTCATTGTCCACTTGTGGCCTTACTCCTGAGTCGACCCTTGTTCTTTAGCTGTTCCTTTCGTCTGGCAACTCTGCGCATGCGCACACTGGGAACAGGCTCCAGCTGTTCTTCTGCCTCACTGATATCCGACTCCAAAGGCAGCTGATAACTTGCATACGACCCTGGCCCCCTCTCTGCCTCTGATGCAGAGCCCTCATCTGAGCCTTCCCCAGACTCCAGGACTGGCCCAGGTTCCTCCCCAACCTCCTCACTCTCCGAATCTGCTGCCAACTCTGCTGGCAGCCACAACATATCCACGGAACCAGTCCCTGGTGCCCCAAAGGCTGGGTTTCCTGTGGGAAGATCAGATTAGGCAGGTGTGCAGTCCCGTGTGCCAAAGTTCGACTGGGTGCCACATGCAAGGCTGGCAAATTGTCCTGGACTGCTGCTCACTGTCCCTTGGCGAATTCATGCCTCCGCCTTCTCCTTTTTTCAGGAAAAAAACAACGGGACTTTCTCCTGATTGGAGAACCATTTTGTCTGAAAAGGGATAATTTTTTTCCTGCTTGAGCAAGGGGGGGTTGGACTAGAAGACCTCCCAGGTCCCTTCCAACTCTGTTATTCTGCTCTTTTCTGAATTCTGCGGAGGTTTTGCCCTTGAAGGGTTGAAGTGGGTGGGGAAGCAAAGGCAGCGAGAACCCCCAATTCTGCTTTGGGGCGCTTCTGGGAGGCCCATACAGGTAGTCCTCAACGTAAAACCATTCATTTAGTGACCATTCGAAGTCAGGAAAAAAAGTGACTTATGACACTTCCAACCATTGCGGGGTCATATCAGAATTCGGGGGCCCTTGATAACTGGCATGTATTTATAATCGTCACAGCCTTCCAGCGTCCCCTGATTACCATTTGTAACTTTTCCAGCCAGCGTTCAACGAGCAAAGTCAATAGGGGGAAGCTGGATTTGCTTAACGACCACACGATTCACTTAACAGCCGCAGTGATTCTCTTAACAACCGGGGCCAAACCCCCCTACCCCCTCACTTTAACAGCCGCCTTGCTTAGCAGTGTGGATTTTGGGTTCAATTAGGTTTGTAAGCCAAGGTTATTCAGCGCTTGCCACGTGGCCAGGGTTTAATCCACTATATCTCTGTTCCAGAGAGAGTGGTGCAGTGGCCTAGAGGTGGAGCTCTCACCTCACAATCAGGAGGGCTGTGAGTTCGATCGTAGGTAGAGGCAGATATTTTTTCTCTCTGGGCACAGTGAGCATATACCTGCTGGACAAAACTCAGCACTGGCAACAAGAAGGGCATCCGGCCAGTAAACACTCCCTGCTAGCTCTATTCAGTTGTCCAGACTCCACCCTGCAAGGGATTATGGGATTGTTTGATGATGATGATGATGATGATGATGATGATGATGATGATGTTGATGATCTCTGCTTCCAGAGGCCCCCACCTCCCCACCCCCACCCCCACCCCAAGTTAGAGCTGTAGCTCTGTATTTCTCTGGCAAGCTGCCTTTCCAGTGAGGAGAGAGAGGGATGGTCTGGTTCGCCATCATGTGCCAGGAGCGGGGGGTGGGGGTTGGTTGTGCATGTGCCCACACCCATAATACTATGCACTCTGCCCCTGCACATTCGCGCGCGACCCCTACCCCTGCTCCCCCCGCTTCTGGCACGGAAGGCCCATTTTTTGCTCTCCCAAGCCTCCAGAGCCTTTCTAGGAATCTGGGGAGGGCGAAAATGGCTTCCTCCCCCCCCCCCCCCCGGAGGCCAGAATGGCCCATTTGCCAACTTCCGGTGGGATCGGAAGGCCCATTTTTTGCTCTCCCCAGGCTGCAGAGCCTTTCTAGGTCCCACCGGAAGTTGGCAAACGGGCCATTTCTGGCCTCCGGGGTCGGGGGGGAGGCTGTTTTCGCCCTCCCCAGACTCCCAGAAAGGCTCTGGAGGCTGGGGAGAGAGAAAAACGCAAGATCTCCGACCTCCGTGTGTTTTGCTGTGCCCTTAAGACCCTGCTGTTCCGCCAGGCAGGGCTATCTATGTAAATGATTTTAAATTGGGTGTTTTACATTTTGGGTTTTAAATTCAGGCCGAAATTGTTTTAATACTTTTAACTATTTTAAAACTGTTGTTTGTACTGTACTTTGTGTTTTTAATTGGCTGTACACCGCCCCGAGTCCTTCGGGAGAAGGGCAGTATATAAATTACATTACATTACATTACATTACATTACATTACATTACATTACATTACATTATGAATAAATAACAGGCCTCCCCCCACACACCCCGAGGTCCTCCGGAGGCAGGAAACAGCCTGTTTCCCTACTTCTGGTGGGCCCAGAAGGCCCAAAAATCAGCTGCACATGCTGGAGCTGAACTCGCGTGCCCATTGATATGACTACGCGTGCCACCTATGGCGTGGCATAGGCTCGCCATCACGGGTCTGGTTTATTCAGAGTTGAGTGGAACCCTGGGTCAGCAAAGGGAAAGGAACAATTCCTGAGGAGGTGCCACTCCCCTTTTCAGGTGTGCGAAGTCTTGTTCTCCAAGGCCATGAAATACGACGAGCTCTACTGCGCCCTGGCTTCGCTGCTGGCTGCCGGCTCCCAGTTTGACACCCTCCGGCGGAAGGAGAACAAAAGCGTCACCGCCTTGGTGAGGAACAACTCCGTGGGGGGAGCCCTTGTGGGTCAGGGGCGAAACGCCTCTGGCCTCAGGTCCCACTGTCGGAAGGACCGGCTGCCCAGGCGGCTTGGCTCCATCTCTCTCTCTCTCGAGCAGGAGGCCTGCGCGCTTCAGTATTACTTCCTGATTCTTTGGCGGGTCTTGGGCCTCCTTCCCCCGTCCAAGAGCTACATGAATCAGCTGGCCATGAACAGCCCGGAGATGCGGGAATGCGACATCCTCCACACCCTGCGCTGGTCTTCCCGCCTCCACATCTCCTCCTATGTCAACTGGATCAAGGTAAAAGCGCCCCACTGGGCCGGGCAACGGGGGGGGGGGCTCAAAAATACAGGTTTTCAAGGGCTAATATGATGATGTATTTAGAAGAGGTGAAGATATGGATATTTAACTGAAATTGAAAGTGAATAAGGTATCAATAGAAATTAAGAACAAGAAGATGATTAAGAGATTAAAATAATGTTTTTGTCTGAAAAAGGTGCTGTGAAAAACAAACTTGAAGAAATACATTTGTCAGGTTTCGATGTCCTGTCAAATAAATTGCACTCCCAAACAATTAATCTTTGCTGAAATATTCCATTTATTTGAGTACGACAGATCTGGCCCCGACTCATCGTAGCCGATACTAACCCTCTGACCCCCAAACCCTTCCCTTTCCGTTCCCCAATTCTCATCTTCTCATTGGCCATCTTCCAAGTCAGTCTCCCCAGCTTCTGACCTCACCCCACAAGAATGTTCCCCCCTCCTATCCCATCTCCTAGGGGATATTATCTACAGAGAAAATAAGTAGATGAAAAGTCAAGCCTCGTCTTTTTATGGCAGCATCAGAATGCTGACAACATTGTTTTTGGTAAAATGGTAAAACGATGAATAGGGAAATAAGAAATGATAAATTGGTCCCCCTTAGAACATAACCGACATTAAGAGACAAAGGTGAAATATCAAGCTGTAAGAAAAGGAAAAAAAAATAGAAATTAAGGATGGAAATGACTATGTTTAAATTAAAGGGTTTCAATAGAAAAAAGGAAATAAGGGAAAACAAACTGATAATAATTTGCAAATATGATTCTGAGAAATATATGTGATAAATGGAGAAATAAGGTAATGAAATAAGATTAAGATTGGAGGTCAGGGCGGATGACAATATTGATTATATATTAAATATTAAGCAGAGATGAAAAATAAAAAAGGGAAAAAAAGAATATGGCAGAAATTGAAATAAATAAATTATATTTGGGGAAAAAATTAAGAAGAGGATGGGAATTTAAAATATACTTATGATATAAGCTTTATAAATTTTGACTCGGTCAATACTCTATTCAGAAAAAATATATTGTTTGTATGTTTGTTTTTTTAAAAAAATAAAAATTAAAAAAGAAAGAAAGAAAATACAGATGGTTTTTGACTTACAGCAATTCGTTTAGTGCCCGAAGTTCCGACGGCCCTGAAAAAAAGGGACTGAGCACCAATTTTCACCCTTACGACCTGACTTACGTCACCTGACTTACATTCAGATGTGCTTGTCCACTGACTCACATTTACGATGGGTCACAGTGGGTTCCCGGGCACTGCGTGGATCCTCTTTTGCGACCGTCTTGATGAGCCAAGCCAGATTCACATAACGCAACTGTGCGGCTAATTTAGCAACCCGCAGCGACTCGCTGAACAAACGTGGCGAGTAAAGTCATAAAAGGGGACAGGCAGGACTCGCTTAACAAATGTCTCACTTGGCAACATACAAATTCTGGGCTCAATTGTGGTCGTAAATCAGAGAATTACACGTATGCCCAGAGGTTGTAAAAGGCTGTTGGTAAATCAAGAGACGGGCTGGGCTGAGATTATTTTTTTCCAGGTGGGACTTTTACCAGAATGTGGTTCCTCACACTCCGCCGTTCTCTTCCCTTCGACCCATCTCGTCTTTTCATTTCATTTGATTTTTAATCTGCTTTTTCTCGGACTTCCCCCTTAGGACCACCTCATCAAACAAGGGATGAAAACTGAGCACGCCTCTTCCCTGGTCGAGCTGACTTCGGCCAAATGCAGCTCCGTCAAGTACGACGTGGAGATCGCGGAGGAATATTTCGCCAGACAGGTGCGTTCAGGCCCAGGGAGTTGTCGGATAAAAGACGTTTCTGCCTTCTTATTTCTTTTATTTACCATATGTGGCCTCCGTGGAGGCCGTGTGGTCGCCGATAGACAACATTCTGCCTTCTGATCTGGGTAGAAAAAGCAGGATTTCATCTCAATAGAGCTGCGGTGACGCAGTGGTTAGAATGCAGCATTGCAGGCAAACTCTGCCCACTGCCAGCAGTTTGATCCTGACCGGCTCAAGCTTGACTCAGGCTTTTGTCCTTCCGAGGTCGGTAAAATGAGGACCCAGATTGTTGGGGACAATTCAGCCAAGTTTTAAATGCTATTGCTATCTTCCTTCTTTCCTTCCTTCCTTCCTTCCTTCCTTCCTTCCTTCCTTCCTTCCTTCCTTCCTTCCGTGGTTAGAATGCAGCATTGCAGGCAAACTCTGCCCACTGCCAGCAGTTCGATCCTGACCGGCTCAAGCTTGACTCAGGCTTTTGTCCTTCTGAGGTCGGTAAAATGAGGACCCAGATTGTTGGGGGCAATTCAGCCAAGTTTTAAATGCTATTGCTATCTTTCTTCCTTCCTTCCTTCCTTCCTTCCTTCCTTCCTTCCTTCCTTCCTTCCTTCCCTCCCTCCCTCCCTCCCTCCCTCCCTCCTCCCCCCCCCGTGGTTAGAGTGCAGCATTGCAGGCAAACTCTGCCCACTGCTAGCAGTTCAATTCTGACCAGCTCAAACTTGACTCAGCCTTTTGTCCTTCCGAAGTCGGTAAAATGAGGATCCAGATTGTTGGAGGGCAAGAGGCTAACTCTGTAAACCATTTAGAGAGGGCCGTAAAAGCAACTGTGGAGCAGTATATAAGTCTTAAGTGCTATTGCCGTTGTTAAAGTCACAGAATAGCCGATGGAATGGTATCTCCCAGAGGAGTGGTTCCCAATCCATGGCAACCTGAAGAGGGGTGGACTTCAACTCCCAGAATTCCCTAGCCAGCACAGCCACAGCCCATTCTGGGAGTTGAAGTCCACCCCTTCTTCAAGTTGCTAAGGTGTTGGGAAGCACTGCTCTAAGAACTGAGTTGTAGCAGAGCGAGGGATCAAGTCCCACCTTAGCCGCAAGGGGAACAATCCTGCCAGCGCCCCTCTTCTTCCCTTCCCAGATCTCCTCTTTCTGCGGGGTCGACTGCACCACCATCCTTCAGCTGCACGAGATCCCCAGCTTGCAGTCCATCTATACCTTGGACGCGGCCATTTCCAAAGTCCAGGTCTCGCTGGACGAGCACTTCTCCAAGCTGGCTGCCGAAACCGACCCCCACAAATCCTCGGAGATCACCAAGAACCTGCTGCCAGCCGCCCTGCAGCTGATCGATACCTACGCCACCTTCACCAGGTAGCTGGCACGCTCCGACGTCGGCCTCCCTTCGCCCTGGTCGTGGCGGTGTTCTCCCTGGCAGGGGTGGTGGAGTCTTAACGGTGTGTCTCTCGCCATAGATCTTACCTGCTTCAGAGCCTTTCCGAGGACAGCTCGGCAGAGAACAAACCCACCGAAGAGAAGCTGCAAGGATACGCTGCCGTGCTGGCCATTGGCTCCAGTCGCTGCAAATCCAATACTCTGGGTAGGTCGCTTTCTGCCTCAAGTTGTTCAGTTTTTAATTTAAAAAGATATAAATTATATTTGCCTATACCAGGGGTCAGCAACCTGTGGCTCCGGAGCCACATGCAGCTCTTTGGGCCATCTGCTGTGGCTCCCTGTCAGGTGATCCCACCACTGGCTGGCCCCGCCCCTCGTCCTCCCCTCCCAGTCACTCCTCGCCTGGCCTGAGAAGGTAAGGGGGACAGTGGGGAATGGAGAAGCAGCCAGGCCAGAGACAGAGAGATACAGAGAGAGGGGGGGTGAGAGGGAGGGAGGGGAGAGAGAGAGATGTCAAAAGGATTTTGTGGTTCCCGGTGTTTTTTAACAACCGGTTCTCTGCCCTCATGACCGGCTGGATAGGTGTGGCTAGGGGGGGTCATGTGACTGGTAGAAGTGAGTGACATCACATTGGCCACGCCCACCCAGATTTTGTGGCTCCCGGTGTTTTCTTTTCTGTGGGAAACGGGTCTAAATGGCTCTTTGGGTATTTCAGGTTGTAGACCCCGGCCTATACTATTGTTTTTTCATGACGCAAGAAAATTATAAACTGGAATAAGTAACAGGTAGACCTCAATTTACGACCACAACGGAGCCCGAAATTTATGTTGCTAAGTAAAAAAAATTGTTAAGCGAATTTGGTCCTGTTTTATGACTTTCCTTGCCTTGCAGTGGTCCTAAGATAAGTGGGTAAGACATCCCCCGAAAATAAGACCTGGTGCTTCTTTTGGGGCCCAAAAGAAAACAAGACCGGGTCTCATTTTCGGGGGGAACATGGGTAACGGCAGTGGTCCACTTAACAACAGTGGCAAGACAGGTTGTAAAAGGGGACGAAGGTCCCTGAACCATCGCCTTGCTTAGCAACGGAAATTTGGGGGGGGAGCTCAGTTGCAGTCGTAAGTCGAGGACTACCTGCGACTGGGAGGTGGCAGCATAGCTCAGCTTTAACTGCGCAGGGGGGAAAGCCTTTCAGCTGAGTGGATAAGCCGGATCTGAGTTTGGCAGCCTGGATGCTCTGCCACTGGTTTGTAGTCCGGGTTTAGTTCTGAAAAGCTTGGGCCCATCTTTTGGGGGAAAGCAAATAAGAGATGCTCGGAGGGTCTCAGGATCGATGATCCCGATCATACGCAGTTGAGTGACGCTTGAACATTTTCGGGTCCTGGAGGGTAGGAATGAGCCATGCCAAATGTGATGACCTGGGGCGTGGCACAAAGGCAACACAGCCAGAGAATAAGTATGAATCCCTTTATTAGCTCCAACTTTGCCCCCCAACGTCCCTTTTACTCTTCAGTCTGGAGAAAAACTCTCCCACAAAACTGTAACAGCCGTTGGCTGAAAATACTCCAGACCAAGCATTATAAGTACTTACGAGACCGCCTCCTGCCACCAATAGCCTCTCACCGACCAGTTCGCTCCCATAGAGAGGGACCCCTCAGGGTGCCGTCGGCCAAACAATGTCGACTGACGGCCCCCAGGGGGAGAGCCTTTTCTGTGGGGGCACCTACCATCTGGAACGGGCTTCCCCCGGAGTTACGAAACATCCAAGACTTACGCATTTTCCGCCGATCCCTGAAAACATTTCTATTCCAACAAGCTGGTCTGGCCTAACTCTCCCTTTTTAATTGGCTTTTAAACTGTCTTTTAAATTGGGTTTTAAACCTCTTTAGATAAATTTGGATGTTTTTTAATCTTTGATCCTAAATTACTTAATCTGTTTCTTAATAGTTTTTAACTTCTATATGTATTTGTATTTATTATGGCTGTTCACCGCCCTGAGTCCTTCGGGAGTAGGGCGGTATACAAATATGAAAAATAAATAAATAAATAAATAAATAAATAAATAAATAAACAGAAAACTATAAATCCAACAAGGCAAGATAAAGTACGGTAATTAATCCTCCGGCAGGGCAAGCAAGATAAGGAGTTCCAGAAGTGAAGTAGCACGGCAGTAAATCAAACCAGTTGGGAGGATGTCAGGAACTCTGATAAAGCAGTTAACACAACTCAGTCTTTGTTCCCGACAACCGCCCCTCCCATTTGCCTCTCCTTTAAACTCCATCCCCAGGTGTGCCTTGTGAATGGAATCGGGGCCCTTTCCTTCCTCGGAAGCCACGCAACTCACATTGCTCTCTTCTCCGTTCTTCCCTGCATGCCCTAGGATGAGAAGGGGATGGGTCTTGGTCTTCATCACCTTGTTCTACCTCTCCCAGCCTGACTTTGCCCTTCCCCAGTTTCCTCCACAGCCAACGGAGCCACTTTCTCGCTCTCTGTCAGCTATTCGTCGTCCCCCTCGGATTCAGACTCCGACGGGGGCATACACCAAGCCTCTCTGTCTCCTAGCTGCTGGTGGCCCTTTTTCTCCTCTGGGGTCCGTTGGGGCTGGAATTGGCAGCGGGCGGAGCTCCGCTGTTCTCCCAGCTTTCCTGACTCGATGGGCCATTTGTTTTCTCGCTGGACAGGGCCGGTTCTGATCCAGAATTTGCCGTCCGCCGTCCAGTCGCTATGCGAATCCTGGAACAGCATTCATACCAACGAGTTCCCCAACATTGGGTCTTGGGTGAGTCTTGCCTTTTAAAAAGCCCTCTTTTGTTGATGGGTGTGGGGAGGAAGTGGTAGGTGGGCTTAGTCTCTTTCTTCTCCCTCCTCTTTCTGGGCTGGTCTTTCCTTCCCATGGTGGACTGTCCAGCCGGCTTCTTCTCTTCTGCCTTTTCTGTCCTTCGGCAGCTCAGACATATTTCTCTGTGGGCAATCTCTCCTGCTCTCTGCGAGGCTGCTGGGAGTCCCAGGACTCTTGACTTAAGCCGTCTCTGAGCTTCTTTCCAGCTGGGTGGCAAGACTAGAAAAACCTTAACTGGAACATGTTGTGGCCCACCAGAGGCCAGCATCAGATTCAGACAGTGAGGAGGTTGGGGAAGAACATGGGCCAGTCCTGGAGTCTAGGGAAGGCTCTGATGAGGGTTCTGCGTCGGAGGCAGAGAGTGGGCCAGGACCATATGCCAGTCAGACATCAGTGAGGCAGAGGAACAGCTGGAGCCTGTTCCCAGTGTGCGCATGCGCAGAGCTGCCAGGAGAAGGGAGCAGCTAAAGAACAAGGGGCGACTCAGGAGTAAAGCCACAGGTGGAAGGTGAATGGCCCCTCCCAGAGAGAATAAAAGAGGAGTGAAAGGGGAGAGGAGTTTGCAGAAGACAATAAGTTCACTTAGTTGGTTCGTGGCTCCTTGCCAAGTTTTGAAGATATCGGCCTGGCAGTTCCCCATGCCAGATAAGGTCTGTGACTGTCAATTCTCCCTTGAAAGACTTTTGCTGGATGTGAATGAGAGGAATTCACAGTCACTTAATAAAAAGGGAGTTTTTGTCGGGACAAGGAGTCTGCTTCATGCTTTTTGGGGAAGCCTAGGTCAGAACAGAACGTGACCCCCTCTGTCTGGCTTTTACAGCGCAACGCCTTTGCCAACGACACAATCCCGGCCGAGAGCTACATCAGCGCCGTTCAGGCCGCCCACCTGGGCACCCTGTGCAGTCAGAGCCTTCCCTTGGCGGCCTCGTTGAAGCACACCCTCCTCTCCTTGGTCAGGCTCACCGGAGACCTTGTCGTGTAAGTCCTGTCCGGCCTGTCATCACAAACTCACTTTGTATAGGTTCAAAAATACTCGATTTCATTGAGGGCCACATCAGGGTTGTGTTTGACCTTGGGGGTCAGGGTGGGCGTGGCTAGCTCTACGTCACTCATGTCGGGGGCGCCTGTGACGGCCCAAGTGCTCTGCCAGCGAAAACAGGCTCCTGAGCTCCATTTTTGGCTGTGACGGCTTCCTACAACCTTCTGCCAGCAAAAACAGAGCTCGGGAGGGCCGTTTTTGTTGGCAGAGGCACCTTTGCTTGTTTCCGGGGTGACCCCGCGGGCCAGATCTAAGTACCCCGTGGGCCGGATCTGCTCTCTCCCCCCCCTCCCCAGGGCCTTGAGTTTGACACTCCTGCTTTATCGAATACATCATATCGGTACTTAGAAAGGTGACTCTAGCTCTAAATTATCCCTGTGCTTAGGGATAGTTAAAAGAACGAGACAGTGATGGCTAACCTTTTTGCCATCGCGTGCCAAAAGCTGGGGGAGTGCGGGGTGGTTGCGTGCGTGCCCACACCCATAATTCTATGCGCCCTACCCCCCACGCATACGCATGCGACACCCCCCCCCATGCTTCCCCCCCTTTTTGGCATGTGATGGCACGGTGGGCCCAGTAGGCCCGTTTTTTGCCCTCCCCAGGACAAAGCCTCCTAGAAGCTTTCTAGGAGCCTGGGGAGGGCAAAAACAGCCTTCCCCACCACCCTCTGGAGGCCAGTAACAGCCCGTTTGCCGACTTCCGGTGGGCCCAGAAGGCCCAAAAATCAGCTGGCCAGCACGCGCATGCATGCTGGAGCTCAGCTACGGCAACACTCGCGTGCCCACCAATATGGCACCATGTGCACCTGTGGCATAGGTTCGCCATCACGGGAATGAGACCTCCCCACCCACCCCCTTCGCCTCTCAGGTCACATGGGCCAATCAGTCCAGGTGTAGGTTCCCGTTCAACTTCCAACAGGTGTCCGTTGACACGACCTTGGTTCTCACGCCGGCTGGTCGATGTTACGGCTAACCAGCTGAGGCCCCGCATTCCTGAGTTGCTTCCCCATGCTCTTTCCCCCACTCCCTCTTGAATGGCCACCAAGAAACGAAGCAGAAGTAAGCATGGCTTCAGCTGAAGTCATTTTGCGGGGTTGACACAGCCTCTCCCCCACGCCCCGAGTCCTTGTTCGTGGTGGTGGAGGTGATGTTGCCAAGACTGTGTCTCCCTGCAGAAAATTTTTGCCTCTCCTCTCTCTGGCTTCAGTTGGTCCGATGACCTGAACCCGCCCCAGGTGATCCGCACGCTGCTGCCTCTCCTGCTGGAGACCAGCACGGAGAGCGTGGCCGAGATGAGCAGCAATTCCCTGGAGAGGATCCTGGGCCCGGCAGAGTCGGACGAGTTCCTCTCGCGGGTCTACGAGAAGCTGATCATGGGCTGCTACAACATTCTGGCCAACCACTCCGACCCGAACAGGTGAGCTTCTTTGCTTTTCCCCCCACCTGAATATCTGTGGAGATTCTCAGCCATCCAGGTCACGGTTGTCCCAAAGGTGCTTTTTTTTCCAAGAGGACTTTCTGGTTTTTCTCTGAGGAGGTTTCGCTCCTCATCCAAGAAGGTTCTTCAGTTCTGGGGAATGGAAGGATTCTTCAACTCTGAAAAGAAGCGAAACATCCTCAGAAAAAACCCCAGAAAGTTTCCCACCTGAAGCGGCTTCAGATCGAGGCTATTCCAGGTCTGAGTTTACTCCCGACTTCCCAGAGAAACTTTTCCCAAGAACTTTTCCCGTCCTTGTCTCTTAGCGGCCTCGACGAAGCCATCTTGGAGGAATGTTTGCAACATCTGGAGAAACAGCTGGAGAGCAGCCAGGCCCGGAAAGCCATGGAGGATTTTTTTGCGGAGAGGTGAGTTGCGGGCAGGCCTCGATTTACGGACCACCATTTGAGCCCCAAATTTCTGTTGTTTAGGATGAGACCTTGGATAAGTGAGCTTTGCCCCGTTTTACTGACTTTCGTGCCTCCGTTGTTAAGCGAATTGCTGCCGCCGATACGTTAGTAACCTGGTTGATAAAGTGAATCCGGCTTCCCCCTTGACTTTTGCTGGTCAGAAGATCACATGATCTTGGGACACGTCGCAAATATGAACCAGTTGCCAAGCATCTGAATTTTGATTATGTGACCGTGGGATGGTGCAAAGGTCGCAACTCTGAAAAACGGTCCCAATGGCAACTTGAAAGCTTTGAATTAATTAGGGCATCTTTCGGAAACTTGACACCCAAGTCATTTCCCCCCCCCAGTGCCATTGTAACTTCAAATGGTCACTAAGTGAACTGTTATAAGTCAAGGACCACCTGCTCTTGTTCTTCCTGCTTTATCAGTGCTTCTGAAATGTTCCCTGCATTGTTTTTTTTTTGTTTAAATAATATTTATTAAATTTCCAAAGATTAAAATACACAGTACAAAAAGAAACGTAATATACAAAAAAAGCAAGAAAAACACCCACCCACACAAAACAAAAAAATATAAACAAACATATCAAAATTTCAATACTAATAACAACTTTTCTGCATCGGTTTCTCTAACTCAGGGGTCTGCAACCTTAAACACTCAAAGAGCCATTTGGACCCGTTTCCCAAAGAAAAGAAAACACCGGGAGCCACAAAACCCCTTCCCATGTCTGACTATTCCTTGAGCGGCCACAAAACTAGCATATGTAGTTGAATTAAACGTTCTGTTTTCTTCTGAAACTTTTCTTTTCCTGGATTTATCCATGGTTGGCCTACCGGGAGTCGAAAAGCTCAATAAATTGCCTGCAGGCGGGTGTCACACATTGGCGGTTGTGACGCATATTTTGAGTGACGGAGAGCCGCAGCAGAGGGGTGAAAGAGCCACATGTGGCTCCAGAGCCACAGGTTGCTGACCCCTGCTCTAACCTATTTAACCTCTTTATACAAATTCTACTTCTAAATATCTCTATCTTAAACCAGTGGTGAAATCCAAATTTTTTTATTACCGGTTCTGTGGGCGTGGCTTGGTTGGCATGGCAGGGGAAGGATTCTGCAAAATCTCCATTCCCTCTCCATTCCTGGGGGAAGGATACTGCGAAATCTCCATTCCTACTCCACTCTGGGGCCAGCCAGAGGTGGTATTTGCCGGTTCTCTGAACTACTCAAAATTTCTGCTACCGGTTCTCCAGAACCTCCTGGATTTCACCCCTATCTTAAACTTACTTCCCTTATTTAAATTATCTTGATTTCTATTTACAATTTGATCTCATAACAAAAACATCCCTTAAATTTTATGTTTTACTCTCCAGCCAGGAATACCATTTATTCCATATGAAATAGTACTTTCTCCTTCATTTCCATAGATAATCTGTCCACCTCTGCACATTCGTATATTTTTTTTTATGATGATTTGAT
The DNA here is from genome assembly GCF_029215685.1 of Pituophis catenifer annectens. Lineage (NCBI taxonomy): Eukaryota > Metazoa > Chordata > Lepidosauria > Squamata > Colubridae > Pituophis > Pituophis catenifer. The sequence continues at coordinate 9,281,520 of NW_027256898.1, read as the reverse complement.
CTGGAGGGGTGTCTGGTTGTTTCCAATTTTGTGCTAATGCAGAAAAGTATGCAATATATCATATTACACATACTAACGACAAATAGAATTGTGATTGCATTGTTTTTTTTTAATCACCGTATTTATATAATCCATGGCCACTTTAAGACCTGTGGCTGGCTGGGGAATTCTGGGAGTTGAAGTCCACAGGTCTTAAAGTCACCAAGATTGGACACTTATGACATAGTGTATCTGTCAGCACTTCAATCTGCATTTACTCTATTGCTGACATAAGAAGGAGAAGCGGAGGCGTCTGGAAAGGGACGTTTGACTTTTCACTTACTTATTTTCCCTGGAGATAATATCCCCTAGGAGATGGGATGGGAGGGGGGAAATTCCTTTGAGCTGGAGCAGTAAGATTAGGGGTAGAGTGACTTGGAAGATGGCCAATGAGTGCAGAGGAGTGGGGAACGGAAAGGGAGGGTTTTGGGTCTGGAAGTCAGTGTTGGCTGCGATGGAGTCGGAGTAGAATGTCGTGCTTAATAAATGGAAGTTTTTCATCAAAGACTTTGTTTGAAATGCAATTTATTTGACACGACCTCGAAACCTGACAGAATCTTTTAAATGGATTTACCCCACTTTGGGGGCAGTTTAGAAATTGTGCTAGCTCGGGATGGGCACCCCAGGAGTGGGGGGCAGGAGGGAAATCTTGTTTTTTCTAACCCCATCTTTATGAGTGACATGGCAGGTAGCCGGGGGAGGCAGCTATCGCAAACCCAAAACCCTTCCTCATGTTTTCTTCGCTTCTGGGTGTTTCCTCCCATCCAGTGGAGAGCTGGTCCAGATCATGATGGCAACCGCCAACGAGAACCTCTCGGCCAAATTCTGCAACCGGGTTCTGAAATTCTTCACCAAGCTCTTCCAGCTAAGTGAGTGCTTGATACCCATAAGGCAGGGCTGTCAAACTCAATTTCATTGAGGGCCACATCAGGGATGTGGTTGACCTGGGGGCCGGGACGGAGCCAGCTGAGTGGGCGTGGCCATCTTGATGCCAATCCCCAAACTGCTGGCATGTTTCCTCTTCGCACTGGGTAGATCGGGCAGATGTCACGCTGGCCTGATGTTTCCTCTTCGCATTGGGTAGACAGGGCCAAAGCCACGCGGGCCAGCCACTTACATTTTCCAGGACAACCCCAAGGGCCAGATCTGACCACATTGTGGGCTAGATCCGGCCTGTGGGCCCTGTGTTTGACTCCCCTGCCATAAGGGGTTCCACCTGGCACGGGAACAGGGTGGCAGCGGCTAAAGGGCAGTGGCAGCAAAGCTTTGGGCCCATGTAGGAAATGATCTTCTCTCTCCAAAAATACAGGTGGCGGGTTTTTTTTAAAAAAATACTGTGTTTCCCCCAAAATAAGACCGGGTCTTATATTAATTTTTACTCCAAAAGATGCATTAGGGCTTATTTTCTGGTTAGGTCTTATTTTTGAGGAAATACGGTACTAAATGCATCCATCTGGCTGACAATCTTAACTGGGGCTTATTTTGAGGGTGGGGCTTATATTACGAGCATCCTGAAAAATCATGCTAGGACTTATTTTCTGGTTGGGTCTTATTTTGGGGGGGGGAAATACGGTACTGAATGCATCCATCTGGCTGACGATCTTAACTGGGGCTTATTTTGGGGATAGGGCTTACATTACGAGCATCCTGAAAAGTCATGCTAGGGCTTATTTTAATAATTTATTTTCGGGGAAACTGAATTTGGTCTTTCCTGAACCTTGGCCTTTGGGACCCGGAGCTCTGCCAGCCTCAGAAGCCCTAGCAACGGCTGACTTTCCCCTCTCTCTGCCCTGTTTAGCCGAGAAGAGCCCAAACCCCAGCCTTCTGCGCTTGTGTGGCTCCTTGGCCCAGCTGGCGTGCGTGGAGCCTGCACGCCTCCAGGCGTGGTTGACCCGTATGACCACCTCTCCCCCCAAGGAGTCTGACCAGCTGGAGATGGTGCAGGAAAACCGACAACTGCTCCAACTCCTGACCACCTACATCGTGCGGGAGAACAGGTATGAACGGGCCCAGTCTCCCTTGGAGCTCCAACGGGGCTGGTGTTGTGGCCTGTCGGCGCTGGTCCCTCCAGCAACTAAATCAGAGGAGGAGGAGACGTGGGAGTTAGCGTCAGCAGCAAGGCAGTCTGAGAGCTCCGAGGGGGAAGAGGGACCTGGCAGAGAGAGAGAGAGGGAGGGAGGGAGAGGGAGGGAGAGAGAGAGGGAGAGAGAGAGAGAGAGAGAGAGGCGGAGCCTGGGCTGTCCGTCAGCCCTCAGATGGAGAGTCAACAGCCCCCAGGTCTGGAGGTGGCTGATGAGGAAGAGGAGGAACAGCTGGGTCCAGTGCCTGACTGCATATGCGCAGAAGGCAGAGGAGAGGAGAGCATTAGAAATCTATGGGCCGGTCCTTGGGATGGAAGAGCCACCGCTGCTAATGAAGCCCCACCCTAGCTCTGGGGATAAAAGGCAGGGGGCGGAGATGAATAGATCTGGCAGACAACTATTCATCTTCCGGCCAGACAGACTTGTTAGCCTGCGGTGAGAGAGAAACTTTTTTGCACAGCTGCCGGCACTCCTAATTAAAGGAATCTTTGAGTTCACTTCAGAGGGTTTGTCATGTTTCAGGACCTGGGTCAGAACACCTGGGATTGCAAAAGCCCACCCTTGCTTATTTGGGATGCCCCTGTTAAAACACGCCCCTTGGCCGCGCCGTGGGGTGTCTTACCTCCTTTTTTCCCCACTCCAGCCAAGTCGGCGAGGGAGCCTGCACTGTCCTCCTGAGTACCCTGATTCCCATGGCTACCGAGATGTTGGCAAATGGAGACGGGACCGGCTTTCCGGAGCTTATGGTGGTCATGGCGACCCTTGCCGGAGCCGGACAAGGAGCTGGTCACCTCCAGCTGCACAGTGCAGCGCTGGACTGGCTGGGGAGATGGTAAGGGGTGCCAGGAGAGCAGCTGATCGGAACATGGCTGTGCCGCGGATGCTGCTTGTGTGAGGGGAGGCAGCTGGCCAAGGAGGGCTTTCTCCTATTCTTTCGCTGGAAACTCTACCCGGGCGGGGTGGGGGGAGAGGAAGGGTCTTGTGGTGTTCCAGCTCCTCGGAAGGGGCTGCTGCTTGGGGAAGGTCCCAGTTCAGGTTCTGGGGCTCCAGATGTTGAGGTGGAGCCTTGTTTCCCCCTTCAAGCCTCCCTCTCTCTTTTTCTTTTTCAGCAAGAAATATTTGTCTCAGAAGAATGTGATTGAGAAAATGAACGCCAGCGTCATGCATGGAAAGGTAAGGCCTCTACACAGAATGCAGCACCTTCGCAAGTAATCTTTGTATAAGCCAGTCTGGTGTCTTTTTTAGAAGCCTTACAGGCAGGCTTGGCTTTCAACCTGTCCACGGGTGACTTTTACAGGTGGTCCTCGACTTACAACCGTTCATTCATTCATTTATTTATTTATTTATTTTATTTAAATTTGTATACCGCCCTTCTCCTGGTGGACTCAGGGCGGTGCACAGCCAAGTAAAAAACATCCAATACAAAATTTAAAAATTTAAAAGAACTATACCCTTTGGCCAAAAATTAAGAACCTTATGACTAAAACCCATTAAACAATTAAAAATCTAATATCTCAAAAACGGGGGGGGGGGGGGTTTCACGCCAGCCCTGCTTGATGGAAGAGAGAAGTTTTTAGGGCGCGGCGAAAAGCCCGGAGATCTGATATCCTCCGTATCTCCGGGGCCAAATTGTTCCAGAGGGCAGGTGCTGCCACAGAGAAGGCCCTCCCCCTGGGGGTCGCCAGCCGACACTGCCTGGCTGACGGCACCCTGAGGAGTCCCTCTCTGTGGGAGCGTACTGGCCGGTGGGAGGCTATTGGCGGCAGAAGGCGGTCCCGCCAATTTAGTGACTGTTGGAAGTTACAACAATGACTTAGGACCCTACATATATATATTTTTACACTCGCGACCCTTGCAGCATCCCCGTGATCGAACTCTGGACGCTTGGCAACTTGAGTCATATTTGTGACGAGCCCCAGGGTCACGGGATCCCCTTTTGCGACCTTCCGATGAGCAAAGTTGATGGGGAAGCCGGATTTACTTAACGTGCACATTGCTAACTGAACTGCTGTGATTCTCTTAACAACTGGGGCAAAAAAAGGTCATAAAATGGGGCAAAACTCACTTAACAACTGCCTCGCTTAACAGCAGAAATGCTGGGCTCCATTGTGGTCCTAAGTCGAGTGGTGCAGTGGCCCAGAGGTGGAGCTCTCGCCTCACAATCGGGAGGCTGTGAGTTCGATCCTAGGTAGAGGCAGATATTTCTCTCTCTGGGAGCAATGAGAATATATCTGCTTGAACACAAAACTCCACATTGGCGACAGGACTCCACCCTGCAGGGATTATGGGGTCGTTAAAAGAAGATAATTGTAGTCCTAAATCAAGGATTTAACCTGTACTCCCCTCGCCTGTCTGCTGGTCTTTCTGCGCTTGTTAGGAAAGGCAGGTAAAATCGCTTCCTGACCCTTCTCTTGCAGCACGTGACTATCCTGGAGTGCACCTGCCACATCGTCTCCTACCTGGCCGACGTCACCAACGCCCTGAGCCAGAGCAACAGCCAAGGCACCAGCCACCTCTCGGTTGACGGAGAAGAGCGGGCCATCGAAGTGGACTCCGACTGGGTGGAGGAACTAGCCGCAGAGGAGGAGGACTCACAGGCTGAAGACTCGGTAAGCGGACCAGCAAACCCAGCAAGCTGTATTTTATACTACAAAATGCAAAAATGCAAAAGAAAATAGTGGGGAAGATAGGGGAGGGGAACAGCATAGGAGAAAGGGCAAAAAGAAAGAGACTTCCAATTCCCTTCGGTGCAGTAGAATAAGATAATAACATCAAACCTCAGCTTTTTACTTTTACATAGTAATATAAACTAGCCATTTTGATAACAACAAACCTATCTCATCGGTAAAACCCAAAGCAAAGTTTCATTATTATTTTTTTTTTCACTTCGAGCACAAAGTCCAGAAGCGGTTCCCAAGCAGAAACAAAATTAAATGGTGTTCTTTTCTTTAATCCAAGCAATCCGTTTAACCATCTCTGCCACCTCCCATCAACTTTTGCAGCCATTCCTTCATTGTGGGAATCAAAATGTCCTTCCATTTTTGTGCATAAAGTACCATATTTTTCAGAATATAAAACGCTCCAGAATATAAGATGCAGCTTAGTTTTTGGGGAGGAAAATAGGGGGGAGAAAAATCTGCTTAACAGATATTCATTCGGCTAGCGTCCTTAGTCTGGTCGGCTTCAGCACATTAGTTTGTTGGTTTTGAGCACTTTTTATCCCCTACTTGGGGACAAAAAAAAGCTTCTAAAGCACAGTTGATCTTTGGAGAGAGAAGCAATGAGAAAAGCAGGCAAAGCACGGAGATTGCTTCACTCACTAGCACCTCGTTAGGGCTGAAAAACAGTTTCTAAAGCACAGCTGAGGGAGCAGCAATGAGAAAAGCAGGCAAAGCACGGAGATTGCTTCACTCGCTAGCGCCTTGTTAGGGCTGAAAAACAGCTAAAGCACAGCTGAGGGGGCAGCAATGAGAAAAGCAGGCAAAGCACGGAGATTGCTTCACTCGCTAGCACCTCGTTAGGGCTGAAAAACAGCTAAAGCACAGTGGAGGGAGCAGCAATGAGAAAAGCAGGCAAAGCACGGAGATTGCTTCACTCGCTAGCGCCTCGTTAGGGCTGAAAACAGCTTCTAAAGCACAGCTGATGGAGCAGCAATAAAAAAAGCAGGCAAAGCACAGAGATTGCTTCACTCGCTAGCGCCTCGTTAGGGCTGAAAAAAAGCTAAAGCACAGCTGATCTTTGGAGAGGGAAACAATGAGAAAAGCAGGCAAAGCACGGAGATCTTTTCACTTGCTAACGCCTCATTAGTGCTGAAAAAAAGCTAAAGCACAGCTGAGAGTTGGGAGCAGGCACAGAGATTGCTTCACTAGCTAGCGCCTCGTTAGGGCTGAAAAACAGCTTTTAAAGCACAGCTGATCTTTGGAGAGAAGCAATGAAAAAGCAATAAAAATTACATATTTTTAATGTACATTTACCATTAAATATTTTTGTGCAGCATTTTTGCATATATATTTTTGCACTTTTTCGTGCGGCTGTTGACAAAAACAGGATTGCCAACATGATCGCCGACATCCAATGACGGATACGGCACAAGAAGAAGAAGAAGTATTTTTGCACTGGAGCCAGGGAGGTGCCCTCACAGGGAGCTGTGTGTGATCCATTTAGTTGGATTTTCTGTCTGAAGATTTTGATAAGATTTTGATAAGGGAGAGTTTCTCGTGCAAGATTGTTCTTTGTAGAATAACAGCAAGGAAACGTATTCTATCAATCATGTAAGGAGGCTGAGGAAGCATCTGTTCTTTTATTGTTCAAAAAGGAGAAATTAAATAGCACATCAGGGAGAAAGGCAGTGGTGGGATGCTGCCGGTTTAACAACCGTGTTCGGTGAGCACGTGCTTTGCACGCGCACACGTGCTTTGCGCATGCGCGCTTAAGGTGCTTGCGCACAGCGCTGAAAAGGGAGCATTTAGAAGCTCAGCTGCTTAACCTTCCAAATCAGCAACGGTAAGTAGAACAGTGGGTGGGGGGGGGTGGGGGGAATCAGCTGTGCTGCATGATTGAGATGATCTGGAAATAAAGGACAGGATAGAGCGAGGGCGGGTGGGCGGGGCCAACTGATCGTCGGAGCTACCAGTTCGCTCGAACTGGCTGAATTCCACCTCTGGAGAAAGGCTGTAACACCTCTTTCTTCGTGACATGTCGGCGTGGAAGTTGTGCGGAACCATGGCTGTTAGCTTTGTTGGCAGGGTGCCTGCCTTCGAAAGTCACTGTGGGGAGAACAGACTGCTGGGCCACATGGGCCAGGAATCTGAGGGCACTGCTTATATTCTTCGTTGCCTAGAATACAGGTAGTCCTTGACCTAGAACAGTTGATTTAGTCAACGGCACTGAAAAATGGGACTTATGACCGTTTTTCACAGTTAACGACCTTTGCAGCATTCCTACAGTCACATGATCAAAAATTCAGCCGCTTGGCCACTAGTTCGTAGTTATGACGGTTGCTGTATCCCAAGGTCACGTGATCCTCTTTTGCGACCTTCTGACTAGCAAAGTCAAGGGTGGGGTGGGGGAAAGCCAGATTCACTCAACAACCGGGTTCCTACCTGATCAACTGCAGTGATTCACTTAACAACGGTTGGCAAGAAAGGTCGTAAAATGGAGGCCAAACTCACTTAACAAATGCCTGACCTAACAGAGAAATGTTGGGCTCCATTGTGGTCGTGTGTCGAAGGGCTACCCGTAGAGGCATTTTTAAAGGAAGTGGGTTGTAATCACACACACACACACACACACACACCTCTCGTCTAACTGTATCAGTTGTGAGTAGGTGTTGAAGGAAGCCATCCTGGGCAACTCTTACAAAAGCTGTTCACTTCTGTGCACAAATACAGGACGAAGACTCTCTCTGCAACAAACTTTGTACCTTTACCATCACGCAGAAGGAATTCATGAATCAGCACTGGTGAGCTTCCCCTGCTGCCTAACCCAGGGGTCCCCAACCCCCTGGCCGGTCCACGGCAAGCCAGAAACCAGCCCCACAAACAAGCAAAGCCCCACCCTGTTCTGACCTAGGTTCCCCCAAACCATGAAGCAGACTCCTTGTCCTGACAAAAACCCCTTTTTATTAAGTTACTGTGAATTCTTCTCATTCACATCCAGCAAAAGTCTTTCAGGGGAGTATTTACAGTCACAGACCTTATCTGGCTTGGGGAACTGCCAGGCTGATACCTTCAAGAGTATTGGAGAGTCACGAATCAATTAGCAAACTAATTGTCTCCTGCAAACTCCCCTCCCCTTTCGCTCCTCTTTTATTCCCTCTGGGAGGGGCCCTTCATCGTCCACCTGTGGCCTTACTCCCAAGTCGACCCTTGTTCTTTAGCTGTTCCCTTCGTCTGGCAACTCTCCACATGCACACACTGGGAACAGGCTCCAGCTGTTCCTCTGCCTCACTGATGTCTGACTCTGAAGGCAGCTGATAATTGTCAGATGGCCCTGCCCCATCTCTGCCTCCGATGCAGAGCCCTCATCAGAGCCTTCCCCAGACTCCAGGACTGGCCCATGTTCCTCCTCAACCTCCTCACTGTCCGAATCTGCTGCCAGCTCTGCTGGCGGGCCACAACACATCCGTGGGATGTAGGCTGCATGCAAAACCACGTTCCCTCCAACCCGCAGAAATAATTCCCTCCAGTCCGCGGACAAACTGGTCCCTGGTGCCCAAAAATGATGGGGGGGTGGGCCCGCTGGACTAACCGACCCAAGGGTGTCTCTTTTGTCTGCTTTATCGCAAAGCGCTCATCTCTCATTTCCCTCCGTCACCCCCCTTCCGGCCTGGTCTCTGTTCCTACCTCGGCAGGTATCACTGCCACACCTGCAAAATGGTGGACGGTGTCGGCGTGTGCACCGTCTGCGCCAAGGTTTGCCACAAGGACCACGAGATTTCGTATGCGAAATACGGATCGTTCTTTTGCGACTGCGGAGCCAAGGAGGATGGCAGCTGCCTGGTAGGTTCTAGAACTGAAATCCTGAGAAGTGTTCTGACCTAGACATTCCCAAACCACGAAGCAGACTCCTTGTCCCGACAAAAACCCCTTTTTTATTAAGTTACTGTGAATTCCTCTCATTCACATCCAGCAAAAGTCTTTCAAGGGAGAATTTACAGTCACAGACCTTATCTGGCTTGGAGAGCTGCCAGGCTGGTATCTTCAAAACTTGGCAAGAAATCTCTGAGAGTCACGAACCGATTAAGTGAACTAATTATCTCCTGCAAATTCCACTTCCCTTTCACTCCTCTTTTATTCCCTCTGGGAGGAGCCATTTACTATCCACCTGTGGCTTTACTCCTGAGTCGCCCCTTGTTCCTTAGCTGTTCCCTTCTCCTGGCAGCTCTGTGCATGCGCACACTGGGAACAGGCTCCAGCTGTTCTTCTGCCTCACTGATGTCCGACTCCAAAGGCATCTGACAACTGTCAGACGGCCCTGGCCCCATCTCTGCCTCCGACACAGAGTTCTCATCAGTTCCTCCCCAATCTCCTCACTGTCTGAGTCTGCCACCAGCTCCGCTGGCGGGCCACAAGAAGAAGAAGGGGGGGGTGATAGGCACTCTGGACGAGGTCAGCTGTGGTTATCCTGCTTCCTGCCAAATGGCTGAGGGTCCCTGCACTGTGTTTCTTCCCTCTCCAGGCCCTGGTGAAGAGGACTCCCAGCAGCGGCATGAGCTCCACCATGAAGGAGTCGGCCTTCCAAAGCGAGCCTCGCGTCTCGGAGAGCGTCCGCCATTCCAGCACCTCGCCCACCGACAAGTCCAAGTCCTCCGCCAGCGATGGCCGAGGGAGCGACGAAGACAAGCCCAAGAAGAGCAGCCTCTGCAGGAACGTAGAAGGTTGTCGGGAGCAGCTGCAGGCCCAGGTTTGGCTTCGTGTGTGTGCGGGAGACAATAGGGGCGCCAGGGACCTCTCCCTAGTTGGGGGCAAGGCTTCTCAGCCCCTCCCTGTCCTTGCCTCCCCCAAGGCCAACTTCTCCTTCGCCTCTTTGGTCCTCGACCTGCTCAACTTCCTGATGGAGGCCATCCAGATCAACTTCCAGCAAGCCTCGGCGATGGGCAGCAGCAGCCGCGCCCAGCAGGCGTTGAACCAGCTGCACACCTTGGACAAGACGGTGGAAATGACCGACCAGTTGATGGTGAGATGGGCAGAAGCTCCCCAGCACAGGTTGGGAGAGTGCGGGGGGGGTCTAGTTCAAGGGGTCAGCCTGCAGAAAAGCCCCCTTCATTCCATCCCTTCAGAGCTAGGCCTCTTGTCTGGACTCCGATCCAGGCAGTGGCATCTTTCAGGAGTCAATATTCCAGGCTAATATTGTCCCATAAGATTATTCCAGGTTAATATTCCAGGCTGTGTCACGGCATCACCCTTTCCTGCTTGCGCCCTGCCCTCCAGGTGCCGACTCTGGGCTCTCAGGAAGGCGCCTTTGAGAACGTCCGGATGAACTACAGCGGGGACCAAGGCCAGACCATCCGGCAGCTGATCAGCGCCCACGTCCTGCGACGGGTGGCCATGTGCGTGCTTTCCTCGCCTCACGGACGGCGCCAACACCTGGCAGTCAGCCACGAGAAGGGCAAGGTGAGAGATGGCAGAGGATCTGCCCCAGAAGCAGGCAGAGGACCTCCGCAGAATCTAAAACCTCTGGCCATCTCCAGCGTAGAAGGTCAAAGAGATTTCTGATCCAGTAGTTTAACCAAGAGAGGCTATTAACCAGAACCAAGTCCATAATAGTAATAGCACTTAGACTTATATACTGCTTCACAGTGCTTCACAGCCCTCTCTAAGCGGTGGGCAGAGTCAGCCTCTTGCCCTCAACAATCTGGGTCCTTATTTTACCAACCTTGGAAGGATGGAAGGCTGAGTCAACCCTGAGCCTGATCCGGATCGAACTGCTGGCTGTGGGCAGTTAGCCTGCAATGCTGTATTCTAACCAGTGGGAGGGAGGGAGGGAAAGAGGGAGGGAGGGGGGAGGGAGGAAGGAAGGAAGCTATAGCACTTAGACTTATATACTGCTTCACAGTGCTTTACAGCCCTCTCTAAGCGGTTTACAGAGTCAGCCTCTTGCCCCCAACAATCTGGGTCCTCATTTTACCCACTTTGGAAGGATGGAAGGCTGAGTCAACCTTGAGCCTGGTGAGATTTGAACTGCCAAATTGCTGGCAGCCGGCAGTCAGCAGAAGTAGCCTGCAGTACTGCACTCTAACCACTGCGCCACCACGGCTCATAAAATACAGAACGGCAATGGAAAATTTCCACTTGATAGCCATCAAAGTGAGTCAAGCACCGTTTGGACGAATCTTCTCTTCTTTGCAGCTGGGAGGCAGAGATCGCTGCAGACGTCTTGGGTGGAAACCAGGATTCGGGGGAGCTTCCAATTTTAATTTTTCTCCCCCTTTCATGGGAGAAAGTAGTAATTCTCTACCACCATGTCCATGTTCTTGTTGCCCTCACAGATCACCGTGCTGCAGCTCTCTGCGCTGCTGAAGCAAGCCGATTCCAGCAAGAGGAAGTTGACGCTGACTCGCCTGGCCTCCGCGCCCGTCCCCTTCACGGTCCTGAGCTTGACTGGGAACCCCTGCAAGGAGGACTATCTGGCTGTTTGCGGCTTGAAGGTAGACACACACACTCACACACACACACACACACACTCACACACACAGCAGGCTGGCTGTTGACTCCCTGCTCCTCTGCAAAGAGGTGTTGTGACCTAGGCTTACTGAGTCATTACAAGACACAATTAGTCCCAAATAAACCTATTTTATTGTAACAGCTGAGAATTACGTTCATTCTCAGCTGAGTCCCAATTAGTTGCAACAAAAGTCCTTCGGAAGAAGTCCTTCGGGATAATCACCAACCTTTATCTTCTTTGACACCCTGCCAAAGGCCTTACCTGGCAAAGCCCCATGAAGTTCAGAAACAAAGAGATGCCGACTGGAAACAGAGTTAGCAACGTTGCTTTCCTGCAAAAGGCCCCAAGTGCCTTTGTTTCTCTTTTAAGCCTTACGGGAGGGGCCAATCATCTCCTGGCCTTACTCCCGAGTCGTCCCTTTTGCTTTAGCTGCTCTTGCCTTCTGGCAGCTCTGCGCATGCGTGCACTAGGAACAGGCTTCTCCTGTTCCTCTCCGCTGTCCGACTCTGGGAGCTTCGGAGTCCGCGCATCACTCCCAGATGGCCCTGGCCCCATCTCTGCCTCCGACGCAGAGCCCTCGTCTGGGCCTTCCCCAGACTTCAGGACTGGCCCATGTTCCTCCCCAGCCTCCTCACTGTCCTACTCCACCGCCAGCTCCACAGGCTGCTGGCGGACCACAACAGGAGGGTGGCTGGCTGGCTGGCTGTGGAAGAGAGATGGCCTCCCTTTGTATAGCTAGTCCTCGATTTACAACAGCTCGTTTAGTGACTATTCGAAATTACAAAGCCCTGAAAAAAGTGGCTTATCACCATGTTTCACACTTAGACTGTTGCAGCATCCCTGTGATCACGTGATCAAAATTTGGAAGCTTTGGCAACTGGTTCAGATTTACAACAGATGCAGTGTCCTGGGGTCATGTAATTCCCCTTTTGCGACCTTCTTTTTTTGGTGGGGGGGGTTTGTACCCGGCTTCTACAAGTGCCGTTTTGGACAGGACCCCTTTCGGAGTCCTGCCCTGGACAAACACAGGGCCAGCATCAACTGCATCTTGAGGACCCCAATCCCCAAGAGAGGCAGCTGTCTGGATTCGAAGGGCAATGACTGTCATTAAACCTCCGCCCCGAGGAATCCTCAGACAGCGCGGGTGACAGCCAATGCCCTCCGGTCCTGCCATCCCTGTATCTGACCTGCCGCTTTCGCAGCTGCTGTCTCGTCACACCGACGAGGCGGGGCCTAGAGACCCGGCGGCCTCTGGTGTGGCGTGACGCCGGCTGGGGTCCCTCCGAGGTCCAGTCATGAACCCCCGCAATAGAGAGGCTGGAATGCCTGTCTACGCGGGGTGACAAGTACCTCATCGGTACCCCTCCTTTTTGCGACCTCCTGACAAGCACAGTCAGTGGGGAAGCCAGATTCGCTTAACAAATCTTATTCCTAACTTTACAGCCGCAGCGATTCACTTAATTACTGGGGCAAGGAAGGTGGTAAAATGGGGCAAAACTCACTTAACAACTGCCGTTTAGCAACGGAAAAAATTGGCTAGGACTACCCCCTTCGCTGCCTCTTCCAGTGGGAGCTTGGTGCAGGCACCGCTTGGATTTCACCGGCTGGCGTCCTTCTCTTCTGCACAAGTCCACCTGCTGAGCACTTGTCCCTCTCCCAAACCCAAACTGGAATCACGCCTTGCCTCCATCCACACTTGTGATGTGAAGCCAAGCTTTGCAGGTTATAAACTGTGTGTCAGACCAGCCCCAATCCGATCCCTTAGGAAAGAAAAACCTTTGACTCCATTTGGTTAAAGCAAAGGTTTTGTTTTTTTTTTACTAAGGATGTTGGTTGCAGTAAAGTCAAGCCAGCTCTGAAATCTCCTGTGCTTGCTAGATACAAAAATAAGGTGTAGCTTTGCTCCCAAGCCCATCCTACCCCCCCACCCCGTGACCAGTCTATTTCTAGCCAACCAGAGCTCACCAAGATGTTTTGAGAACTCTGAGGTGTTGGGGGATAATCTGTATATTTCTCAGGGTGCCTGGCCGTGGGATACTAGTGCAAACGGGATCCGGTTGCTCTGATTCTTCTAACCTATCATTCCCCCCTCCCACTTTTCTATGACATATACATAAAACTTTATTGCCCTTTCATCCTTCCCCCTTTTGTCCTCCCCCCCCCCCATTCTTTTTATGGCAGGATATGCCTTTGAGCCCTCCAAGCCGAACCAGGCAGATCTGACACTATGGTTTCTGATCACGATGGTGTGCTCGACAAAACATAGAAAACCATCAGTCTTTCTCTCTCTCAGCCATGCGCTTGCCTGTACATGTTTCTCTGTTAACTCCTCTTATCTTGCCCCTTTCCAGGACTGCCACGTCCTCACATTCAGCAGTTCGGGCTCCGTCTCGGATCACTTGGTGCTCCACCCTCAGCTTGCCACGGGCAATTTCATCATCAAGGCAGTCTGGCTTCCGGGATCCCAGACGGAACTGGCCATCGTCACTGCCGACTTTGTCAAGGTAGGGTTGAGTGGAGGCTGACTAGATTCCTCCTGTCCCTGTCCCTCTGCTTTGATCTCTGTCAGACCGGCCTCAATCCGATCCCTGAAGGAAGAAAGACTCTCAATTCCCTTTGGATGAAGTGATAGGCTCTTTTACTAAAAGACGCTGGTAGCAGTGAAGTCAAGCTAGAACTAAATCTCCCGTGTGAAAGCATACAAGCTTTCCCTGTCAATCCGTTGCTCCTCCCCCACCCCTTGACCAGTCCAACGCCATCCAATGGGCAAAGGTCTAGGTGTTTTGGGAACATTTAGTGTTTGGAGCAATTGACATTCTGTTACCAGCTTCTCCAGCTTCTCAGTGTTCTTGAAGACTGGAATGAAGTGGTTCAAAGCATCCCTGATCTTTGTCTGCTGTCACTTCCTGTTTCCCAGCACTATCCTAGCACATTGTCCATTTGTTTCCTTGCTTCCCCCATTTCCTCCTCACTATTGATGGCAGGGTGCTGATGATGGAGGAAGATGTCAGAACCCTCTTTGGTGGCCAGGTGGGAGGCCATCTCTCTGGTCTTCCTTCCCCACCCCAAAGTCTTGCCTTTTCCTTCTGCTCGCACAGATCTACGACCTCTCGGTGGACGCCTTGAGCCCCACTTTCTACTTCCTGCTGCCCAGCTCCAAAATCCGGGACATCACTTTCCTCTTCAATGAAGAGAGCAAGAACATTGTGGTCATCATGTCCTCTGCGGGCTACATCTATCTGCAACTCATGGAGGAGGCCAGCAGCGCCCAGCACGGCCCTTTCTACGTCACCAACGTGCTCGAAGTCAACCACGAGGACCTGAAGGTATCCCGCCCTGCGTTCAGCCACCGGCGCTATCCAGAAACTCTCCCTCCCCATTTAGAAACAGGGCTTCCTTGATTCTCAAAGACCACCTTTGTGTCAAAAGTGGTTTATATTTTCAAAAGGCAACTGGACGGATTTTGAGGAAAAATAAGAAGTTTTGCTTCCTATCCTCTAAGCTTCATCGGCTTCTGTGGGAGATGGAAGGACCCTCCTTCCATCTCCCCACAGCTTCCTATAGAAACCGATGAAGCTTCCAGGATAGAAAGCGAAACATCTTGTTTTTCTTCAAAATTGCCTTTTCAAAATAAAACTACTTTTGATACAGTTATGACCTTTATTGGTAATATGTGTTTGAATCTGTACGTTGATTTGGCCTATAGGCTAATCAATTGTGATAACCGAGGGCATGGCACAGAGATAACACAGGCAGCTGGCAGTTCAAACCGCCCCTTTATTGCTCCAAATTTCCCAAATGTTCCCACGTTTCTGGCAAGTCCCAGAGCAGAGTGATAACAAACCCCCACACAAACCTCAAGCAGCCTCTGGCTGCAATTAGTCCAGCCCGGCGCTGTCAGCACCAAAGCTGCACAGCAATAAATCCAAATTTATTTGGCAAATCAAGGAGCTCAGGAAGCAAAAGATCCAGGTAATTCATCCAGAATGCCAGAAGGAATGCAAAGTCTCTTGGAAAGTTCAAACGTCGGCCCACAACACTTCAGGAACTCAGTGTTTCTTCCCAACAAATGCCCCTCCCCACAGCATCTCCTTAAGTCTCATTCCCCAGGTGTGCCTTGTGAAGATGGGTGGGGCACACTTCTCCCGAGTAGCCTGCTCAGTCTGCGCTGTTCACGCCTTCTCTCCACTCTCCGTGCTCTCGGATCAGGAGGGGGCGGTCCTTGCTCCTTGCTCCTTGCTCCTCGCCTGAGCTCTGTCTCTTATGTTCATCCTGGCCCTGTTCCTCCCTGCCTACAATCTTTCCTAATCCTGAAAGTCCCTGGCCTTCCCTATTTTCTTCCCAAGACAACGAAGCCACCACCCCCTCAATCTCTGTCGGCTCAGGTTCCAGCTCGTCTTCCCCCACAGATTCAGGCTCCGACAGGGGCATGACATCAATCAATAAATATACATGTATACCTGGATAACGGAGAATCTTCGCGGACACTTTAGAGTCAGATACGGTTTGGGGGGAAGCCCACCTGTGACCACTGCCTTTGTTTTCCCTGGCAGGACAGCAATGGCCAGGTGGCCGGAGGCGGAGTGTCCGTCTACTACTCCCATGTCCTGCAGATGCTTTTCTTCAGCTACAGCCAAGGGAAGTCCTTCGCGGCCACCATCAGCCGAGCTACCTTGGAGGTATTACACCTCTTTCCCATCAACATCAAAAGGTGAGGCCTTCACTCTCACCCTCCCTCTCTCTCTCCCTCCCTCCCTCCCTCCCTTCTGTGAGTCGAGATAGATGCAGAAAAGCCAGGGTGTCAGCGTCCCAGCACTGACATATAATAAAGGGAGGAGAAGCCTGAACTTTTGCCTGCTAAATTCCTTTGAAGATTCTGTCTCCTCGGAAATGGGGATGGGGGGAGACATTACTGTGATCTGACGAAGAAGGAATCAGGAAAGTGACTTGGAAGATAGCCAATGAGAAGCAGAGAATTGGGGATCGGAAAGGGAGGGATTGGGGAGCAAAGGTCAGTATTGACGCCGAAAGAGTCAGGATCAGATTGCTGTGCTCGAATAAAGACAAAATTTCCTTGAAGATCGGCAGTTTGGAAATTCATTTATTTTGAGATAGCATCGAAACCTGACACAGGGAGAATTTGGGAACGGGGAGTGTCTGGCCTCTGAATTTCTTCCGCTTTGGAGAGGTCTTGTCCAGGTAGCCCTCGACTTACGACCACAACTGAGCCCCACATTTCGTTATGTCGTTAAGGGAGAGATTGGTTCACCCCATTTTTGCAACCTTTCTTGGCCTCGGTTGTTAAGTGAATCGCTGCGGTGATAAATTAAGTAACCCAGTCGTTAAGTGACTCTGGCTTCCCCGTTGTCTTCGCTCGTCCGTAGGTCGCAAAAGGGGACCCCGTGATTCTAAGACTGTCATAAATACAAACTGGTTGCCGAGCGTCTGAATTTTGATCATGGCGGGGGGGGGGGGGGCTGCAAAGGTCATAATTGTGAAACACGGTCCTAGGTCACTTTATTTTTTTTCAATGATGTACTAACTTGGAACGGTCGCTAAACGAACCGTGGTCATTCGAAGACTCCCTGTATTCTTTTTTCTCTGTCTCCGCTGGCTCGTCAACTCTCGCTTAATCCCCTCTTTTCTTCACAGCTCTAACGGGGGCAGCAAGACCTCCCCGGCCCTGTGCCAGTGGTCAGAGGTCATGAACCACCCCGGCCTCTTGTGCTGCGTGCAACAGACCACCGGCATCCCTCTCGTCATGATGGTGAAGCCCGACACTTTCCTGATCCAAGAGATCAAAACCTTACCGGCGAAAGCCAAGGTGAGTTCGGTAGACCGGCCTTTCGGAGGTTGGGCGGGGGGCTTCAACCAGGAAGGTGAGCGAATGCGAACGGAGGGGCTCTCGAGCTGATTGACGACCCGCAGAGCCGGGACGAGTCACTGTGGAGCACCGAAATCGGCTTCTGAGTCAGGATTGGCAAAGAGATGCGGGCGGAGGACGGGGACGGGGACGACGACTTTGATTCAGGATCCACAGCTTCGGTTCGTCCCAGGTGGCCAGAATTCCTGCTGAGCCTCCTTTGCTTGCCGGTCTTCTTCCTCTCTCTCACACGCACACGCATACATGGCGTCAACGCTGGTCCCCTCCCTGTGCTTAGATCCAAGACATGGTAGCCATCCGTCACACGGCCTGCAATGAGCAGCAGCGGACGACCATGATCCTCCTCTGCGAGGACGGCAGCCTGCGGATCTACATGGCCAACGTGGAGAACACCTCCCACTGGCTCCAGCCCGCCCTGCAGCCCAGCAGCGTGGTCAGCATCATGAAGCCCGTCCGCAAGCGCAAAGCGGCAGCCATCCGTAAGTCGCGGCGAGGGCAGGTTGGACGTTGGGCAGAAGGTGGTTTCTCCTCCACCTCCTCCTCTCTTCCTCCTCCTTCCCTCTCTCCCTCCCTTTTGCTCCCTCCTCTTCTCCCCTTCTTCCTTTCCTCCCTCCCTCTCTCTATGCCTCTCTTTTCTTCTTTCTCTTCTCTCCTTCCTCCATCTCTCCTTCCCTTATTCTTCTTCCTCCTGCTTCCTCCAGCTCTCCTCATTTTCCTTTTCTTCTTCCACATTATCCCTCCTCCTCCTTCCGCTTCCTTCTTCTCTCTTCTCCCTCCTCCTTCCTCCTCCTCCTTTCTCTTCCCCTTCCTCCTCTTGTCTCCTTCCTTTCTCTTTCCTCCTTTTTCTTCCCTCCTCCTCTCTCCTTCCTCCCTCCGCCTTCTTTCCTTTTTCCTTCTTTCCACCCTCCCTCCGTCCCTCCCTTTTCTTCCTCTTCTTCCTCCTCTGTCCATCCTCCCTCCCTCCCTCCTCTTCCTTTTTCTTCCTCTTCCTCCTCTTGTCTCCTTCCTTTCTCTTTCCTCCTTCCCTCCTTTTTCTTCCCTCCTCCTCTCTCCTCCCTCCCTCCGCCTTCCTTCCCTTTTCCTTCTTTCCTCCCTCCCTCCCTCCCTCCATCCCTCCCTTTTCTTCCTCTTCCTCCTCCTCTGTCCTTCCTTCCTTCCTTCCTTCCTTTCTCCTCTTCCTTTTTCTTCCCCTTCCTCCTCCTCTCTCTTTCTTCCCTCCCTCCCTCCACCCTCCCTCCCTTTTCTTCCCTCCTCCTTTCTTTCCTCTCTCCGTTTTCCCTCGTCACATTACTTGACTCCCTTGTATGAGAATTCTCTGGTCGCCACTATTGATATCAAACATCATACTGTTTTCATGTTTTCTGTTTCCTATCGGCCCGTCCTTTTGCTCTCAAAGACCTTGCAGTCCAAAACTAAGGATAGGGAGGGAAGGCAAGTGAGAGTCATGCAGAAGGAAGGACCTGGAGAAAGACAGGCCTCTGGTTATGTTGCAAACCAGGATGGTTGCATGGCAGAGATTTGACCTGGGAAGAGGGGAAGTCTGAATTTCAGGAAAGGCTTCCCAGAGCAACCACAGCTGTTCCTCCAGTTTCACCCTCTGCTTGATGTCCCACTGACGACCTGTTCTGTTGCTGCCCTTTCCCTCCAGCCACGCGCAGCTCCACCCAGGTGAACTTCCCCATCGACTTCTTTGAACACAACCAGCAGCTGACAGACGTGGAGTTTGGGGGCAACGACCTCCTGCAGGTCTACAATGCCCAGCAGATCAAGCACCGTCTCAACTCCACCGGCATGTACGTGGCCAACACCAAGGTAGGGATCTGGCAGGGGTTAGCGATGGCGAGGAAGCCCCCTGGCTGCCGGCGGGAGGAGAGGCCGAGTTCCTGGCCTTTCCTGCCTGTTGAGCCGTTCCTGTCCTTTCTCGGTAGCCCGGGGGCTTCACCCTCGAGGTGACCAACAACAACAGCACCATGGTGATGACCGGCATGAGGGTCCAGATCGGGACACAAGCCATCGAGAGAGCTCCTTCCTACCTGGAAGTCTTCGGCCGCACCTTGCAGCTCAACCTCAGTCGCCCCCGGTGGTTCGATTTCCCCTTTACTCGTGAGGAAGCCTTGCAGGCCGACAAGAAGCTGACCATTTTCAGTAAGAGCCCTGATTTTTAGTTGTCGTTGCGGATGCCAGTGTCAGACCTGCCCCAGTCAGGTCCCTTGGGAAGGAAAGACCCTCGACTCCCATTTGGCTGAACTGATAGGTTCTTTTTCTAAAGACTGCTGGCTGCAATAAAGTCAGGCTAGAACTAGATTTTCTGCGCGAAAAGGTTACAGATTGTTTTCCCCCCATCCCAGTCCTCCCCCCATGACCAGTTTGTCTTCCGCCAGGGAAGAGCCCTTTAGGTATTGTGAGAAATCTCTTTCTTTTTTAAAAAATTAAGTTTTATTGGTTTTTTTCCCCCTAATACACACCCACATATTTTATGAAACAGAGTATTGACCATATCATATCATATCATATATACAACTTATCACATCCAAATATATTTTACTTAGTTACAATTTCTGCCAAAGTGTTCTTTTTCCATATTTTTAATAAAATCTTAATATTTCTATTCTTATTTCTATAAACAGTATCTTCTTTTGCCCTCAAATTCTATTTTTTCCATTTTTAATCATATACATTCTCTTTTAATATTTAATAATTCATTCTTTATCCTCATATATTTAAACATGTTCGGGGATGCCTTTCTTCCATTTCATCTTTATTGTTTTACAGCAATCTTCCTTCTCTTTCTCTTCCTCTCCCTCTCTTCTTTTATCCTTCCTCCCTTCTTCTTCCCTCTTCTCCTACTCCTTCTCTACTTCCCCTTCCTTTCTCCCCCTCCTCCTTTCTTCCCCCCATTTAACCTTCTCTCCTACTCTTATTTCCCTCGCCTTTCTTCCTCTCCTCTTCCCTTTCTTCTATCCCTCTCTCTCCTTCTCCCTTCCTTCAATCTCCCTCCTCCTTCTTCCATCTCTCTCTATTGCTGTATTCAAGAAATCTCTTGAGATGTTTGGGGGCCACATCCACGTTCCAGTCTCAGGGTGTGTGTCCTTGAAGTCTGGCACAAACTGGTTTCTTGCTTCCCTGATCTTTGTCAAGCTGTTCCTTTCTTCCTATTTCTCATTACACCCTCATTGATTCTTTTTGCCATTTGCTGAGGGGGGTGCTCAGTGGCAGATCCACCCCACCTCTTTTCTTTTCCCAACTGCAGTCGGGGCCTCTGTGGACCCCGCCGGAGTCACCATGCTGGACGCCGTCAAGATCTACGGCAAGACCAAGGAGCAGTTCGGTTGGCCGGACGAACCCCCGGAGGACTTCCCGTCGGCATCCGTGAGCAGCGTCTGCCCCCCAAACCTGAATCAGGGGAACGGGGCTGGAGACACGGAGTCGGCGACCCCTGCAGCCGTGGGCGGCACCGTCTTGGAGAGGTAAATAATGGGCCGAAAGTTGGTTTTTAAATTCTGCCCCTCTCTGTGACGCCCCTTTCCTGGCCCATATTGGAAATCAATTCTAATATATTCCACTGTGCAGGGCATTCTTTAGCAAAGGCATGTCCAACTTGGCAACTTTAAGACTTATGGACTTCAACCCCCAGAATTCTGGGAGTTAAAATCCGCAATTTTTTAAAATGTTTTATTTGTTTTATTTATGTAACATTCATTTTTCATTAAACAGCGTGTGGTCTTGGTACAGTTATTTTTAAACCATCATAATACACATATTTGTTGCGGTATTCATCATCATAATATTGATAATATAATAATATGATAATAATAGTACTTAACATCATCTTCTTTAACAACTTTCCACTTTAGCATTCCCTCTTTTTACAATACAATACAATACATTTCTTTATTGGCCAAGTGTGATTGGACACACAAGGAATTTGTCTTGGTGCATATGCTCTCAGTGTACATAAGAGAAAAGATACGTTCATCAAGAATCATAAGGTGCAACACTTAATGATAGTCATCGGGTACAAATAAGCAGTCAAATCATACTAGGAAACAATCAATATAAATCGTAAGGATACAGCAACAAGTTACAGCCATACAATCATAAGTGGGAGGAGATGGGTGATAGGAATGATGAGAAGATTAATAGTAATAGTAATAATTATATCTCCTCCCTTCTAACTTTTGTTTCTGTTGTCTAGCCATTGATAAAATATGTCCCATATCAAAAAATATTCAGCTGCTTCTTTATCTTTAATAGTAAGCGTTAGTCTATCCATTTCTGCGCATTCTAATAGTTTCTTAATTACATACACCTCAGACAGGATCTCCTCGTTTTTCCATTGTTGCGTAAATACAATTCTAGTGGCGGTTAATATATGCAAGACCAGATATGTACTAGTCTTTTTATCATATTTTTCTGGTAGAATGCCCAACAAAAATATCTCTGGTTTCAGGTCTATATGTTGCTTTGTCATTTTTTTCCAGCCAAGTATGTATTTTCTTCCGGTATGTTTTTTAGCTTTTGGGGCATGTCCACCACATATGGTAATATGAACCAGATGATTGATGACACTTCCAACATTTAGCAGATCTATCTTTATACATTATACAACATATAAATAGAAATCCACAAGTCTTAAAGTTGCCCTAGTTGGACACCCCTGCTTTTATCAACTTCCAAATCCTGCAACCCCTTTTTCTTACCTTGTATTTGTCCCATGTGTTTTGGAGATATGGGAGGCCAGACAGTTTATGCTCAGCCTGCTCTCTGTCGGGGATACACCGTCCACCTGCTGGTTGTAGCTCCTTTGCCCCCCCCCCCACTTCCCTCCCCTTTAAGTTCCCTTTTTGCTTTTTAAACCTTCCCTGTTCGTTCCCTCCTCAGCTTATTCTCCAGGGCAGTTTTGAGGCAAAGAAATGTGAGGCAGGAAAAGGCGGACTCCAATGCGGGATGAAATTTTGCTGGTTTGGGTTTTGCTCTTGTATTTAATGGGAAGGGCAGGAAGAGAGAAGGAAAGGAAGGGAGCAATTTAAGAAGAAAAAGGCACGTGTGGAACTGAGGTGGAGTCCCCCTTTAGCTCCAGTGGGTTTCTTTTCAAAGCAGAATTATCTCTGTCTTGTATGTGCAATTATTCCATGCTAGCATGTGCAAAAATCGTCATCCCTGGGGTCTAGGAAAATTTCTATTTGACATGCTGGAGGTGCATCTTTAAATTTGCCAATTGTTACTGGAAAGTATCTTTCTGGGTTGTCCTTCCGTTGGACAGCACCAGTTTTGGAACTCTCTGCCACTGGAGATTTGCAAAAAAAAAAAAAAAAAAAAAAAAAAAAAAAAGCACAACGACTTAGTGACACTTAAGGGCTCCAAAAATTCAGTGTGACTCAGAAGCTGATTTTCCTGGGTCTGTCTTCTCTTCGCCAAGGTTGTGGTGCAGAAAACTCGTTGCAGGATTCCAGTGCCACACAGAAGACCTGACTTGGCATCTGTCTGGCAGATGGGATCTTTGATGGCTTGTGCCTGAGGTCGAGGATTGGATCTGCCACTTGTGTCCGTCCCCGTCCTCCCGCTGCAACTGATTTTGGTCAATACACTACAAAAAAGAATGTTAAGAATTTGGAAAAAGTGCGGAGAAGAACAGTTAAGATGATCAAAGGCCTGGAGACTAAACCATTTGAAGAAAGGCTGCAGATTTTGGGTCTGGCTAGTCTAAAGAAAAGAAGAATTAGGGTGACACGATAGCAGTATTCTGGTATTTGAGGGGCTGTCACAAAAAAGAGGGGGTCAATTTATTCTCCAACACACCAGAGGGCAGGACAAGAAACGATAGTTGGAAATTAATCACAAAGAAGCAACCTGGAATGAAGGAGAAACTTCCTAACAGTGAGGACAATTAACCAGTGGAACAGCTTGCCTCCAGAAGTTGTGGGTGCTCCATCACTGGATGTTTTTAAGAAGAGACTAGAGAGTCACTTATCTCAAATAGTATAGGTTCTCCTGCTTGAGCAGGGGGCTGGACTAGAAGACCTCCAAGGTCCCTTCCAGCTCATTCATTCTATTCTATTTAACTCCTGTGCCACCCATCTCCCCTCCAAGGGGGATTCTGCTGCCATCCTTAGCTGGTGCCCTCCAGACCCCACTGGCAACATCGAGAGTCTGTCTGTGCTTTTTCTTGGAAGTTGAATTTTTACAAGCTGAAATTCTGCAGTCGGCTCCGTTTTGCACTGCAGACCATGAAATCTCGCTCATTTGCAAGGATCATGAAGCCCAGTTTTATTCCCAGGAAATTGTCGACTGATTTGAATTCAGCCGGCTGAGCCCCGTAACGTTCAGCTGTTGCTTTAAACCCATACAGTCTGGATCATTAGAGGCAAGGAAAAGAAGTCACTCCGTTTTCGATCACGATGGCCTCCTGCAGCCCTCTGCCATCAAAAACGGAGCTTGGGGAGGCCGCGCGCAGCCCACCTGGGCTCCGTTTTCAGCCACGACGGCCTCCTGCAACCCTCTGCCATCAAAAACGGAGCTCTGAGAGGCTGCGCACAGCCCACCTGGGCTCCGTTTTCAGCCACGACGGCCTCCTGCAACCCTCTGCCATCAAAAACGGAGCTCTGGGAGGCCGCGCGCAGCCCACCTGGGCTCCGTTTTCAGCCACGACGGCCTCCTGCAGCCCTCTGCCAGCTAAAACGGAGCTCCCGGGGCGCGCCAGCCTCTCTGGTTCCGTTTTCACTAGCAGGAGGCTGTCATGGGCCAAAACGGAGCCTGGGAGGGCCGTGCACAGCCCTCCCAACCTCTATTTTCACTGGCAGAATCACCACAGCGCCGGTCCTTCACTGTTTCCAGGGCAGCCCCGTAGGCCAGATCTAAGTACCCCGCAGGCCTTAAGTTTGACACCCCTGGCCTAGAGGCTTCTCTTCATTGCTTCATTGGAGCCATTCTCCAGGGAATCACTTTTATTTGGGTCCGGCTTTGCCCACGCACCTCCCTTCCCTCTCTTCCCCCCCCAATTCCCAGCTCCGTTTAGTTTGCCGACTCCCTTTCCTTTGTTAAGTTGCTCTTAGGATGTGTTTTTCTCAATTCTGGTTTCTGTGAGCTTCGTATCTTTTCATTTATATCTACCTACATTATTTTTCTCCCCCTTTTCCTTTCGTTTCCCTCCCAAAGTCCTGACACTGAATCCTTAACCACCCTGGACCGGTTAGTATCCTGCCTCTCTCTGCACGAATGGTTTTGTGTGACAGAGACGGCTGCCTACTGCTTCCATCCTCCTGGCTGTTTTTTTTTTTCCCCTCCTCTCCATTTGTCCTACGTTCGGTTGCTCGAGGATTTTTAAAGTATTAATCTCCACTGCGCTGCTTAATAATGGGGTCCCTTGCATGGCAGATTAAAGTCAGCAAAAAAAGAGAAAGAAAGAAAAACCTCAGCCGTTCGTTTTCCTGCTTGGCTTCCCTCTGGTTCTCTCTGCTCCTGGCTAACTGTTGCCTCCAGTCTAGGCTAAAAAAAATATATAAAAAATTAGAGGGCAAAGCTTAACCAGCTTTTGAGAAGGGTGAGGTGGGGTGAACCCGTAACTTTCCTGCACGCTGTGTGAAGGAAGTCCCTGAGGGACATGCTAGCTCTATTTCACTGGCTCACATCCTTCCTGGTTTTTCTAACCTAGAAGGAGGTCCCTTTTTGTAAGTTGTTTTTCATTGCTTGTTTCGGACGTCTGCTAGATGATGAAGATTTGAGCATCTTAAATAGGGAATTCACTGAACTGCTTGTTGGGTCTGTTCTGGCTTTCTTTTTTCTGGTTTCCCACTTTTGGGGGGCTCTTTTCCTGGTTGATATGTACGGTGAAGATCGGAAGGGATCAGTTCAAAATTGGAATGTTGTTGATAAAAGACACAAGAATTGTTCCAAAGGAAGGGCGGGGCTGACTTCACAAAGCTACAACGTGTTTCATGTCTAGCTCCATGAGACCGTCAAAATCCCAGCTGCCGGGTGGCCCTAATTGAGTCTAAATCACCTTGGAGGGGTAATAAACAAGAGGAGTACACTCTGTCTATCTCAGGGAGCCTGCAAACTCCCTGATCGATCTGGAGAAAGCTTTTCAAACTGACAGCTGGGGCGTGCCGCTATGAAGCTGGGGCAGTCTCCGGAAGAGCGAGAAGTCGGAAGGAAGGTGTGATCAATCTGGGTGAGATACTTAAGATAGGAATCTTTAAATCTTTAACCTTTGTTTAAGAAGAGCCGAATATCTACAGAGATTCAGGTCGTGGTTGTCCCAAAAGTGCTTTTTCAAAAGGCAACTGGATTTTCTTGGTTTTTATCCTTGAAAACGTTTCGCTTCTCATCCAAGTTAAACTCACCTTAGTTCACTCAGAACTTAAGACGCTCCTTGGATGAAAAGCAAAACATTTTCAAGGGGGAAAAAAACCCCAAGAAAGTCCAGTTGCCTTTTGAAAAGCCCCTTGGGACAATAAGCGGAAGGGCAAATGAGACCTAGATTGTTGTGGGTATCTTTACCCCACTGTGCAAAAGTAGAATCCAGAGAACTACAGACTTACCAGCCTGAACTTTTGATAGATTGGAAGACTTTGGAGTAGCTCATACAGAATCATTGCATAGCTCTCTCGCCTATCATGCATAATTACCATATTTTTCGCACTATAAGAGGAACCTAGCTTTTGGAGAGGAAAACAAGAAAAAAAAATTCCACCTCCCAGCAATTTGCCTCCTTGCAGCAAACAGCAAACAGCCTGGTCAGCTTCAGCACAGCCTGATTTAGCACGAGTAGCTGATTGGCCGTTGGATCTGCCTCCTGGAATACCGCTGATCAGCTGTTCCAGGCTGCGGGGATCACCGCCGCCCACCGCTGCATATCACCGCCTCCACACGCCCCATTTTTGGCCTCCATGTGCCCAATTTTCGGCCTCCGCACGTCCTGTTTTTTGGCCCGTTCCAGGTGGCGGGGATTGCCATCGCTGCCTATCACCTCCGCCTGGAATGGGCGAAAACAGGACTCGCGGAGGCCAAAAATGAGGTGTGTGGAGGCTAAAAATGGGGGGCACGGAGGTGGTGATAGGCAGTAGTGGCAATCTCCACAGCCTGGAACAGCTGATCGGCTATTCTGGGAGGCAGATCCAACCACCAATCAGCTGCTCATGCTAAATTAGGCTGTGCTGAAGCTGACCAAGCTGTTTGCTGCAAGGAGGCAAATTGCTGGGAGGCAGAGGCTGGCGGGTGGGGGCCGATGGGTGGTTGGGGCTCTGGCAACATTCGTTCTATAAAATGTACAGACATTTCCACCCACTTTGGGGGGGGGGGAATGCGTCTTATAGACCGAAAAATACGGTAAGTCAGCCTGGATTTATTCAGAACAAAATAGGCCCATTAATGGATAGCGGGGACACTGTTGATGTAATATATCCGCAGGCATACAGGCTTTTGTGTTTTCTTTGAATAAAACAAGCTTCCT
Organism: Pituophis catenifer annectens; assembly: GCF_029215685.1. Lineage (NCBI taxonomy): Eukaryota > Metazoa > Chordata > Lepidosauria > Squamata > Colubridae > Pituophis > Pituophis catenifer. Next base: position 9,254,900 of record NW_027256898.1, on the reverse strand, counting down.
GAAAGTAACTCATCTTCACCGCTATCACCCTATCAGGAACTAGAGGGGTGTGACCCGGCTGGAGATGTGCCCTAAAACAGCCCTGAGTTTTTCCGAACACGAGCCAGATTGCCCTAGATTTGCATGGTGCCTGTAGCAGCTCTTTCTTTTGCTTTGATTCTTTTCTCTGCGCTGGGGAGAGCAAAGGGTTTGGCATCCTCAACTGCTCCCCACCTTCTTTCTGAGCCATCCCGGGGGCGGGGGGGGGGGCTCTTATGTTTAGCCTTTTCTGACCAATCTTTTCTCCTTGTCTTTCCTCCTGCAGGCTAGTAGTGAGTTCTTTAGAAGCCCTGGAAAGTTGGTTTGCCGTCGGACCAGTCAACGAGAAGGCAAGTCCCTTTGCTGGGGTGGGGGGTTGTGGGGAGGCTGGAGAAGAGAACGGTGACACCTTGAAGCCCTGATCTTACGGATCCTAACTTCTCGGACTGCTCTGCTGAAGCTCTTGTGACTTAGGCTCCATGAGTCATTAAAACACACGAGTAGTCCCAAAAACCTATTTTATTGCAACAGCTGTGAATTACGTTCATTCACAGCTGAGTCCCTATTAGTTGCAAAAAGTCCTTCGGGATAATCACCAACCTTTATCTCCCTTGACACTCTGCCAAAGACCTACTTGGCAAAGCCACACAGATTCCAGAATCAACCAGAGATGCCAACTGGGAACAGAATTAACGACGTTGCTTTCCTGCAAAGGGCCCACGTGCCTTTGCTCCTCTTTTAAGCCTTATGGGAGGGGCCAATCAACTCCAGGCCTTACTCCCAAGTCATCCCTTTAGTTTTAACTGTTCTTGCCTTCTGGCAGCTCTGCGCATGCGCACACCGGGAACAGGCTCCTCCTGTTCCTCAGCCTCTCTGCTGTCCGACTCTGGGGGCTCCGGAGTCCGCACATAACTCCCAGATGGCCCTGGGCCCATCTCTGCCTCCGACGCAGAGCCCTCGTCCGGGCCTTCCCAGACTCCAGGACTGACCCATGTTCCTCCCCAGCCTCCTCACTGTCCAACTCCACTGCCAGCTCCGCAGACTGCTGACGGACCACAACAGAAGCAGAGATTTGTCCGGAAATGAGCCTCCCTGTCCTCCATCCAAATTAAGATTCAGAAATGCAGCCCCTTGGGTCTTGAGCAGGCTGTGGCATTCTCCCTTCTCGTGGGTGGGTGGGCGCCTTCCCAATCCCCCAGAGCAAGCGCCATCTGACTTGAGATCGTCTGCCCTCAGGAGAAGACCAAGGCTGCCACTCAGGAGTTGGCCACCATGCTGCTGTCTACGCCGGCCCCTTCCAGCGTCCAGCAGCAGACCAAGAGCCTGCTGGCCAGCCTCCATGCCAGCCGCTCAGCTTACCACAACCACAAGGTAAGCGAGCCAGTTTCCTTCCTCGACACAGCTTCCCAGATCCCTCTGTCTGCCACCCTGCGGATCCCCAGGGGAATTCGGAAGACACTCAGCAAAGTCTTGCCTCAGTTTCCACGTGCATCTGGATTTTCTGTTTGTTTGTTTGTTTGTTTGTTTTTTGAAGACCTTTCGCTTCTCATCCAAGAAGCTTCTTCAGCTCTGACTGGATAGTGTGGAATGGAAGGATTTGTACTCCTTGCAGATTGTTGGTTATTTGCATTCTTTTAGCAAGTCATTTAGTGTTCTGTCCCCAACCCCACGCACACACACCAACAGACGTTCAAGAGTTAAAGACCAAACCAGCCGGCAAAATCCTTTTCCTTATGATAACGGAACTTGGCAACAACGTAGTGGCTGCCTGCCAAGAGTTTATTATTTACAAAGAGGAGAGATAACTTCTCCCCACTTCTGATACATCAAAAGAAACAGCTCAATAATTACGGAGTTAATCAAGTCCAGAGATAATCCAGCAAAGTCTATAGCAAAAAGTCCGGCAATGCAGAATGGCGTGGAAGCTTTCAGCTTTGTTCGTCACAAGGTTTGACTGGCCACCACGCTCCCTTTTATATCCTGTGGGGTGTGGTCCAGTGACTCAGCCTAATCTCGGGCACGCCTTTTCTTCTGTTGTGCGCGCTTATCTCTGCGACGCTGGCGTGGGTCCAGCCAAGACTCATTATCCTCATCACTGTCCATCTGTGGCTGCGTGGACGTGCTTGGCCCCGGCCCTATCTCTTGCTCTTCGGCAGATACGGAAGGCATTGCCAGAGAGGAGGGTCCTGGAGAGGGAGGCCTTGCCAACTCCTCCCCTTCACTCTCGGAGTCCTCTCCTGCCGATGACACAGGCTCAGGCAACGGAGCCACAACATTTAGCTTCTTCTGCTCTGTGGAAATCTGTTCATAACTCCGCATCGTTCGAAGGGTATTCGTCCCAAAGTGCCATAGTTAAATGTCTATGGAGATTCTCAGTCATCCAGGTCATGGTTGTCCCAAAGGTGCTTTTTCAAGAAGCAACTGGACTTTCTGGAATTTGCTTGAAGACGTTTCACTTCTCATCTAAGAAGCTCTGAACTTGTCTCTTGAAAAAGCACCTTTGGGACAGCCATAACCTGGATGGCTGAGAATCTCCACAGACGTTTACCGATAGAGCCACACGGGCGCAGGAGAAGCGAAGCCAGCTCTGAGGTTTTCGCGTGAAAAACAGCAGAGTTAATTTCCCCATGTGGGGAATACCCATTATCCAATCGCACAGCCTTGAAGTGTCAGGATTTTCTCAGGCTGCCAACAGCTCCCGTACATTCCTCGCCGCCCTTCCAGCTCCCAGTACATTCCAAGCATTCCCTTCTCCCCACCCCCCCACCCCCTTCGTTTCTGTTGTCAAGTTGAGAGTAGAGGTGCGTTGCGAGTCAGCCTTGACAGCACCCTTGCTGGCGTTGGTGTCGTCTTGTGTTATCTTGTGGCATCGGGTGATTGTGAGGAAGGGGACTCCGATTCAGCTCTTTCCTTCGGCACGGTCTGCCTCCCACAGGATCAGGCCCTGTTGAGCAAAGCCATCCAGTACCTCACCACCTCGAACAAAGAAGGGAAGGATCTGGAACCGGAGGTCTTTCAGAGATTGGTCATCACGGCCCGCTCCATCGCCATCATGCGGCCGAATAACCTGGTCCATTTCACGGAGTCGAAGTTTCCGTCTCTGGAAACAGGTAGGGCAAAACTCCGTCCTCTCCTTGCACACAAATCCCCACGCGCCCAGCTTTCCTCCCCACCCATCTTTTGAGAACAGGGTGTGGGTTTGTGGGGTGGGATGGGGGCTTCCATCTGCTCAGCAAAAAAAAAGCCTTACCTTAAACTTTCAGAAAGCATCGAAGAAGGGCAGGAGGCTGCGAAGGCCCCGGAAGGAGAAGGGTGCAGTTTTATCACCCAACTGGTCAACCATTTCTGGAAACTTCATGCCTCCAAACCCAAGAACGCCTTCCTGGCGCCTGCATGCTTGCCAGGTGGGTTCCGTCTTTCTTGAGTGGGGATCAGACATGGCTGCCAGGGTGGCAACAGCCGTGCAGAGTGTTCCATGCCAGATATTTGTCCCAACTGAACTGCTCATGCTGCCTTCTATCTCTGGACCCTGTAATGGACTATCTCCTCCAGGCTCCTCTTAACAGTCCACTCCCTCCCTTTTCTTTCTTTCTTTCTTCCTTCCTTCCTTCCTTCCTCCCTCCCTCCCTCCCTCCCTCTTTCTTTCTTTCTCTCCCACCCTCCTTTTCTTCTTTCTTTCTTTCTTTCTTTCCTTCCTTCCTTCCTCCCTCCCTCCCGCCCTCTTTCTTTCTCTCTCCCACCCTCCTTTTTTTCTTTCTTTCTTTCTTTCTTTCTTTCTTTCTTTCTTTCTTTCTTTCTTTCTTTCTTTCTTTCTTTCTTTCTTTCCTTCCTTCCTTCCTTCCTTCCTTCCTCCCTCCCTCCCTCCCTCCCTCCCTCCCTCCCGGCCTCTTTCTTTCGCTCTCCCACCCTCCTTTTCTTCTTTCTTTCTTTCCTTCCTTCCTTCTTTCCTCCCTCCCTCCCTCCCCTGGAACAGAAAGGGCACCCAGCCATGGCCTACAGGATTCCCACTTTCCCTGAGCTCTCTCCTCCCCCTTCCTCTCTCTGCCGCAGGGCTGACCCACGTCGAGGCCACCGTCAACGCCCTCATAGACATCCTCCACGGATATTGCATCTGTGAGCTGGACTGCATCAATGTCGCCTCCAAAATCTACATGCAGATGTTGCTGTGCCCGGTACGTTGTTTCACGGCTGGTCTTAGGTCCATTCCCAAGCAACCAGGGCATGCTAGAAGGACAGAGCGTGTCCTGCTGCCCCACTCAGCAGGGGTGGCCAACCGAGGACCCCAGAGGGAGCAGCAGGAGAGACCTGGCTTGTCTCTTGCACCCTCGGCTGCTGGTCGGCTGTAGCAGGGAGCAGCCAAACCCGGTGGGAATTGGCAGCCTGGTGAGGAGAGGGTAGGAAGGGCCATCTGCTCTTCCTCCTCCTCCTGGAGCGCCTAAAAGAGGGGAGGCAAAAGGCTCTGAGAACTCGGCTGCTTCTGCTACCCTGTTTCCCCCCAAAATAAGACACCCCCTGATAATAAGCCCAATCACACTGTTAAGGATATTGGTGTTGTGTTACCAACCAGCAGAGTAAATGCACAAGGAAACGTTGCTGAGAGCAATGAATAAGAGATGTGCAAACTGGTTTATCAAAAGCTTACTTTATAGTGGAGAAAACAGTCTCATAGTCTTTAAACAAATTCCAAGTCTTTGCCATTTAAATCAGTCCAGTAGTTACAGAATCTTCTTACCAAACAAACATTAGTTGGTTAGAATAACAAACTCACTCTGGTTCACAAACCACGATGGTAGCAGATCCATCAAACGATGATTAGCAGAATGTTAGCAACTCCTCACTATGGCAGCATATCATAGCAGCTTCATCATCAAACTGAACACGTTACAATACCTTGCTTAAATACTCTCACAACCAGTCATTACCTAATTACAGCATGACTCAGCATTACAATGAATCAACAATAAAGCCTTAAAGTCACACAATACATATTCATATTAAAGTCACAGAACACATATCTTGCCTGGACAACTTGTTAGGCTCAAACCATATCCTAACACACACTTTTGAGCGCATGGCACTTATTTCAGGGTTCAAAAAAATATAAAACGGGGTATCATTTTCAGGGAAACACAGTAGTCAAACACTCCTGTGGCTGCATGACCCAGCTGGGTGCCAGCTCCCATAATCCCCAACCAGAAAGCGCCAGTCTGAGCAGGACGGAACTGTGGCTCACTCCTTCCCGTTTGCCCTCTTGTTGTTCAGGCAGGGAAGAGGCCAGCTCCTTAGGCTGCATCCGTGAACTAAACCAAGTTGAGCTAGGTCTGAACAGCGTGTGAAGGGAGCTAAAAGATTCCTCTGGAAGGCTGCAAGTCTTGAGCTTTTCGGGCAGAGGACCTGATGCTTGAGTCCCTTGAGAGTCCGTTCCTGCCCAACCCCACCAGGCCATTGCCCCCCCCTCCCCTTCCCCCCCCCCCCCCAAACACACTTTGGATTTGCTACTTTGCCTTCCAGGATCCGGCTGTGAGTTTCTCGTGCAAGCAAGCGCTGATCCGGGTGCTGAGGCCCAGGAACAAGAGGAGACATGTGACCTTGCCTTCTTCTCCTCGAAGCAACACCCCCATGGGTAAGGGGGAGCACTGTTCTGGAGCCTGGGGCACGGACGAGGGAAACCTCACGGGAAGCCCCGCCAGGGAGAGAGTCTCAGCCCCTGGAGGAGGCTTCCCTTTGAGGAGACCCCAGGAGCATCTCTTCATTCTCGGGAAGGTCACCGTCCCCCTGGCTGGGACTGGAGATGTTTGTCTTGCCCCAGCCACGTTCCCTCTCTGTCTCCCCCACTCCTCCTCCCTCTCTCTTTCTCATCTCTCCCTCCCTCTCTTTTTCATCTCTCCCTCCCTCCCTCCCTCTCTCTTTCTCATCTACCTCCCTCCCTTCCTCCCTCCCTCCCTCTTTCTCATCTACCTCCCTCCCTCTCCCTTTCTCCTCCCTCCCTCTCTCTCCCACTTTCTCATCTCCCTCCCTCCCTCTCCCTCCCTCCCTTTCTCATCTCTTCCTCCCTCTCTCTCCCTCTCCTTCTCTTTTTCAACTCTCACACTCTCCTTATCCCCCTCTCTCCTTCTCTCTTTCTCATCTCTTCCTCCCCCCTCTCCCTCTCTCTCAACTCTCATACTCTCCCTCCCTCTCCCCCTCTTTCTCTTCCTCCCTCCCTCCCCCTCTTTCTCATCTCTAACCCTCTCCCTCTCTCTCCCTCTATTTCTCATCTCTCTCCCACCCTCCCTCTCCCTCCCTCCTCTCTTTTCTCTTCCTCCCTCTCCCTCTTTGTCAACTCTCACACTCTCCCTCTCTCTTTCTCATCTCTTCCTCCCTCCCTCCCTCTCCCTCTCATCTCTCTCCCTTCCTCTCCCTTTCTCAACCCTCCCTCCCTCTCCCTCCCTATCTCTTTCTCATTCCTCTCCCTTCTTCTCTCTCCCTCTCTTTCTCATATCTTTCTCCCTCTCTTTCTCAACTCTCCCACTCTCCCCCCTCTCCCACTCCCTCTTTCTTTTTCATCTCTTCCTCCCTCCCTCTCCCTCTCCCTCTCTCTCTCGACTCTAACCCTCTCCCTTTCCCTCCCTCTCTCTCTCGCCCTCTCTCTTTCTCATCTCTTCCTCCCTCCCTCCCTCTCTCTTTGTCATCTCTCTCTCCTTCTCTCTCTCCCTCCAGTCCCCGTCCCCCCCCATGCTCTCTCGTGCATCTGGCTGGGCTTCGCAGGACTTTTCTCTCTTTTTCTTAACATCCAGGCGACAAAGACGATTATGACGACGACGATGCTGATGACAAGATGCAGACCCCTGGCCTGCCCAGCGGGGAGGACATTCGGCAGGAGAGCCAGGAGCAAAATGAGGTGGACCATGGAGACTTTGAGATGGTGGTGAGTCCCCCGGCTGGCCAGGAAAATCTGGGCCTGCCGCTCAGCCTGGAGAAGAACTGGGGCATTGGGATGCTTCGTTTGGGGGGGGGGGGTCTTAAATTTAATGATCCCTTAGAGAGGATCAAAGGGTATATAGCTCCCCCAGAGGTATAATGGGGGAATGTGTTTAATGGAGCTGCCTCCATTCTTTTGGGCACCAGGGACCAGTTCCGTGGAGAGTGGTTTTTACCCCGGACTGGAAAGGGTGTGGTTTTGTATGCCGCCTGCATCCCGCAAATAGGGGGCTTCGCTTGTTTGCGAAGCCCAATTTCTGGCATGCCATGGACTGGTGCCGACTGGGGGTTGGGGACCCTGGTCTAATCCAGTCGGCCACAATGTTTCGGCATCTCTCATACTCCTAGTCTGAATCGATGGTCCTGGAAACCGCCGACAACGTGAACAACGGGAACCCGTCTCCCCTGGAGGCTCTCCTGGCTGGGGCCGAGGGCTTCCCCCCCATGCTGGACATCCCCCCCCGATGCCGACGACGAAACCATGGTCGAGCTGGCCATTGCCCTGAGCCTGCAACAGGACCAGCAGGGTGAGAGAGGCAGGCAGCCCCTTCCCCACTACCGTGTGTGTGTGTGGGGGGGCTCCTTTACAGACTTGGGCAAAGGCAAGGCCTCCTGTGCTGTCAACCAAGAAGAATGGAGGGAGGCGCGGTGAGCCGCGGTGGCGCACTGGTTAGAGTGCAGTTCTGCAGGCTACTTCTGCTAACTGCTGGCTGCCTGCGATTTGCCAGTTCAAATCTCGCCAGGCTCGAGGTTGACTCAGCCTTCTGTCCTTCTGAGGTCGGTAAAACGAGGACCCAGATTGTTGGGGGCAAGAGGCTGACTCTGTAAACCGCTTAGAGAGGGCTGTAAAAGCACTGTGAAGCGGTATATAAGTCTAAGTGCTATTGCTATTGCTATATAAGAAGCCGTAGTGGTGAGAATGCAGTATTGCAGGCTAACTCAGTGCTCACTGCCAACAGTTCGATTCTAACCGGCTCAAAGTTGACTCCACCTTCCGTCCCTCCGAGGTCAGTCCTCATTTTACTGACCTCAGAGGCTGACTCTGTAAACTGCTTAGAGAGGTGAGGCGGTATATAAGTCTAAGGGCTATTGCTATTACTGTCCTGGATACGGAGGAGAAAAAAAAAAACAGAGACTTGTTTGTGGCTTCCTCCCATACCCTCGGCGTTAATTTCTCCCGCCCTTCCTTTCCCACTCTCTCTCTCTCTCTCTCTCTCTCTCACACGCAGGCAGCAGCAGCAGCGCTCTCGGCCTGCAGAGCCTGGGGCTGTCTGGACAGGCCCCCAGCTCTTCCTCTCTGGATGCCGGGACTCTGTCAGACACCACTGCATCAGGTAATGAGCACGGGGTAAAACCCGATCCTTGTGGGGGGGAGGTTGGGTGAGACGTGCCTGGATCGGATGCCTCCTGCAAGACCGTCCTCATCAGGATGGACGTGATTTAAATTGTTTTGATTTAAATCAAATCCACCCTGTCTCTTTATATCACTTCTTCACCAACATCTTACAGGCGGTGGTTTACCCCTTCAATTATCAATCCAAAATCAAGTTGGGTGTAGTTGTTAAAATGATGGGAGTAGGTCTGGAAAGGTTTGGTTATCAGCCTACCCTCAAGCACAAAAAAAAACCGGAGAGGTTCTCTACATCACGGACTTGCCTTCATATATATGGGTGGGCTTCCAGCTATAAGTGATCTGAACCTTTTGTATTAAAAAGTATTTTACATTTTCATCCTGGACTTTTCAAGGCATGAGCTGGATCATAAAACAGAAGTAATAGAGTACAGTAAATGACCAAAAGTTCCGACTTGATTTCAATCAGATCGATTTAAATCACGATTTCAATCATGATTTCAATCACTACTAAAAAAGCTTGGTTTAAAACAAGTCGATTTAAATCACAATCATGATTTAAATCACCAGTCAAAAGGCTTGATTTAAATCAACTCGATTTAAATCACAATTTCAATCATGATTTCAATCACTAGTCAAAAGGCTTGATTTAAATCGACTTGATTTAAATCACAATTTAAATCATGATTTCAATCACTAGTAAAAAGGCTTGGTTTAAAACAAGTCTATTTAAATCACAATTTCAATCATGATTTCAATCACCAGTCAAAAGGCTTGATTTAAATCGGCTTGATTTAAATCAACTCAATTTAAATCATGATTTCAATCACTAGTAAAAAGGCTTGGTTTAAAACAAGTCGATTTAAATCATGATTTCAATCACTAGTAAAAAGGCTTGGTTTAAATCAACTCGATTTAAATCATGATTTCAATCACTACTAAAAAGGCTTGGTTTAAATCAAGTCTATTTAAATCACAATTTCAATCATGATTTCAATCACCAGTCAAAAGGCTTGATTTAAACCAACTCAATTTAAACCCTGATTTCAATCACTAGTAAAAAGGCTTGGTTTAAATCAACTCGATTTAAATTGTACTTTTTAAAGAGCAGCTGTCGTCTCTGTCCCGCAGCGGCTCCTCCTCTGACCTGCTGTTGACTCACCGACAGTCCCATTGACTTGAATGGGACGGCTGGTGATGCGTCAGGGACCCAACAAGGTGAGGGACGTGGCGGGCAGCAGGTGAGTGGATGCCTGCTAACAGGTGCTGCTGCCATGATGGATCTGAAATGACAGGTGCTCTTTAAGTGCAAGGCCTCATTCTTGCTGGTGGTTAGAATCTTTAATATGATTATTTGCAAGCAAAATGAAGGTTTTCCTATTTAGTTTGCCAAGCTTGGATTCATTTTTTTAAAAAATTTGATTTATATGCCACCCTTCTCTGGAGACTCAGGGCGGCTTACAATGCGTTAAGCCTTCATACTTTTGTATATTTTATACAAAGTCAGCTTATTGCCCCCACAAACTGGGTCCTCAATTTACCTACCTTAGAAAGGATGGAAGGCTGAGTCAGCCTTGAGCCTGGTGAGATTCGAACTTACAGTAATTGCAGACAGCTGGTGTCAATCACAATGCTTTTAGTCTGCTGAGCCACCAGGCTCAGCAGACTCATTGAATGAGTTTATCCAAAAAATGTAAATATTGCAGAACGTACAGCCTCGTGCTATATAACTAAGCTCCGTTTCATGCGGAATAAACTAAATTATTAATGTATCTTAAATAGAAAATTATCTTTAGAGAGATTTCTTTTACTCCAAAAGCATTTTATTAAAACAAATTCTATAAAAATAAAAATAAAAAATCTGATTTAATTTTTTAAAAAATCCAATTTTTTTGATTTTGTAAAAAAAAAAAAAAAAATTCATCGATTTTGATCCATCCTGGTCCTTGTTGCCTCCAGTTCGAACAGACCACCCCCCCCGTTTGTTTTGAAGTGGGTTTCAAAAGGGATCGAACGACAAAGCCCCCCCGTCCTCATTTCTTTGGCCTGCTTCGGGCTGGTCCCCGTTCGAACAGCTCAGAGGCCGGGTTTTTACTTGTAACAGCTCTCCTTACTCTCCTAGCTCCAGCCTCCGACGACGAAGGCAGCACGGCCGCGACCGACGGCTCCACGCTCCGCACCTCCCCAGCCGACCACGGGGGCAGCGTGGGCTCTGAGAGCGGGGGCAGCGCAGTGGACTCCGTGGCAGGCGAGCACAGTGGTAATAGCCCCTCCTCGGTTTCCCCTTCCCTTTGGGGAGCATTTGCCTCTTTGGTCCAGGCTTCGATCCAGGCCTGACCTGGGAAATGGGGGGGGGGGTGTTTTCCTCTTTTCCTCATAGACCAAGGGTGTCAAACTCAATTTCATTGAGGGCCGCCTCAGGGTTGTGTTTGACTTTTGGGGGGGGGGGGCAGGGTGGGTTTGGCCAGATCAATGTCACTTGTGTCGGGGGCGCCTGTGGCGGCCTGAGTGCTCTGCAAGCGAAAACGGGCTCCCAGGCAAGGGTGAAATCCAGCAGGTTCCGGCGAACCGGTAGCAGAAATTTTGAGTGGTTCGGAGAACCGGCAAATACCACCTCTGGCTGGCCCCAGAGTGGGGATTTTGCACTATCCTTTCCCCAGGAGTGGGGAGGGAATGGGGATTTTGCAGTATCCTTCCCTGCCACACCCGCCAAGCCACACCCACCAAGCCATACCATGCCCACAAGCCACACCCACAGAATCGATAGTAAAAAAAAATTGAATTTCGCCACTGCTCCCTAGCTCCATTTTTGGCTATGACAGCTTCCTGCAACCTCCTGCAGCCTTTCTGAGCTCCATTTTTTGCTGGCAGAGGCCCTGCGGGCCCGTCCTTTGCTGTTTCCAGGTTGGCCCCATGGGCCAGCTCTAAGCACCCCACGGGCCAGATCCGGCTTCTGGGCCTTGAGTTTGATCACCTCTGCCCCTTGGCCAGGCACCTCCAGGGGACCGCCAGTGCTCACCCTCCTGGTTCTCCCTTGCAGTGTCCGGCCGAAGCAGTGCCTACGGAGACACGACGGCTGAGGGCCATCCGGCAGGGCCTGGGAGCATCAGCTCCAGCACGGGGGCCATCAGCACCGCCACGGGGCAGCCGGAGGGTGAAGGCTCTGAAGGCGAGGGCGAAGGCGAAGGGGACGTCCCACGCCAGCAACAGGCAAGAGAGTTCTTTTCCCTGCTTGGGGTGTATGTGTCCGGGAAGCCCTCCAAGGCTAACCTGGGGAAACAGAAATGGTCGTGAGTCAAACAGCAGCGGGGAGACCGAGCGTGGGGAAGGGGGGGGAGGAGGAGGAGGAGGAGGAGGAGGAGGAGGAGGAGGAGGAGGAGGGAAAAAACTGGCTCAGGAACTCAGGCATGGGAAAGGGCCAGCGTCCCGTGGCTTCTGATTGTTCTGTCGGAGGCTATAGGGGGGGGGGTCAGCAGGGGACAGTTAACTGTTAGGGTGGTTAGGCTCTTCCTCTTCCTCAGGGCTTGCTTGTCCCAGGTTCTGCCAATCAAATAGCCCTTCCTGTGGACGTCTCTTAGGACTAAAATAAGGAACACAATTCATGCTGCTCAGTTGCAAGAGTGTGGTTTTTACACTCTTCCTCCTCTTCCTCCTCCTCCTCCACCACCTCTTCCTCCTTTCTCTTTCTCTCCTGTCTCTCTCCTTCTCTTTCTCTCACTCTCTCACTCACTCACTCATTCTTTCGCTCCCCCTTCCCCTCTTTCTCTCTCCCACCTCCCTCTTTCTCTGTCTCTCCCCCTCTCTCTCTCCCCTCCCTCCCTCCCTCTCTCCCTCTCTCTCTCTCTCTCTCTCTCTTTCTTTTTTTTTCCAGGTTGCACATGGTCAGGCTAATGCTGCTGGAACGGCTACTGCAGACCCTTCCCCAACTGAGGAACGTTGGCGGAGTCCGGGCCATCCCCTACATGCAGGTGGGTCTGAGTGATTCTTCCTCCTGCCATCTTTGTGATGTGCACGGGGTGGGTTTGCCAGGTCTTTTCCCTAGCTGTGGTTCCCTTCTCTGTTTCTCCCTCTTTTTTCTTGGACTGGTACTCAAAGACCAGGTCCAGTTTCTCTCCTTAACTCTACCTGGTAATCATAAGCACAGCCTGGGAATATGAAGGTTCCTGCCGTACAGCGCCTCTCGCTGACCCTGCTTTTGCGGTTGAACACTAGAGTGTATTATTTGAATGCTTTTTAGCGTTATTTGGAGGGCCATGGGTGGGTTTGTTTTTGTTTTGTTTTTATTAAATTTATATACCGCCCTACTCCCGAAGGACTCAGGGTGGTGAACAGGCACAAAATAAAATACATAGATACAAAAGTTAGAAACATAATTAAAACCAGATTAAATAATTTAAGCCCGAGACAATTAAAAATCCCAATAATTTAAAACAGATTAAAATTTCGATTTAAAAGAATTTTAAAACAGGGGAGAAAATTAGGCCAGGCCGGCTTGCTGGAATAGGAGGGTCTTAAGAGCATGGCGGAAAGTGCGCCGATCCGGGATCCTCCGTATCTCTGGGGGGAGCTCGTTCCAGATAGTGGGTGCCCCCACAGAGAAGGCCCTCCCCCTGGGGGCCGCCAGTCGACATTGTTTGGCTGACGGCACCCAGAGGAGCCCCTCTCTATGAGAGCGTACCGGCCGGTGGGAGGTTGTTTGTGATAGTAGCGGTCCCGTAAATAACCAGGTCCTAAGACCTGGAGCGCTCTAAAGGTGGTGACCAAAACCTTGAAGCGCACCCCGGGTGGGAGGGACTTCTGTTCACCAAGCCTGGAGGACTCTACACCTCCTTGGCCATTGTTTCTGACTTTGTCCCACAATGTGCCTTGTGCCCAGGTGATCCTGATGCTGACCACTGACCTTGATGGCGATGAAGAAAAAGACAAAGGGGCACTGGATAACCTTCTCGCCCAGTTGATTGCTGAGCTCTGCATGGAGAAGAAGGTAACACACACACACATACACACACATTCTCTTACTGCATGACGTCCCCCCCAGGATGAGACGTGAACGTAGTTGGAAAATACTATAAGAGGCAGCGGCTCCTACCTGAAACCCTAAGCTCTCAGTCAGAATAGAGCCTCTCTAGGAGTATCTGGAGGCTGGGGACAGCAAAAAAGTCACTTCCTGTTTAACCAGGAGTTGGGAAATGGGCCGTTTCAGGCCTCCAGAGGACCTCCGAGGGAGTGGGGAAGGCTGTTTTCGCCCTCCCCAGATGCAAAAACAAGATCTGGAGCCAGGTGAGAAAGAAAAACGGGCCTTCCCCACCCCCACCCCCCAGGCCCTCGGGAGGCAGGAAACAGCCTGTTTCCCTACTTCTGGTGGGCCCAGAAGGCCCGAAAATCAGCTGGCCGGCACACGCATGGGCGCCAGAGCTGAGCTGGTATGCCCACTGATATGGCTACGCGTGCCACCTGTGGCACACATGCCATAGGTTCGCCATCATGAGTCTAGACTCTTGTTAAAAACATCCATTGATGGAGAGCCCACAATTTTCAAAGGCAAGCTTTCCCACTGGTTAACTATCCTCACTGTTAGAAAGTTTCTCCTTAATTCCAGGTCGCTTCTCTCCTTGGCTACTTTCCATCCTAAATCAAACCTGTTGTCAGCGCTGCAACGCTGGCATAGAGAGCAGAGGAGAGAGAGAGATAAACCCTGAAACTTTTGCCTGCTAAATCCCTTTGAAGCCCGGTTGTCGTGGAAATGAGGGGGGGAGACATTCCTGGGAAATGACGAGACAAGAAGTCTGAAGAATGACTTGGAAGATAGCCAATGAGAAGCAGAGATTTGGGGATCGGAAAGGGAGGGATTGGGGGGCAAAAGGTCAGTCTTGTCCGCATCGAGTCATGATCCGGTGGCTGTGCTCAATTAAAGAAAAGATTTCCTTAAAGATTGGCAGTTTGGAAATTCATTTATTTTGAGATAGCATCGAAGTCTGACACCTGTGACTCAGGATGGGAACCAATCAAGGAGAGAATCAATAACCTTAATAAGCATCAATAATCATCCTAAATCAGACCTATGGGGGAAATGCCACTTTGCAGGGCCAGGCTGAAAAGCCCTTTGACCTGCTGGCCACTAGAGGGCAGCAGTAGCTCGAGGGAGAACCAGGCGACCAGCCGGTTGGTAAGCTCCGTCTGGCTGCTGGTCAGGTTCATTGCCTTTGGCTCCTGGATGGGTTGTCTGTCTGTCTGTCTGTCTGTCTGTCTGTCTGTCTGTCTGTCTGTCTGTCTGTCTGTCTATCTGTCTATCTATCATCTATCTATCTATATCATCTATCTATATCTATCTATCGATCGATCTATCTATCTATCTCTCTCTCCTATCTATCTATCTATCTATCTATCTATCTATCTATCTATCATCTAATCTCATCTATCTATCTATCTATCTATCTATCTATCATCTATCAATCTATCATCTATCTATCTATCTATCTATCTATCTATCTATCTATCTATCTATCTCTCCCATCTATCTATCTATCTAATCTATCTATCTATCTATCATCTATCTATCTATCTATCTCTCCCATCTATCTATCTATCTATCATCTATCTATCTATCTATCTATCTATCTATCTATCTATCTATCTATCTATCTATCTATCCATATATATTTAATTTGTTTACTGCCTGCCTTGTCGCGAAATGAGTCGGATCTGTAGCAAGGGGTGGCATTCACTTACCTTCCCTCCTGGTTCGCAAATGTGTCTTCTGCGCATGCGCAGAGTCTCGAAAAATGTGGAAAACGGGATGATCATGATGTCCGGGTGGGTGGGTGGGGGGATCCCGCAGTCGCCCCCTACCGATTTCGCCTGAACCAGATAGAACCGGCTGAATACCACCACTGATCCGTAGGCCGTAGTGCCAACTTTGGAAAAATAACACAAAGTATTTACAGTCAAGAGATATCCAAGATAGGTCTGTGCCTGTGCATCGATCATAATTCAGGGGGATCAGGGCAGTGGTGAAATGTAAAATTTGTTACTACCGGTTCTGTGGGCGTGGCTTGGTGATGGTGGGGTAATATGACTGAGTGGGCATGGCCAACTTTTTTTTTTTTTAACTTTTAAAACCATTTTTTAAAGTATTTTTTTGTAAAAAAAAAAAATGCTTTAAAAAGCCTCTGACGATCCCAGCTGACTTGCCTGATCGGCAGAGGCTTTTTTTTCCCTTTAAAAACATTTTTTCTATAACCTCTTCGGCCGAAGAGGTGGTAGAAAAAATGCTTTTAAAAGCCTCTGATGATCCCAGCTGAGCCGCGCGATCATCAGAGGCTTTTTTTAAAAAAAAACTTTTAAAAGCATTTTTTCGGCCAAAGAGGTTGTAGAAAAAATGCTTTTAAAAATTTTTAAAAAAGCCCCTGATGATCGCACAGCTCAGCTAGGCGGGGGGGGGGGGGGGGGCAGGGATTTTTGCTACCGGTTCTCCGAACCACCCGCCTCCATCGCTACCGGATCGGGTGATCCGTTCTGAACCAGGAGCATTTCGCCCCCTAGATCAGGGGCATACAGGTGCTTTTTCTCCTCCGTTTTGTGTTTGGCAAGGGTTCAGACTATAGGTAGCCCTCGAGTTACGACCACAAGGGAGCCCAACCTGTCTGTTGCGACGTGAAGCAAACCCTTCTTTAAGTGAGTTTGCCCCCATTTTGCGACTTTTCCTGCTGCAGCTGTTAAGTGAATCATTATATTTATTACATTAAGTAGAACATGGTTTGTTAAGTAAATCTGTCTTCCCCCACCGACTTTTGCTTGTCAGGAGCCGGGGGGTGGTGTTGGACTGGATGACCTACAAGGTCCCTTCCAACTCTGTTAATCTGAGGTGACGAAAGATGATAACGTGACCCTTGATTCACCGTCATAAACGTGAAGCGATCGCCAAGCATCTGAATTTTGATCAAGTGGCCGCGGGGGGGAGATGCTGCTGCAGTGATGTGTGAAAAACGGTCGCAGCTTAATTTTTTTTCCTCAGTGCAAATTGTCACTTTGAACGGTCGCGAAATGCCCTGTTGTAAGTCGAGGATTACCTGTCGCCGGGCAACCACGAATCCCTTCCCTTAGCCCTTTCCTCACTCTTTCCTTTCTCTCCCTTGCAGGACGTGTCCAAGAAAAATGAACGCTCTCCCCTCAACGAAGTCCACCTGGTCATCATGAGGCTCTTGAGTGTCTTCATGTCCCGGACAAAATCTGGATCAAAATCTTCCATTTGTGAGGTACGTGAGGAGTCTGTCCTGGTTAGGGTGTGTGTGTGTGTGTGTGTGCCCCACATACGTGTCTGTGCGGGATCCATGTCAGGCAGAAAGGAAAGGGCCGTTTTATTTTTATTTATTTTATTAGTCTAATTTCTATGCCGCCCACTCTCCGAGGACTCTGGGCGGCTTACACCAAAGACAGTATACTAAATAGCATATTGCCCCCTAACAATCTGGGTCCTCATTTTACCCACCTTGGAAGGATGGAAGGCTGAGTCAATCATGAGCCGGTGAGATTTGATCCGCTGATCTGCTGAACTAGCAGCCAGCTGAAGTAGCTGCAGTACTGGCACCCTAACCACTGCGCCACCTCGGCTCGGTTTTCTCCCCCCTTCCCAATTTGGCCTCCTCGTCACCTGTTCTGACCCACCTCCCCAAACACGACAAACCCTCTGAAGTTTTTTTTTTTTTTTAAATTTGATTTTATATGCCGCCCTTCTCCGGAGACTCAGGGCGGCTTACAATGCGTTAAGCAATAGCCTTCATACTTTTGTATATTTTATACAAAGTCAGCTTATTGCCCCCACAAACCGGGTCCTCATTTCACCTACCTTAGAAAGGACGGAAGGCTGAGTTGACCTTGAGCCTGGGGAGAATTGAACTCGCAGTAATTGCAGGCAGCTGGATGTTAAATGCTGCCTTAGGAGGCATTAGCCTCCTACACCACTCAGGCTTTTATTATTCCTTTTATTAGGAGCACCAGCAGCCCCGGCAAAAAGTTTCTCTCTCACCGCAGGCTAAGAAGTCCGTCCATCCGGAAGATGAATAGTTGTTTGCCACATCTATTTATCTCCGCCCCCTGCCTTTTATCCCCAGAGCTAGGGTGGGGGCTTCATTAGCAGCAGTGGCTCTTCCATCCCAAGGACCGGCCCATAGATTTCCACTGCTCTCCTCTCCTCTGCCTTCTGCACATCTCCAGTCAGGCACTGGGCCCAGCTGTTCTTCCTCCTCCTCATCAGCCACCTCCAGACCTGGGGGTTGTTGACTCTCCATCTGAGGGCTGACGGACGGCCCAGGCTCAGCCTCCGTCTCTCTCTCTCTCTCTCTACCGGCTCCATTCCCTCTTCCCCCTCAGAGCTCTCAGGTTGCCTTGATGCTGACCCCGACTCCCACACCTCCTCCTCATTTGGCTGTTGGAGGAGCCGTCGGCCGACAGGCCACAACACAGACATTCCTGATTGCAAACCCTTCGGGCTCTGGGGTTTTGGACACGGGCAACCAGGCATCTTTGCCCACCAAACCCTCGGCGGTTAAAAGAAAATGGGGGGGGGGAAACCGTGGATGGGTGGGGAAGGAGGGAGGATTTGCAAATGGGATTGTCGGGAGGCCGCGATGCCCGCGCTATCTGCCGTGTTTCGAAACCGCTAAGAGGATTCCGTTGCTAAACGGTGCAGCGCTAAGGCGGCATTTCAGAACGGAAGCTGGCAAAAGGCGCATGTCGCGGAAAGCATATTAATAACAAAAGCGCAGAGGTTAAAAATGGAACCGGGGAGGCATTGAATTTTAATGAGCTTATGGGCTGTGGGCTTTGTTTGGATTTAGAAAGGCTTTCTCTAATGGTTTTATTTACACTTGGGGCTCACCAGCCTCTCTTTCCCCCCCCCCACCACCCCCTTTCCTCCCAAGTGCAGAAGAGGGAGGGCTTTTCAAAACCTGTCAAAGTGCAGATGACCAGTGGGGGCGAGAGAGCCGGGGCGGCTCCTGGCGGCTCTTCAAAAGCCCCCGCTGCCTCCCCTTTTCCATCGCGCAACTGGCCGAATTCCAGAGGAACGGAGGAAGAGGACTTTTCAGTTCCTACGTTTGAAGGGGAGGCAAATGAAAGGGGCTGGAGCCCCTCTCTCCTCCTCCTCTTAATCCTCTGCTGGGTGCCCACCGGCATGTGTGTGGAGGGGAGATTAGACTCCAGAACTGATTGCCGTTTTGCCTCTCTCTCCCTCCCTCGCTCCTTCCTCCTGCCTCTTTTAAACTAAGCCTCCTTCCGATGCGTAGAGGGCTCTTGTCGCTGCTCTTTCAAAAGGATATCAAAGGCTAGAAACTGTCCCAGCCCCAGAAGAAGTGGGGTTGCGTTCCCCACTAGGCCCCCGAGGGCTGTTCTGTGGCTTCTCTTGGGCCCATCTGGAGACTGCTGGACCAGACGCAAAGCCCCCCCCCATCCCTCCAATCCTTGGGACTCCCCTTCATTCTTCATCCTGCTTGCTTGGACTTGGTGGGGCTGCAGGCCATGGAGACCCCAAGGTTGGTCTGGATGATTGTTGGCCGTGCCAGGCTGAGAGGACCATCCCTTGCCCTTACTTTGCAGAAGGTCCCAAAAGTTGAAAGCTACCTATAGCATTAGCATAGCAATAGCACTTATATGTCGCTTCACAGTGCTTTTACAGCCCTCTCTAAGCGGCTTACAGAGTCAGCCTCTTGCCCCCAAAACAATCTGGGTCCTCGTTTTACCCACCTCGGAAGGATGGAAGGCTGAGTCCACCTTGAGCCAGTCAGGATCGAACTGCTGGCTGTGGGCAGAGTTAGCCTGCAATGCTCTATTCTAACCATAGGGAGGGAGGGAAAGAAGGGAGGAAGGAAGGAAGGGAGGAAGGAAGGAAGGAAGGAAGGAAGGACTTATATACAGCTTCATAGTGCTTTTCAGGCCTCTCTAAGCAGTTTACAGAGTCAGCCTCTTTTCCCCCAAACCGGTGGGTCCCCGTTTTACCCACCTCGGAAGGACGGAAGGCTGAGTTAACCTTGAGCCAGTGAAGATTGAACTGCTGGCAGTTGGCAGAATTAACCTGCAAAGCTGCATTCTAACCACTGTGCCCCCCCCCCCACAGCTCTTAATAGCAATAGCACTTAGACTTCACAGTGCTTTTACAGCCCTCTCTAAGCGGTTGACAGAGTCAGCCTATTGCCCCCAACGATCTGGGCCCTCATTTTACCGACTTCGAAAGGACGGAAGGCTGAGTCAACCTTCAGCTGTTGAGAACTCAAAACTGCCAAATTGCAGGCAGCCGGCAATCGGCAGAAGTAGCCTGCAGGACTGCGTCACTAAGGATCTATCATTGGGAAACGCTGGGCTTCTGTTGGTATTCTTGCATGTGAGGATAGAACCTCACCCCTGGTCCCCTTCTCCCTGAGGGAGATGGCATTGGTGCCAGTGAGGATGTCCCCCCTGGCTTCCTTGGCTCCGGGTTAGACTTCCACTGGTGTGGCAGAGGCTTTGGACAGAGAAGGGTTTTTTCCCTGCCCGAGCTGTCGGAAGCTCTTGAGAAGGAAGGAGACGGAAGCCCCCCCGAGGCTGGATCCTGGTTGCCTTCTCTTTAGTCTTTAGTGAATGAAATTGGGATTTTTTTTTTAATACATATTTTTAAAAATCTTTTTGGGGTAGGTGTAGAGATGGGAAGAAGGCCTGGGGAAAAAAACCCGGAAAAATTGGGGGGTGGGGGGAAAAAACTGGGTTGTTTTTCCCCTCCAATTTTTCTGTGGTTTTTTTCCCCCCCCCATGCCTTCCCATCTGTGTGTGTGTGTGTGTGTGTGTGTAATAACGATATTTCACAGCAGCGAGTTTTTTTAAAAAATACCCCAGCATAAAACGATGACTAAATGAGCACGCGAGAAAGAGATGCTGGCAATCGAATTCATCACCCAAATCCCGTCCTCTTTCGCTAAAGCTCAGGAGCCCAGCGGGCTCGACCTCCATCCCTCTCATATCAGCATCTCACTCCCCCCCAGAAGCTCAGAACGGTTGAACTGGAGACTTGGGCTACTGGGTGCTGAGCCTACGATTTGAGTTTCCTGCGGCTGGGCCGTTTGGTCCGCCAAGGGACGAGCGACGGGATCCCTCCATGTTTTCTGTGTCTTCCCGCAGTCGTCCTCCCTGATTTCGAGTGCCACCGCGGCGGCTTTGCTGAGCTCCGGAGCCGTGGACTATTGCCTTCACGTCCTGAAGTCCCTGTTGGACTACTGGAAGAACCAGCAGAACGACGAGGAGCCTGTGCCCGCCAGCCAGCTCCTGAAGCCCCACACCACCACCTCTCCTCCCGACATGAGTCCTTTCTTTCTGCGACAGTATGTCAAGGTGAGATTGCGGTGGCAAAAGGCCTCCGTGCCTCTTTGTTTGTTGTTTCTCAACCTTGGCCTCTTTTAAGATGTGTGGACTACAACTCCCAGAATCCCCCAGCCGGCATTCAACACCAGACTAATTCGTTCATGGGGTGGGGGGTGGCTAACGTTCCCTTCCCAGGAACTGATTTAAAAAAAAAAACACCTCTTAAAGGAGTGGCCAGAACTTCAGATTTTGAAGAAGTAGGAACACGGTAGCAAGCGCAATAGCCCTTAGACTTGTATAGCGCTTCACAGTGCTTTGCAGCCCTCTCTAAGCAGTTTACAGAGTCAGCCTATTGTCCCTCAAACAATCTGGGTCCTCATTTTACCCACTTTGGAAGGATGGAAGGCTGAGTCCACCTTGAGCCGGTCAGGATCGAACTGCTGGCAGTGGGCAGAGTTAGCCTGCAATACTGTATTCTAACCACTGGGAGGGAGGGAGGGAGGGAGGAAGATAGCAATAGCACTTAGACTTATATAGCGCTTCACAGTGCTTTTACAGCCCTCTCTAAGCGGTTTACAAAGTCAGCCTGTTGTCCCCCAAACAATCTGGGTCCTCATTTTACCCACCTCGGAAGGACGGAAGGCTGAGTCAACCTTGAGCTGGTCAGTGAACTGCTGGCAGTGGAAATACCGAGTTAGCCTGCAATCCCACATTCTATCCCGTGCTTTGTTTAATTCTTTAGTCTTGGCGTGTGCCGATGATCATGGTTTAAAGAAGGCAGGTGGGTTCAATAGTGTCATCCTTAAAACAGTATCGTCCCGGGGGTGATCTTGGGATCGTAGGGTTAGTTGTGGAAGAAGCTGAATTAAGAATGGAGAGTCTTCCGAACATGGCTGGAGAAAAACATCGTATTGTCCTAGCTGTGAAAGTTTTTATAATTATTTTTTTTTTAAAATTGAAAAGAGAGTGCCATGTCAGGATAACAATGCAAATAAGGCAGAGCCAGAGAGAAATCAATGATAAATTTTTTTTTAAATATCTTTATTAAATATTTACAGTAAAATTAACACACAATAATGATTGGAAAACAATATAAGAAGTGAAATGTAGGAACACATAAACACAAGACTAAAACGAAACAACGAACATGACTAACCGAGAGTTAAGCTCACTCTCCAATTAATATTAACTAATATCATCCTAACCAAACATTTCAATACAAGAAGAAATCAATGATAAATCTTAACATACAAGCTAATAACTATAACTGTACTATGTTAACAGTAATTACAATAATACAACCAAAAAAGAAAAGAAAACTTAACTAAATTTCTACTCACATTAGCTTCTTTACAAATTTTTCCATAATATAGCCATAGTTTTATATATCTTTGTTGTCCACACTAACAATTATTGACATTCATAAACTTCCCTTTCATTTCCACCTCTTGTCTCTTATCCGTTCATAAAATTTATTCCATGTCCTGTAATATTTCGAGTCTTCTTTATCTTTAATTTTTAAAGTTAATCTCTGCATTTCAGCACAATCCCAAATTTTCCTAATTATGTCATCATCCAGTGGGGTGTTCACATTTTTCCAATATTTGGCATATGTAATTCTAGCGGCCGTCAATATATGTAACACTAAGTTGCTTTGTCAGGTATATTTCCGACAATATACCTAAAAGGCACGTTTCTGGTTTGAATAGGAGCGAGGGGTGACCAGATAGGCAGTCGCGATTGTGTATTTGGAGCAAATAGCTGCCTTTGTTCTCATTATTACCGCGATCTGTGTTTGTTTTTGCTGTGGGGTAAAGGCACGGAACATCAAAAGACCGGTGGAAAGGGGTTTTTTTCTTGGAAGAATATGTGAATTTTAAGTTTAAAGAAATTTAAATTTTTTGTTTGTGAACGTGCCTGAGCCGAAGCGGCAAAACGCATTTCTGGGCAGTGCCTTCCAACGGATGTTAGCTTTTTCTTTTTTTTTTTTTAAGGGAAATTACGTAAGCTGAATTGAGAACTATAAACTTTTATTGTTGGTCCTTTTGAGTGCAATAATAAGCTGTCTCAGCTTCAATTGTGGATTGCTGTCCCTTAATCTTCATTACAGACCCTCCTGGCAAAAGTGGATAATTAAAACTTATTAAAAAATGGCGACCCAACAATCTTTAGAAATGCAACAAGTTGCTGTGGCCTTAACTAAAATTGGTGAAAAGATATCAGGACTGTCAGATAGTATGGATAATATGATATTGGAAATTAAAAGAATGAAGCAAGAAATGAATGAAAATTTTGCAAAGCAAACAGTAGAAATGACAATAATTAAAGATGAAGTTGAGCAGATTCATACACATGATGCAAAGATAGATCGGCAAATTGGAGAAATCTTTTTTAAAAATGAACAACAAGATAAAAAAATTTGTCTTTTGGAAGAAGAAGCTCAGTTATCATTTCTAACCAATTATGAATTTTCTCCCAGTAGCTCCTTGCTTTCAGCTGTGAAAGTTAAAATTAAGATCACCTTTATTGTCATTTTTTTTTTTACTTTGAGCACACTGGCCCACGTTAAAAATGCAATTCTTTTGCCTGCTTTCAAAGCACAAGTAGTCCTCCACTTACAACAGTTCGTTTAGTGACCGCTCAAAGTTACGACGGCACTGGAAAAAAAAGAGACTTCGGACCGTTTTTCACAGTTGGAGACCTTTCCAGCATCCTCGGGGATCACGTGACCCAAATCCAGAGGCTTGGCAAACTTGTTCATGTTTATGACCGTCGCAGTGTCCCAGGGTTTACGTCCTTCTGACAATCAAAAGTCAGTGGAGAAGCCAGATTCACTTAATAAACTGGGTTACTAACTCATCAACTTTGGTGATTCACTTAACAACTGAGGCAAGAAAGGTCGTAAAAGGGGGCAAAACTCACTTAACAACTGTCTCAACAGAAATCTTGGGCTCAATTGTCGTAAGTCGAGGACTACCTGTATATATCTATCCATACCCATACATAACATACATTAGGAGAAGAGAGAGGAGAGAAGAGAAGAGAAGAGAAGAGAAGAGAAAGAGAAAGAGAAAGAGAAAGAGAAGAGAAGAGAAGAGAAGAGAAGAGAAGAGAAGAGAAGAGAAGAGAAGAGAAGAGAAGAGAAGAGAAGAAGAGAAAATATGGAATGGAATGGAATGGAATGGAATAGAATAGAAAATATGGAATGGAATGGAATGGAATACAATAGAAAATATGGAATGGAATGGAATAGAATAGAAAATATGGAATGGAATGGAATGGAATAGAATAGAAAATATGGAATGGAATGGAATAGAATAGAAAATATGGAATGGAATGGAATGGAATAGAATAGAATAGAAAATATGGAATGGAATGGAATGGAATAGAATAGAATATAGAATATAGAATATAGCCATGATGGCGAACCTATGGCACGCGTGCCCGAAGTGACACGCGGAGCCATGTCACCTGGCACATGCGACGTCGCCCGCTCCTCTTCTGGGTTTCTGCCGCGCATACGCACGCAACAATCAGCTGGCCTTTGTGCATACGGCAATGCCGGAAACTGGAAGAGCTGGTCTTCCATTTTGTGGTGTGAGCATGCACGCCGGCCAGCTGCTCGGCACATGCACATGCGCGGCAGTAACCAGAAGACTTGCTGGTGCGCGCATGTCCCCTGGGCAGCTCCTCTTCCTGGTCGTGACTCTGACAAGCACGCACACACGTGAAGTGCTCCCTTCTTGGCACTTGGTGTCGTCCCGTCTCGTGTGTCCCCCCCCCCCCACTCTGTGTTAGCGCACTCCCTTTTGGTGCCGAAAAGGTTCGCCATCACTGGAATATAGAATATAGAATATAGAATAGAATAGAATATAGAAATAACAATAGAATATGGAATGGAATGGAATGGAATAACGGAAGAGACCTTGGAAGTCTTCTAGTCCAACCCCCTGCTTAGGCAAGAAACCCTGTACCATCTCAGACAAATGGTTATCCAATCTCTTCTTAAAAATTTCCAGTGTTTATATACATATGCTATATACATACATATATACACGTACACCCACACATAATATGCATATACACACATATTGTACACATACTGTATATACACATACTGTATATACATACATACATACATACATACATACATACATACATATTAAGTGTTTTTCTATCGAAGCACCTGGTCTACCCCAATATGGGAGGGGGCACACTGCTTCCCTTTTGCCTTTCAGCTCCAATCCAGGAGCCCTGAAGCAGTCGGAGTTACGACAAACCATTTTATACCAAATTTCTATTTCGCTGATAAAGAAATAAAGGGAGACTCGCATAGATCTAGTTCAAGCTATTTAGCTCTCATCAGCTAGCCAATACCCTTACCATACCAAGTTCGAATCCAAGTAAGGGTATGGCTAGCTAATGAGAGCTAAATAGCTTGAACTAGATCTATACAAGTCTCCCTTTATTTCTTTATCAGCAAATATAAATTTGATATATATATCAAACATAGAGTTGCAGGCTAACCAGCACACGTCAGCAGCAGCAAACATAGAAAAGCGACAAACCACTACAAAATATTTCACAGATGTTATCTAGCCCCAGCTAGATTAGCAAAAATATTTCCTAGCGCCTCAGGAATTTGTTGGAAGTGTGGAAAGGAGATTGGCACCTTCTTTCACATGTGGTGGTCCTGCTTGGAGACAAAAAAGTTCTGGACAAAAATACGAATTTGGCTGCGAGAAATAGTGGAAGAAGATATAAAATTATCTCCGGAAATTTTTCTACTAGGAATGACGGAAGATGGACTTTCTAAGGACAAGACACAATTAATTATACATATTATAACAGCGGCCAGATTAACCTTTGCAAAATACTGGAAAGATAAACAAATCCCTCCAGAGATGACAATAACAAATAAAATTCTAGAATGTGCAGAAATGGCAAAATTAACTAGTGTTCTTAAAGACGATGAGAATTCTAAATTTAAGGCAGTATGGGAAAGGTGGTACAAATGGTGGAATAATAGAACAAGACTATAAGGATATGCCTATTTCTAATAATGATAGATTTGAAGATACTTGATGTGTATATAATGTATATATGTAATTGCACGATACCTCAGATGTTACCTGAGATTTGATATTTTCTTTTTAAAAAAACCTTTTTTTCAAAAATCAATAAAGTATTTATAAAAAAAAAAAAAAAAAGAAAAGCGACAGCTCTGACCTCGCAACACACCCACAGCTTCTAAACTAGAGAAGAGCCTGAAGATGAGAGGGTTGTGAGCCTGTCGAAACGTTGCTATAAAGAAAAACTTTTAAGGTACTGGTAGGATTTTAGCTAAGGTTTTAAAGGACCTTGCAGAGTGCTCTGTAAGGATTTTTAGAAGATTTTAAGCTAGGATTTTAACCAGAATCTTAAACATTTTAACTAATTTATTTAACATGACGCGGGAAAACACCCGAGATTTTAATTTTTTGCACATATATGTAGAGAGGATGTAGCGTCCCAGGCAATCCTGTGGGACCCTTCATCGCAGCACCCTTTCCTCTTGCTGTGGGGAAGGGCCTGCTTTACACGAACGGAGAGTCTTCAGGGGGGGTCTCGCAAGCAAGCATTTTAACACAGCCCGTTTGCGATTTTGGCCAGCCCGCCCTCCTTCCCCCCCCCCCCCAAAAAAGCAGATCTTGTCCTACTTTAACCACCACGGAGCCTGTCTTTATTCCTGGCATCTGGCAGTGCAGTTTCGGTGTGTTCTTTTTTTTTCCCCCTGCACTCACGGTTCACAATGGAATAAGCCGAATTAAATGTTCGGGTGCTGTTTTCTGGAAGAATAGAGCCTGCTCAAATTCTTATGGCCTGCAGTGACGGTTGCAATTTTTAATCCCTTTTATTCCTTTCTTTCAAAGGGGCTTGCTGCGTTCACATTTCTCCTATTTTTCTCTCGTGCGCGCTCTCCCCTCCCTTCCCAGCTGTAGGAAGAGAGCGATATTAAGGATTGGTGAGGATGTGGCATAGCTTATGTTCCTCTTTTTATCTTTTTTTTTAAACCCGGGGCAACATCCCAGCTTGTTACTCTATTTTTTTTTTTATTGGGTTTCCTGTCATTTAACATTCATCTCCACAGCAGAAAGTAAAACAAGCAAAATCTCAGCCAAAGAGTTGCAAAGGAAGAAGGAACGACAAAAAAATAAATTAAAAAGGAACCACGCGACTTCAAAAGTCTCCTCTTGGGTGCTTTTGTCTTTCCTGGGGTTGCTGAGAGTTAATAGTGTGCAAAAAGCTCTGGTTGTGTGTCCCCACGAACATGTTTTTAAAAGCTTTTTTGTTTTTTAAAGAAAAGAAATACACAAAAACGTCCTATTAAAGATGATTCTTCCCTCCATCCTTTTAAGTCAGGGGTTTCTAACCTTGGTGACCTTAAGACTAGTGGATTGAAGGCGCCTTGGTGGTGCAGCGGACTAAAGTGCTGTTAAGTAGCACTTAGCTGCCAACTGCCTGCAATTACTGCGAGTTCAAATTTCACCAGGCTCAAGGTTGACTCAGCCTTCCATCGCGGTAAAATGAGGACCCGGATTGTGGGGGCAATAAGCTGACTTTGTATAAAAAAGAACACCGCTTGGGGGGGGGGCAAAAGCCCTACTAAGCAGGTATATACAAAAGTATGAAGGCTACTGCTTAACGCATTGTAAACCGCCCTGAGTCTCCGGAGAAGGGCGGCATATAAATCGAACCAATAAATAAATAAATAAATTTCAGACTCCCAGAATTCTGGGAGTTGACGTCCATAAGTCTTAAAGCTGGCTGGGGAATTCTGGGAGTTGAAGTCCATAAGTCTCAAAGCGGCCAAACTGGCTAGGGAATTCTGGGAGTTGAGGTCCATAAGTCTTAAAGCTGGCTGGGGAATTCTGGGAGTTGAAGTCTTAAAGCTGGCTGGGGAATTCTGGGACTGAAGTCTTAAAGCTGGCTGGGGAATTCTGGGAATTGAAGTCCATAAGTCTTAAAATCCCCAAGGTTGGATACCCCTGTTCTGATTTTTAGCTCATATTTGGTTGGCTATGTAGTTTGGGTCTGGAGCCCAGTTGTCATTCTTCAGACAATCAACATGATTTGTAGCTGGCATATATAGACAATCCAAAACTATGTTTAAATCTAGGTTTATAAGCGTCGAGCATCACGTTTAAATCTAGGTTTATAAGCATCTACGAATTCTTTATTGGCCAAGTGTGATTGGACACACAAGGAATTTATCTTTGGTGCATAACCTCTCGGTGTACATAAAATATACATTTGTCAAGAATCATAACATACAATACTTAGTGATAGTCATAGGATAATAAATCATAACTAGGAAACATAAATCATACTAGGAAACGAAATTAAAAAATATACATCATAAAGATATAAGAAACAAGGTTATAGTCATAATTAGCAAAGGAAATAGGTAATAGGAAGGATGAGAAGAAGAATAGTAATACAGTCTTAGTAAATAGTTTTCTCAGTAGGGGCGCGGTGGCTCAGTGGCTAAGATGCTGAGCTTGTCGATCGAAAGGTCGGCAGTTCAGTGGTTCGAATCCCTAGTGCTGCCGCGTAACAGGGTGAGCTCCCGTGGCTTGTCCCAGCTTCTGCCAACCTAGCAGTTCGAAAGCACGTAAAAAAAAAAATGCAAGTAGAAAAAATAGGGACCACCTTTGGTGGGAAGGGAACAGCGTTCCGTGCGCCTTTGGCATTGAGTCATGCCGGCCACATGACCACGGAGACGTCTTCGGACAGTGCTGGCTCTTAGGCTTTGAAACGGAGATGAGCATCGCCCCCTAGAGTCAGGAACGACTAGCACAAATGTGCAAGGGGAACCTTCACCTTTAAATAGTTCCACAGCGTTGTGGGAATTAGTTGTTTAACTGAGTGATGGCATGCGGGGGAAAAAACTGTCCTTGTGTCTAGTTGTTCCGGTGTGCAATCTAAGTTTATAAGCATCTACTCTGCTGCTGCTCTTCTAGTTTTGAGCTCTTTCAAGAGCAGGGAATTGTAGCTTTGAAGGACAACTTCTCCAAAGAGTCTGGAAGAAACCTGGAGGGGTATGTGGAATTTGCAAGGTTGGTTAAGCTCTCTTTTCTTGTTGCCCCCCACCCCAGGGTCACGCGGCCGACGTCTTCGAGGCCTACACTCAGCTTCTGACAGAGATGGTCCTGCGGCTGCCCTATCAGATCAAGAAGATCGCCGACACCAACTCCCGCATCCCACCCCCCGTCTTCGATCATTCGTGGTTCTACTTCTTGTCCGAGGTTCGTCTTTTATATTGACCTACTCATGGGTGGGGCTCCAGGAGCTGTTAAATCAGGGGTGAAATGTTCCCGGTTTAGCCCGGTAGTGATGATGGCTGGTTTGGAGAACTGGTAACGATGGCAGCTTGAAGCTCCGCCCACTTGCCCGGTCATCGTTCCTGGTTAAAACCAGGAAGTAACCTGTTTTTTACCCTCTGCGCAGGCACAGAAGGGTTTGCGCATTTGCAGAGGGTCGGCTTGTACATGTGATGCGCGCGCACATTAAATGCAGTGCCCTCTCCGCGGAGTCTGTGTGCAGGTTTGATGTTCAGGCTCTCCTGTCCTAAAGCCATAAGATGGGACGTACCATCTGGATGGCTGGCAGGTGCGGAAATCATTAACCTAAGGTCCAGGGAAGAAAAAGCCTCCCTCTTTCTCTCACGTCTCCATAAAGACATGATAGCAGTCTTCCAATATCTCAGGAGCTTCCACAAAGAAGAGGGAGTCAAGCTACTCTCCAAAGCACCTGAGGGCAGGACAAGAAGCAATGGGTGGAAACTCATCAAGGAGAGAAGCAACTTAGAACTAAGGAGAAATTTCCTGACAGTTAGAACCATTAATCAGTGGAACAACTTGCCTCCAGAAGTTGTGAATGCTCCAATATTGGAGGTTTTTAAGAAGATGTTGGATAACCATTTGTCTGGAGTGGTGTAGAGTTTCCTGCCTAAGCAGAGGGTTGGACTAGAAGACCTCCAAGGTCCCTTCCAACTCGGTTATTCTATTCTATTCTAAAGGCAGGTCTAGGACAACTCGGCACAGCCAATTCACCATGGGACAATTCGCCATAGCCAACTCGCCACAGGACACAGCAAGAAAGGATGCCAAAGGAGGGACAAAATGAAATGTGAATGACAAAAATGAAAATATTTTTTAAATTATTGTAAAGAATCAAACTGAATTGTTGAATTCTCCCAAGGCGAGTTGTCCCACGGCAAGTTGGCCATGGTAGAGTTGACCATGGTGAGTTGACCATAGTAGAGTTGGCCGTGGTGAGTTGGCCATGGTAGACTTTGCCATGGTGAGTTGGCCACGATCAGTTGGCTGTGGTAGAGTTGCCCATGATGAAATGCCCATGGTAGAATTGGCCACAGTGAGTTGGCTGTGGTAGAGTTGACCATGGTGAGTTGACCATGGTAGACTTTGCCATGGCAAGTTGGCCACGGTCAGTTAGCTGTGGTAGAGTTGCCCATGGTGAGTTGCCCATGGTAGAGTTGATCATGGCAGAGTTGACCATAGTGTGTTGACCATGGTAGAGTTGCTCATGGTAGAGTTGCCCATGGTAGAGTTGTCCATAGTAGAGTTGACTATGGTGTGTTGCCCATGGTAGAGTTGTCCATGGTAGAGTTGACTATGGTGTGTTGCCCATGGTAGAGTTGACCATGGTAGAGTTGACCATGGTGAGTTGCCCATGGTAGACTTGATCATGGTAGAGTTGACCATGGTGTGTTGGCCATGGTAGAGTTGCTCATGGTAGAGTTGCCCATGGTAGAGTTGACTATGGTGTGTTGCCCATGGTAGAGTTGCCCATGGTAGAGTTGCCCATGGTAGAGTTGCCCATGGTAGAGTTGTCCATGGTAGAGTTGACTATGGTATGTTGCCCATGGTAGAGTTGCCCATGGTAGTTGACCATGGTGAGTTGCCCATGGTAGACTTGATCATGGTAGAGTTGCCCATGATGACTTGCCCATGGTAGAGTTGACTATGGTGTGTTGCCCATGGTAGAGTTGACCATGGTGAGTTGCCCATGGTAGAGTTGACCTACCCATGGTTGGTAGAGTTGCCCATGTATAGAGTTGACCATGGTGAGTTGCCCATGGTAGAGTTGACCTACCCATGGTTGGTAGAGTTGCCCATGTATAGAGTTGACCATGGTGAGTTGCCCATGGTAGAGTTGACCTACCCATGGTTGGTAGAGTTGCCCATGTATAGAGTTGACCATGGTGAGTTGACCATGGTAGAGATGGCCGTGGTAGAGTTGGCCATGGTAGTGTTTGTCATGGTGAGTTGGCCATAGTAGAGTTGGCTATAGGGTTGACCATGGTGCATTGGCCATGGTGTGTTTGCCATGGCGAGTTGTCCCATGGCGAGTTGGCTGCGGCGAGTTGTCTCCTTCTGCCATCAAGGCACCTTTCCCCAGAAAGCAGACTTTTGGAAAGCTCTCACGCCATCTCTCCTTCCTTCCAGTACCTGATGATCCAGCAGACCCCCTACGTGCGGCGTCAGGTGCGCAAACTCCTCCTCTTCATCTGCGGCTCCAAGGAGAAGTACCGCCAGCTGCGGGACCTGCACACCCTCGATTCCCATGTCCGGGGGATCAAGAAGCTGCTGGAAGAGCAAGGCATTTTCCTAAGGGCCAGCGTGGTCATCGCCAGCTCCGGCTCTGCCCTGCAGTATGACACCCTTATCAGTTTGGTAAGCGGGGAAACAGTGTGTGTGTGTGTGTGCCTTCGGAGTTTGGCTGAAGCATCTTGAGGAGATCCTCCTGCCATCTGCACCGTGGGATATTTAAGGCGGGGCCCAGCCTCTCCCAGGACAGTCCAGGTCTTAGAGTTTGATGTGAAAGAGGAAAGAGGTATTTTTAACTTTTCCAGAGGAAAGAGCTTGGGGATTTACTGGGCTGAGGAGAAGCTAGAGCTCCCTTAAAGATGCAACCATGAGCTCAAACCTCAAGACTGAGAAAACCGGGGCTCCCCAGAGTTCTGGATTCATGTATGGCAGGCGTTGTAAGTCAGCAAAACATCTGGACTTGGCATGAAATTACACAGCGAAGCCCAGTTTTCATATCAGGATTAAAGTTCCCTGGGTGCCATTTGTTGAAACAAACATCTGGACTTTGCAGATGTTCCGCCAAAAAACTTTTTTTCTTCCTTCCCTCCTCCTTCTCCTCCTCCTCCTCCTCCATTCCTTCTCCTCTTCCTCCTCCTCCTTTCCTCTTCTATCCCTCCTCCTCCATCCCTCCTCCTTTTCTCCTCCATCCCTCCTCCTCTTCCTCCTCCATCCCTCCTCCTCTTCCTCCTCCTCCTCCCCACCTCCTCCATCCCTCCTCCTCCCCTCCTTATCCTCCTCCTCTCCTTCTCCTCCTCCCTTGTACCCCTTCCAGATGGAGCACCTGAAGGCCTGTGCCGAAATTGCCACCCAGCGCACGGTCAACTGGCAAAAATTCTGCATCAAAGACGATTGTAAGTCCCTTGGGGGGCTTTGAAAAGAACGGTGGCCCCGCTCCAGAGGGTCCAGCAGAAGCCCCGTGCTCTTCTTTTGGCTCCTGGGTCTGGGGGGGCTGATGGGAAGGGGGACAGGAAGGGCAGAAGATTCCCACTTCCTGGGCAGTTGCACCCTGAACTTCTGCTCGTAGAACCTAAGGAGCCTGAAGCTGCCCCACTTCAGCACTTTCGCAGTGGGCTTGTTCCTGCCATAACGTCCGGCAGAAATCAAATTTTAAGGGGTGCTATGTTCGTGAACATGGAAGTAAAACTGACTTTCCCCTTCTTCTCTTCTTCCTCCTCCTCCTCCTTTTCTTCTTCTAGCCGTCCTCTATTTCCTCCTGCAAGTCAGCTTCCTGGTCGATGAGGGTGTCTCACCGGTCCTCCTCCAGCTACTCTCCTGCGCCCTCTGTGGCAGCAAGGTTCTCTCTGGGTCGGCTTCGGCCGGGTCTTCAGGCACTTCAGCCCCCGGAGGGTCCAGCTCAGGCCAGCCATCCGGGCAGAGCAAATCCTCCACCAAGAAGAGCAAGAAGGAAGACAAGGAGAAGGAGCGAGAGGGTGAGGCTTGGAGGTTGGGAGGCCTTTGGGCTGCGCTTGCCACGTGACCTGCAGTCCTCCGAAGGTTGGCAGTGCCGTCGCTGAGCCCTCTCAATTCTCTCCCAGGAGACGGCTCCTCGGGCAGCCAGGAAGACCAGCTCTGCACCGCTCTGGTGAACCAGCTGAACAAATTTGCCGACAAAGAGACGCTGATTCAGTTCCTGCGCTGCTTCCTGCTGGAATCCAACTCATCGTCCGTGCGTTGGCAGGCTCACTGTCTCACTCTGCACATCTACCGGTGAGTAGCCCAGCCCTGGGCAAGCCGAGCTCCCACCCGTCCAAGTCCCAGGAGCGTTCTTCATCCCCCTTGGGCTGAGAAGAGAGAAACGGGATGTTTGTTTATTTATTTTATGACCCGTGGCTTTAAAAAAAATGCCCGTAGAACATGGAGATCGAAGGACAAAAGAGGGAGGATCCGATAAAGCCGGGGTGTCCAAGCTTGGCCATTTTGAGATGTCTGGATTCAACTCCCAGAATTCTCTAGTCAGCTTGGCTGCTTTAAGACTTGTGGACTTCAACTCCCAGAATTCCCTAGCTACCTTGGCCACTTTAAGACTTGTGGACTTCAACTTCCAGAATTCCCTAGCTAGCTTGGCCGCTTTAAGACTTGTGGACTTCAACTC
Organism: Pituophis catenifer annectens; assembly: GCF_029215685.1. NCBI lineage: Eukaryota > Metazoa > Chordata > Lepidosauria > Squamata > Colubridae > Pituophis > Pituophis catenifer. Next base: position 9,221,500 of record NW_027256898.1, on the reverse strand, counting down.
CCAGAATTCCCTAGTCAGCTTAGCTGCTTTAAGACTTGTGGACTTCAGCTCCCAGAATTCCATAGTCAGCTTGGCTGCTTTAAGAGTTGTGGACTTCAGCTCCCAGAATTCCCTAGTCAGCTTGGCCGCTTTAAGACTTGTGGACTTCAGCTCCCAGAATTCCATAGTCAGCTTGGCCGCTTTAAGACTTGTGGACTTCAGCTCCCAGAATTCCATAGTCAGCTTGGCCGCTTTAAGACTTGTGGACTTCAGCTCCCAGAATTCCCTAGTCAGCTTGGCCGCTTTAAGACTTGTGGACTTCAGCTCCCAGAATTCCATAGTCAGCTTGGCCGCTTTAAGACTTGTGGACTTCAGTTCCCAGAATTCCATAGTCAGCTTGGCCGCTTTAAGACTTGTGGACTTCAGCTCCCAGAATTCCCTAGTCATCTTGGCCGCTTTAAGATTTGTGGACTTCAACTCCCAGAATTCCCTAATCAGCTTGGCCACTTTAAGACTTGTGGACTTCAACTCCCAGAATTCCCCAGCCAGCTTAGCTACTTTAAGACTTGTGGACTTCCGCTCTCAGAATTCCCCAGCCAGTAGACTTGAAGTCCACAAGTCTTAAAAGTGGCCAAGCTTGGCCACCTTTGGCAATAAAGTCTAGTCATATAAACAAAGTCTAGTCATAAATTCAAAGAGCAGCCACTGAGTGTAGACATTTTCCCTTTAGGAACTCCAACAAGTCCCAGCAAGAGCTGCTGCTGGACCTGATGTGGTCGATCTGGCCAGAGCTGCCGGCTTATGGGCGGAAGGCAGCCCAGTTTGTGGACCTCCTGGGCTACTTCTCTCTGAAAACCCAGCAGACGGAGAAGAAGGTAAGAGCTTGGAATGGTGTCTTCTCCACCCTCCTGATTCCCAGCACCTGGGACTGTTTCTGCAGGCGGGCCTGGGTGCTCCTGCCCCAAGAGCCATCCGAAGAGGAGGGGGACACTTCTGTGGGTTTCACAGCCGCCCTTGTGAGGTAGGCTAGGTCAAAAGAGCAAAGAGTCCAGCTGGTGAAGCCAGAGATTGGGTGTCCATCTTGCTTGCCCTGTTTTGTAGGGGAGAGTGACTCACCTGCCCGGGTGCTAAAACCTGAGAAGAAAATGGTTCCCCCCCCTTCTTACTGGAACCCCAACTTCTCCAAGGAAGCCACCTCAGGACACTTGGGGACCATATTCTGTAGCTCACCTGAGTTTGCTTTATAGGATCCTCCTGGTTTCACAGGTTGGGTTCCTCTGATTTTTGTGTTGGGCTCTGTTTCAGTTCAAGGAATACTCCCAGAAGGCTGTGGAGATCCTCAGGATGCAGAACCACATCCTCACCAATCACCCCAACTCCAACATCTACAAGTAAGGGTTGCTTGGCGCGTTCAGAGTGGGGGGAGGGGAGCCGGAAGGGACAGGCGGGGTGGTGGGGGTGCTTCTTGTCTGGAGGTGAGAGGGGGCACTTGCCTGGCTGCCGAAATTAACTTTGCACTGCCTGGAAACTCATCATCATCTTCTTTTAATGACCCCATAATAATCCCTCGCGGGGTGAAGTCTTGGGCAGCTTAATGGAGTTGAGTGTTTTACTGGCCGGATGCTCTTCCTGTTGCCAGTGCTGAGTTTTGTTCAGCAGATATATTCTCACTTTGCCCAGAGACAGAGAGAGAGAAATATCTGCCTCTACCTAGGATCGAACTCACAGCCCCTCCTGATTGTGAAAGCTCCACCTCTAGGCCAACGCACCGCTCAGTTTGCAGCGCCCGGAAATGGTTCCAAATGAATTCCAAACAGCCTGGTTTTTTTTAGGGTGTGACCGAGAGGAGACCATCGTGGGGCGCCTTACTTAACTATATTTCATGCGATTTAAACAGCGAGGAAATGAAATTCAGGGGGGTTTTGCGCTGGTCCTGCTTTGGAATTAGGCCTGCCCAGGGGTGAAATGTAAAATTTGTTACTACCGGTTCTGTGGGCGTGGCTTGGTGGGCGGGGGTTAATGTGACTGGGTGGGCGTGGCCAACTTTTTTTTTTTTTTAACTTTTCAAAGCATTTTTTTCTAATGCTTTGAAAAGCCTCTGCCAATCAGGCAACTCAGCTGGGATCGTCAGAGACTTTTCAAAGCATTTTTTTTTACCACCTCTTCGGCCAAGAGGTTGCAGAAAAAAATGCTTTGAAAAGCCTCCGACGATCCCAGCTGAGCCGCACGATCATCAGAGGCTTTTTTTTTTTTTACTTTTAAAAGCATTTTTTCGTCGGAAGAGGTTGTAGATAAAATACTTTTAAAAGTTAAAAAAAAAAAGCCTCTGATGATCGTGTGGCTCAGCTGGGCATTGGGGGGGGGGCAGGGATTTTTGCTACTGGTTCTCCGAAATACCCACCGCCATCGCTACCAGATCGGGCGATCCGGTCCGAACCGGGAGCATTTCACCCCTGGGCCTGCCCCATAGAAGGAAAAAACTGCAGCCACCTGCGACTTTGGCCTGAGCAGAATAAACTCAACTGCCTTCCTCTTCCCCTCATTCCAGCACCCTCTCCGGCCTGGTGGAGTTTGACGGCTACTACTTAGAGAGCGACCCCTGTCTCGTTTGCAACAACCCGGAAGTGCCTTTCTGCGTAAGTGCCTCCCCCCGCCCCCCTGTGCTTTCCAGCCCCGCCAGGCCTCGGCCTCTTCCAACCCATATCTCTCTCTCTCTCTCTTTTTTCTCCCAGTACATCAAGCTGTCCTCCATCAAGGTGGACACCCGCTACACCACCACCCAGCAAGTGGTCAAGCTCATCGGCAGCCACACCATCAGCAAAGTGACGGTCAAGATTGGAGACCTGAAGCGCACCAAGATGGTCCGGACCATCAACCTCTACTACAACAACCGGACCGTGCAGGCCATCGTGGAGCTGAAGAACAAGTAAGGATATGCACAATCACCAGAGGCGGCTCGGAATCTCTGGCCAGAGTGCAGTTTTAGGCTATCCTTGACTCCTTCTCTAAAGATAGAAATATAGATAGATAATAGATAATAGATAATGGATAGTTATAGATAGAAATAGAAAAAAAGGAAATAGAAAGAAAGGAGATAGAAAGGAAGGAAGGGAGGGAGGGAGGGAGGGAGGGAGAGAGAGAGAGAGAGAGAGAGAGAGAAAGAAAGAAGGAAGGAAGGAAGGAAAGAAAGAAAGAAAGAAAGAAAGAAAGAAAGAAAGAAAGAAAGAAAGAAAGAAAGAAAGAAAGAAAGAAAGATCTCTTTGGCTGTGCACCGCCCTGAGTCCTTCGGGAGAAGGGCGGTATAAAAATTTAAATAATAATAATAATAATAATAATAATAATAATAATAATAATAATAATAATAGATAGGATAATAGAAATAGAAATAATTTGATTTATATGCCCCCCTTCTCCGGAGACTCAGGGCGGCTTACAATGCGTTAAGCAATAGCCTTCATACTTTTGTATATTTATACAAAGTCAGCTTATTGCCCCCATAATCTGGGTCCTCATTTTACCTCATTTCTCCTGGATGTTTCTCTTCTGGTTTTGGGAAAGCTCCTTTGCCCACAAGTAGAACACGGCTTCTTTTTCAGTCTCCTCCCCATGGAGTCTTGATGGCTCGATTCATTCATTGCTGCTGGGGAGGGGGGAAAATGCCTTAATTCTTTATCTCGCTTGGCTCATCTCATTTTCAGCGTGAGGGGTAACAGGAATGCTTAGTTTTCCCGGGAGTGGAGCAGAAGAGCAGAAGTGGACTTCTGTGCCTGGTTCTCATTGTTGGCCTCCCCACCCCACCCTCCTGCTTGCATCCTTCCCCCCCGCTCCTGCCATCTTTAGGCCGGCCCGCTGGCACAAAGCCAAGAAGGTCCAGCTGACCCCCGGCCAGACGGAAGTGAAGATCGACCTTCCCCTGCCCATCGTGGCCTCCAACCTGATGATCGAGTTTGCCGATTTCTACGAGAACTACCAGGCCTCCACGGAAACCTTGCAGTGCCCCCGATGCAGCGCCTCGGTCCCCGCCAACCCCGGAGTCTGCGGAAACTGTGGGGAGAACGTCTACCAGTGCCACAAGTGCCGGTGGGTGAGCTTAGCCCCTCTTCTTCCTCCCCTCCAGGGAGCTCCAGGATGGAGGAAGGGGTGACCTCGGGTGACCCCCGCCCCAGGGGCAGAAATCTTGGGGTTCTCCTGGCTCTTTAGCTGGGGTCCCACGACCAGTCCTAGAAGGAGATTTGGGGAGGGGGAATCTCTTTGGGGAGGTGGGGGAGCGATGATGAGATTTCAGCTGGGGACCCCCTCGGTGTTGACTTACAGGTCGATCAACTATGATGAGAAGGACCCCTTTCTCTGCAACGCCTGCGGCTTCTGCAAATACGCCCGCTTTGATTTCATGCTGTTCGCCAAACCGTGCTGTGCCGTGGACCCCATCGAGAACGAAGAGGACCGGAAGAAGGTCAGGGGCGGGAGGAGGAGGAGGAGGAGGCCTGCCTTTTGGGGGGAGTGGGGTGGAGTGAGATTTGGCTGCCTCCCTTCCCCCAGGAAACCATTTGTCCATCTTTAAGAGGGCCTGTTCTACCCCCAACGCTGTACAGGTCGTCCTTGACTTTACAACAGTCTGTTTAGTGACCATTCAAAGTTACAACGGTGCTGAAAAAAGTGACTTCGGACTGTTTTTCACAGTTACGACCTTTGCAGCATCCCCCCCATGGTTACAGGATCCAAATTCAGACGCTCGGCAACTGGTTATGGTCCATTGCCGTGTCCCTGGGGTAACGTGATCCCCTCTGGCGACCTCCTGACAAGCAAAAGTCATATGGGACATCCCGATTCACTTAACCGCCCAGAGTCCCTTGGGAGTTGGGTGGCATAGAAATGTGACAAAATAAATAAAAATAAATAAATAAAAATAAAATAAATTAACAACCGGGTTACTAATTTTACCGAGCCAAAAAGCTTCCATTCACTGTCTGGGAGGCAGGTCGCTGCTTGATCCCCAAGCTTATTACCTAGAGACCTGCTTTGTATGGAGGTTGGCAGGAATTTTGCTGTCCCCGAAACCTCGGGAGCCCAGGGTTGTTTAGTTAAGCCAACGCATAATCGGGGTGCTGTGGCATTTTCACCTGCCAGGCCGTGACCAACATCAACACCCTCCTGGACAAGGCCGACCGGGTCTACCACCAGCTGATGGGCCACCGACCCCAGTTGGAGAACCTGCTCTGCAAAGTGAACGAGGCGGCGCCCGAAAAGCCACAGGTAGAGAGAGGGGGTAAAGGCCGCTCTGGGTGGACTCCGGGCGAGGCAAAGCCATCTTGGCCTGACCTTTTCCCCTCCTTTCTGTGGCAGGATGACTCCGGGGGCAGCGGAGGCCTCAGCTCCACCTCAGCCAGCGTGAACAGGTACATCTTACAGCTGGCGCAGGAGTATTGTGGCGACTGCAAGAACTCCTTTGACGAGCTCTCCAAGATCATTCAGGTAATCTGGGCCACTCCCAAGATCATCCGGGTAATCCCTTCGAGCAGACTGGGACAGTGGCTGCCAGAATTCCCCTTGAACTGGCCTTGCCCACCCCTTTCAACAGGTTGGCTGTTGAGATCAGAAACGTTCTGGTGCATTCAGGCCAGGCTTCGTCAGGGCTGAATATGTCTGCTAGTCCAGAGTTCCCCAATCTTTCCGGCTTTGCGGCCTGGTGTGGGTGGTCCCACGTGAGTGGTCGGCAAGCGTGCGTGTATGTGCAGCTCATTTGTGCAAGCCGTGAGAAAGCTCGACCTCTGCTCGTGCAAATGGAGTGCATATGTGCACTCTCCTACTTTCGGGTCGCTTGATTCTGAACAGCTCGTGACCCAGTAGTGGGCTGCGGCCCGAGATTTGGGGACCCCTATGCTAGTCTGTCTTAGGCTGCTCTGATGGACATTCAGCTCTTTGACCACCTGAGGCCCTACTCCATTTGTGGCTCCATCATGGCTTATCCTCCTCTCTTCTCTTATCCTCTCCCCAGAAAGTGTTTGCCTCCCGGAAGGAGCTCCTGGAGTACGACCTCCAGCAGAGAGAGGCCGCCAGCAAGTCCTCCCGCTCGGCTGTCCAGCCCACCTTCACCGCCAGCCAGTACCGCGCCCTCTCGGTCTTGGGTTGCGGCCACACCTCCTCCACCAAATGCTACGGCTGCGCCTCGGCCGTCACCGAGCACTGCATCACGCTGCTCCGCGCCTTGGCCACCAACGCCGCCATCCGCCACATCCTGGTCTCCCAGGGCCTCATCCGCGAGCTCTTTGACTACAACCTGCGCCGAGGGGCTGCCAGCATGAGGGAGGACGTCCGCCAGCTCATGTGCCTCCTCACTAGGTGGGCCTCGACTAGCTGCCTCCCCTCCTTCTTTTTTGCCTTTTTCCAAGGACCGGTAACAGTGGAACCCAGACAGCCTCTTGCATTGGATTGGCTTTGCCTATGGAGAACCTTGGGCCCTTGAACCCGCTCAGTACTGAAGATCAGTGTCAGACCTGCCCCAGTCCGATCCCTTAGGAAAGAAAGACCCTCGACTCTATTTAATTGAAGTGACGGGTTCTTTTACTAAAAGATGCTGGCTGCCGTAAAATCAGGCTAGAACTAAATTTCCTGCACAGAAAAGCTATAAAGTTTTCTCCTCATCCCAACCCTCCCTTCATCACCAGTTCGTCTTCAGCCAATGATGAACTGCATAGGTCCGTGATGGCGAACCTATGGCACGCGTGCCACAGGTGGCACACGGAGCCATATCTGTGGGCACACAAGCGTTGCCTTAGCTGAGCTCCAGCGCACATTCGCGTGCCAACCAGCTAATTTTCAGGCCTTCCAGTCCCACCAGAAGTCGGGAAATGGGGCATTTCCGGCCTCCGGGGAGGTGGGAAAGGCCATTTTTGCCCTCCCACCCAAGAAAGCCTCTGGAGCCTGGGGAGGGCAAAAAACAGGCCTACTGGGCCCACCGCTAACCTTTTTGGTGTTGCGTGCCAAAAGCAGGGGGAGGTCATGCGTGCATGCGCGGGGCCATGGGGGGGTTATTGAATTATGGGTGTGGGCACACGCATGCTCCCCCCCCCCCACGGTCTCCCCCCGCTTTTGGCAAAAAGGTTAGCCATCACTGGCATAGGTGTTTTGAGAAATGCTGAGGTGTTTGGGGTAGTCCACATTCCAATCTCAAGCTGCATGGCCTTGAGCGCTGGCACAAACTGGTTCCATCTTTGCCTGGTCTTCGTCAAGCTGTCATCCTTCCTCCCTATTTCCCATCACCTCCACATACATGTTTATTGCCCGTTTGTTCTCCCCATGTCCCCTGCCCCAGAGCCTTTGATGGCAGGATGCCAGCGAGGGGCCAAGCTGAAGTTGGCAGACCTGACAATGAGTTAAAGCTGAACTTGGAGGAACATACTTAGAACACAGAACAATAGGGTTGGAAGGGATCTTAGGGGTCTTCTAGTCCAAATTTCTCCCTTTTTCTAGGGAGAGAGAGTTGGATCTCTCTTTGATAAGCTTCCATCGGTGACTTCTATCCTCTTTCTCCATCTCTCCATCCATCTACCTTCCACCTGTACTGCTTGACCTGCCTGTCAAGCGCGGGGGAAATTCAGGCAGTTCAAGTAATGAGTATAAGGATTTATTGCAAGCTTAAGCTCTCTCTAAGAATCTGGCCAACTAACAGTAAAGGGAAATGAGCGGGAGATAAGACAGGCATTCAAGCCCGGGCTGGACTTGGGGTCATCCACCTGTTTCTTGCAGCTAACACAACTGGCTAGTCCGCTTGCAAATCGTGTTCTCTTAGGAAAGATGTCCTAGGTGTTGGGGTTATTACATGAGCTGGATATGTGTGTATTTGTGTGTGTGTGTGTGTGTGTGTGTGTTGGAGCACCCTGTGATATTTTAAAGATGCTTTTGTTTTATCCTCCGTCACCAACCAGAGACAACCCAGAAGCCACACAGCAGATGAACGACCTCATCATCAGCAAAGTGTCCGCAGCTCTGAAGGGCCACTGGGCCAATCCTGACCTGGTGAGCAGCGCTGGCCCACCTCTTCTTCTCCCTCCCTCCCTCCCTGGTGGCCCCTTGGGCTGGGGCCCCTCTGTAAAATGAGCTTCCAGCCTCGGCACCCCGAGACTGCCCTTCCCCTATCCTGCCGAAGGGATGAACCAGCTGTTGTGACCCAAGCCCAAGTAGTATTAAATGCAAACAGTTCGAAAACAAACAGACTTTATTAAAACAGTTGAGAATTAACTTATTCTCAGCGTAGTCCAAACTAAATTAAAGCAAATTCTTCAAAACACCATTCCTCAGTTTATCACCGACCTTGATATAATTAGGCAAACTGCCAAATGCTTTTCTTGGCAACAGTTCAGGAACAGAAGATGCCGACAAGAAATGAATACAGTGAAACAAGAAGCAAATTCTCTCAACGTTGTTTTCCGGCAAAGAGGCCAAGAGCCGTTGCTGGTCTTTTAAGCCTTATGGGAGGGGCCAATCATCTCCTGGCCTTACTCCTGAGTTGTCCCTTTTGCTTTAGCTGCTCTTGCCTTCTGGAAGCTCTGCGCATACGCGCACTGGGAACAGGCTCCTCCTGTTCCTCTGCCTCTCTGCTGTCAGCCTCTGGAGGTTCCGGAGTCCGCACCTCACTCCCCGATAACCCTGGCCCCATCTCTGCCTCCAACGCAAAGCCCTCATCCGGGCCCTCCCCAGACTTCAGGACTGGCCCATGTTCTTCCTCAGCCTCCTCACTGTCCTACTCCGCAGGCTGCTGGCGGACCACAACACCAGCTTCGGGGTCTTCCCGGCTCCTTCAACAACCTGGAAAACCTAGATGCAACACCCCTTACTCTATCCTTTCCTTCTCTCCCCCCCCCCCCACCCCCTTCATAGGCCAGCAGCCTTCAGTACGAGATGCTGCTGCTGACGGACTCCATCTCCAAAGAGGACAGTTGCTGGGAATTGCGCCTGCGTTGTGGTGAGTCCCGGGGCTCGGCAGGCCAGTTATGTTGCGGAGGGGGGGAAAAGGAGAGGGAGAAGCAGTGGTGGTATTCAGCCGGTTCGCACCTGTTTGGGCGAATTGGTCGTGGGCCCCGGGCGCTACGCCGTCCTATTTAGCTACGTTTTCTAAGCCGTGTGCATGTGTGCAAGCCACACACGAGAGCAAAGCACATTCGCGGAAGGCTGCGCCCATGCATGGAAGGCACGCGCTCACATTTTCGGTGCGCGGCGAACCGGTGGTAAAATTATGTGAAACACACACACCCTTCCGGGGGAGAGAGGCGCCATCCCCACTGGGAGAAAAGCCAGCAGGGGAGGGGGAAATGTTATTTCTGGGGTCTCTGGCCCGATTCTGACCCTCTTGTTCGCTTTGGCCCAGCCCTCAGCCTCTTCCTCATGGCCGTGAACATCAAGACGCCGGTGGTGGTGGAAAACATCACCCTGATGTGTCTACGGATCCTTCAGAAGCTGATCAAGCCCCCTGCGCCCACCAGCAAGAAGAACAAGGTAGCTGTCCCGGCTTCCCTCCCTCCCCACCCCCATCCCAGCCTCAGGTGTGTGGGCGCCCGGTTGCAGCAGCGATGTCTCGAGGCCCTTCCAGACTCTCTTCTTTGGGCTCCCCAGGACACGCCGGTGGACTCCCTGACCACGGTCAAGCCCTACAGCAATGAGATCCACGCCCAGGCCCAGCTGTGGCTCAAGAGGGATCCCAAGGCCGCCTACGAGGTGTGGAAGAAGTGCCTCCTTGCCAGAGGTATGTTTCTCACCCCCACCCCCACCCCCACCCTTCCTGGCTTCCTCCCCCAGCGGGACAGCAGCCACCCCACCCTGCAGCTCCACTCGCGTTGCTGCTTTGCCATCTTTCAGGCCTTGAAGCCAACGGAAAATCTCCCGGGCGAACGGAGCTCCGCCACCTCTACCTGACGGAGAAGTACGCCTGGAAGTGGAAGCAGTTCATGAGCAAGCGGGGGAAGAGGACCTGCCCCCTGGACCTCAAGCTGGGACACAACAATTGGCTGCGGCTGGTGAGACACATCGATGCACTTATCGGGGGGGGGGGGGCGGTGAGGAGAGGAAGAAGGAGGGGAAGGGGAAGAAGAGGGAGGAGGAGAGAAAGAAGGTGGAGGGGAAGGAGAAGAGGAAGAGGAGGTGGAGAAGGGGAACGGGAAAGAAAAGGAAGAGGAGAAGAGGAAGAAGGGGAAGGAAAAGGAGGAGGAGAAAAGGAAGGGGAAGAAAAAGAGGAAGGTGGAGGAGTGAAAGAGGGAGGAAAAGTGGAAGGAAGGGGAAGGAAAAGGAGGAGGAGGAGAAGAGGAAGAAGGAAAAGGGGAAGGAAAAGGAGGAGGAGGAAAAGTGGAAGGAAGCGGAAGGAAAAGGAGGAGAAGAGGAAGAAGGTGGGAGAGGAAGAGGAGGAGACGAAGAGGAAAAAGGAGGAGGGGAAGTGGGAGGAGAAGGAAAAAAGACCAGACTCTTGGAGAAGGCGATGCCAAGAAGCAGCGCCATCCTGAGGCCGGGGGGGCAAAAGATTCTCCAAGGAATGGGGTGGGATCCATGCCATGTGAGTGCCCAGGGGGCATCTCCTGCCTTCTCCTCCCCCCTCCGGTTTCCAGGTCTTGTTCACCCCAGCAACCCAAGCAGCCCGGCAGGCAGCTTGCACCATCGTGGAAGCCTTGGCCACCATCCCCAGCCGCAAGCAGCAAGTCCTCGACCTGCTGACCAGGTAAGGCCCGGGGCAGGTAAGGGAGGAGACCACCACCACCCCGCTGCGCCCCTTCAGCTTTCTGACCTCCGGATGGCCTCCTCCTCCCTTCTTTCTGCCAGCTACCTGGACGAGCTGAGCGTGGCAGGCGAGTGTGCCGCCGAGTACCTGGCCCTCTACCAGAAGCTCATCAAGCCGGCCCGCTGGAAGGTCTACCTGGCGGCCAGAGGGGTCCTGCCTTATGTCGGCAACCTGATCACCAAGGTACGGAGCCCCCACCCCCACCCCGGACTGGGAGGGGAGGGGGCTCTAACCCCTCAGCTTCATTTTGAAACAATACAAAAACCCCTCGCTGCTTTGGGACCCACGTTGACCCTCCAGGGCAGGATTTGCTGGGCACCTCATTGGCCCATCCCACAAGGACAGCGGCCGGGGAGGATGGGTAGTGGAGTCTGACAAGAGCTGGAAAAGCTACAGCTTGCTCCTGAGACGTTCAGCTCAGACTTTGGAAGGTTAAAACCAGCCTTTTTTTTCCGATGCTTAGCTCCCCTACTCCCCAGTGGGCCAGTCTTGGTCTTCCTCCCTTCCCTGGCCATTCTGGGCCTCTTTTCTTCAAGGCTGGACATCTCTCCGTTTCAGGAAATCGCCCGTCTCCTGGCCCTGGAGGAAGCCACCCTCAGCACCGACCTGCAGCAGGGCTACGCTCTCAAGAGCATCACCGGTAGGGCAGCCGCGAGGTGTTTCTCCCCCGCCCCACCCCCTTTGGTTTCCTTGGGCTCTGGAGAGCCATAGGCTCCTGGCCGGCCCATGTTACTCAGCAGCCTTCCCTGCCCTCCCCTCCTGCCAGGCCTCCTGTCCTCCTTCGTGGAAGTCGAGTCCATCAAGCGCCACTTCAAGAGCCGGCTGGTGGGGACGGTGCTCAACGGCTACCTCTGCTTGCGGAAACTAGTGGTGCAGCGCACCAAGCTGATCGACGAGACCCAGGACATGTTGCTGGAGATGCTGGAAGACATGACCACAGGTAGACGGCGTGGCAGGGTGGGGGGGGCACCCTTGACTTGGTTCGGCCTACACCAATGCCAGCCTTCCTGGCCTCAGCCAGAGGGGAAAGAAGGAAAGAAGGAATTGCTCTGCCTAAAGAGCGATTTTCTCTCTACTCGAGATAGCAATAGCAATAGGACTTAGACTTATATACTCCTTGACAGTGCTTTGCAGTCCTTTCTAAGCGGTTTTCTGAGCCAGCACATCGTCCCTCCCAACAATCTGGGTCCTCATTTTACCATCCTCAGAAGGACGGAAGGCTGAGTCAAGCTTGAGCTGGTCAGGATTGAACTGCTGGTTGTGGGCAGAGTTAGCCTGCAAAACTGCATTCTAACTACAGGGAGGGAGGGAGGGAGGAAAAGAAGGAAGAAAGGAAGGAAGGAAGGAAGATAGCAATAGCTCTTAGACTTATATACCGCTTCACAGTGCTTCACAGCCCTCTCTAAGCAGTTTACAGAATCAGCATATATTGCCCCCAACAATCTGGGTCCTCATTTTACCGACCGCGGAAGGATGGAAGGCTGAGTCAACCCTGAGCTGGTCAGGATTGAACTGCCAAATTGCCAGCAGCCGGCAGCCGGCAGAAGTAGCCTGCAATATTGCACTGTAACCACTGCGCCACCACAGTTCCTGTTCTTCAAAAGAAAAAGGAAACCATCAACTTAGCTACTTAGTTTTGAGAAAGAACGCACGTGGGGCTTCTTTGCTCCTTTGGGTGGGATCAGCCCATCCCAGGGAAGGAGCCACGTCGGGGAACACACTCCAGTGAGCCCCACTCTCCTCCCTCCTCTCTCCCTTCCAATCAAACTTGCCTGCAGGCACAGAGTCCGAGACCAAGGCTTTCATGGCCGTCTGCATCGAAACCACCAAACGCTACAGCCTGGATGACTACCGGACGCCCGTCTTCATCTTCGAGAGACTCTGTAGCATCATCTACCCGGTAAGGGGCGTGTGTGTGTGTTTCAACCTGGCCCTGATCCTGCCCGGCCAGGGAGCCGCTGGACCAGAGAGGCCAAAGGGGGTGCTTAACTCAGCTCGTCCCTAACGACTTTGGAGAGCCACTGCTTCGACTCTTCGCTCTTTTCTCGTGACCCGGGAAGGGCAGTTTTAGGATGGGCCTCTGCCCTGACCTTCAAGGCCCAGTGAAGGGCAAAGGGCAGCACAGTCTGGGGCTCTTGGCAACTGTCAGCCATGGATGGCACCTGATCTGTCCCCGTCCACACACAAACACAAACACAGCCAGCCGAGGGTTAAGGAAGCACTTTGGCACACACCTAGGTCTTTATCTCCAACTTGGCAGCGATATACACACCGTCTGCCAAGTGCTTTTATTGCCACAGAAACAGAAAGATAATATACTCAGCGTACAAGAGTCCAACAGAACCAATATTCCTCTCGGCAGCTTCGGACGAGGCTCTAGTGACTATCCAGGGTTTGTTTTTGTTCGTCACAGGGATCACTGGCCACCACCCTCTATTATATAGTCTCTGGGGTGTGGTCCAGTGACTCAGTTCTAATCCCTAGCACGCCTCCTGAGCTGCTGCAATCGTTTATCACGCCTTCGTTGGCGTGCGTCCAGGAATGACGTCTCTCCTTCACTCTCATCCGAGCCACCTGTCTCCCGGCTAATCTCCTCTCCCTCGGCCAGCTCCTGAGACAGTGCCAGAGGGGAGGGGCCTGGAGAGGGAGGCCTGGCTGACTCCTCTTCCTCATGCGCGGAGCTTTCTTCCTCCGATGGGACAGGCTCAGAGGGCGGGGCCACAACAGCACCACAGAGCCGTTGGGTGGGGCAGGAGACGGGGCTTTTCTTTCTCACCCCTGCGCTTCCCGCCTCTCTCAGGAGGAGAACGAAGTGACGGAGTTCTTCGTCACGCTGGAGAAGGACCCTCAGCAAGAGGATTTCCTGCAGGGCCGGATGCCCGGGAACCCCTACAGCAGCAACGAGCCGGGCATCGGGCCGCTGATGAGGGACATCAAGAACAAGATCTGCCAGGACTGCGACTTGGTGGCTCTTCTGGAAGACGACAGCGGGATGGAGGTGAGGAAGCCGTGCGAGCGGGATCAAGCCGGAGGGTGTGGGCCACGTTTTCCCTAGCCTGGGAGGGGGGCCGGGGTTTTGTGCAGACCCTCCTTCGCTTTACGAAGCCTGGCTTTTTTTCCTTGGCGGTCCGTCCAGGGTCCCCTGGTGACTTTTCTGTGCTTTGGGTAGAGGGGCCTGCTTTCCAAAAACCAGCAGCCCTTCTCCGTTTTTAAATCGACGTCCTCGTTCACCTCCCCGCTGTCTGTGTTTTTTTTTTCTTTCCCTCCTGTTTCTTTCAGCTTCTGGTGAACAACAAGATCATCAGCTTGGATCTCCCGGTGGCCGAAGTGTACAAAAAAGTCTGGTGCCCGACAAACGAGGTAAGGGGTCTTTTTCAGCGTCTCCCTTCCCTGAGATCTTGGAATGAACACACTCTGTGCCCTGCCCTGGCCACTGTCTCCTTCCCCCCCCAAGATTTCTCCCCTCTTTTTCCTCTATCTTTGCCCGCTGTGCATCCCAGAGCACATTGTGTTCAGGCACAGTAATCTCGGGTACGCTCCAGATTACTTGCTCACAAGTGCATGTCTTCATCTGCACCATCGCTGAACATTACAATCCAACTGTTTTCCCCGCAGTCCGAGGACTGGATCCTTAGTGGTGGAGAAAAGCAGTCAGAGTCATGGTTCTAAGTAATCTTATTTTAATGACCCACATAATGCCTTCCGGGGCAGAGTCTGGGCAACTGAATGGAGCTGAATGGTTACTGGCCGGATGCCCTTCCTGTCACCAGAGCTGAGTTTTGTTCAGCAGATATATTCTCAATGTACCCAGAGAGAGAGAGAGAAATATCTGCCTCCTACCTAGGATAGAACTCACAGCCTGCTGATTGCGAGGCAAGAGCTCCACCTCTAAGCCACCGCCCCACTTTCATGGCTCCGAGTAATGCTCCAGACTCTGAGGCCTCGGCTTCCTCAAAACTCCAGTTTATTGGGTACATCGTATCGGCATGGTCAGAGGTGAAACCAACACTGAATAATTCCCGCGTTTTTGGTATCATTAAAGAATAGATAGTCCGTCCACCCCTCTGTGTCACAGGTCACATTAGTCAACCAAGCAGGCGATGAACTTCTCAGCCCTTTCTCCTGCTGTTGTTAGGCCGATTTGGCCTTGGTTCTCAGGAGCCTTATCGTCGTTGTGTCTGGCACATTGGAGGAAGACATCCTACATTCCATAAATGTCCCGTCCCGCGCCCCCCTCCCCCCCAAGGTGGTATTCAATTATTTTCCCTACTGGTTTGCAAATGTGAGCACGCACGCATGCGTCTGGCCTTCCACGCATGTGCTTTGCTTGTGCGCGCGGCTTGCACACATGTGCGCGGCTTCGAAATGAGCCTAAATAGGATGGCATAGCACCGGAGAGGAGAGGGGGGGGGGCCACCTGCAGGTTGCTACTACCGGTTTGCCTGAACCTGTGCGAACCGGCTGAATACCACCTCTGCCTCCACCTTCCCCCAAATAAGTGGCAACTAAGAAACGAAGCAAGAAAAATATGGCTTCAGCTAGAATCGAATTTTGAGAGTCGACAGGGAGTCTCGGTGTGGGGAAAAAACAGGCTAGGCTTTGCTGCAGGTCAGAGTTGGCCCCAAACGGCCATGCTGCTCTCTATATTGGCTGCTTTGGGGCAGGCTGTTGGTAGCCTGGCACAGAGTTCCCCGATCTTTTTCGGCTTTGCGGATCGGCGGGGAGGAAGATGGGGTTGGTTCCGTGCTCACTTGCTCTTCTCACCTGCCACTTCCATGGCCTGATTCTAAATGGCTCGAGGCCCGGAGGTGGGCCGCGACCTGCGTGTTGGGGACCTCTGGCCTAGCAAACCTCCTACTGATGAATTCTCACCTTTATTGAAGAAGAAAAAAAAAATCATTTTAGGGAAGCTTCGGTTGAGCAGAGCAGCCTTGAAACCTCTCTCAGATAGATTCCCTTTTCCGCCTTTTAATTCCTTCAGCCTCCTGTTTCTTCTCTATTTTTTATTTTACTTTATTTTATTTTATTTTTGTTTCTTGCAATCCGCCTAACGTCGCTTAGCCCGAGCATCCGTCGCATGATGGGCCCCATCTAGGTATGTCAGGAGAGAGTTACGGGCCCAAATTAGGAAGCCGATAAGACGGCCTTTCCTGGCGATAAACAGCATCCGGGGGTTTTTTTATAGCGGAGATGATGATTTTATCCCAGGGAAAGAGAAAAGGCCCGTTGCCTGTGTGCTATCAAAAATTCAAAATACCTTTGTAGCCGAGCATTTTCGGGAGGGGATTAAGGATATCTTTGCTTTAACTCTCGGTGCCAAACTTTGGGTATTATCCCCCAGAAAGCCTCTAGGAATGAATATGTTAAAATAACCCTGCCTTGTCATCTGAGTTCAAAAGAATCTCATGCTTGTCGGGAAAGCAGCCGGGAGATTAATTCATTCAGACGCGTGTCTCCAAATGGCCCCGGCTTTGAATGCGGTGACAGTTTTTTGAGCAAAAGCCTGCATTTTCATCGCGGAGCCCCGTAAATGGATGGGAATGAGAAGGGATTCTAGATAGGTAGCAGAAAGAGAACACAGGCAGTCCTTAACTTACAACAGTTCGTTTGCTGACTGTGCATCCCAGAGCCCATTGTGTTTTTTTTGGGGGGGGGGGCTCCCGATTACTTGCTCACGAGTGCATGTCTTCATCTGCACCATCACTGAACATTACAATCCAACTCTTTTCCCCACGATCCGAGGACTGGATCCTTAGTGGTGGAGAAAAGCAGTCAGTGTCATAGCTCTAAGTAATCTCCTTTTAATGACCCCCATAATCCCTTGCGGGGCAGTGTCTGGGCAACTGGATGGAGCTGAGTGTTTTATTGGCCGGATGCCCTTCCTGTTGCCAGAGCTGAGTTTTGTTCAGCAGATTATGTATATATATTATAAATAATATAACATTTGACACAAAGCCAAAAAAAAAAACAACTACGACTACGCAATTGTTTAAAAGCGTTCCTAGTTAATCCATTAAATCTTAAGAAAATATTTTTTGTCTGGAATAACAGTAGAAAGCTCCTGGCTACGCTGGTCTGTGGCTATCTTAATTCTGGTTGCAGAATTAATTGACACTTTTTTTTTTCCTGGGCTCACACGGGCCCTTGTGTGAGTGAGGTCTACACAAAAGAGGCTCATCCTGGCTCGCTTTTGGAGTTCACTCAGAAAATTCTCAACTGACATGAGTACGTGCGAACAGAGGCTGGGCGGCTTCTGCTGGAAAAGTCTCTTCTGTTTATACTAGGCACCATCCTCCGAATTACAACGGCTAACTTCATCTCAGAGTGCCCCTAGCTGGCGAGAGCGGGCACTTCCCCGCTCCCCCAGAGCTGTAGTGGCCTGCCGGTGTCCAGCAGAGCTGGCAGCAGAGTTGGACAGTGAGGAAGTTGGGGAGGAACATGGGCCAGTCCTGGGGGCTGGGGAAAGCTCGGACGAGGGCTCTGCGTTGGAGGCAGAGATGGGGCCAGGGCCATCGGGGAGTGATATGCGGACTCCGGAGCCTCCAGAGGCTGACAGTAGAGAGGCAGAGAAACAGCTGGATCCCGTTCCCATTGTGCGCATGCTCAGAGCTGCCAGAAGTCAAGAACAACTCAGAAAGCAGGGTCGACTCGGGAGTAAGGCCACACCTTGGAGTTAATTGGCCCCTCCCATAGGACATAAAAGAAGACCAAATGGGACGTGGGCTTTTGCAGGAAGCAATTAGTTCATTAGGTCATTTCAAGATAGGAAAGTTCTGTTCGTGACTCTTAATAGACTCTGTGCCAAGTTTGGCCTTGCCCTGCCTTTGGAAATTGGTTCTCTGGCAGCGTTCCAAGGGAGATATGGTCGGTGTTGATAAACATTCCTCTGAAAGACTGTTTGCCAAAGCCTTGTTGACTGTGAATGACAGTAATTCACAGTCGGGTAAATAAAAGAGATTTGGCTGGAATTAAGCATTTGCTTCCTGCTTTCTAAGGAACAAAACTTTGGGGCTTGCTGTTAGTTTTAAAACAAGGCCTTCAACAACCCTTGGCCCGTGGGGCAAGTTAAAGAATTTGGAGACAAAGAGAGCCAACCCAGAAGCCTCTTCCCTACCTGTTCTCCAAAGCACCTGAAGGCAGAACAAAAAAAAAAAGCATTGGATGGATAGTACCGCTTTGTAAAGCCTTAGTAAGGCCACACCCGGAGTTCTGCATCCTCTTTTGGTTCACCGCATTAACAAAAAAAGGACGTTGAGGCTTTGGAAAGCAACTTAAGATGATTAAAGGCTTGGAGATTAAAACCTACGAAAAACGGTTGCAGGATTTGGGTTTGGGCCAGTCTAGAGAAAAGAAAAGGACCAGGGGGGACATGATAGCTGTCTTCCGGTATTTGAGGGGCTGCCCCAAAGAAAGTGGGGGGGGGAGTCAACTTATTTTCCAAAGCGCCAGAAGGCAGGACAAGACGCAACGGACGGAAACTCATCAAAGAGGGAAGCAACCTGGAATGAAGGAGAAACGTCCTAACAGCGAGGACGATTAAGCAGTGGAACAGAAGTTGCCACCAGAAGTTGTGGGTGCTCCCATCGCCGGAGGTTTTTAAGAAGAGACTGGACAGCCGTTTGTCTGAAATGGTATAGGATCTCCTGCTTGATCGGGGTTGGACTAGAAGACCTCCAAGGTCCCTTCCAATTTACCTGCTATTCTGCCTCTCGGCTGCTTGCCCAAAAGTCCAGGAACAGTGACGCC
This sequence comes from Pituophis catenifer annectens, assembly GCF_029215685.1. Lineage (NCBI taxonomy): Eukaryota > Metazoa > Chordata > Lepidosauria > Squamata > Colubridae > Pituophis > Pituophis catenifer. Next base: position 9,203,013 of record NW_027256898.1, on the reverse strand, counting down.
CCAAAAAAGTCTGCATCCAGGCCCATGTTTTTTTTTTTGTTTTGTTTTGTTTTTTCTCCTTGCCTCCTTTGGGGTTCAGCCTTTGACCAGCTCTCCTCACAGCCCCTGCTGCTGCTTCTTCTTCTTAAGAGCCCCAGCCATCGATCCCCCCCATTTCCCCTTGGGGCTTCCCCAGCCGCGCTCAGAATCTCCTCTGACATTAAGCGCCGGCTTATTCGGCGCCGGGCTTAGCGGCTGCCTTCTTGACAGGTCCTCTTTGCTCTTCCGGCTTTGCCCCTTTCTTCCCCCCCACTCACCCCTCCCCACCCCAACAAAGTCTCCTCCTCCTCCCAACGACAGAATGGCACCCCCACCCCCCCTTGCCCTCGCCCCCTATTCTTTTTCCCCTCTTCCCCGTTCAGACTTCAAGGATCTTAAAACGGAAACTCGCCTTCTGCGTCTGGGGCCTCGGACTTGAAAGAGGCGCCCTTGTCTCCGTGGGGAAAGTTGTAAACGAGGCCTTGGCGGGCTTTGCCACTTTTCTAATACCCCGTTTGGGTATTAAAAGCTTATTAAATTGTCACTTTCTTTTCCCAGCCACCTACCTCACCCCCCCACCCCCCAAGCCATCCCCACTCCTGTTTCCTTCTCATCCGTAGGAGATGTCTCTCCTTTCTCTCCCCCTCCCCGCCCTTCCTTTGAAGGTGCCAATCTAATTAACCTGTCACACACACAGAGACACACACACACGTGTCTGCGTGTTTCCTTTAGTTCCTGCGGGTCAAACCTGCCTACGTGGAAGCCACCGTTAGTTTCTGTTGGGTGAAACAGAAGGAAAGAGGACAGATCCAGATTTAACTCTCAGCCCTGTCCAGGCTCCGTCCAAGGCCAGTTCTGGATCTTCCAGGGACCCCAACCGGTTCTAGTTTGGGCGATTTTATTTATTTATTTATTTATTTATTTATTTATTTTATTTATTATTATTTTATTAAATTTCTATACCGCCCTTCTCCCGAAGGACTCAGGGCGGTGAACAGCCACAAGATAAAACACATAAATACAAAAATTTAAAATAGATTAAAAACGAATTAAATAATTTGGCTGAATTTAAAATACCCCATAATTTAAAACAAATTAAAATTTTCATTTAAAAAGGGGAGAAGATTTAGGCCAGGCCAGCTTGATGGAATAGGAAAGTCTTAAGCGAGCGACGGAAGGTGCGCAGATCCAGGATCCTCCGTATCTCTGGGGGGAGCTCGTTCCAGATCGTAGGTGCCCCCACAGAGAAGGCTCTCCCCCTAGGGGCCGCCAGCATACATTGTTTGGCCGACTGCACCCGGAGGAGCCCCTCTCTATGGGAGCGTACTGGCCGGTGGGAGGCTATTGGTGGTAGCAGGCGGTCCCGGAGATAACCAGGTCCTAAGCCATGGTTTTACTGCCTTTTTTCCTATGGACTTTGCCGAGGGTTTTGTATGCCCCCCCACTGAGTTGCCTCCCGCGTCATTTCCTTGGGCTAGACCAGGGGTGTCAAACTCAAGGCTGGCGGGCTGGATCCAGCCTGTGGGGCTGCCCTGGAAACTGCGAAGGACCCAGTGGTGGATTGCACCCGGTTCTGTCCGGTTCTATAGAACCGGTAGTAAAATTGGCGGGAGGCTCCGCCCGCCCACCCAGACGTCATAAATGACGATCTGCGCATGTGCAAAAGCTTCTGTGCATGCGCGGAAGGGCGCACGTGAGGGAAACAAGCCTGTGCACACGGCCCCGTTGCGAACCGGTAGTAAAGGTAAGTAGAACCCACCCGTGGAAGGACCTGCCAGCAAAAACGGAGCTCGGGTGGGCCACACCCGGCCCTTCTGTGATCAGTTTTCAGCTGAGATGGCCTCCTGCAGCCCTCTGCCAGCAAAGACGAAGCACGGGAGGGGTGTTTGCACTGGTAGAGCATTCAGGGCCCTACAGGCACCTCAGACACGAGTGAGGTCAAGCTGGCCACTCCCACCCTGGCCATGCTCCCCCAAACCCCCCCCCCCAATCAAACAGAACCCTAATGCGGCCCCCAATGAAATCGAGTGTGATACCCCTGGGTTATATGAAGTTCCCTCACTTGAGCGTGTGTTCCCTATGCTGCCTCTTCAGCCATTGGTAGGAATGGGGGGGGGGCATGAGTTGCATCTCGGACTGCTTCTCGCTTTCACGGAGAGGAGCCAGGCTCGGTTGCCACATCCTCTTCACCGCTGCCGCCGAAGTTGTGTCGAGCTGTGCTCTTTAATGGGAAGAAGAAGAAGGACGGGGTGTCGTTTCTGAAGTCACCGGCATGATGGGAGGAAGCCCATTAGTGCAGGGGTCCCCAACGCCCGTGCCACAGCCCACCTCTGGGCCTTGAGCTTTTTTGGAACCGGGCTGCGGAAGTGGTAGGCAAGCGCGCGCGCATCTCCACTTGCTCAAAGAGCAGGTGTGTGTGTGCTCCATTCGCGTGTATCTGCCGCTTGTGTAAATGGAGTTGAGTGCACGCACGTACATGTGGAACCATCCCCTCTGCCCCCCTTTCCCACCGGTCCACAAAGCCAAAAGCTTTGGGGAACTCTGTGTTGTGGCCCGCCAGTGGCCAGCGGATCTGGCAGCAGATTCAGACAGTGAGGAGGCTGGGGAGGAACATGGGCCAGGCCTGGAGTCTGGAGAAGGCTCTGATGAGGGCTCTTCATCGGAGGCAGAGAGGGGGCCAGGGCCGTATGCCAGTTATCAGCTGCCTTCTGAGTCAGACATCAGTGAGGAAGAGGAACAGCTAGATCCTGTTCCCAGTGTGCGCATGCGCAGAGTTGCCAGACGAAGGGAACAGCTAAAGAACAAGGGTCGACTCAGGAGTAAAGCCACAGGTGGACGATGAATGGCCCCTCCCAGAGGGAATAAAAGAGGAGCGAAAGGAGAGTGGAGTTTGCAGGAGACAATTAGTTCATTCCTGCATTCTTGTCAAGTATTGCGGCGTCTAAAAGATATTGGCCTGGCCACTCTCCAAGCCTGATAAAGTTCAGTAATTGTGAACTATATCTTGAAAGACTGTGGGAGAGGAAAGACTTTGCTGGAGAGGAATTCACTGTATATTAAATAATTATCGGGACGAGGACTCGGCTTCGTGTAGCTGGGGTAGCCTAGGTCAGAACACACTGCATTAGTGGATTAGCTTAGCCTAGAGGATGGTTCAAGCCGTTGGAAATTTCCCTGCCTCTTCTGTACTTGTCTAACCAAAGTGTCTATCCTCCCACTTTTCTCCTTGACAGGGCGAGCCCATGAGGATAATTTATCGCATGCGGGGCCTGTTGGGGGATGCCACGGAAGAATTCATAGAATCGCTGGATTCCACTACAGGTACAGCCCTTCCATCCTTCCCCAGGGGCCACGGGATGCTGTTCCTTGAGTCCAGCGTCTGATGGGAGCCAGCTTAAGAACCGTGTTTCTCCACTTCAGTGACTTTTAAGATCTGTGGACTTCGGATTCCCAGAATCCCCCAGCCAGCCGTATATTCTAAAGTTGCTGAGGTTGAGAAAACAGTGGTTTAGAAGTTTGGCCATCTCGCTCGGAGCCGAAGTTGTGAAACCGATGCTTTGTCCCCCACCCTGAAAAGATGGCAAGGTTATTTTCAGGGCCTGGTATTGATTTTTAGCCAATACATTCACCAGGTCTATTGGCCCATCGCTGTTTTAAACATCCTTACCTTCCAAGGATGCTGGGTCAGAAGGAAAACCCCTGTGAGGGGTCCTTGGCAGAGGTGCTATTCAGCAGGTTCTGACCAGTTCCGACGAACCGGTAGCAGAAATTTTGAGTAGTTCGGAGAACCGGTAGTAAAAATTCTGACTGGCCCCACCCCCATCTATTCTCTGCCTCCTGAGTCCCAGCTGATCGGGAGGAAATGGGGATTTTGCAGTAACCTTCCCCTGCCATGCCCACCAAGCCACGCCCACCAAGCCATGCCACGCCCACAGAACCGGTAGTAAACAAATTTGAATGCCACCACTGGTTCCTTGGTGCTCTCTGAGCTTCTTTGTTCTCTTGCAGATGTTTCATTACCCAAATTAGATAGCATCATCATCAATGCTAGTAGGGACTGGGGTTTGTGGAGAGGGGGAGGAGGAGGAGGATGACGACGACAACAACTGTAGGGTCCTTGGTGCCCTCTGAGCTCGCTTGTTTTCTTGCAGACATTTCATTACCCTAACTAAATAGCATCATCAGTTGTTCTGCCCCAGCTACGGACCCCAAAGAACGCAGCACCCACAAAGTCTGTACAAACCTTAGTTTACTAAATTAAATCAGTTTTTTTTTCAAACAAAGGCTGTTAATTAACTTTCTTAACAGCCTACAAGAATCCAAAGAATAAATAATCGTAATCTTACTATGGTTGGCAGAAAGCCCAGAAGCAATTTGCAGGAAACTGATAAGAGCACTAAGATCAAGACGCGAAGGAGAGAGAACAAAGTTGTTCCCTGCAAATTGCTTCAGTCGGCGTTCTTCCTTAAATAAGCTAAGGCCAATTAGCCCCAAGCCTTACTCTCGAGGAGACCTCCTCCTGAGGAGCCACTTCTGCCTTTTGGCCGCTCTGCGCGCCCGTGCATCGAGAAGGGGCTCCTCCTCTTCGTCCTCTTCACTTAAGGGAGCTTCTGGAGGTTCTGAAGGCCCTGGCTGAATCCCTGCCTCTGGCACCACATCTTCTCCAGCCTCCTCATTGTCCGACTCGAGTGCCAGCTGCACAGGCTGCTGGCGCAGCGCCACACCAGCCTCCTTGCTGTCTGAATCAGCTACTAGCTGCACAGGCCGCTGACGGGCCACAACATCAGTGCTAGTAGGGATTGGGGTTTGTGGAGAGGAGGAGGAGGAGGAAATGAAAGACGCGGAAGTGAAGGAGGAAGAGGAGGAGAAGGAAAGGAGGAGGAGATGAAGGGCATGGAAGTGGGGTGTGTGGAGAGGAGGAAGAGGAGGAGATGAAAAACACAGAAGTGAAGGAGGAAGAGAAGGAAAGGAGGAGGAGATAAGGGACATGGACGTGGGGTTTGTGGAGAAGAGGAGGATGACTACGACTGTGGGGTCCGTGGTGCTCTCTGAGCTCGCTTGTTTCCCCCAAAATAAGATGCCCCCTGATAATAAGCCCAATTGGGCTTTTGAGCGCATGGCAATAAGGCCAAGCGCTTATTTCAGGGTTCAAAAAAATATAAGACAGGGTCTTATTTTCGGGGAAACACGGTATATTCGTAAAATCTCTGATCTCCGTGTATTTCGCTGTGCCCTCAAAACCTTGTTGTTCTGCCAGGCTGGGCTATCAGTAAATAGATTTTAATTGGTTTTAAATATGGGATTTTAAATTTGGGGTTTTATAATTGGGCCTATCATTTAATAATTTTTATTTTTATTTTTATTTTTTTTGAAAAAAGTTTTATTTTATTAAAATAATTTTAATTATTTTTAAATTTTGTCTGTCTTTGTGTTTTTAATCAGGCTGTACACCGCCCTGAATCCTTCGGGAGAAGGGCGGTATAGAAATAAAATAAAATAATAATAAAATAAAATAATAAAATAAAATAAAATAAAATAAAATAAAATAATAAAATAAAATAAAATAAAATAATAAAATAAAATAAAATAAAATAAAATAATAAAATAAAATAAAATAAAATAAAATAAAATAAAATAATAAAATAAAATTAAAATAAAATAAAATAAAATAATAAAATAAAATAAAATAAAATAAAATAAAATAAAATAAAATAAAATAAAATAATAAAATAAAATAAAATAAAATAAAATAAAATAAAATAAAATAAAATAAAATAAAATAAAATAAAATAAAATAAAATAAAATAAAATAAAATAAAATAAAATAAAATAAAATAAATTAAATTAAATTAAATATGTTGTGAAATTGAAGAGTTGTGCCTGCCCCCCACCCCACCCCGGGAAAAGTAGCAGAGATCTTTTCTCCAAGCCTTGTTGATGCTGTTGTTCCTCTCCTGAAAGCCTCGTTTTCTTCCCCTCTTCCCCCCCCCCAGATGAAGAGGAGGACGAGGAAGAGGTGTACAAGATGGCGGGAGTCATGGCGCAATGCGGCGGTCTGGGCTGCATGCTGAACCGCTTGACCGGGATCAAAGACTTCAAACAAGGCCGGCATCTGCTGACGGTGAGCCGCGTGTTCCCCCCCCCACTTCCCCTTCCTGTTGGAAGTCCTTTGCTAGCGGGATGGTTGTGTGAAAAAGGCCATCAGTTTCTTCCAAAGGTGGGTGGGTGGGAGGGAGGAAGGAAAGGAAGGAAGGAAGGAAGGAAGGAAGGAAGGAAGGAAGGAAAGAAAGAAAGAAAGAAAGAAAGAAAGAAAGAAAGAAAGAAAGAAAGAAAGAAAGAAAGAAAGAAAGAAAGAAAGAAAGAAAGAAAGAAAGAAAGAAAGAATCTTTCAATTACACCTCCAGCAAAGGTGTACCTCCTTCTCATTCCTCTTTGGGTTTTGGTCAATGTCGGTCCACGAAATGACTCCAGTATCAAAAGACTGAATCCAGCCAAGAGGCACAGAGGCAGGCAGCCAATAGCAGAGTCCCTAGCAGCTCCTGGTCACGGCTAGAGGAAATCTTGCCTGAATCCTTCGACTTTTACCAACCCCAGAGAGTTAGATGAACCAAGGAGGTCCTCATTGATGACATCAAAGCAGGGGTGTCGAACTCGATTTCATTGAGGGCTGCATCAGGGTTGTGTTTGACCTTGGAAGGGGGCATGGTCATGGTGGGCGTGACATGGGATTCATTTTGGGGGCACCTGTGATGGCCAAGGCAGGATTTCCCTCCCTCACACTCATTATAATCTTCCTTCCTTCCTTCCTTCCTTCCTTCCTTCCTTCCTTCCTTCCTTCCTTCCTCCCTCCTTCCCTCTTCATTCTCCTTCCTTCTCCTCTTTCCTTATTTTTCCTTCCTTGCTCTCTTCCCATCTTCCCTTCTTTTTCCTCTTTCCCTTTCTCCTTTCCTGTGCCTTCTTCCGTGCTCAAATGCAAAAGGGGAAACATTTCTCCTTTTGTTTTGTTTTTATTTTTTTTTGATAGCCCTCTGCCAGCGAAAACGGGGCGGACGGGGGTCCCCAACTCCGTTTTTGGTGGCAGTGGCACCGCGAGCCAGTCCTTTGCTGTTTCCAGGCCGGCCCCGTGGGCCAGATCTAAGGGCCTTGAGTTTGATACCGCTGTGGTTAAAAATTAAGTGGAATTTTTTTCCAAGCAGTGAGAGGAAACCCTGGCCATCAAGTGGCCATCCTTAGGACAATTGCCTGCTTCTCTTTCCTTTGAGAGACTCCTGGTCCGTGGGGCTTTCAACATGACCAAACGTTGCTTGGGCGAAAACTGCTGCTGAAATCTTGGACCACCTCTTCCTCCCGCAGGTCCTGCTGAAGCTCTTCAGCTACTGCGTCAAAGTGAAGGTCAACCGCCAGCAGCTGGTGAAATTGGAGATGAACACGCTCAACGTCATGCTGGGGACGCTGAACTTGGTAAGCGGCCACGTTCCCACCGCCTGGCAGGTTCTCTTTCTCTCTCTCTCTCTTTCTCCTTCCCTCCTTTGCTGGGCCAGCAAAGAGATGTCCGAACTATCTACCAACGCTCTCGTTTGCGTCCTCTTCGTAGGCTTTGGTGGCCGAGCAGGAAAGCAAGGACAGCGGAGGAGCGGCGGTGGCAGAACAAGTCCTCAGCATCATGGAGATTATCCTGGACGAGTCCAACGCGGAGCCGCTGAGTGAGGACAAGGTTGGTGCAAGATTGGAGGGCTCTGGAGGCTGGAAACGGGCCCGTTTCAGGCCTTCCCGAACTTTCAGTATGCCCGTTTTTCACCCTCCCCGAGCCTCCACCCTGCACTTACTTGCATCCAAAACGGGCCGCGTGGGGACTCCTGGGAGGGGTGGGGCAGGCGTGGCGGGGCCATCCAGGAGTGGGATGTGGGGGTTCTCCGAACTGCACAGAATCTTAGCTAGAGGTTCTCCCGAACCCATTCAAACCCCCAGCAGCCCACCTCTGCACTTTTCTCTCTCCCGCCACCTGTGGGAATGTCCTTGGTTCCCAGGAGAAAGTCTTTTGTTTCTGCTATAGAACCCCAGTTATCTCTGTTCCCCCATCCTGATCCTTCATTGTGGCAACACTGAAGCTTAAAAAGTGGCCTCGGTGCGGTCAGCTTCTGGGTTGACAACAGTCCTCGCAGGCAGGCCGGCAGGAAGGAAGCCAAGCTGGTGTCCCAAGGGGCCTCCACTTGCCTCTCAAGCGGGTGGGCGATTCTCTCCGCAGGGCAATCTGATCCTGACAGGCGACAAGGACCAGCTGGTAATGCTACTGGATCAGATCAACAGTACGTTTGTCCGCTCCAACCCCAGCGTGCTCCAGGGCCTCCTGCGCATCATCCCTTACCTGTCCTTCGGGGAGACGGAGAAGATGGAGATCCTGGTGGACCGTTTCAAGCCCTACTGCAGCTTCGACAAGTACGGACAAAGGACGGCGCCCGGGGCCGTTCTCAGTCTTCTTCTAAGTACACTTGGGTTTGGGCGTGTGCGTGCACACAAGCAGGAACGTGTGACCTTCCCACGTTGCACAAACGGAGCCGGGCGTGTGGGTTTTGGCCCGGTTTCTCTCCTGCGCAAGGAGACGATGAACGAAAACGGCTTCCTCCTTTTGAGTTTCGTTCTCTTTTAATTTGTCGTTTTTATTTTTATGATCTAAAATATAAAGAGGAGATGAGAGAGAAAAATAGAGGAAATGAAGGGAAGGAAAAGGAGCAGGGAAAAAGGGCGTGAGACTCAAGGGGGAAGAGAAAAAAGGAAAGAAAAGGGGGCATTGACTTCCGACTCTCCTTAGCGCAGTACAAGATGGACACACTCCAACCTCAACTTTTTGCTTTCACACATGAATATATACCGTATTTTTCGGAGTATAAGACGCACCTTAGTTTTTGAGGAGGAAAAGGGGGAGGGGAATTCTGCCTACCTGGTATTCATCTGGCTAGTCCCAGCACATTAGTTCGCTCGCTGGTTTTGAGGTTGGGGCTGGTTGGGGTTCTAAAGCACAGCTGATTGTCGGAGGGAGCAGCAATTAGAAAAGCAGGCAAAGCACGGAAGATCACTTGGGGCTGAAAAACAGCTTCAAAAATACAGCTGATCCTCGGAGGGAGCTCCAGTGACTAAAGCAGGCAAAGCGCGGAAGGGGTCAGAGAAGGCAGCAGCTGTTCCAGGTAGCCATTTTGGGCACCGCGCGGGGGCTTACATTCGGAGTATAAGTCGCACCCAAATTTTCAGCCACTTTTAGGAGGGAAAAAAGTGCGTCTTATACTCCGAAAAATACGGTAACTAGCCATTCCTATTAGCACCAAATCTTTCTAATCCACAAAACTAAGGTCAACGTTTCATTTTTTTTTCTTCTTCTTCTTCACCAAGCACAAATTCCAGAAGCGATATCCAAATAAAAACATACAGAAGCAGCCAAAATTGTGGAAACCGTTTTGGGAAAAGTGTATTTTCTAAAACTAGCTAATAACCCCACTTTGTTTTGGAGTAGTACCATAAAATTATATATCAATAGAAAGATAATTTAATCAGGAATGCAATGCAATAACTTTTATGAAGGATTTGCTGTTAGAATAGCAGTTACGGTATAAAGAAGAAAAGTGAAACACATAGAAAAAAACGAGATATAACAAAAATGATCATCCTAGGAAAAACAAGATGTACAAAAATGATCACCATGTCAGTTAATCCATAGCTGGGTAACCTTTAGCATGAATGACGGCCTTACAACGTCTTCCCATGGAGTTCTGCAGCTATTATAATGTGAAACCAAGATTGAATGACGTCTTCTATTAACTGGGTTTTATTGCTGGGTCGCTTCTGACTAACCAGTTTCTTGAGTCGGCTCCCTAGATTTTCAATTGGGTGAAGGTCTGGGCTATTCCCAGGCCATTCCAGCAGAGGAATAGGATTATCTTGAAACTCCCCCCAAAAAAGGGGGGGTGTTATTAGCCATCAAACCTCAAAAATACACTTTTTCCAAAAGGTTTCCACAATTTTGGCCACTACTGTATTTTCCTCTTTGAATAAAACAGTCCATTTAACCATTCCTGCTTTTATCTTCCTTGCTACGGAAATTTTTTTTGAGTTTCGTTCCCGTTTCAAACCGCCCAATGGCTTTTCCTGGCCCTGAAAAAGCAGAACACAGACTCAGGTGGTCTTTGCGAGCCCCCTCTCGATGACGCCTTTCTTTCTCTCTCTCTCTCTCTCTCTCTCTCTCTCTCTCTCTCTCTCTCTCTCTCTCTCTCTCTCTCTCTCTCTCTCTCAGGTACGACGAGGAACACAGCGGCGACGATAAAGTCTTTCTGGACTGTTTCTGCAAAATTGCAGCTGGCATCAAGAATAACAGCAACGGGCACCTGCTGAAGGACCTCATCCTGCAGAGGGGGATTACCCAGGGCGCCTTGGACTACATGAAGAAGCATATCCCCAGCGCCAAGAAGTGAGAGCCCCGCTCGGGAGGGGGGGGTCTGTGGGGAGAGACATGGCTGAGCGATGCTCCGTGGATGCTTCTGCACTGACGGTGGCTGCTCTTCTTCTCCACTTCTCCCCCCCCCCCCCAATCTCTCCAACAGTTTGGACGCCGATGTGTGGAAGAAGTTTCTGTCTCGACCGGCCCTCCCGTTTATCCTGCGGCTGCTCCGAGGACTCGCCACCCAGCATCCGGCCACCCAGGTGAGGTGCCCTCCCTCCCTCCTCCGCCTCTTCCTTCCACCTCTCCTCCTCCTCCTCCCTCAACCTCCTCTCTTCCTCCCTCCACCTCTCCTTCCTCCCCTCTTCTCTTCCCTCCACCTCTCCTCTCCTCCTCCTCCCTCCACATCTCCTTCCTCCATGTCCTCCTCCTCCCTCCACCTCTCCTCTCCTGCTCCTCCCTCCATGTCCCTCCTCCTCCTCCCTCCTCCTCCTCCCTCCCCTGTTTCGCTGTGGGAAACAGGAAGTGTTACAGAGCAGCGTCCCCCAACCTTTTGGCCACCTGGGATCAGTTCCACGGAGAAAGGGGCGTGATTTTGCATGCTGCCTGCAGTCCCCGGATGGGACTTCGCAGTTGCTGGCATGCCGTGGACCAGGGCCAGTTCACAGACTGGGGATGGGGGACCTCCATTATAGAGCCTGCCTTTGGCAGGGACGATGCCTGAGCACCTGATGCTCCCCTGGCTTGCGCTCTGTCCTCCTGAGTTCAATGCTGGCCCTCGATATTTATCCTCCCAGCTGTGCCTGGTGGAGAGCAAAGGGCCTTCACTCCCCCAGAAGACTTTGTCAGTCAGGTAGGGTGGACATTGTAGTCCTGTGACTGTGCTGCACTCGAGGACCCTTGGTAGTGAAAGGTTTAAAGGAAAACGACGGGGCGAATCGTCCCTTCATCCTATACCTGACATCGGTCTGGTCTGTTGGCCCTCGAGCTGAAAGCCTATCTCTCCCCCCCCTCCTTCCCTCCCTGCCCCACAGGCTCTGATTGGGACCGATTCGATCTCAAACTTGCACAAGTTGGAGCAGGTCTCCAGTGACGAAGGCATCGGGACGCTGGCCGAGAACCTCCTGGAAGCTCTGCGGGAGCACCCGGACGTCAACAAGAAGATCGACGCGGCCCGCAGGGAGACACGGGCAGAGAAGAAGCGGATGGCCATGGCCATGCGGCAGAAGGCCCTGGGTACCCTCGGCATGACGGTAACGGGCTCCTCTCGCTCGGGGGTGGCGGGAGGCGAGGAGGCCTTTGGGGAGTACAGACCCCGTGGCGCTTCCTCCTCCTCCTCAGCCCCTCCTCTACTCTGCTTGGCTCACCAGACGAACGAAAAGGGTCAGGTGGTGACGAAGACGGCGCTGCTGAAGCAGATGGAGGAGCTGATCGAAGAGCCCGGCTTGACGTGCTGCATCTGTCGAGAAGGCTACAAGTTCCAGGTGAGTCCGGAGCCGTACCTTCCCCACGGTCCCCTTGGGGAGGGGAGGGGGACGACCCCAGTCGTTTTTGAGTTCGGAGGCAGCTCGCCAGTGGTGGGATTCAAAAATGTTTATTACCGGTTCTGTGGGTGTGGCTTGGTGGGCGTGGCCAGGGCTATGACAGGCAGCACTCAGCCTCCTTCACCCCCCTGGGAGCAAAAACGGGCCACTGGGGAGGGGACACGCCACCCCACCCCACCCCGTTTTGGGCCTAGTAGGCCTCCTTGCAGTTACCTGGGAACCAAAATGGGGCACGTGGAGACTCCTGGAAGGGGCGGGGCCAGCCAGAAATTTAACTACCAGTTCGGGCAAACCAGCCCGAACCGGCTGAATCCCACCACTGCACCACTCACCCTATCTGCTCTTTCCTGCCTCAGCCCACCAAGGTCCTGGGCATTTACACCTTCACCAAGCGGGTAGCCCTGGAGGAGTTTGAGAACAAGCCTCGGAAGCAACAGGGCTACAGCACCGTCTCCCACTTCAACATCGTCCACTACGATTGCCACCTGGCTGCGGTCAGGTAAGGAAGCCCGGTTGGCAGCAGCCTTGGCATGCAGCCAGGCCTGGATCGGTGTGAGGAAGCCCACATAAGTCAGATGGAGCCGGTTAGCTAACTGGGGGCAGAGGAGTTATCTGTGAAGACCCACGGGAGCAAGTCTTTGGGGTAGGGGCTCCGTGGGAAGGGGTGGGTGGGTTGGCAGAGCTCAATGCCCCTGACGGACGTGAGTTTCCTTCGCCCTGGCAGGTTGGCGCGGGGCCGCGAGGAGTGGGAGAGCGCCGCCCTGCAGAACGCCAACACCAAATGCAACGGCCTCCTGCCAGTCTGGGGGCCGCACGTCCCGGAATCTGCCTTTGCCACCTGCTTGGCAAGGTAAGTTGGAAGGGCGCCCTTTCCTGGAACACCTGCAGCGTCTGGCAAGGGGCATCTTCCCACCTGGGAGGAGGAGGAGGAGGAAGCCCTTGTGTGTCTCGTGAGGTGTCCCCCTTGCCAAAAATAGTCGTACGTGCTTGTCTGTTTTCGTGGCTTATCCCTCCTTAACCTTGTTTTCTCACGGAATCGATTCCAAATGGCAGCCCTTAAGGCTCGGGGAGCCCGGGGGCATCTAATCCACCTGTGGTTCTCCCTTGGCAGGCACAACACTTACCTCCAGGAGTGTACGGGGCAGCGGGAGCCCACCTACCAGCTCAACGTGCACGACACCAAGCTGCTCTTCCTCCGGTTCGCCACGGAACAGTCGTTCAGCGTGGACACGGGCGGCGGCGGGCGGGAGAGCAACATTCACCTGATCCCCTACATCATTCACACAGTGCTTTACGTCCTCAACACGTCAGTATCCCCTGGATCCTTCGTTGTGCTTTTAGCCTAGGTTGGAAGGATCGGACCAGAGGAGGAGGAGGCGGCAGTCAGCAGTTTAATGGCTGAGCACGTTGTCCGCAGACGGTTTGCATGCTTCCGTCCTCCACTGCCTTCACTGCCTAGCTCTGTGGGTGGTGCCCAAATCTTGTTTGCCAGGCTCTGGGTAGCAGGACAGACCTTGGCCCCTTACCCTGGAAGCCTCCCCTTGCCCAAAACATTTCTTTTTAAATCAGATGATCCCCAGTAGTGAAACGTAAAATTTGTTACTACCGGTTCTGTGGGCGTGGCTTGTGGGGGGGGGTGTAATGTGACTGAGTGGGCGTGGCCAACTTTTTTTTTTTTTTAAACTTTTAAAACCATTTTTTCTACAACCTCTTCGGCCAGATGAGACCTCGCGATCTGCGGGCTGGGGTGGGGAAGGACTTCTCTGATCCAAGTCCTTCCCCTCCCGACAACCTCTGCTTCCTTCCTCTGCAGGACGCGGGCGACCTCTCGAGAGGAGAAGAACCTGCAGAGCTTCCTGGAACAGCCGAAGGAGAAGTGGGTGGAGGGAGCCTTTGAGGTGGACGGCCCCCATTACTACACCGTCTTGGCGCTTCACATCCTGCCCCCCGAGCGGTGGAAGGCGGTGCACATCGACATCCTGAAGCGTCTGCTGGTCATCTCCCACGCCCGGACGGTGTCCCCGGCGGGAGCCAGCAAGTAAGCACACGACGAGACATGGCTGGGCGGACGTGGCAGGTCCTCCTCGATTTACGGCCGCTTAAAAATGGTCACAAAAGCGAGGGCTGCTTGGAAGTCCCTCTTTTTTCCCAGGGCGGTCGCAACTTTAAACAAATAGTCGTAAGTCGAGGACGCCCCATGATCCTGGGAGGTGCCCTTCTCCCTTGGCCTGTCCAGTAGAGCCAAATCTTCTCCGACTCAATTTTAGAGTTAACCTGATGAAGGCTGGATTTGGGGTCACAGCTCCCTTCTCTTCCAGCTGTTGCCAGCGTTGGCTATCCGTCTTCCACATCTGCTGGGGTGGGGAGCTGTTCTGAGGTCAGGGGTGACTGGTTTTCTGCCCTCCAGGGTCCCAAAAGTGGTTTTTTTTCAGAACGCCACTGGACTTTCTTTTTTTTCTTTGAAGACTTTTCGCTTCTCCTCCAAGAAGCTTCTTCACCTCTGACTGGATGGTGGGGAAGGGAAGGATTGATACTCCTTGCAGACAGCTGGTCGTTTGCATCCTTTTTAGAGAGTCCTTGAGGCCACTTGGAGGTTTATCTGTGTCCTCAGGCTTACATAACGGTCCAGTTGCCTCGGTGGTGGGATTCAAATAATTTAACAACTGGTTCTCTGCCCTAATGACTGGCTGGGTGGGCGTGGCCATGGTGGGCGTGGCCATGGGGTGTGACAGGCAGCACTCGGCCTCCTGCAGCCCCCATGGAGCAAAAATGGGCTGCAGGAGGTGGGGAATGCACTGCTCCCCTGCGTACCGTTTTGGGCCTAGTAGGCCTCCCTGCAGCCTCCTGGGAGCAAAAATGGGCTGTGGGGGGGGGACACACTCCTGTGCTCTGTTTTGGGCCTAGTAAGCCTCCCTGCAGCCTCCTGGGAGCAAAAACGCGCTGAGGAGGGGCTGCATCACACCCACCCCACACCCCATTTTGGGCCTAGTAGGCTTCCCTGCACTTACCTGGGAACCAAAATGGGGCACATGGGGACTCCTGGAAGGGGAGGGGAGGGGAGGGGTGGGGCCAAGCAGCAATTTAACAACCGGTTATCCCAAACCGGCTGAATCCTACCACTGAGTTGCCTCACTGAAAAAGCACCTTTGGGACAACCATGACCTTGGAAGACTGAGAGAATCTATACAAACTGCCCTCCAGGGAAGCTCCTGACCTGAAATCCCACCCCCAGCTTTTACTTAAGTGAAGGAGGGGAGCTCAGGTGCCGGGAACCCTTTGCAACAGGGCCCCTGTGGGGGGGGGTCGATCCCCCTTTTGCCATCTGCTTCCCAGGGGGAGAGAGGGAGAAAATACCCCCCACTCAGGGATGGGCCGTGGAAGTGACCCTCGGCTCAGCATGCCAGGGTTTCTCACACACACACACACACACACACACACACATACGCACGCACGCATGCCCCTTTGAGAAAAAGGACTTCCTGTTTTCTGGTATTATAAAAAAAAAGGGGGGGGGGGCTGCAAGTGGTCAAAAACCAGGCCAGGTTGGATGCTTGGGGTATAAATCAGTTGGTGCAGGAAACGGGGTGGGTGGGTGGGGGGAGCTCCAGGCTGCCTGTGTGTTTCCAGCCCCCTGCTGGGTCGCTGTGTGCATTTCCCCTCTCGGTGGTCTCCTCCTCGCCCTTACTGCTGGATGGTTCACCGGCTGGAATTAATCTACCCACCCACCCAAGGGACCTGATGGCCTCTCTCTCTCTCCCTCCCTTCCTAACAGGCTAACGGACAAAGCCGTGAAGGACTATGCGGCCTATCGCTCCAGCCTCCTCTTCTGGGCCCTGGTTGATCTCATTTACAACATGTTCAGAGTAAGTGCTTCCCTTGCAAGGGGGTGGCCGAGGGGCGAGCGCGTGAGCTGCCAAGAATCAGGGTGCAGGGCACCACACCTACGATGGCGTGGCCATGAACAGTCTGGTCTCTACAGCCTCTTTGGGACGGGGTCAAAGCTTCCAGGTGGAGATCCACGCTCCAACTGTCTACCAAGCTGAAAAGGGGAGCCCAGGAGAGCCCCATTAGACCCCCTCCATTCACCTCAAGAAGGATTGGTTAGGCCATCGGCCACTCCAGGGGACAGTTTTACAGATTCCCTATTTCCAAGTTAGGCTTCAGTCTTGGCCCACCTCCCCCTTCCTTCCTTCCTTCCTTCCTTCCTTCCTTCCTTCCTTCCTTCCTTCCTTCCTTCCTTCCTCTTTTCCCTCATATCTTCTTTCTTTCTTTTCTTTCTTTTCTTTCTTTTCTTTCTTTTCTTTCTTTCTTTTCTTTCTTTCTTTCTTCCTTTCTCTCTCTCTCTCCCCCTCTCTCCCTCTTTTTTCTTTCATTCTCTTCCCTCCCTATTTCCTTTCTCTTTCTTTCTCTTTCCTTTCTTTCTTTCCCCCTTTTCCTTCCTTATTCCTCTTTTCCCTCATATCTTCCTTCCTTCCCCCCTCCCTCTTTTTCTTCCTTCCCTCCCTTACTCCCCCAAGTGCCAGCGTCTTTCTTGCTTCCTCTCCCCCTACAGAAGGTGCCTACGAGCAACACAGAGGGGGGCTGGTCCTACTCTCTGGCCGAGTACATCCGCCAGAATGACATGCCCATCTACGAGGCGGCCGACAGAGCCCTCAAGTCCTTCCAGGAGGAGTTCATGCCCGCGGAGACCTTCTCAGAATTCCTGGACGTGGCTGGTGAGTGCTTGGCATCGTTCTGCTTGCCATCCGCCCTCTTCCGGAGACCAGCGCTGGGGCGTGTCGGTGCTGCATGCACAGCCGGCTCTGACTTATCCCACTTTATTTCAGGATTGTTATCCGAAATCTGCGACCCCGACGGCTTCCTCAAAGATCTCTTCAACTCTCTTCCCTGAGCGGCCCCCGAAGAGAGACTGTTGGACTCCCGTTTCCTTCCCCCCATTTTCTGCCTCCCTCCCCCCTCCCTTCTCAAGGAACGTTGCCGTCACTTTTTCCTCACCCACCCGTTCCTCGGCCCACGCTTCTTCCTTCCTTCCTTCCTTCTCCTCCTCCTCGAACCCCATTCCGGAGTGATATAGATTTGGGCTGATTTTCTTCCGGGCCCCCTTGGTCTTTGCTTCTCGGCGGCCTTCCACCTCGCCTCTCTCCAAGCCGGAATGTGCAACGGACTCATGGAACCCAAGCCTGGTCAAATTTTTTTTTTTTCTGCTTCTATGTGTGTGATCATTTTATCGGTCAATAAATAAGTTAAATACAGTCGGAAGGAAAGACACGCCTGGCCCCGGTGTGTGTCTGCGTCAGTGCCTGGCACGGAAAATTTAGCGGTTGGAGGACTCTCCGAATCTTCCCTTCGTCTGGATCCTGCCTCCTTGCGGAAAGTTGTCCCCTGACAAGGCTGGTTTTTGAGTTGCCTCTTCTCTCCACTTCCTAGTGTCCAGAGGTGGGATTGACATAATTTACCTACCGGTTCGGCCAGCACCAAAAATGTGAGCGCGTGCACATGCGCCCAGTCTTCCGTGCATGCGCTTTGCTGTCGTCTGCGCCTTATGCGCACATGGCCGGATTCAAAAACGTGCCTAAATAGGACAGCATAGAGCCGGAGCGGATGGGCAGGCCACCCACAATTTCCACTATTGGTTTGCCTGAATTGGTCCGAACCGGCTGAATTCCACCTTTCCGCATGTGTTTCTTCCTCAAGAGGAGGAAAGCGTTAAATCTTCCGGGAGCGGGAAGACACTCCGCCGCATCATTTTTTTCCCTCGCACCAAAGTGAAATTTTCCTTGTGTCACCCCATCTTCGGCTCATCCACTGAGATGGGTTGGTGGCGCCCTTGATTTCGTTCCCCTGCATGCTTGGATTGGGCCTCTTTTCCAGAAGTTGTCCCCCCTTCCCTTAAAAAAAAAAAGCAGATCTCGTCCAGCTAGGAGCTCTTTCGCATCCTAAACAAGGGCAGCATAAATAGGTGTGCAGCCACACCGGATTAGTAATCCTGCGTCTTGGGCAGCCTGGCCCTGGCATGACTTTGGGTGACCAAGTCTGCAGGAAGCGGCTTCCCGCAGCCCGATCGGCACTTGCTGATGAGCCGAGGTGGAGCTGCCTTTCGCTATCGTTCCGCTCCACGGAAAGCGGCTGGAGACGCTGTTCAGGATTTCTCACCGGCCGCCTTAACTTGAGCAACTTGACAAAAGGGATTACTCCGATGAGAAAACGAGGATCGGCTCCGTAGCCCGGAGGCAGGGCCGGTATGGCTAATGGTTAGGGAATGCGACCGGAGTGGTTGGAGGCGTGGATTTTAAGGTTGAGCATCGTTTTGTCACAGGGTGGCCAAATGTAGACAAGGCCCTCGCGTCTTGCTGTTGGCAACAGAGAGGGAAAATAAACTGGGTTACCGTGGGAGGCAGGGGTGTGTATTTTGGCATGGTTATTGCCAGGGAGAGATGGCAAGGTGTGCCTTTCCAAAAAAGGCAACAGGTTTCCAAAAGGCAATGATTGTCTATGGAGATTCTCAATCATCCAGGTCAGGGGTCTGCAACCTTAAATACTCAAAAGAGCCATTTGGACCCGTTTCCCACAGAAAAGAAAACACCAGGAGCCACAAAACCTGGGTGGGCGTGGTCAACTCGATGTCACTCACTTCCACCAGTCACATGACACTCCCCCCCAGCCACGCCTATCCAGCCGGTCATTAGGATAGAGAAGCAGTTGTTAAAAAACACCAGGAACCACAAAATCCTTTTGACCTATTTCTCCCCTCCCTCCCCCCCTCTCTCTCTGTATCTATGTCTCTCTCTCTCCCCCTCTCTCTGTATCTCTCTGTCTCTGCCCTGGCCACTTCTCCCATCCCCTGCCGCTGCCCTTACCTTCTCAGGCCAGGCGAGGGGTGACTGGGAAGGGAAGGCGAGGGGTGGGGCCAGCCAATGGTGGGATCACCTGACAGGGAGCCACAGCAGAGGGCCCAAAGTGCCGCATGTGGCTCCGGAGCCGCAGGTTGCTGACCCCTGATCCCGGTCATATCTGTCCCAAGCTTCCGTGGTTGCTTTTTTCTTTGACCTGGAAAGGCCCCATCCAGTGTCAGGTCACTGGTCCTCAGCCACCGGCTGTGTTGCTTTTCCTTGTGCAAGCTCATCCATCGATTGTCATGCAAAAGTCTTTTTTTCCCCGTCAGATAATATTCCCCTTGTTTCCCACCAGCAGAGATCATTCAGGCAGTGATTCAGAGGCCGGCAGGAAGGTGGAGGGCTCCCTGGGATTTGTGGCTAGATCTCCGGCACGCTGGTCAGCCCTTAAGCAGGATCTTTTTGGCAGGACAGCAGGTACCGTGTTTCCCCGAAAATAAGACCCAACCCGAAAATAAGGCCTAGCGTGATTTTTTTCAGGATCGTCTTTTAATGACTCCATAATCCAGGGGTGAAATCCAGCAGGTTCTGACAGGTTCTGGAGAACCGGTAGCGGAAATTTTGAGTAGTTCGGAGAACCGGCAAATACCACCTCTGGTTAGCCACAAAGTGGGGTGGGAATGGACATTTTGCAGTATACTTCCCCCAGGAGTGGGGTGGGAATGGGGATTTTGCAGTATCCTTTCCCTGGAGTGTGGTGGAAATGGGGATTTTGTAGTATCCTTGTGGAGTGGGGAAGGAATGGGGATTTTGCAGTATCCTTTCCCTGGAGTGGGGAGGGAATGGGGATTTTGCAATATCCTTCCCCTGGAGTGGGGTGGGAATGGAGATTTTGCCGTATCCTGCCATACGCACCAAGCCACGCCCACAGAACCAGTCGTAAAACAATTTGGATTTCACCACTGCCATAATCCCTTGCAGGGTGGCTTCTGGGCAACTGAATGGAGTTGCATGTTTACTGACCGGATGCCCTTCCTATCACCAATGCAGAGTTATATTCAGCAGATATATTCTCAACGTGCCCAGAGAGAGAGAGAAATATCTTGTCTCGACCTAGGATCGAACTCCCAGCCTTCTGATGGTGAGGCGAGAGCTCCCGCCTCTAAGCCGCCGCACCCCTCCGTGATTTTTTTTAGGATGCTCGTAATATAAGCCCTACCCCAAAAATAAGCCCGGGTTAAGATTGTCAGCTTAGTTCTGTATTTCCCCCGAAAATAAGAAAAGTTTTAACTTTTCTTATTTTCCAGTCCTAACTGGAAAAGAAGCCCTAATGTGTCATTTGGAGCAAAAAACTTAATATGAGACCCAGTCTTTATTTTGGGGAAAACACGGGTAAATCCCCAGGGCCCTGGTTGGCCTTTGAGCCAACAGGGAGTTTCATCTAACCGTGAAAAAAAGGAAATAAATGAAAGGTGCCCAGCCCAGGGAGGAAAGGAACGGGGTGGCTCCTGAGAGAGGCTTGGTTCTCTTGATGATCCTGAGAGATTGAGGTCATTCGAGGGCTGTTTTCGGCCTGCCCTCGGCTCCTTCCCTGGGGAAGGAGATGTCGAACGCCTCCTTCCTGGCTATCTGTGCCGATGGCTTCTTTGCAGTTTTTCTCTTCCGCTTCCAGAGACCTCTGGCAGGGGAAAGGCACCGAGCAAAGGTTTAGAAAAATTAAACCTTTTTGCCAAGTGAAGGTGTTTTGGGCTGGATTTGCAAGCAGGGAGGGGCGTCTCGCCCACCTTTCAATGCCAAAGGAGAGAAATCCCACCTGAGAAGCACATCGGCGAATTCCGTCATGCCTCCTGGGGCTTCACACAACCTCCCCACCCCATCGGTAAAGAGGAGAAACGAATCCACCTTAGGGTAGGGTTTTTTGTTAACGCCAAGCTCAGGTCCCCGAACGGTGTGCAAATTGGGAGAGCCGACGGAAGGATTTTAATTGCAGGGAAGGCCTCAGGAGGCAACTGGGTGATGACGAGGCTGGGGAATTCAAACCCGTCGTGAAAAGACAGGGGCAGGGCAGGAGTGGGTTTCAAAAATTTTAGCAAGGGGTTCTCTGCCCAGTTGCTGAGTGGGCGTGGCCATGGTGGGCACGGCCTAGTCGGCCTCCTGCACCAGGGCGGTGGAGAGGGGGTGTTTTTGCCCTCTCCAGGCTCCGGAGGCTTTTCTTGAGCCTCCGGGAGGGCAAAAACAGCCTCCCCAGGCTCCAGAGGCCCACTGGATGCCGGAAACATTCTTGTTTCTGGCTTACGCAAATTTCTGGTAGGCCCGTTTTTCCCCCTCTCTGAGCCTCCGCGCGCCCCCTGCACTTACCTGTATCCAAAACGGGCCGCGTGCGGACTCCTGGGAGGGGAGAGGTGGGCGGGGCCAGCCAGGAGTGGGATTTGGGGGTTCTCCGAACTGCACAGAATCTTAGCTAGAGGTTCTCCCGAACCCCTGCGAACCCTGACCCCTGGGCAGGGGATTGTGGGATGGAGAGAGGGATAAGCCATCCTCCCCTTGAGAATTGCGGGTCTAAAGGAAAAAGTGGAATTAGGGAGTCTTAGCCCCCCACCCGTGTGTTTCAGAACAGGAGAAAAACCAGGCGCTCAAATCATGTCGTTTTCTTGGGAATTCAAGGAGTCAGGCTCTTTCATGGATTTCCCACGGCTAAACCCCGCCGGGAACGTTTTGTCCTAAATACTGTAGTCGCTCTTGCAGGACAGGACGGGGCCATTCCTTCTCCAGGCGAGACGTCGCCGTTTTCTTGATCAGACATGTCCGAAAAGGCCATTTTTACAAGCTTTCTGTTTTTTTGTATAGTCCCCTAAAAGTGTGTTTGTGTGTGTGTGTGTGTGTTTGTGTGTGTTGTTGTTGAGTGTGGGGTAAGGGTTGTTTTCCTCCTCGCCTTTCCCCTTTTTTTCTTTCCAAAGCACGAAAGTTGCCGGGGGGGGGGGTCAGCGAAAGAAACAAAGCTTCGCCAGGGTTGCGTTTCGCAACCCTGGCATACCGCCTGCCCTAAACTTTGTGGCTGCCGCAATGATTTTCCCCGAGAACATAAATCACTCCAGAAGTTGGGTTCCCCATTTTCAAAGGCCTGGCAAACAAACAAATCGTGTTTTTATGATTTTGAAACTTTGGCAGCTCCTAGATAGACCCCCCCTCCCCCCGCCGACCAGGTTTAACCTCCAAAATACGCTGCAGTTAAGTGAAACAAATTTCCGGCAATCTTAATAGCCGAGAATGTGGTTGTGGCAAGACCAGCCGCAAAAGCTTTTTTTTAAAAAAAAAAAAAGTTGCAGAATATTTTATTTTTATAAAAGTTTTTTATTTTTATTTCTCATAAAACACATATAAATGCACAATCTCTTTAACCATTCTTGTCACACATATTATCTTTGATTTCCATATTGGTTCACTCTTCATCCTAAAACTTTAAAACACATTCGGAGTTGCTCTTCTTACCATTCTGTATCTCCCTTCTTCCACAACAACCCTTCCTCTCCTTCTCCCCTCTTAACCTTCCTTCCCTTCTTCTATTCTTTTCAACTTTCTTCTTTCCTCCTCTCCTTCCCCTTCTCTCTTTCCCCCACTCCTCCCCTCTTCCTCCCTTTCTAACCCTCTCTCCTGTTCTTATTTCCCCTCCCTTTCCTTTCCCCTTCCTTCTCTCTCTCTCTCCTTTCCTCTCCCCTCTTACCCCTCCCTCCCTTCTTCTATTCTTTTCAACTTTCTTCTTTCCTTCTCTCCTTCCCCTTCCTTTCCCTCACTCCTTCCCTCTTCCTCCCTTTCTAACCTTCTCTCCTGCTCTTATTTCCCCTCCCTTTCCTTTTCCCTTCCTTTTCTCTCTCTCTCCTTTCCACTCTTCTCCCCTCTTACCCCTCCCTCCCTTCTTCTATTCTTTTTAACTTTCTTCTTTCCTCCTCTCCTTCCCCTTCTCTCTTTCCCCCACTCCTCCCCTCTTCCTCCCTTTCTAACCTTCTCTTCTGCTCTTATTTCCCCTCCCTTTCCTTTTCCCTTCCTTTTCTCTCTCTCCTTTCCACTCTTCTCCCCTCTTACCCCTCCCTCCCTTCTTCTATTCTTTTCAACTTTCTTCTTTCCTCTCCTTCCCCTTCTCTCCTTCCCCTTCCTTTCCCCCACTCCTCCCCTCTTCCTCCCTTTCTAACCCTCTCTCCTACTCTTATTTCTCCTCCCTTTCTTCCTCTCCTTTCCCCTTTCTTCTCTCTCTCTCTTTTCCTCCCTTCTCCTTTCTCCTTCCTACCTGTCCCTCTACTCCTCTCTCCCTTCCCTCTCCGTCGTCGTGTCCATTTTCAATTCAGTATGTTGTCAAGATGGTATTCAAGCAACCCCAATCTTATATTTACCCCACATTTTCCTTTCACAGAATATTTTTTATTTGTTGGTTTGCTTGAAGCGTGCAGCGTAATTGTTCTCATCCCTGCTGCCCTCCATGGCGTGGACCGCATCTCCCAGAATCCCCCGTTGCTGAGAATTCTGGGAGCTGAAGTCTACACCCATGCAGGACATCCAACTTCGGGTTGGCAGAGCTTGGCAGCGTGAGCTGAGCCAGGAGGGGCTTTTAAAGGACATTTTTTTTACGAAGACTGTACAACAGCTATTGTTGTGACCCAGGCCCAAGTAGGTAGTAATCGACGCAAACAGTTCCAAAACAAACAGACTTTATTAGAACAGCTGAGAATTAACTCATTCTCAGCGTAGTCCAAACTAAATTAAAACACTCTTCATAACACAAAATTCTTCAGTCTAATTACCAACCTTGGTATAATTAGGCAAACTGCCAAAGGCTTCTCTTGGCAAAAGTTCAGAAGCAGAAGACACCGACCAGAGATAAGTGCAGCAAGACAGGAGCTTCACCATCAAAAGTCCATTTTTCTTGCTTATTCTCCTTCAGCACCACTGTCTCGTTTAGCAACGGGAATTTGGGGCTCCATTGTGGTTGTAGGTTGAGGACTCCTTGTCTTGCCCTTGGAGGACGAAGGGGCTTGGGATGTCCATGGAGATTCTCCGTCATCCAAGTCACAGTTGTCCCAACTTTTTCTTCAAGAGGCAACTGGACTTTCTGGTTTTTTTCTTTTGAAGACGTTTCACTTCTCAGCCAAGAAGCTTCTTCAGCTCTGACTGAATTACGGGGAATGGAAGGATTGATACTCCTTGCAGACAGCTGGTCATTTGCATCCTTTTAGAGAGTCCTTGAGGCCGCTTGGAGGTTTATCTGTGTCCTGTCTCGGAAATGTTGGGTTCAATTGTCGTAACTCGAGGACTACCCCCATACAGGAAAAGGATAGTCACGTGTACAAGAAGATGCTTCAGCATTCCAAGGCCAAATTTCTTGCTTGTTCTCCTTCGGCACCACGTGAGGCCTTGTGTCATTCTTCTCCGCCTCCCCCGGCATGAATAGGAGTTTGTGGTACAGCCATGCGTGCCGGTAGCTCTTTTGCAGAAGCCAAATAAAAATCGGAATCCACAGGTGTCCCACTAGAAGAAGGTAGAAGATGGGCAATTAAAGAACTGGAAGCGCCCGGAATTGGCAACCGGGAAGGACAAGTTTGACTCCGGGGGCCTGCCCTTGCCAAACCTCTGCCAAACCTCCCTCTTGTTTTTTGAAAGCAATTTCCTTTCAGGCCTTTCATTTTTGCCGCCTGCTTGGGAGGAGAAGCCAAGTGGCTGAAAAGATGGCTCGGGGATCCATCCAGTTTTGGAAGTTTTACTGCTGGAGGTGGGGTGGGGGGGTGGGGGGCGAATGAATAGGAAAGGGGAGGGGGGAATCCAAAGAAGGAGCCGGAGTTAGCCAAATCCCAAAGATTCAAACTCAGAGAGACACAGTTCCTGGCAGCCATGGATCATTTCCTGGCTCCTCACAGCAAAACACGCAGAGATTTCTTTGAAACGAAAACCGCGGAGGGGGTCTTCGGACTTTCAGAGCATGACCAGAAGAGAGGGCCTTGTCTTATTTGGTTGTATTATGAAGCGCCTCTGAACCTTAAGCTCCGTCTGTTCCAGTGGTGAAATCCCAATTTTTTTACTACCGGTTCTGCGGGCATGGCTTGGTGGACGTGGTGTGGCTTGGTGGACGTGGCAGAGGAAGGATACTGCAAAATCCCTGTTCCCTCCCCACTCCTGGGGGAAGGATATTGCAAAATCCCCATTCCCTCCCCACACCAGGAGAAGGATACTGCAAAATCCCCATTCCCTTCCCACTCCTGGGGGAAGGATATTGCAAAATCCTCATTCCCACCCCATTCCTGAGGGAAGGATACTGCAAAATCTCCATTCTTACCCCACTCCTGGGTGAAGGATACTGCAAAATCTCCATTCCCACCCCACTCGGGGGCCAGCCAGAAGTGATATTTGCCGGTTCTCCGAACTACTCAAAATTTCCGCTACCAGTTCTTCAGAACCTGCTGGATTTCACCCCTGGTCTGTTCCCTTAAGAGAATGTCTGTCCATCCGGGCAGAGTCACAAATAAGCCAGTCTGAGGCCAAAATAAATTTGCGCCAGTTATGCCTCAACCGACATTCGCGTATCCTGGTTTCTTGTCAAGCAGGGAATGAAAGCAACCCATTCAGAGGACGGACGCTGCTGCTTCTTTTTTAAAAAATCCCTTCTGGATCAGGTCTATAGAGATTCTCAGTCATCCAAATCGTGGTTGTCCTGAAGGTGCTTTTTTTTTTTTTCCAGGAGGCAACTGGACTTTTCTTGTTTTTTCTTTTGAAGACATTTCACTTCTCATCCAAGAAGCTGCTTCTGCTCCGTCTGTGCGCTGGCCTGCTGATTTTTGGGCCTTCTGGACCCAACGGAAGTCAGCAAACAGACTGTTTCCACCCTCCAGAGGGTCTCGGGGGAGATGGGGAAGGCTGTTTTTGCCCTCCCCAGGCTCCTAGAAAGGGGAGCCTGGGGAGGGCAAAAAACGGGCCTACCGGGCCATCACATGCCAAAAGCGGGGGGAACATGGGGTTGCGCATGCATGCATGGGGGGGCAGGGCGCATAGAATTATGGGCGTCGGCACGCACGCGCGCAACCATCCCGCACTCCCCCAGCTTTTGGCACGCGATGGCAAAAAGGTTAGCCATCACTGCTCTATGCCATCCTATTTAGTCACGTTTTTGAGGTCGGGCGCATGCACGGAAGGCGCGTGCATGAACCAGGCGCTCACACGAAGCAAGCGTGCACGAGCGGGGCGAACCGGTAGTACCATAATGAGAAACCTACCACTGGAGAGGTCCCCTCACTCGGTGCCCGGAACTGCCCATCTCCATGTTTCCTTTTTGTTTGCTCTTTCTGACAGCTGAAAAAAAGAGTGTGTGAATCTGCTTGCTGGGTCTTGTCTCCCGAGCATGCCCTACGGGGACAGGTGTGGAGTGACAGACACGATGGATCAAGGAAGGGTCCTCAGGTGCTCTAAGCAACCTCCAGGGAGGGAGGGAGAATAATGAGGTAAGAATTATTCTCCCCTCCAGCAAGAATTGGGGATCCTGTTTTTCCCCACTCTTGGAAGGGTAGATCTCCCCACCCAGGCTGGCATTCTCATCTTTGTTAGCAAACAAAGCTTAGGAATCAACAGGTGGGGAAGCCGAGATCCTTTGCAGGAGAAGAGCTAATGCGCTTGCCTGCCTTTGGCAAAACTCAGATTCAACGGCCTAGGAGACAACATGGCAGCCGAGGTTCCAATGGCCATTTCAAATCCCCACGCCAGATCGTGTTTGCGTTCGCATCAGACGAGGAAATTTTTAGATCAGCGGTCACCAACTGGTGGTCGTGCCGTGTTTTCAAGACACTCCATTCTGTCTTTCCTGAGCTGGTGATTCTTTGCCACAAAAGTGTGAGGGAACCCCCTCTAAATTGGGCAAACGGGTCCCGTCTGAAGCACATCAGGGACCACGGCAGCCGTGAGCCAAAATGTTGGGCTCCAGTGCTGCCTCCCAGGATGAGAACTAACAGATAATATCTTGTGGAATCTGGATTTCATCGGAAAGGAAAACTTGCGGAGGGTAGGATCTGTAGCGCAGGGGAGGCGAGATCTCCCCCTCGGGGTCACTACTACTCGAGGCTGGATTCCTATCCTTGCATCTCACAGAGGGATTTTTAACAGATTAACAGAGTTGGAAGGGACCTTGTAGGTCATCTAGTCCAACCCCCTGCCCAAGCAGGAGATCCTACACCACAGGTGTCAAATGCGATCGTGTCACATGATATATCTCGGTTTTTTTTGCGTTTGCAGAGCAGAGGTGGACATGGTCTACATGTGACACATCCGGACAGTTTGACAGGTCTGCACACCATTTCTGACAGATGGCATGTCCAGCCTCTTCTTGAAAGTCTCCAGGGATGAAGCTCCCACAACTTCCGAAGGCAACTTCTGTTCCATGGGTTGATTGTTCTCACTGTCAGAGAATTCCTCCTCATTTCTAGCTTGAATCTCTCTTTGATCAGTTTCCATCCATTGTTCCTTGTCTGGCTTTTAGGTGCTTTGGAAAATAGCTTGACCCCCTCCTTTCTGTGGCAGCCCCTCAAATATTGGAAGACGGCTATCGTGTCTCCCCTGGTCCTTCTCTTCACTAGACCAGCCATGCCCAGTTCCTGCAACCGTTCATCGTCTGTTTTAGCCTCCGGTCCCCTCATCATCTTGGTTGGTCTTCTCTGCACTTTTTCTAGAGTCTCAACATCTTTTTTATAGTGTGGTGACCAAAACTGGATGCAGTACTCTAGGTGTGGCCTTACTAAGGCTTTATAGTGTCAGGTTTCGATGCTATCTCAAAATAAATGAACTTCCAAACTTCCGATCTTTAAGGAAATTTTCTCTTTATTCGAGCACAGCAATCTGATCCTGACTCTCTTCGCGGTCAGTACTGACCTTTGCTCCCCAATCCCTCCCTTTCCGATCCCCAATTCTCTGCTTCTCATTGGCTATCTTCCAAGTCACTCTCCTGATTCCTTCTTCGTCAGATCACAGGAATGTCTCCCCCCTCCCCATCTCCGAGGAGACCAAATCTTCAAAGGGGTTTAGCAGGCAAAAGTTCAGGCTTCTCCTCCCTTTTCTATGTCAGTGCTGAGACGCTGACATATAATATCTCCCTTGATCTTGATTGAATCCCTCTGTTAATGCAATTTAGGATTGTGTTGGCTTTTTTTTGGCTGCCGCCATTGCTCTGGGGAATCTGCCATTCGGGTGAGCCTTTGTTAATCCTTGTGCCACATTGCTGCTTGGCAACCATATTGGGATTCCGAAGCGAACGATGGGAGGCATTCCCACATGGGATCCCTTTCCTCTGGGCCCCAAAACGTGGCCCTTGAGCCATTGGTCTACGGCTGTGATGGCGAACCTATGGCATGAGTGCCACAGGTGGCACGCGGGGCCATATCTGTGGGCATGCGAGCATTGCCCTAGCTCAGATCCAGCGCACATGTGTATGCCAGCCAGCTGATTTCTGGTGGCCTTTCGGGGCCACCAGAAGTCAGGAAATGGGCCATTTCCGGCCTCCAGACGGTCTCCGGAGGGGGGAGTTGTTTTTGCCCTCTCCAGACTCCTAGAAAACCTCTGGAGCCTGGGGAGGGCGAAAAAAACAGGCCTTTCGGTCCCACCAGAAGTCAAGAAATGGGTCATTTTCGGCCTCCGGAGGGCCTCGGGAGAGGGGGTGGAAAGGCTGTTTTTGCCCTTCCCAGGCTCCTAGAAAATCTCTGGAGCCTGGGGAGGGCAAAAAACAGGCCTACCGGGCTCACCGGGCCATCATGTGCCAAAAGCGGAGGGAGTGCGGGGGGCTGGCACGTGCATGCACAGGGGGCGAGGCGCATTGAATTATGGGTGTGCGCACGCGCGACACCCCCTCCCCCACACGACACCCCAGTTTTGGCACACGACGGCAAAAAGGTTAGCCATCACTAGTCTAGGAGGTTGATCCTGCAGCCTTCAATCTTCCAGAGAGCAAGAGACAGAGGCTCCCTGAGACTAGGATCTCTTTTTGCAAGGCAGACGGATCACGCGCCTTCAGCCGGAGGAGTGGACAGATCCCGGAGAGTTTGCGACTTTCCAGCGCGCAGAAAACTTGAGAGGGTTGTTCCCGCACAGGTGGGCGATGGCTTCAAATGGCCACCCACCCACCCACCCCTTGTCTCGTTGACTTGCTTCTTAATAACCCCAGAGAACTGAGGTTATTTAATCCGTCTCGGGCCCAAAGGTTTATCAATGTTTTGTTTCTCTGAACGATTGCCGCAATATCTCTTGGTTTACGTAAGCCTGTTTTCTTTCCTAAACCGTTTCTTCTCCCTTCCTCATTTGCATCTCGCATATCAAAGACTCTGGGTGGCTTCCAAAGGAACCCTTTTGATCCCAGCAAAAGTAATTAAGACCTGGGCTTTTTTTTTTTTTTTTTTTTGCATATCGATGAGGCAAGGTTGAGTGGGCGGTTGTAACACGCCCCGTGTTGTGGTTGAAGCGAGGCTTAGGAGAAGATCCTGCTATTGAACTGGAGAGATTGCAGAGGCTTGTTTTTAATGAGCGAAGGAGTTAGGTGAACCAGACGGCAAAAAAGTGTTGGGGCTGCCAACGCTTGCCTGACATAACCACAAACACCAAAAGGCCTCGTTGCAAATGTTTGCAAAAACCAGGAGGGTAACTGCCAAGAGAAACCATCCGGGTTGTGTTTGCGTTGGCCGAGGAGATAGGCGAACCTACGTTTTCCAGAGCCGTGGTCTTTTGGCACCACAATTTTGAGACTCGGTTCCGTGCTTGGGGGAGGGAATCAACTTTTATTTATTCTTATTTATTTAGTTTGTCAAACATGTACGAGATAACAGGAATTAGTATGAACATGGATATTAATACAGAAAATGGGAACAAATAAATGGGGACAGTAGGACAGGGACGGAAGGCACACTGGTGCGCTTATGCACGCCCCTTACAGACCTCTTAGGAATGGGGTGAGGTCAACAGTAGGTGATCTAAGGTTAAAGTTTTGGGGGTTTGGGGATGAAACCACAGAGTCAGGTAGAGCATTCCAGGCATTGACCACTCTGTTGCTGAAGTCGTATTTTCTGCAATCGAGTTTGGAGCGGTTTACCATGAGTTTGTATCTATTGTACGCTCATGTATTATTGCAGTTGAAGCCGAAGTAGTCATTGACAGGTAGGACGTTGTAGCAGATAATTTTGTGTACTGCGCTTAGGTCAGACCGAAGGCGGTGTACAAGCCTAAAATTTCAAGCCTGGTGGCATAAGGGATTCTGTTGTGAGCAGAGAAGTGGAGGACTCTTCTGGTGAAATACCTCTCAATTGTATTAATGTCCGATATACAGTACGGATTCCAGACAGACGAGCTGTATTCGAGAATTGGTCTGGCAAAGGTTTTGTATGCTCTAGTTTGCAGTACAATGTTATTGGAGAAGAAGCTTCGCAAGATTAGGTTTACAACTCTTAATGCCTGTTTGGCAATGCTGTTCCAGTGAACCCAAAGCCTTTTCTTTCGGCGCTTCTCACCTGAATCCCAAATCCTGATGATGTAGCTATTTCAATAAAGTGTTTTTTTTTTCTATCGGGGCAACCTGGTCTACCCAAATACGGGACGGAGCATACTGCTTCCGTTTTCGCCTTTCAGCCCCAATCCAGAGAGCCTTTGCAGGCAGCCGCTTTCGCGACAGACTGTTTTGTGTTAAATTTATATTTCCCAACAAACAAAGGTACAGATCTAGTATAGATCTATTTCCAGCTATTTAGCTCTTGTCAGCTAGCCATACCCTTCTGGGATTCGCAGCCCGGGTTCGAATCCCAGAAAGGGTATGGCTAGCTGATGAGAGCTAAATAGCTTGAAATAGATCTATGCTGGACTCCCTTTATTTCTTTGTCGGTAAATATAAATTTAACAGCTATTTCAATACCCATTTTCCCCGAAAATAAGACATCCCCTGATAATAAGCCCAATCGGGCTTTTCAGCGCATGCGCTAAAATAAGCCTCACCCAAAAATAAGCCCTCCCGGAAAATATTTAAACACAGAACTGGAAATCAGATAAGACGGCAAGAGGAGCCCCATCTTGCTCCACGCGCCCCAAAATAATAAGACCTGCCTAAAAATAAGGCCAAGCACTTATTTCGGGGTTCAAAAAAATATAAGACAGGGTCTTATTTTTGGGGAAACACAGTAATAGAAATAAATAAACATAATAGATAGAAATATAGATGATAATGATAGATAGTTATAGATAGATAGAAATAGATGTTGAGATAGAGATATAGATAGATGAGAGATAGAGATAGAAATAGATGTTGAGATAGAGATATAGATAGATGAGAGATAGAGATAGAAATAGATAAAGAATCAATAGAAATATAGATAGTTACAGATAGAAATAGATGATAAGATATAGATGATGGATGGATGAAGAGAGACAGACAGACATGGATGCTAGATATAGATGAGAGACAGACAGACAGACAGACAGACAGACAGACAGACATGCTCCTCAGCCACAAGCTGCAGGATTTTTTTTTTTTAATTTAAATTTGATTTATATGCCGCCCTTCTCCGGAGACTCAGGGCGGCTTACAATGCGCTAAGCAATAGCCTTTATACTTTTGTATATTTATACAAAGCCAGTTTATTGCCCCCGTTCCATGCGCCCCAAAATAATAAGACCTGCTTGAAAATAAGGCCAAGCGCTTATTTTGGGGTTCAAAAAAATATAAGACGGGGTCTTATTTTCGGGGAAACACGGTACTTCACGCTGCGTTCAGTTCTTACCAGATTCTTTTTGAACCGCTGCACAGCATCAGTGATCTTGCAAAGAAACGAATCAGGCCGGTGCATTACCAGGATGTGTGAAACGTCAGAGCGACTTCAGCTGGCGGACGGGACTCCCCCATCCGCCTGGATCCGCCGAGAGCCAAGAAGTAGCACAACGAAGCATCCAAGTTCCTCCGCTGCAGGGGTGTCAAACTCGATTTCATTGAGGGCCACATCAGGGTTGTGTTTGACCTTGGGGGAGCTGGGGAGACATGGCCAGCTTGATGTGACTCATGTCAGGAGGAGGCGCCTGTGGTGGCCTGAGCACTTCTGCCTGCGAAAACGGGCTCCTGAGCTCCATTTTCGGTTGTGATGGCCTCCTGCAACTCTCTGTCAGTGAAAATGTCCCAAAGCGATGAGGTATTGGAGAAAAATTCAAAATCGGCTACAAGAATCAACCAATGAAAAAATCGAATTGATACCTGAAACATTTCTCTCGGGAATACTAAAGACGAAATATCAGGGGGGAAAAAAGATATCTAATCATACATATACTCACTGCAGCAAGAATAGATTTACGGCCAATATTGGAAAGGAAAGGACACGCCACCAGAGGAACATATTATTCAGAAGGTTCTAGAATGTGCCGAAATAAACAAATTAACGTTAGAATTAAATGAGAAAGAAGACTCAGAATATTATATGGTGCGGGATGATTGGTACAGGTGGATTGATAGTAGAATAAAGAATAGATAAAAGTTAATATAAATCTTAAGATGCATACGTAAATGACATTATCTTACGATGAAAAGTAAAAGAAGAGTCAATCTAACCTGTGTAGAAAAATAACACTGTCTGACTGATCGTACTGTATTGTATTATAATAAATTTCAATTAAAACATTTAAAAAAAAAAGAAAATGGAGCTCGGGGAGGGGCACGTGCAGCCCTTGTGAGCTCCATTTTCGGCTGGGATGGCCTCCTGCAACCCTCTGCCAGCAAAAACGGCGCTCCCAACCTCCGCAGCCCTCCTGAGCTCCATTTTCAATGGCAGTCACCACGAGCCAGTCCTTCACTGTTTCCATGGCGGCCCCGCAGGCCGGATCCAGCCCTCGGGCCTTGACTTTAACAACTCTGCTCTGCTGCCTTCGCAGAAGTGAGGGAGTATCCCCGCGGACGGC
Organism: Pituophis catenifer annectens; assembly: GCF_029215685.1. NCBI lineage: Eukaryota > Metazoa > Chordata > Lepidosauria > Squamata > Colubridae > Pituophis > Pituophis catenifer. The sequence goes on along the minus strand of NW_027256898.1, from coordinate 9,170,257 downwards.
TGTCCCTGCCCCACCCAGATACTCCCCAAGGGAGCCACGCCAAAGTGGCGTTGACTCATTCGGCTGATGGCCTTCAAAGCGGTTTTACGCGGCGCTGCTTTGTGCAGCCCGTGATTGCATCCATCCTCGTTGGTCTAAAGCAGGGTGTCGCTTTAAGATGCTCACCTGTCTAATCGGCTCTACCTGTTCTTCTCAGTTGTTTTTTTCTGAGGGGGTTCCCCAGTTCAGGACCTCCAAAACATGGTTGGAGACGTCACCGAAAGCAGCTTTCCTGGTTCTGCTGAGGCGGGAAATCCTTTTTCTAGAAAGAGTTTAAGCTCTTCGGAGAAAACGGAGCGCAAAAAACTCTGTGACCAATCAAGAACCTCCTCCCCTTTTTAAATGTAAATTTTAATTTGTTTTTAAATGATGGGGTATTTTAAATTTGTTCAGCCAAATTATTTAATTCGTTTTTATTCTATTTTAAATTTTTGTACTTATGTGTTTTATTCTGTGGCTGTTCACCGCCCTGAGTCCTTCGGGAGTAGGGCGGTATAGAAATGTAAATGAATGAATGAATGAATGAATGAAGGAAGGAAGGAAGGAAGGAAGGAAGGAAGGAAGAAAGAAAGAAAGAAAGAAAGAAAGAAAGAAAGAAAGAAAGAAAGAAAGAAAGAAAGAAAGAAAGAAAGAAAGGGACCATCTCTTGTCACGGCCCAGGGAAAGTGGGTTCCCAGGATCTTTTTCCTTGCGTGTTTGTCAAAGACAAAATTAAAAAGCATGGAAGGGTGCTTCTATTCATTAAACCTCCAGGAATGCCATTTTTTCGGACGGTGACCCAGGGCAAGAAATCTTAATTGCAATTTGCCTCAGTTTGCCCAGCGATAAAAATCCCAGGTCAGCCCTTTTGCTTTGCTGATGCACAAAGGCGTTTCCTCTCGTCTTATCAGGAAATACAAACTCCTCTTCCAAGGAGACAATTTTTACTCTCATCTGAGATTGTTTCTTTTTTTTTCTTTATTTAATTGTTTTTTATTGTAAACACATTAAAACAAAACACAAACATACAACATTTCTATCCATAAGCTGTTTTTTAAAGCTTTTTCATAGTGATCCTTTCTTCGTATTTACTATTTATAAATATTTTAACGTTTATCTTATTCCATATTACTATCTATATTCTCTATTTCCTCTACATTTTACTTGATCTTTACATTCCTGTCATTTATATTGTAATTTACCAATTTTCCCTGTTAATTTAATATCTTTCTCTCTCCTTTATTCCTCTTTCTCATTTTTCCTGCCCTCCAACCACTCATACCATCTATGCCAAATTTTATAATATTCTGTATCCTCTTTCTCCTTGAGTTCTTTTGTCAGTTTGTCCATCTCTGCGCATTCTAAAATTTTTTTAATGAACTCTTCTTCTGTTGGTGGATTTTCCTTTTTCCAATTTTGCACATAGACTATGTGGGCTGCTGTTAGTATGTCTAGTATTAAATATTTTGTTTCTTTTGTGTAGTTTTCTGTAAAAACCCCTAGCAAGAATGTTTCTGGTTCTCCCTTTATTGATATCTCTGTTATTTTTTCTAGCCATTTTTTTAACTTTGGCCCAGAATTTCTTTGCTACCAGGCAAGTCCACCAGAGATGGTAATATGTTCCATAGTTACTTTTACACTTCCAGCATTTTGGTGAATTGCTGGGGAACTCATCTTTGCTATTCTGGCTGGTGGAAGATGCCACCTATGGAACATTTTCAACATCTGAGATTGTTTCAAACCAATCGGAATAGAGCTGGAAAGGGAACTTGGAGGTCTTCTAGTCCAACCCCCGGCTTAAGTAGGAGACCTTATACCATCTCAGAAAGTGGCTGTCCAGTCTTTTCTTAAAAGCCTCCTGTGATGAAGCACCCACAACTTCTGGTGGCGAGCTGTTCCACTGGTTAATTGTCCTCACAACCAAATAATCTTGGTTGCTCTTCTCTGCACTCTTTCTTAGAGTCTCAACATCTTTTTTATAGCATGGTGAGTGCTATAGTATTCTAGGTGTGGTCTTACTAGGGCTTTATAGAGTGGTATCAGTAACTCCCTTGATCTTGATAGTATTTCTCTGTTAATGCAATTTAGGATTACATTGGCTTTTTTGGCTGCCGCTGCACACTCCTGACTCATATTTAACAGGTTGTCCACTAAGACTCCAAGATCCCTCTCACAGTTACTGCTATTAAGCCTGGTTTCACCCAGTCTATATGTGTACTTTTGGTTTTTCTTGCCTAAGTGGAAGACTTCACTTTTCTCTACGTTGAATTTCATTTTGTTAGATAGGGCCCAGTGTTCAAGTCTGTCAAGATCCATCTGGATCTTGAGCCTATCTTCTAGGTCAGGGGTCTGCAACCTTAAACACTCAAAAGAGCCATTTGGACCCGTTTCCCACAGAAAAGAAAACACCGGGAGCCACAAAACCCCTTCCGGTGCCTGAATATTTCTTGAGCGGCCACAAAACTAGCATATGTAGTTGAATTAAACGTTCTGTTTTCTTCTGAAACTTTTCTTTTTTTTTTTGGATTTATCCACGGTTGGCCTACTTTATTGAAAAGCTCAATAAATTGTGTGCCAGCGGGTGTCGCACATTGGTGGTTGCGACGCATATTTTGAGTGACAGGGAGTCGCAGCAGAGGGGTGAAAGAGCCACAGGTGGCTCCAGAGCCGCAGGTTGCTGACTCCTGTTCTAGGGTGTTAGCTACTCCTGCCAGCTTAGTATCATCTGCAAATTTGGTAAGTTCCCCTTCTATTCCCTCATCTAAGTCGTTCTAAACCTCAATCGATTGAGATTTTCAGAAATGTTATTATTAGGCGTCGTATAAGTAGTTTCTGATCAAATTTCCACCTAGGTTAACGTTGATTTTGGTAGCCAGAGTGATTGTGAGTCAAGCTGGTATGGTACGACGTATCTTCAATTGCCTCCTTAGTGCGTCTGAGCAACTCTCTTTTACTTCCACCTGAATTGTGGGCGACACATTTCACATTGGTAGTCCTGTCACCTTATTACGGCAAAGCCAAGCCGACCTACCTGTGTTGCTCATCCGACTTTCCTCCTCCACACCGAAATTTTACAAGTTTTTAGGGTATGAAGTCACTCTTTGGAGGGGGAGAGGCCGGTCTCTGAATCACTTAATTGTAAAGCCGCGTTGGATCTCTCCTGTAACGTGCCACCACTTGTCTCCAGCCCCTGTCAGGGACGTCACATCCCGTTCTGTGCACAGCGTGTCCTTCTCGGGAGGAAGAAATGTGCAAATGTGCGCAAAGAGACTTCACCAAAAACTGTTGGGCCCATCTCTGAGGTAAAATGGCCTCTTGTAAGGACATTTCCTTTTTAGCTTGAGTTCGGTCAAGGCGCAATGGATCTCCGCGAGGAGGTTCCATCAAACAGGTAAAGGAACAGGTAGTTCTTGACTCGCAACCAGAGGTGGTATTCAGCCGGTACAGACCAATTCGGGCGAACCGGTACTGGCGACTGTGAGTGGCCCCGCCCACCCGCCCCTGCGTAATGTCGTCCTATTTAGCCATGTTTTCAAGGCCGAGTGCATGCGTGGAAGGCCCCTGTGAGAGCAAAACGTATGCGCGGAAGGCACACGCACACGCTAAGCAAGCGTGCGCACACCGGGCAAACCGATGGTAAGAATATATGAAACCCACCACTGCTTCCAACCATCCATTTAGTGACTGTTCCAAGTTACAACGGCACTGAAAAAAACCTGACAGGACTGGTTTTTTTCACATTTAACCACCGTCGCAGCATCCCCGTGGTCACATGATCAAAATTCAGATATTTGGCAACTGGTTCATATTTATGACGGATTGCCGTGTCCCTGGGTGATCCCGTGATCCCGTTTCGCGACCTTCTGATGAGCCGAGTTCATGGGGAAGCCAGATTCGCTTAACAAACCGTGGGACTGAACATCACAACTGTCATTCACTTCACAACTGCGGCAAGACAAACGGGGCAAAAGTCTCATTCAACGACGGTCTTGCTTAGCCGCAGAAATGTTCGGCTCCATTGCGGTTGTAATTCGAGGACTACCTCCATTGGTTTTAGATGCTGAAACCAGAGCGAACCAAGGTATACTTTTCTCAAGTGGGACAGTTTTCAAATTCAGTCTCTTCCACTCCACACCGTCTCTTTGGTGCCCGTTAAAAAAATTTCAATAAGAAAGTTGAATCCGACTTAAAAATACGGAAGCCGCAGCAAAAAAACCACAAAAAACCCAAGTTATTTTTTTCTATCTATCTGGGTCTGGCATGAAGTGGCCGAGCCGAGCCTAATTCTGAGGCACGCTGGGTCTTTGATCTTGGGAGAAGGTCTATTGGTGTGGTCACGGTTTGGCCACAAATTATTGGCGCGTGACGGGCACCTCGGCGTAAGCTGACCCTCAGTGTGGGTAATTCGGGAAGCAAATAGCACGGCATTATTGTAGGAAAAGGCCCGTGTCCCCTTCTTCCATGGGATCCAGGAGCAGAGGGCAGAGGGAGCGGCAATGGGGTGGGGGTGGGGTCTTCCTCTGTGCCTCCCAGCCCTTCCCCAGCGTCTAGCCTGCGCCGCAAAGCGCTGCGTGGGAAGACTCCGTCAAGAGCCCTGTTGCCAGCGTGCCTTTGGCAGGAACAAACAATTAAGCATAATTGCTCCATGCGGCCTCACGCCTGTTTAGATAACACCTGTCGCTGTGCCAGGTGGGCAACGCCCTCCCTGGTTAATTATTTCAGCAGACGAGGACCAGCCCAGGAGTCCCTGAGGCTCGTGGGCCTGGAGGACGCCGGGAATACGCACAGGGCAGACACCGCCTGCGCCAAGCCCAGCTGGGCTGTTCCTCCGGGCTGCTTTGGGAACCGAGGTGAACCCGGACTCCCACCTGCGGTGAACGGGAGATGCGTCTTTTGGCGAGATTCCCCCCCCTGCATTGCGCCATTGCATGGTGACACTGGCTGGTTTGTGACTTGCAAGAATCCAGCTCAGTTTATTCTGCAAGTTATCAGTCGGTGTGTCAGGCCTGGAAGCCATCTTTGGCATTGAATCTTCAGGCCTGCTGCATTTACTACTGTGGGAAACTGGGAGGGGGGGATTGTATGGAGCAGGGGTGATATGTAGTCATAATAACATTCCTTTCTCAGAGAGTCAAGGACATCTTGCCCTGCACCTGGAAGGCTGGAACTGGGAGGCATCTCCAGTTGGGATTGTGCATTGATTGGACCCCGTGATGGACACGTGGGTGCTGGGGCAGGGACTTGGACTTTCTTTTGGGTGGGGAAAACCTGGAAGCTTTCAGATTCGGGTTTTCCCAGGTGTGCCAATATGACATCTGTAATAAAATGGCACTTTGAGGAACTTCAAGCCTCGGAGGGTTTTTTTGTTGGGGGGTGTTACTTGGAACCCTGACATGCAGTGGCGGGATTCAAATTTTTTTTACAACCGGTTCTGTGGATGTGGCTTGGTGAGCGTGGCATGGCTTGGTGGGCGTGGCAGGAGAAGGATACTGTAAAATCTCCATTCCCTCTCTACTCCAGAGGAAGGATACTTCAAAATCCCCATTTCCTCCCGATCAACTGGTACTTGGGAGGCAGAGAATAGATGGGGGTGGGGCTAGTCAGAGATGGTGTTTACCAGTTCTCCGGACTACTCAAAATTTCCGCTACTGGTTCTCCAGAACCGGTCAGAACCTGCTGAATAGCACCCCCGCTGACATGGCATGGCAGGGTTGAGTGATCGCTCCGTCTTCTGGGCCCAGATCAGAGATTTATTGGTTCGATTTATATATTGGTTCGATTTATATGCCACCCTTCTCCGGAGACTCAGGGAAGCTTACAATGCGTTAAGCAATAGCCTTCATACTTTTGTATATACCTGCTTAGTAGGGCTTTCGCCCCCCCCCAAGCGGTGTTCTTTTTTATACAAAGTCAGCTTATTGCCCCCACAATCCGGGTCCTCATTTTACCTACCTCGGAAGGATGGAAGGCTGAGTCAACCTTGAGCCTGGTGAGATTTGAACTTGCAGTAATCGCAGGCAGCTGGCAGCTAAGTGCTACTTAACAGCACTTTAGTCCACTGCACCACCAAGGCAGATGGGTTTCAGCAGGTTCTGACCAGTTCTGAAGAACCCGTAGTGGAAATTTTGAGTAGTTCAGAGAACCAGTAGTAAAAATTCTGACTGGCCCCGCCCCCCATCTATTCTCTGCCTCCCGAGTCCCAGCTGATCGGGAGGAAGTGGGGATTTTGCAGTAACCTTCCCCTGGAGTGGGGTGGGAATGGAGATTTTACAGTATCCTTTCCCTGCCAGGCCCACCAAGCCACACCCACAGAACCAGTAGTAAAAAAATTTGAAACCCATCACTAGCCCACTAGGGTTTGAATAGGGGACCATCTGCCTAAGATCAAGGATTGGGTACCCCGGTTGTCCGAACACGGAGGAGCCAAGATGGAGGTGCATGGATTGACATTGGGGCATTTGAAGCCCCTGTCAGATGCCGTCTATAATATAACGAAGCAGCGTGAACTGCCGTACCAAGCCAAGCGGCAACACAACTGGCGCTTTCTTCAGGCCCTGCACACAAACACACACCCCATTGTGTAGGGTTCGTACCAAAGAGGCAGCGCCTCTCTTCTTCACAAGGATGCCTCTGTGCAATGGGGAGAGAGAGGGCACAAACAAGATAAGAGACCGGCGGGACAGGTTGTGCTCTCTTTAGCAAAGGCACCAAGGGGAAGATGGCGGGGATGGGCAGACGGAAATTGTCGAAAGACGCCCAGAGCTCGGGGTGGAGATGCCTTCGCATGGGGCCAGGCCTGCCGTTAGCTCAGAAGAGGTGCCGCAAGGACCAAGAGAATCTTTTGTTTCGAAGAAAAACCAGATACACTTTTTATTAGCGTTTTTTTCCAATGCAAGCGTTTTTAAAAAATGAAAGATTAAAAAAAGAAGATAAGAGTGGAGAAAAAGGGACCCATACATTAATTGCCAGAGTAGTCTTTCCCCTCCCTGTTTAACGCTTTTTCCCTAAATGCATAAATCATCTTTTATTTTCTCTTTGTGTGCAAACAGTCCATATATATATATTTTTAAATGATCCTATAGCAGGGGTCCTCAAACTTGGCAGCTTTAAGACTTGTGGACTTCAAGTCCCAGAATTCTCCAGAAATGAGGTGAGGGGTGGGTGGGTGTCTCTGAATCAGGCATAGTTATGCTGGCTGGAGAATTCTGGGAGTTGAAGTCCACAAGTCTTCAAAGCGGCCAAGTTTGAAGACCTCTGTAAGACCTAGCCATGCCAGCCAACCAAGCTGCTGGGAAATGTAGTTCAGCTTCAGCCCCAGGTAGAGGACTACAAATCCTCTTGATTGTCAATTCCCCCCCCCACTCTGCTGGGGGATTCTGGGAGCTGAAAGTCCAACTTGACCTCTGTCCTTCGGGACCTCCCCACCCCACCTCCAAAAGCATCATTTATAATAAAGATATTATATAAATATAATATAATATAATATAATATAATATAATATAATATAATATAATATAATATAATGATATATATGATATGATATAATATAGTATAATGATATGAGATAAAATATGCTATGCTATGATATATGATGTATGATATATAATATAATTAATATAATATAAAATATAATATAGTATAATAAATATGATATGATGATATAAGATATATGATATGATATATGATATAATATAATGATAAAGGTATGGTATGATATATGATATGATATATATATATATATATATATATAATATAATATAAAGATATGATGAGATATGATATGATACATGATATATGATACGATATATAATATAATGATATGATATAAGATATATGATATGATATGATATATATGATAATGATATTGATATTGATATAACATAATATAATATAATATAATATAATATAATTTATAATAAATAATTTATATTAAAAAATAAATATTTTTTAAAATAAAGAAAAAAAAGACAAAAGCTGCCGGCGGTTAGAGAAAGAAATAAAGTGGACCGAGCCATCTCCTTTTATTTCTCCTCTTCCCCCCGCCCCTGCCCCCCTCCCCCCGCGTCCAGATGGAGATGGACCGGTCCCTGCCGGCCGGCTCCGAGCCTGCGCGCTGTGTGCCCCGCGGCGCACGTGCGCGGGGGGCGTGTCCCTCGAGGGCGGGAGGGAGGCAGCGAAAGGGCGTGTCCAAACCCCGCCCCCTTCGCCGCCGCGTCTGGCCGTTGCCCGCGCGGGTGCGCCTCCATTCGCCGGCGGGCGCGCGAGTTCTGCGGAGGCTGCGCGCGCAGCCGGGCGGGCTGCTGAGGCGACGGCGGCGGTGGTTTCGTGAGGCGGCTTCTGAGGCGACGGCCGTGAAGATGATGCTGGGCGACCCGGCCTTGGAGGAGCCTCCTCCGGCGGCGGCTTCGGACCTGCGGAGCGAGCTGGGCTCGCACCTGCACCTGCTGAAGGGGCTGAACGTGCGCTTCCGCTGCTTCTTGGCCAAGGTGCACGAGCTGGAGCGCCGCAACCGCCTGCTGGAGAAGCAGCTGCAGGCCGCGCAGGTGGGCGAGCGCGAGCGCCGCCTCCGCTACCGACGCTTCCCAAGGCACCAGGCCGTCCAGACCGACCCGGAGCCTCCGCTCGGGCCTGCCTCCCTCGCCCCCGCCCCCTCCTCGGCTTCTTCATCCTCCTCATCCTCATCCTCGGCTGCTTCTTCTTCAGCCTCGCCTTACGGCCGCCTGCCCGGCACCATCTGGAGCTACACCCAGGTGCGCCGGACGGGCGGAGGCGGCCTTGAGACCCTGCAAGGGCCCGGCGTCTCTTGGGTCCACCCGGACGGCGTGGGCGTCCAGATCGACACCATCACGCCCGAGATCCGCGCCCTCTACAACGTCCTGGCCAAAGTCAAGCGAGAGAGGGACGACTACAAGGGCAGGTGAGGGTCGCCGCGTGGCCTCCTTTCCCTCCAGGCGGGTTTGAGGGGGGAGGGGGAGGGGAAGCTTGCCATCTATGGAACTGGGGTGGTGGTGGTGGTCTCTCTTCCCCCCCCCCCATAAGGGATCGCTGCTTGGCCTCCTTTTCCTTTGCTGGGGGTGGGGAGGAAGCTCACATAGTGATAGTCCCCCCCATAAGGGATCGCTGCTTGGCCTCCTTTTCCTTTGTTGAGGGAGGGAGGAAGGACGCATAGTGATAGTCCCCCCCATAAGGGATTGCTACTTGGCCTTCTTTTCCTTTGCTGGGTGGGAGGGGGAGGAAGCTCACGTAGTGATAGTTCCCCCCATAAGGGATCGCTGCTTGGCCTCCTTTTCCTGCGCTGGTAGGGGAGGAGGGGGAAGGACGAGAGCCCCTCCTCTCCTTCTAGGTGGTGGTGGTGGTCACCATTCGGGCTCCAATAGGTCGGAGATCGCTGCTAGGCCTCCTTTTCCTGCTCTGGATGGAGGGGGTGGGCGGGAGGGCCGAAGAGCCTCTCCTTTCCTGCCTGGCAAGAGATTTGCAGGTGTGCTAGGTAGCAAGACCTCAGGGTCAAAGGATCGCTGCTTGGTCTCCTTTCCTGCCCAGGAGGGGGAAAGAAGGGAGCCCCCTCTTTTCCTCCTGGGTGGTGGTGATCCCCCAGTCGGGGGTCTATAAGGTTAGAGATCGCTGCTTGGCCTCCTTTCCTACCTGTATTGAGGGGTGGGGGAAGAGCCTCTCTTTTCCTGCCTGGCAAAAGATGGGGGGAGGGAGTCCCCAATCTGGCATCCTGGGATGCGCTAGGTAGCAAGTTCTCGGGATCAAGGATCGCTGTTTGGCCTCTTTTTCTGGGTGGGAAGGAGGAAGGAAAGGGAGCCCCCCCTCCTTTCCTGGGGGGCAAGAGATGAGAGGGGAGTGTATCTGAATCAGACATCCCTGGCTGTAATAGGGAGATAGCCCCCAGAATCAGGGATCGCCGCTTGGCCTCCTTTTCTCTTGCTGGAGGTTAGGAAGGAAAGGAGCCGAGGAACCAGGGGCGAACATTGGGGAGGGGGTCCCGTGAGCCCTGCTAGATGCGAGAGAACCCTCCCTGCAAGGTCCTGAGAGTCCAAGGATATGGAATGAAGCAGGTAGGGCCTTGATGGATCTTTTTTTTGGGGGGGAGATGAGATGGCAGGACGGGGGGGGGGGGTGTTGCGGTTGCTGGGCAAAAGGCAGGGACAGGGCTGACCCCCCCCTCACCCCACCTCCAGAAAGCAGCAGTCCTTGGATTTTGGGACTTGGGTGGATGTCCCTGGAATGCTTGAGGGGCTTAAGGCTGGGAGCCTTGGCTTCTCTGCAGATACGTTAATGGGGAGTGGGTGAGGCCCGGCAGGAACATCTGTCTGCCTCTGCCCAGGCCCAGGCCCAGGAGGGGGGGAGGGAGTCTGGATGGAGGGGGGGAAGGGGCTTCTTGCTTCTCTGGAGGGGGGAGGGAAGGTTGAGGCTGGCCAGAAGCAGAAAATTAAGGGGGACTGAGGGGGAAGGAGAGGGGCTTCCAGGCAGAAAAAGGGCCTGCGGGGGCCCCTCCCTGTAGCACCAGGCCCAAAGCGGCTTGTTGGGGGGACGACAACACACACTGGAGTGGACTCAAAACAGCTAGGGAGGAGGAAGAGGAGTCCTGACCCCTTTTCCGGTTTAAGGAGGTGAGAACCCCTTGCAGCCCCCACAAAAGAGAGGCTGGGAAGAGAGAAGGAAGGAGATGGAGGGGGCTGAAAGAGAGGGTTTTTTGTGGGAGCCCCAGAGGCACTGCAGTGAGAATTGGAGGAGCTGGGGAAACAGGGCCCAGTAAATGAGAGAGAAAATAACGGGGAGTCCCCCTTCCTGCAGGCCTGGGATGAGGGGAGAAGAACCCGCTTCCCAAAACCGACCCTGCTGAGTTTGCAGCTGCAACGGACCGGATGATAAAGCCAAGCATTCCAGAGACATCTGGTTTCCCGCTTGGGCCATTCGGCTGCCGAGCGCCTCTCTTCATTTCTCTTAGTCAGTCCTGCTTTTTGGCCTCTGAGCTCAGTGGTGCAGTATTTGGACGGGCAGCACTGCAGGGGGAAGGTGGCATCCATGCCAGGGGCAGGCCGCTCTCCTTGCCCATCCTTTTGCACGGGGGGAAGAGCACGGCTGCACCCCTTTTCGCTCTCTGGTGCACGCATGTGCAAACCCAACATTTTGCCTGTAGGAAGACCACCCCCTACCTCTCTCTCTCTCCTTGCCTGGCATTCTCACTCACTGACGTTGGGAGTCAGCCTTTGTTGAAAGTAAGGCTTCCGCCGGCTGCCTAAGGAGGAGGGGAACATTTCCTAAACACCCCCCCTCCCCACCCCAGCCTTTGAAATCTGGCCATGTTTCCTATCCTGCTTTGTGTCAGGCCGGAATGTGTAATTCTCTTCTTAAAAACAAAAAAAGGGATTCTATAAATATAACGTCTGGAGTGGGAGGCTTCCATGACTTCTCGGCTGCCCTTTCTCACACATCCAGAGAACTGCTTGTTTTCCTCTTACTCACTCGGTTCCTCGCTTTTCTTATTCAGCATGTTGTCATTGTGTGGGTTAAGATCCAGGGCCTGGGCTGCACCAAACATGGAGGGAGGGATGTTGTGGGGGGGGGGGGGGTTTATATGTATCTGTAGCCAAAGCTGAGCTTGCTCTTCTCATTCAGGTGAAGCAAACCTTGGGCCTACAGGGACAGCTTCTATGATTGCCGAATGATATCCTGGGACCCCCAGGGCTACCGGCTCTTCCTCCCTCTGCCAGAGCCAAGCCTGATCTCTGAGGGATCTTTTCCTCCCTTCTCCAGATTCGCTTTCTTAGTCTGGACCACCCAGATTTCTGTTCGACCATAACCACATAGTGATACTGGTTGATCTTTTTCCAGCCTAATTTTTTAATCTGGAGTACATTAGGCTGCATTCGTTGAGACTCAGAATAAGTGCTGGGTGAACCCCCATCCCTGTCTCCTTAGGCATCTTTGGTGTAGCCCTGCAGGGTCCTGAACCCACTCCTCATTTTAATGCCTCTTTAGTGCCCAAGGCATTCCTGAGCCTGGGAGGAGGGGGTGCTCCAGACAAAAGACCAATCTCCCACCATCTGTTACTTCTTGTGTAAGGTCACTGCCCCAGTGGCAACTCCTGGCATCTTTCTTGTGTCAGCAGCAAGGACCAGCTTAATGTCAGGGGGCTATATGATGGCTACCCTGAGCCTTTGACCACAAGGCCTCCTCCTCCTCCTCCTCTCATCATTTCTGGAGGATGAAATTATTGAAACCCAAAACTCTTAAGTGGTCATCTCCAGTCAAGAATTTCATTCAACCACCTGTTCTGTTTTTCTACACTCTTGTTTCATAGAAATTAACTCTTGATCAGATTTCTCTTTTCTGTGACCGCTTTTGATCCACAGGGCGAGGATAGTAACTGTGGGTGTGGGTGTTTTGATCTTCCCATCTTGGGGTGCTGGATAAATCTCATAATAAATGTGCAGAGTGCAATTTGTTTTAGGTAGTTCTAGTCTCTTGTTAGTCTCAACCTCCTATAAGGCTTCCAGTTTCTCATTGTTGAGGGAGTTTCTTGCTTTTTAAAGTTCTTTCTAAAAGCCAGTGTGGCACCGTCTTTCGGCAGCCAGGGAGTGAATGTGTTGTGATTCCCAAATTCTCTTAATTGGTTGAGTGTTTATCAAGCAGCCGGGCGTTCCTTGCCACGGTGTTGAGGAACTAACTTGTTAATAATCACTGAGCTGGAAATAATTGCTTTTCCCCAGGTTGTGCTTTGATTTTTGGCAGATTAATAAAGTCCAGTTGAAGCAGGGCCTGTTCCAAATTTGGTGCAGCTGGAGAGAAGGAAAGGCTATTCACTGCTGAAGGGAAAGCATGACAAAACTAACAAGCCCCTTGTTTTTCCTCGATAAAGATCTTAATAAAAATGTCCTTAAAAGCCATCTCTGAAGAATGTCTGAATCCACTTTTAAGCTAAAATATCAGTGTAACGAGATTCAAATGTTACACCAGCAGAGACCAATAAAAATAAATCATTTTCGATACGGGAAGAAATTTCAGCAAAAGTTAGAATTTCCTGACCTGCATCCGGAGGAGGTACGAGCTGGTTTTTCTTTGGGGTGTCTGCATTGCATTTATAATGCAATCTGGCACGTATTAGGCAGTATGTATATGTAAGGATTAAATACTGGTTGTAACCCCCACAGATTTGACTTATCTGGCCTTGTAAAATGAAAGCAGTATGAAAACATTTTTGAAAAATAATACTGCTGGCTAGAAAACTTGTTTGATGTTGCTTATACTGAACTAAACTGAATCGGCTCTTCGTCCATGTTTGAAAATACAGAAGTATCATTTGGACCAGTATTGTCCAAAGACTATAAATTATCCATTTCTGACCTCAAGGCAAGAATGTAGTGGATTTTTTCTGAAAGAACTAAAAAGGGCAAGTTATAGAAATCCGCCTGGCTGTTTTTCTTGTCTTATTCCCATTCTGCATGAGAGAAGTTTCATCACAAGCTTTATCAAAGTCATGAAAAGGGACTTGCCCCAATAGAATGGAGCCTAAATTGCCAAAAACCACTTCCGGTGATGAATCAGTTCCCGATTACGCCTTGATTCAGCTCCAGGGGTGTTCTGATCTTTGAGAAGAATAAAAGTCTTCATTTGATTGAATGAATGAATGCTCCAGGGATAGTCCTCGACTAATTCCTACTTTTTTTTAAAACTTCCGTGCACTTCTTATTTTTCTGCTAAGGCTGTCGGCTAATCCTACAGTTTTTGCACCAGGGAGCAGATTTCTCCCGCACGGCCTTCAATATCGGGGCTGATCCGTTTAAAAAGAACGAAGCTTAGTTCCTTCCTTCTGATGAAGGGGAGCTACTGCTCAGGCTGCTTTCCCATAAAACGTGTGAGTCAGAAAAGCTGCTCCCAGGCTGATCCTGGCTGGCTTCGGCCTCCTCCCATAAGATGCCATCTTCTTGGGCTTATCTCCAGGGAGGACAACTATTGCTAAGGAGGGGAAAGGTGATTGCAGATAAGCTCTGAGGTGTTCGCCAAGGATGTGGGAAAGATTGCACAGGTTAGCCCGGTAGATAAGACCGAAGCCCTGCCGTAAAGCTCACAAAAGCAGCACTCCAAGGCAGTGGATTTGGCAGGGCAGGCTGAGCTCCGGCCCCTCAACCTACGCATGGCCTGCTGGCTTTCCAGCAGGTGCCCAGTTGGGAGCAAGTTTGGTTCCTTCGTCCTGCCTGTTGAGCATTTCTTGGGTGGGGACAGAAATAAGCGAAACCCTCTCTTAAGGCCCCGACCTTCAAAGGTCGTAATTCCCAGGTAACCGGGCTCTTGGCTGTGTCGCTTGAAAATTTGGGGGAGATTAACAGGTTAACAGAGTTGGAAGGGACCTTATAGGTCATCTAGTCCAACCCCCTGCCTAAGCAGGAGACCCTACACCATTTCTGACAAATGGCAGTCCAATCTTTTATTGAAAGTCTGATTAGGATGATTAAGATGATTAGGCTGGGGAAGCCTAAGTTACGGCAGGCTTCCTCGCCCAAAGAGAAAGTTTGTTTGATGAAGGAAGGCAGGGAGCAGAATACAGGTAGTCCTCGACTTACGACCGCAATTGAGCCCGAAATTGATGTTGTTCAGTGAGTTTTGCCCCATTTGTTAGGCGAATCACTGCAGGGGTTAAATTAGTAACAAGGTTATTAAGCGAATCTGGCTTCTCTTACCTATTGACTTTGCCCATCAGAAGGCCGCAATATGGGATCATATGATCCCGGGACGCCGCAACCGTCATAAATGCGAGTCAGTTGTCAAACATCCAAGTCACCTGACCATGGGTCATAAGTGTGAAAAACGGTCCTAAATCACTTTTTTTTCCCGTGCTGTTGTAACGTCGAACGGTCACTAAGTGAACTGTTATAAGTCGAGGACTACCTGTAACAAAATCAGAGAGTTGGAAGGGACCTCGGGAGGTCTTCTAGTCCAACCCCCTGCTCAGGCAGGAGATGCTGTATCGTTTCATACGAATGGTTGTCCAGTCTCTTCTTGAAAACCTCCAGTGATGAGGCACCCACAACTTCTGGAGGGAAGCCATTGTCCCATTGACTTGGAAGGGAATTAACTAATCAATTCATTGGAAGTCCCGTTCCCAGGAGGAATGCACGGAGTCTGTACATGCGTGACATGTATGTTTTGGCCATGATCCTCGAAGGGAGCTCTTGTTTTGTTTTGTTTTGTTTTGAAGGGATAGGCAGCCAAGCAGTCTTGCTCAGATTGTGTCAGTAGATTACAGGGCAAACAAAAGCTGGAGAGAAGATATTTATGGCTTTTGATGGTGCGTAATCATAGGCTGAAGTGGTCGGAGACTGCGGTTCAAGCGCTGGACCGTCTGTGGCTCAAGGAAGCCAGGAGCTGATGCAGCACTTGGCCGCTGCCCTTCCTTGGGGTTTCAGAGGGACCCGCCAGCATTCCTGTGTTGTTATTAAAACTTCCAGCAGTCGATTTAGTCCTAACTGGCATTCGGGAGCGAGAAGAAGGTTTCCCCCTGCCTGCCTCGTCCTCATCGTGGGGAGTGGGCCAGGGAAGGAGGATGGTGGCCCAAGTGGTTCAATGGGCCTCTTCGAAACTTTTAATTGAGATTTGTGGGGCAGAGTTTTCGTGAATGGGAAGGCCACGTTTTGGGCTGCAGCCTCACAGCCAGACTACAACCTTCACCCCCCCCCAAAAAAAAAATCTTTCCCAGGTGACCACAATTGTTCCTCCTGCATCGCTCCCTTGACTGAACATGGCAGTTTTGGATTCTAAGCGAGGGCTGGTAACTGGCGAACGTCTGTCTCGGATCTTTTTGTCACAATGCCATCTTGATTATTTTTTTTCCTAGTTAAAACGCATGGGAATCGCCTCTCTGCCCCCACTCCTGGAGAGAGAGGGGTAGAAGGGAGGGAAATTAATTTTGGTCCAGCGAGCCTCTTCCAACAGTCTCTTGGCCCTTCATCTCCACCAATGAAGATGGGGCAGCTGAGAGAAAGGGGTTCAAGGATGGTGCCTGGCTTGTTCGTCAAGAGATTCTCGTTGCCATATCGTGCGAAGCTCAGTCAGTGGCGGCTTGTCCTGCGTGCCCATGTCTCAAAAGAGTCGTTGGCATTCACGTGGCAAACTTGAGCCCATCCATAGCGGCTCAGATCCTACCCCTTGAGCCAGCTCCTGCCCAACCCAGAAGGCAAGTGAAAAACTTCTCAGCTGGGTTAATGTCTTAGAAAATCTGAGTGCTGGTCAGCTCTGGCATTCAGATCCTCTTTACAGGTTAACAGAGTTGGAAGGGACCGTGTAGGTCATCTAGTCCAACCCCCCGCCCAAGCAGGAGACCCTACACCCGTGATGGCGAACCTATGGCACGGGTGCCACAGGTGGCACATGGAGCCATATCTGTGAGCACGCAAGCGTTGCCCTACTCAGCTCCAGCGCACATATGCGTGCCGGCCAGCTAATTTTTGGGCCTTCTGGGCCCACCTGAAGTCGGGAAATGGGCTGTTTCCAGCCTCCAGAGAGCCTCCCAGATGGGGGACGGAAGGCTGTTTTTGCCCTCCCCAGGCTCCAAGAAAGCTTCTGGAGCCTGGGGAGGGTGGAAAACGGGCCTACCGGGCCCACCGTGCCATCGCGTGCTAAAAGGGGGGGTAGTGTGGGGAGGTCACGCACACATGTGCGGGGGGTATTGAATTATGGGTATGGGCACACACATGCGCGACCCCCCTACATGATCCCCCCTTTTGGCACGCGACAGCAAAAAGGTTAGCCATTACTGCCCTACACCATTCCTGAGAGATGGTAGTCCGGTCTCTTCTTGAAAGCTTCCAGGGATGAAGTTCCCACAACTTCTGAAAGCAACTTCTGTTCCGTGGGTTGGTTGATTGTTCTCACTGTCAGAAAATTTCTCCTTATTTCCAGGTTGCTTCTCTCCTTGATCCGTTTCCATCCATTATTCCTTGTCTGGCCTTCCGGCAGGGTGACCGGTTCCCTCCTGTCCAACTTCTCTTGCCCTTAGGAGAGGCCAAGCACGTACAGCCACGCTCTGCCCAGGATCGCTTTAGCATTCGTTGCAGCATCGCCACTTTCCCTTAAAAACTGAAACCAGGTTGAGCTTCAGAAGTCTGACTTATTAGACCAGCAAAACTGGTTAGGGTGCGATGTTCAGCCAGCCACCCTTTAGCCATCTTTCTCTCGAAGGAGGAGGCAGGTGTTCCTGTCTTGAGTTAGCAAGACACCATTTCACGTGGCAGGTGGCTTTGGTGGCAGGAGGGTTTTATTCTCTCCTGGCCGGTGGGAAGAGGATGCGGGGATACAGCTCAGCCTGGCATCTTGTGGGCGAATGTTACCCCGAAGTCAAGGCAACGAAGACTGCCAGCTTTGTTTCCACCTATTGAACCTTTGCATGTCATTAGGGAGCATCCCACCTCCGGGTGTTTTTCCAGCCTTTAAATCAGGCTCAAGGTTGACTCAGCCTTCCATCCTTTCTAAGGTCGGTAAAATGAGGACCCAGTTTGTGGGGGCAATAAGCTGACTTTGTATAAAATATACAAAAGTATGAAGGCTATTGCTTAGCGCATTGTAAGCCGCCCTGAGTCTCCGGAGAAGGGCGGCGTATAAATTAAAGCAAAAAAAAAAAAAATGCTCCTCGGGGTTCAGCAGAAGCGACTAAACAGCCCCGTGCTTGCTTGGCAGATGGAACGCCAGCCACATGAGCATTGGGGTTCTTCTGTGAGTCGTTCACATGTTTGCAATTTTATGCCAGGTGTGTCATTGTGTGTGAGAAGAGGACTGGTGCTGGAGGCGGCCTGGGGGTAGGACAAATAGGGGAGGGGGAGACCTGTGGGGCTACTGCCCTGCTTGCGAGAGGACATCCAAGGCATGGAAACTGACCCACTTGCTCCTGTGGGGAAGCAACGGAGTGCCAGGGGCTTTTCTGCCACAAAATTGTGCTGTTAAGTTTAGCTCCGGTCTGAATTTTGCAGGGATGCCCATTCCGCTTAGAGTTATGCATCAAGTTGAGAAACCAGCATTGACGCCTAGATTGTTGCGAACTCTTGATCTCGGTTTACCTGACCGAACGCCCGGATGGCAGCACTGAGAGGCCTGCCCTGTGCCCCTCCTTTTTTCCCCCTTTCCTCCTTAAAATCCCCACATGGCAGGCTGCCCAGCCTCTCCACAGCCTGCTTTCTTTCAGCGTGCTGAAATCTCGCTTAAAATTCAGCCGAGTATTAATGTAATGCAGCTAGTCTGACAGGTAGCTTACAATGTGGCGAGATAGATATTGCTTAGGCAAGAAGAAGAAGAAGAAGAAGAAAAAAAACGCTCTCTGAAACATGAGTTCTGTATTTAATTATCTTGCACCCCGGAGCTCTTTTCAGCAAGCTAATCCTCTGCTCTTCAGATTGCCAGAATAATTACCGCTTTCAAAAGGAAGCCCGAAAAACTCTCGTTTTTTACCTCCAGTTATAATAACGACAGCGCTAGAGAAAGCAAAGAATGGCTTTTTTGCCACAGATGTTTCATAAGCTTTGCTGCTAATTGTTTTTCCAGGAGGACTCAGATCATACGAAAGCGGTTAACATTCCCTTCGCTGGGGGATATTTGGGGAGTTTAAAAAAAAAAAAAAAAAAAACAACGACAGCTACACAATTAGGCTGCGAAAGGGAGAGCTCATCAGCAAAGGCTGAAACTGGTTCTGGGCAGGCTGGTTCTGCCTATCGCTCCGGATCTGAGTTTGCCAAAGGGGCAACTGAGGAAATATGGCACAGCAGCTGCTATGAGAATGACACTCTTAATCCTTTCTCCTAGAAATAGGTGTAAAAGGGTTGCGGGGTTAAGGGGGGAAGCTGGGTCGTAGTGTGTCTTGTGGGTCATTGCTGCTCCTGGGAATCTGGAGGGTCTCCCATCCATTGAGCAGGTCCAACCTCAGCCAGGGGTCCTTGAGGTCTTGCCAACTGGCGGCATGCAAAATCTATTCTTCCCTGCAAAAAGTGTACTTCTCATCTTTTCGTTTGTATTTTAGCTGCTGGTTGGGTTTTGTGAACCACTTTGGGAAGAGCATAACAAAGGAATGCACTTTAAAAAAAAAAAAAAAAAAAGGACTAAGAAATAAAACAGCCCATCTTGTTATTGGCACTTTAAACTGCCCAAACACGTTGTTGGGTGCTGGAAGATTTTCTTGATGTACAATTTAAGAAAGTAAACAGGGAGTTCCCCGGACGAAGACCTCCTTGAAATTGGATGTAATGAATCTTCCAGCGCTTTTTCCTCAGTCCTTTCTTGGGGAATCCATCTGGAGCCGATTTATGCTTGCTAGCTCTCCAATTGTGGCATTTACGCCAGGAGCAACTCTGTGTGGCCGGATGTGGCTTTGAATCCTTCCATGAGGCAGGCATCATGCTTGGAGAGCAGTGGGTGGCTTCCGAATCCTGCTGAATCTGGAGCTCCGCGCTCTGTCGAAGGCTGGTGGGGGGCTTCTTCCACCAGAGGACCCCCTCACTTTTATGAAGCTCAGCCACCTTTCTTGCCCTTTGGCCAAGCTTAGAGGCCGCGTCATTTCGGCCGGGCCTTTCCTTGTGCCTCTTAGACAGGCCTGGTGCTGGGCCGTTCCCCACGGGGGGGGAGGGGGCCCTGGAAGATCCAGATTCCAAGCAGATCCCCCATCAAATGAACGGGGTCCCAGAGACACGGGAGAAACTGCCTCAAGTGGACGGTTGGCACCACGTCTGGGACATGCCAGGCGATCCAAAACCGGTTTGCAACCCTTGCGTTTTATTTCAAGGCGGCTTCTCCGCCTTGAGGAAGGAGATCTTTGCCACAGATGTAGGAGCGAAGGCTGCCAGCATCTTTCTCCGCTGTCAGCAAAATCTCTCTCTCTCTCTCTTTCTTTCTCTCTCTCCAGTCCTGTCCCAGCGCTCACATTAAAGGCCGTCCGTCCGTGGGGCGAGCAGCCAAAGCCACGGCCCGCACATTCCTCTTGGGTTCCTTTGAGCTAAGCGCGGAGGTGTGAGTTGCCATTAAGTCTGGGCCCGAGACAGAGTCCACCCCGCCTGCCAGGCTCAATGCTCCCCCCCCCCAGCAAGCTGCTGGTTTCTGACCTGCACATTCCACAGCCGTGAGATCCTCCGGTAACTTCCACCTTTCCCCCTTTGGTGGCAGTTTGGGCAGAATAGATCAGCAGCTCACCAAAACAGAATGGAAAGCACACACACACACACACCAGCCTGGTAATGCCACGGCACCGGCAGACTAAAAAGAAACTGCCCTCCGGGGGCTTAGACTGATTTCACTACCCAAAGAAGCCGTGACTTCACTCCCGAAAGCTGCAGGAACACAAGATGTAAGGAGTGCCCACCTTCCAGAAATGAAGAGGCGGCCTTGGCTGGAATCGAGCCCCCCCTTCCCCCCCCCCATTTGCTCCCTGGGGAGGATTGGGAAAGACACCATCCAGAAGCCCTGTTTGGGCATGGGGGGGCCTTGGACGATTTCTCTGGCCAAGCTCCGGACTGCTTTGCCCGGGGAGGCGTTGGCGCGCACGAGCCAGGATTTAATAGATCGGCTGTTCCCATTAAGATTAAAGCATTTTGCACGGAGCTCTTCAGGAACCATTTAATTTTCTCTTTTAATCAGAGCCCTGAGCTCGGGGGGGGGGTGTAGGGGAGGGAACGGGGACTAAAGTGCCTGGCCTGGTCTGTAAGCTCAGCTGGAAGAAGAGGCGGAATGGCAGCAGAGCTGTGAGGAAAGAGGCAGCTCTTCCACCGGCTAGCAACGCAACATACACACGGGTACGCAAGGACACAGACGCGCCCACAGCCGAACCCGCAGCGCCACAGTTTCCCTGGGAACGG
This sequence comes from Pituophis catenifer annectens, assembly GCF_029215685.1. Taxonomy (NCBI): domain Eukaryota; kingdom Metazoa; phylum Chordata; class Lepidosauria; order Squamata; family Colubridae; genus Pituophis; species Pituophis catenifer. The sequence goes on along the minus strand of NW_027256898.1, from coordinate 9,149,405 downwards.
CGTGAAAGTGCGGCCGGTGGGTTTTCTCAAGGTGCAGCGTTTCGGCAAGCCTGTCCTTCATCCAACCAGCCGTATTCTCCGCTCCAGCAGAGCAGGGAGAAGGAGGACTGGCTCATACCGCCCACGGGCCTTGTGTTGTTGAAGGAGAGTGTCCTGGTGCTGTGGGAACATGGATCTAGGACTGTAGGATGGTTATTTGTTTACGTTTCTCTCTCTTCTCCTCCTCCTCTCCAAACTCAGAGGTGGATTGCGAGACTTGCCCAGCCTTGTGCCCGTTTGATTGGCATAGATGCAGTAGAGCAACATGCTTTCACCTCTTCAACAAGTTAGAGTCTGTGTCTCTCTCTCTCTCTTTCTCTCTCCCTCTCTCCTCTCTTTCTCTTTCTCTCCTCTCTCCCTCTCTCTTTATCTCTCCCCCCCCTCTCTCTCTCTCTTTCTTTCTCCCTCCCTCTCTCTTTCTCTCTCTTTCTCTCCCTCCCTCTTTCTCCCTCTCTCCCTCCCTCTCTCTTTCTCTCCCTCTCTCTCTCTCTCCCTCCCTCTCTCTTTCTCTCTCTCTCCCTCCCTCTCTCTTTCTCTCTCTCTTTCTCTCTCTCCCTCCCTCTCTCTCTCTCCCTCTCTCTCTTTCTCTCCCTCCCTCTTTCTCTCTCCCTCTCTCCCTCCCTCTCTCTTTCTCTCTCTTTCTCTCTCTCCCTCCCTCTCTCTTTCTCTCTCCCTCTCTCCCTCACTCTCTCTTTCTCTCTCTCCCTCCCTCTCTCTTTCTCTCTCCCTCTCTCTCTCCCTCTCTCCCTCCCTCTCTCTTTCTCTCTCTTTCTCTCTCTCCCTCCCTCCCTCTCTCTTTCTCTCTCTCTCTTTCTCTCTCTCCCTCCCTCTCTCTTTCTCTCTCTCTCTCGTGTTGTGAAGATGTGTCAGGTGCCCCCATCGATTTGTGGAAACATCATGTCACCTTGAGGTCTCTTCTCTTCCGGCCGCCCTCAAAAGGCTTCAAGGATGTAAAACAAAGTTTCCCCAACCGTCCTGGCTTTGCGGACCTGGCAGGAGTAGGGGGAGAGGGGGTATGGTTCCACACAAGTGGCAGGCAAGCGCGCATGCGGCTCCATTTGCACACGCGGCGGGCACACTTGTGCCCGTGCTTGCCCACTACTCATATGAGTGGGGATACACATGCATGCTCGCCCGCCACTTCTGTGGTCCGGTGCCAAACGGCTGAAGGGAACCCCTGGTCTAAAGTCATGGGGGGGGGGTTTGGGGATGGAAAAACACAGGATGTTTTGTTTAAATCCTTGTCATCCTCTGCAGCGCTCTGGTGGCACTCAGGATCCAGCTGTTATCCTTATCCCAGTTATTTCCTTTTTTTTTATTATTGAAAAGTTTTATACGAAATACAAACATTTTCTCCCCCCCACCCTTCCCCCCTCAACCCCTCCCTCCTCCCCACCCCCCCCTCCCTAGACTTCCCAGAACAAGCACAGGGTATAGCATTCACAAACATAGAGCTAAAATATGCTAACAAATTATTGCATTCATATTCCCCCTAAGTCTTTAACTCCTTATAACTCAAAAAACTATAAACATGAACTACTTAAGAATATTTCATTCATAAGCTATATGAATCTTCTTGTTCGGGTGCTTTTTTTGCATATAGTCAATCCATCTTCTCCATTCTGATATATATCTTTAATTTGAATGGTCTTTAAGGTATGATGAAATTTTGGCCATCTCTGCCAAATGCACAACTTTTAATGTCCATTCCTCAATGGTGGGTGGATCTTCCTTCTTCCAGTACTGTGCCCCCAGTAACCTGGCAGCCGTTATTAAGTTCAAAACCAACTTAGTCTCTACTGCTATCCCAGTTATTTCCTGAAGCTCCTGGCCGGCACCCACCTGATTTGTGTGGTGGGTTTGCCCCCATTCGGTATCATTTTGCTGGCTGTGGGGAAGGGGGGGTGTCTCTCTCTAAGCTTGATTTTTTCCAAGCCGTTCCTGTACTCTGCAACTGAATAACAAGCGCTGGGCTCATTGATCGGTGTGCTATTTTGAGCACCATTTTGATTTTGCAATAACAAATTGTAATTATTTTAGGTATTTAAAGCGGCTTCATTTTTTTTTTTTTACAGACATGACATTTGCTGCCTTTCAAAAGGCAGCTTTCCCAGGGTGGGGGTTCAACGGACTATAATCCCCCTTTCCCCATACTCTGAATGTTCCCTAAACTCCAGGGGTGCCGGATAAAGGAATGGCTGTGCTAGGGGGTGGCGAGCAATGGGATGGGGCTGCCACGAGGAATTGGAAGGAAGCCGACGCTGTGTTCGAGCACGTGGGGCAGGCCGTGGTTGCAAAACTCCTGGGTTGCTCAGGCAGGCCTTGGGCAAGCAAAGAAGCGGAGGCCCATTGCCGCATACGCAGAGAAGCGGTGGCAGCCCCGCGTGTCTCCGGTCTGTGACTGACGCGAGGGCCACCGCCCTGTTGCACCCGGGGCTCCGGGTTCCCTCTCCTGTCATCTCAGCTGGTGGGGCTGGTGACAGAAGAGGGCTGGGGCTTCCCTCCGAAGCGATGAGCAAAGCTGGGTGGGACGCCGCATAGGCCTTCCTGACGATGCTCCCGCCCCCAATGCTTCCTCTTTCCTGTTTCTCATCCTCTAGAGTTTGAACTCACTAGCCTCCCCGGGGGGGAGGGGCTCCTGTTGGGAGGGGGCTGTCCGTGACAGCCAGGGGTCCCCGCTGAGCAAATAGCCTGCCACCTTTGGCAGGGGTGTTGGATCCAGGAAGGAGAGTTTGCCAAGGGAGGGGTGGCAGCTACCTTGGTGGCCCGGTGCTGTTGCCAAACAGCCCCTCCCTCCTCTGCCCAGGGGCATTCTCCTCTCCCCCACTTTCCCAAATAGCACTCCCCAGTCCAGCCTTTCTCTGGGAGAGCCTCTACCAGTGTGGGGTTTCTTCCCCGTTTAGAAAAAAGATGGGGTGTTGGCACCCAGGTGACTTCTGGGGATTCACAATGCCTGTTGCCAGCTTTGGGGGTGGGGGAGGGGGGAAGGAATCCTCCCCTCCACCCTCAGTTGAGATGGCCTAATTTGGGGGCTCTCTTTGAAAAGTCCTTTTGTGGGCCGGAAAGGACACATTGCAAAGCCTGACTGGCAAATTCCTCCCCTGTCTCATTCATGAAATATTTTTGGCTCCGCTTGGATTGTCTTCACCCGGCCATACAGAGGCAGCTTCTGGGCGCTGGAAGGAGCCCGAGGAGGCTGCGCTGATGGGATCTCTCTGGCCCAGCCCAGCGATTCCCAGGAACTGGGAAAGGCGGCATGGGAACCATCTGGGCTCTTTCTTCCGCGGCTTCCCCGGGGGCAGAGAAAGAAGGCGTGGGTCACACCGGGGTTCAAACGTTTTGGAGGGAGGCCGTTTCGTCTGAGAGAAGCCCGGTAGCCCCGTGACTCAGCCCTTAATGGCTTCCTTGCAGACTGTTTACTCTTCTGGGACGGCTTTGGCTCTGGCCTCGCACATCCGGCCTGGCTGCTGCTGGGCTGGGGAATGTGTGTGTGTGTGTGTGTGGTGGTGGGGAGTTACATCTGAGCCAAGACTAGCCGGAACCGCCATCTGCCACGCAAGGGAGCGAACGGTTGGGGCTGCCTTGCTCAGCCTGGAAGGGGAAGGTGAACCTCTCTCACCACCACCACCCCTCCGCCTGCAAAGGAAATTATATATATATATATATCTCATTCACCTGGCTAGAAAGAATATGCACATAAAAGCCTATGAAAAAAGAAAAAAGATACATTATGCCTTTTACAGGGAGGATAATTGGGAAGTGGGTGTGGCCCACTGATGACGCCTTAAGAGGTAGAAATAGCTATCTGGGTCTCCCAGGAAGCAACACAGAGTTGCAGTTTGTCAGCAGAAAAAGGGCCCAAGAACTTGTGAATGAGATTTCACAGAACCTAGGGCTGAAGAACAACTAAGTTTACATAGGTAAAACCTGGCTAGAAAGAATATGCATATATATATCTCATGAGCCGGCCCCAAGGAGAAGCTAATGGATCTGCGGCCGGCGGTTTCTTGGCTTGGGCAAAAGGAGATGTCTGGGGTGGAGTGGGGGTGTGGGCTGCTGCTGCTGGGTCAGCATCTCTTGAGCATCTTGAGAGCCGCGACGGGCGGGATTGCTGCCAAGCCCAGCCCCTCTTATGGGATCGCTGGAATGCGCTGCAGCCGAGGAGCACTTAGAGAACGGAGGAGCTGGGAGCCCCGGTGTTCCTCCCCCCCCCCTTGTCTTTATATCGGCTCCAAGGCTTTGGGATGGTGGAGAAGGAGAAGCTCAGGAGGGCTACCCTTTGCGAAAGCACATTGGGGAAATTCACGCCCGTGTGGGGATTCATTGTCGAGGGAGAAGCAGTCAAAGTTAAGAGATCCGTTTCCTTTTTTTCCCCCCTCCTTTTAATAACCTGATGGGGAGCCCTGATTTCCCATTAGCAAAATGCAGCCTTTGGCTCTTGTTCAAAGCCAGCCGTGCTCCATCGGAAAGATATAAATAAGACAGCCTGTCCATTTCTGTTTTCAAAGGTAAAAACGCTTAATAAAAATTATTTTTTTTTAAAAAAAAGACAGCTCTTCCATCGATACCTGTGAAGGTGGATGGTAAAACGCCCCCCCCCCCCACTCCCTTTAGGCCTCTCTTCCTTGCAGGCATCCTTAAGCGAGGGGAACTGGGATGATTGCGGCTTCTTCCCTCCGACAGCCAGTGAGTTAACTGGGGTTGCTGGACCCATAATGGCTAAACCTTGTGAGGTTTACCAAGCATCCTTGCCAGTGGTGAAATCCAAATTTTTTTACTACCAGTTTTCTGGCCATGGCTTGGTGGGTGTGGCAGGGGAAGGATACTGTTAAATCTCCATTTCCCCCCCGACTCCTGGGGGAAGGATACTGCAAAATCTCCATTCCCACCGCACTCGGGGGTCAGCCAGAGGTGGTATTTGCCGGTTCTCCAAACTACTCAAAATTTCCGCTACCGGTTCTCCAGAACCTGCTGGATTTCACCCCTGATCCTTGCCAACTAGCTCCTTCTTGGGATGCGGCTCGAAGGACCGACAGCTGGGGAGGCTGGACTTGGGCAGTGACTGGGGTCCATTCCGTCCCTGAGCCGCTTCCTCCTGACCGAAGAGAAGGAAAAGACTGGAAAAGTCATCACGGCTGCGCATCCGGCCACATAACACGCCGAGTCACTGGACTTGGAAGTCTCACATCGCTCGGGCTAAAAACAAATTGCAAGGCCAGTAGTTTAGTCGGCCTATAAACAGCCGGTGGTGAAGAGCAAAGCTAGAAATACTTTTTTTTCCTGGACCACATTCTGCTCAAGCGAAGCAGATGCTTTATTAAGGATAGGAGAAAATGTAAAAATGGACCCGGCCAGCTTGTTTTGCAAAATGGCACTCGGGGCAGTGCGTGTGTGTGTGTGTGTGTGTGTGTGTGTGTGTGTGTGTGTGTGTGTGTGGGTACCACCAGCACATTCAGAGCCGTCTGGGAAGGATTTTTGGGGTGTGCAAAACAACACAGGCGCCGCTATCGTCCGTCCTTTTCTCCTTGGGATGGAGCTGGATTCCAAATGCAGCTGAACTTGTCGAGGCTTCGAGACAACCCTTCAGCAGAGACTTGGCTGAGGAAATCTACAGCGGCAGGGCTTCCTGGAGGGATCTCGGCCAGCCAGCGACAGTTTTTAGGCAGGGTTTAAAACCATGAAGGGGGTTGAAATAATCCCCCTGACATGTCTTGGGGTTGGCATGGTTTGATGGAACGAAAGTGGTAGTTGACGGACTGTGTAGCCTGAGGGTGTCAAACTCGATTTCATTGAGGGCCGCATCAGGGTTGTGTTTGACTTTGGGGGGCCAGGATGGGCATGGCCAGCTTGGCGTCGGGGGCTCCTGTGGTGGCCCGAGTGCTCTGCCAGCGAAAATGGGCTCCTGAACTCTGTTTTCAGCTATGACGGCGTCCTGTAATCCTCTGCCAGTGAAAATGGAGCTCGGGAGAGCCTTAGGCGGCCGTCCCGAGCTCCATTTTTGCTGGTAGAAGCACCACGGGCCAGTCCTTTGCTGTTTCCAGGGTGGTCCCGTGGTCCAGATCTAAGCACCCCACGGGCCAGATCCGGCCCCCAGGCGTTGAATTTCACACCCCTGGTCCCGCCAATTTGGCATTTTGGTTTTAATTCGAAGGCGAAACACGAACTCTGCTGAGAATCCCTGTCCACGACGGAAAATCGGTTCCTTTGCATCTGAAATCCAATTTCAGAATTGGGGATCAAGCTCCCCACCCCCAACCCCCCAAAAAGATGGGTTTGAGTTTTGAGTGAGAGAAAGAAGGACACTGAACCAGAAAAACGTAAATGACCGTTGATGTATTTGGGTATTTGTGAGCGCCAAAAAACCTCCTCCGTTCAAGCCCCACTGTAGGCCACGTCTCCTCATCTTGCTCATCGCTTCTCTTTCAGATGGCAAGAGGAAGTGGCCAAGCGGATGCGGTTGGAATCGATGGTGGAGACGCTGCAAGAGGTACAGCTTCCTCCCCTCCCCTCCGCCGTCAAGGCATTGACGGGTAACACATTGGTTTAGCTGATCGCCAAGACTGGTACACCCCCCCCCCCCAGGATGTTTGCATGAGCCAATCTCTGGCGCTGAAGCATGTTCCCTCTGTGAGTAAGGAAATCAACAGAGCCCCCTGAATAGTGAACCCTGTGGGTCTGCTAGGCCTCGGCTGGGGCATCAGGGAGCAAATCAGCTGCAGCCATCGTAGACCAGCCTTCCTGGCCCTGACCAGGACCTGGCAGCCATTCCTCTTCTTCAGAGGTCTCCAAACTTGGCAACTTTTAAAGACTTGTGGACTTCAACTCCCAGAATTCCTGAGCCAGGCATGCTGGGAGGAGTTGAAATCCACAAGTCTTAAAAGTTGCCAAGTTTGGAGACCCCTTGCTCTTCTGGATGGCTCTTCCGCACTGAAAGCAGAGCAGCCCCAGGCCGCCTCCTGGAGCAGGCAGAGGGCTGGGTGGAAAAACGGGGGGGCATTGCTGCCCTAGTCTCGGCCTTGTCTCTCCTAAGGAATCCCCAGAGGGAGTAGGAAAAACGGGGGCTGACCCATTGCAGATTGAAAGCAGGTCTGTTGCCAGCAACGATGGGCAGGAAGGTGGGCTGGCCCTCCTGAATATAAAGGAGAAATCCATGGGGCTTGGCACACCCCAAAATTGGTGACCAAGTGGGGAATGGGTGGAGAGAAACTTGCACACTCTGCCTCGAGTAAGCCTGTGGGGGTTCAGTGGGGCCAAGATTAGTCTTCAGTGTAACCGTGTGGGTCTCTCATTCCTGCGTTTGCATCTTCCATGCGGGGGGTGTCTCTCCTTCCTCCCTTTAGGAGGCGCAAGAAGCCGAAGCTCTCCAGGAGGAGCTAAATGAGAAGATCGAGAGGCTCAAAGCCGAACTGGTGGTCTTCAAGGGTCTGATGAGCGACGTAAGTACCCCAAGCGGCCGTGTCGGTTGAAGCCAAGCGGCCATTTTCGCGCCGCCACCACCGAAGGACAGAAAGAGACAAGTTGGCTGAGGGCTGCTTGTAGTTAGACCACCCGCCTGGTATGACCCAATGCATCGCACCAGCCCGCTCGCCCTCCTCGTCCTGCTTCCCCTCCGATTGGTGTCGATGCATTAACTTGCTGCTCCCCCCCTCCCACAGCACCTCGATGTCTCAAGAACGCCCCTCCCCAGCGGCTGGCCAGGCAGTGCTGGGCCCGAGGGGTGGCCTCTGATAGAGCCCCCCCCCCCCTCCGCATGGCTTTCGGAGGACAAGGAGTGTCCCTCACAAGGCTGATGTGCTCCCCGCCCCTGCACTCAGTTGACTGCCTGCTTCTCATGCTGCCCCTTGCAGGGATGACTCGGGGGGGGGGAGATTACAGATATGACGTTCCCCTTTCTCGTGTGTTCCAAGGGGTTCCAAGCGTGTTGGAGTTTTCTTTTGGGCATGTTGTGTATAGTTCCCTTTCGCTTTAGGGGGAACCATGTTTGAGGGATGCGGTGGCTCAGTGGCTAAGACGCTGAGCTTGTGGATCGAAAGGTCAGCAGTTGAGCGGTTCGAATCCCTAGTGCTGCGTAACGGGGTGAGCTCCCGTTCCTTGTCCCAGCTTCTGCCAACCTAGCAGTTCGAAAGCACGTAAAAAAAATGCAAGTAGAAAAATAGGGACCACCTTTGGTGGGAAGGGAACAGTGTTCCGTGCGCCTTTGGCATTGAGTCATGCCGGCCACATGACCACGGAGGCGTCTTCGGACAGCGCTGGCTCTTCGGCTTTGAAACGGAGATGAGCACCGCCCCCTAGAGTCAGGAATGACTAGCACATATGAGAACTCAGGCTTAGAAAACTACTTTGGATGGTTTCAAGCATTGGTTTCTATTTTTGAAACAACCCCCCCCCCCCCCCCGGTTGCTTAGTTTGTCTTCCGGCGTTGTTTTTGAAAACCAGATACCCAATAGGCGAGATATCGAAGGTGTGACCCTTACTTGCCCGAAGCAGAATGGCAGATTTCTTTTTGTGTGCTGCACACAGATTTGGGTCTCGCTGAATCTGCCTCTCCCCACCTTCCTTTGTTGGCTTTGATTCCAAGACTCTTTGCTCTCGGAGAGTAAGGAGAAGGGCCGTATCGGTGACAGGTTTGCTAACATTGTCCATGGAGATACTCAATCCTCCAGGCCATAGTTGTCCCAAACTTTTCTTGGTTGTTTTTTCGTCCTTGAAAATGTTTCGCTTCTCATCCAAGACCCTTCCTCCGTTCTGATTTTGAACTGAGAGTCAGAACTGAAGACTCTCAGTTCTCCCAGTTCCTTGGGTGAGGAGTGAAATGTTTTCAAGGGGGGAAAAAAAACAGTTGCCTTTTGGGTTGAGATAGCTACCGTGTTTCCCCGAAAATAAGACTCTGTCTTATATTTTTTTTGAACCCTGAAATAAGCGCTTGGCTTTATTGCCGTGCGCTCAAAAGCCCAATTGGGCTTATTATCAGGGGGTGCCTTATTTGGGGGGAAACAGGGTAGGTAAAGGGGGAGGTGGTCTTCTTTCCCAGCAGATTGGCACGTTTCCTCGGTGGACTTTTGTGTGTCGGATAGTCCCTGTATCCCACAGAGAGGTCTCTCTCCCCCCCTCCCCGGGAAAGTTCCCAGCAGCTTCCTGAGGTGCTCCCGTTCGAGGGGAACATTTGTTACGCATTCCGTGATGCTCCTTCCCTAAGCGGGACATTTGTGGTGCTCGGGGAAAGAGGCCGGCCTGATCTGCGGAGGGCCATCCTTCCGAGTGTCTTTAACTCTTCCGAAGGTTTGTAATTCCCCCCCCCTCCCTGCTGTCCTTCCCGCAGCCCATGACCGACCTGGACACAAAGATCCAAGAGAAAGCCATGAAAGTGGACATGGACATCTGCCGGCGTATTGATATCACAGCCAAGCTGTGCGATGTAGCACAGCAGCGCAACTCGGAAGACGTTTCCAAGATATTCCAGGTGATCCAGCTGGAGAAGATGGCTGTGTTGGTTAGGGAGAGGAGGAGAAGAGAAGAGAAGCAGGAGTGGAGCCGGGGAGGCAACGGATAAACCTCCCTGGAACCCACTCTCCTCCCCTCCTTCCCTCCTGAGGGGTCAGAAGACCCTCCCAAGATGCCAAGGAGGAGTCATGTAGCTGTCAGGAGGCCCCACTTGGAGGGACCCAACCGTTTTTCTAGGTCTCTGGCTAGTGGACGTGAGATTAAGCCAGCCAAGCACTTGGCTGCCTTCAGGGAAAGCCTGCGAGCCGGGAGTGGCTGCCCCAAGCCACTCGTTTGCTCCAAGGCTGAGTCTCACCACCACCACCCCCGATGGCCCCTGACTTCTAGGCCCTCAGAGGCAGTCCCAAAATGGCACTCAGGCCCCCTCGCTTGGTCTTTTGACGGTCGTGAATGAATCTCCTTTTCATTCTCTGGTGTCTGGCACTAACCGCCGATGTGTGTGTGTGTGTGTATTTCCAGTCTCTTTTCCTCTGACTTCCATTCTGCGTACCCCCTTTTCCTGGCCTGATTTAGCGCTGCCGGTTGATGGACACAACTGTAGGGTGGGCTTCTACCCCGAGGCTGAGAAGACCCTTCCTGCCAGATCCTCTCGCTCTGCAGCTTCCTGCTCTGAGCACCTCCAGCTGCTTCAGCGTCCATCTACTCCCCCACCCCCCTTTGGGCCTGCGCATGGCTGGCCGAGTTGCCGAGGCTGCCCGTGGCTTGCTTCTGCTGCGCGCCTCCTCCTCCTCTTCCTCCTTCCACCCCTCTGATTTCCTTGTGGCCTGTGACTTTTTAACACCTCTCTGTGTGGCTTGTGCGCCCCAGTCCCAGGGAGAGCCGGGGAGTTTTCTTCCCTTGCAGAGAGCCCTCATCGTGTCTTCCCTGCGCCTCTCGCGGTGCAGCAGCTCAGCCTGGCCTCGTAGTGACGGCCCTTCTCTCCGATTAAGGTGGCCTCCAAGAAGAAGGAGCGCCGGTTCACGTCGGAAGAAGACGTGGCCGAGCCGGACACGGACAACGCCCGCTTCTCGGAGGAGGACGTCAGCTGCTCTCTGAACATCACCGACGAAATGAAGAGGATGTTCAATCAGTTGTGAGTACCTGAGCCCACCTGGGCTCTGCCCAGGTTCTTCCGTTAAGGCTTTGCTTTCAGGGTGTGGTCCCCAGAAGCAGCCGTCTCCCCCCAACGGTGGTATTCACTTACCTAAGCTACCGGTTTGCAAATGTGACCGCGTGGGCCTTCTGCACATGGGCAGAGCATTAAAAAACTGGATAAATGGGACATAATGACGTCCGGGCGGAGCCTCCCGTAGCCGTCTCAACCGGTTTGCCTGAACCGGATAAAACCAGCCGAATACCACCACTGTCTCCGGCCCGATAAACTTGGGGCTGTGCAATTTTCAGGAAGCCTGGTCCCAAAACCCCAGGCTGGCTCTGACCCAGGAGAGGCCCTCTTGTCACAGCAGCCAGGAAGTGAGCTCCCCTCCTGTTCTTCTTCTTCTTCCCTAAGTAAAAGAGTGCTGAGTTTTCAAGGCCAGCTTAGCTTGCAAGGGGTGGGGGGAGGGGGTGCTTTGATTTTTCTGTAAGTGGGAGGACTTAAAAAGCTTTGAGTACCCCAACCCAGTTGGGAAATCTCACCCGGCCATGACCCGACACTCTTTGTCCTAAGGTTAGGGCTGACCTCAACTTCCTGCCTTCTGGCTGCTGGGAAGGCAGTGAGCTCAGAAGGCAGATATCTCTCCCAGAGAAAGCGAGGAGGGGCAGTGCAGCCCTCTTCAGCATGGGAAGGAGGGAGGGAGGGAGGGAGGGAGGGAGGGAGGGAGGGAGGGAGGAAGGGGAACGTAGGAAAAGGAAAGCAGAAGCAAGATTAAGGGGAAGGAAGGGAGGAAAAGATTGAAAGAAGAAGAAGAAAGATTGAGGGGAAGGAAGGAAGTGGAAAGTAGGAAAAGGAAGAAAGAAGGAAGATTGAGGAGAAGGAAGGAAGGGGAAAGTAGGAAAAGGAAGGCAGAAGCAAGATTAAGGGGAAGGAAGGGAGGAAAAGGGAGGGAGGAAGGAAAAGATTGAAAGAAGAAGAAGGAAGATTGAGGGAAAGGAAGGAAGGGGAAAGTAGGAAAAGGAAGAAAGAAGGAAGATTGAGGGGAAGGAAGGAAGGGGAAAGTAGGAAAAGGAAGAAAAAAGGAAGATTGAGGGGAAGGAAGGGAGGAAAAGGGAGGGAGGAAGGAAAAGATTGAAAGAAGAAGAAGGAAGATTGAGGGAAAGAAAGGAAGGAAAGGAAGGAAAGTAGGAAAAGGAAGAAAGAAGGAAGATTGAGGGGAAGGAAGGAAGGGGAAAGTAGGAAAAGGAAGAAAGAAGGAAGATTGAGGGGAAGGAAGGGAGGAAAAGGGAGGGAGGAAGGAAAAGATTGAAAGAAGAAGGAAGATTGAGGGGAAGAAAGGAAGGGGAAAGTAGGAAAAGGAAGAAAGAAGGAAGATTGAGGGGAAGGAAGGAAGGGGAAAGTAGGAAAAGGAAGGAAGGAAAGAAGGAAAGAAAGAAAAAGACTAAAGTAGCAAACCCTCTTCCTTTGGGCTGTCAGTGGGGGGCGGGCAGGATGCCCTTTGATTCGGGCACGGCAGCTAGAGCCGAGAAGGCAGGACTGTTGGTTAGCACAGAGCGCCCCCTGGAGGGCTACATTCTTGAAGCAGGGCCAGCCTGTTGAGCGACGGAAGGAAAGACAGGTGGGAGGGAGGGAGAGAGAGAGGGAGGCCGGAAAGAGCTTGGACCCAGAAGTCCGTCTCCGCTAGTGCTAGCAAGGCCCGGTAAACCGAGTTGTAACCTAGAGACGCATCTCCAAGCAGGCGGGAGAACTTTGATTTTGATGACGACTGCGACAGCTTGACTTGGGAGGAAAACGAAGACACCCTCCTCCTGTGGGAAGACTTTACCAACTGCAACCCGACCGTGGAGCTCCAAGGAGAGGTGAGTGGTGCCCCAGCTCACCTGTCCCCCCTCCTGCCCCCCCCCCCTCCTTCTGGCTCCCTGCATCTGCCATCCAAGCACTGGACTCGACCGAACTGCTTTTATTCAGGGCCCACTTTCCATTGAAGAACTGCTGTTTAATCAGGTCACAAAAACGGAAGCCATATGCTCCGTGCCATAATTGGGTAGACCAGGTTGCCCTGATTAAAAAAAAAAAACCCCACTTAATCTTTCCCACAAAGGCAGGCGAGCCCGTGGCTTAGAGGTTAATTGTTGTTGTTAGTTGCGAAGTTGTGTCCGACCCATCGCGACCCCATGGACAATGTTCCTCCAGGCCTTCCTATCCTCTGCCATCCTCTGAAGTCCATTTAAGCTCACGCCGACTGCTTCAGTGACTCCATCCAGCCACCTCGTTCTCTGCCGTCCCCTTCTTCTTTTGCCCTCCATCGTTCCCAGGGAGTCCTTCCTTCTCCTTAGGTGGCCAAAGGATTTGAGTTTCCTCTTCAGGATCTGGCCTTTCAAAGAGCAGTCAGGGTTGATCTCCTCTAGGACTGACCGGCTGGATCGCCTTGCAGTCCAAGGGACTCGCAGGAGTCTTCTCTAGCACCAGAGTTCAGAGGCCTCCATTCTGTGGCCCTCAACCTTCCTTATGGTCCAGCTTTCACAGCCAGACATTACAACTGAGGTTAATACATCTACCTAATATGCAAGTAGCCCGGGTTCGAATCCCAGAAGGGTATAGCTAGCTGATGAGAGCTAAATAGATCTATACTAGTCTCCCTTTTATTTCGTTTATGTTGGTAAAACATAAATTTAACACAAATTGGGTCACATGTGTAAATATGAACCTCACTTCTCCCAACAGACCCGATGCCTGTTTTAATTTGAGCTCTGCTTCCTTACCTAACTGTTAGGTCAAAGCCAAGCCAAACTCACAGTGGCTCAGCAACTTTTCAGGTTTAAGCTTATGGCTTAATTGGGCATTTCGAGAGGCCGGCTAAGAAAGAGTCCCATTTGCTAGACCTGAAGGCAGCAATGTTGAGAGGGATAGAAATAGAAATAGAAATAGAAATAGAAATAGAAATAGAAATAGAAATAGAAATAGAAATAGAAAAATAATAGAATAGAATAGAATAGAATAGAATAGAATAGAATAGAATAGAATAGAATAGAATAGAATAGAATAGAATAGAGAGATGGAATGGAATAGAATAGAATAGAATAGAATAGAATAGAATAGAATAGAATAGAATAGAATAGAATAGAATAGAATAGAATAGAATTCTTTATTGGCCAAGTGTGATTGGACACAGAAGGAATTTGTCTTGGTGCATACGCTCTCAGTGTACATAAAAGAAAAGATACGTTCATCAAGAGTCATAAGGTACAACACTTAATGATAGTTATAGGGAAACAGTCAATATAAACCATAAGGATACCAGCGACAAGGTTACAGTCATACAGTCATAAGTGGGAGGAGATGGGTGATGGGAACAATGACAATATTAATAGTAGTGCAGACTTAGTAACTAGTTCGACTAGTAACTAGTTAGGGCCAGGTTTGGTGCCTGTCCCTCCTGAGAAGGGCCGGTGTCTGCCTTCCGAAAGGGTTTCGTGCAGACTTCGGAGCCCAAGAAAGCAGCAGAGGGGAGAGGATGGCGAAGCCTGCCCAGAAGCCCCTTCGGAGACCTGGGCAGCTGGAGACCCCTCCGGTGAGTGGGCCTCGCTCACCTGCCTCTCGCCTAAGGCTGCCCCCTTGGTGTGTCTTTCAGCAAGAGGAGAACCTGGGGAACTTGATCCATGAGACAGAATCTTTCTTCAAAACCCGAGACAAAGAATATCAAGAAACGATAGGACAGATCGAGGTAAAGATAAAACGGTGGCACTTGGCCCAGCCGGGGGGTGGGTGACGGGGAAGGAAGGCAGCAGCTCTCCACCCACCCCGAGCCTTCTCTGCTGTAGGGTGGGAATGGGACCAAGGAGCATCCCTCAAAACAATATGTGGTATCAACACTCCTTAGAGACACAGGGCTGCTCCTTGTCCACAGCCCAAGTCCACTAGGGTTGCCGGGGTTGCCCAAGGACTGTTGTGCAAAGGCCCTTACGGAGGGGCAGGGGGCCCAGGACTTAACCCCCTTTCCTTCTGTCCCCTCCCCTCTCCACAGCTGGAACTGGCCACTGCCAAAAGCGACATGAACCGCCACCTTCACGAGTACATGGAGATGTGCAGCATGAAACGGGGCCTGGACGTCCAGATGGAGACCTGCCGGCGGCTAATCAAAGGCTCCGCGGAAAGGTGGGGCAGGAAGAGGCGGGCACTGCCCTGCTTTCACCAAGAAACACCTCCCCCTCCGGCGGGTATGGGAGGCAGCAGGAAGAGGCTGGTCTCAAGTGTCCTGCACCAGTTTTTTTGGGGGGGAACAGACCGAGTTAAGGTTCAGATCTGATTCTGCCTTTTGTCTTCCTCCCTCCAGAAATTCCCCGTCGCCCAGCTCGCTCGCCAGCAGCGACTCGGGAAACACGGACGAGATTCAAGACGACTTTGACAGAGAAGCAGATGTGGAGCCCATGGTCAGCTGATGAACACCCGGAGCGTGGGGCGCAGGGGTTTGAGGGGTGGGTGGGTTTGGCGGGACAGGGAGAACAGAAAACTTTAAAAAGGGGAAAAAAAAAACTGGACAAAAGTTGAAACCTTGCAGCATGGGTGATCTAGGACTTTTGCGTCCTCGGCCGGCGTTCCCGGAGGCTCGGCCTCCCGCGTCATCTCAGGATTGGTGCTGTGAAAACTTTTGTACTGTTCCGTCAACGACAAATGTGACAAAAACAAACAAAAAACCACTGCAGTTTTACCTGTGCCTTCGCCCCCAGGCTGTGGGCCCAACCGAGCTCCTACGGCACGTCCAACTGCTTCGGACAGACGGCAAGCTCCTGGGGAAGGGTGCCTCTGGCGTGTGGGTGGGAACTTCAGAGGCTCCAGGCCCAAGGTCCGTCCTTTTGCTGCCCAGGGTGGCCAACCCAGAGAGCCTGGGAGGGTAAGGCCAGAGCCAGGGCAAGGCCAGAAGGACCACAGGGTGAGAAGGTCGCAGTTTTTAACTACTATGCAAAACAAAACAAAAAAAGCAAAAGTGCTTTGCTTGCCTTATTTCCGCAGCACGTTTGGGCCTCTGCTGGGCTCGGGTTCCTCTCCCGAGCGCCCCGGCGGTTTGGCACCCCTGACCCGGTCTGGGAGGGGGTGTGGCTTGTCCGGTTCTGCTTTGTGAAGGTCTCTCTGCCGCCTTGGCATGGGTGGAGGGCTGTGTCTGTGTTTTTTCTGCTGCTTCCCCGAGTGCCGGGCGCGTGTTCCTGGGCTCGGGGGCTTCAAGAGATGAGGAGGGAAGCCATGGGTGGGTGCCCGCAGGCTGGGGAGCCCCCCCCCCAAATCAGGACTCTGGCAGCTGCCTGGCACCCGAGATGCCCTCGTGTGTTTCCGTTCCATTGACGCTAAGTATTCTGTGGGGAGGAAAGGTGTGTGTGTGTGTGTGTGTACGTACCATTTAGGAGATTTTTAGGAGATACCATTTTGGCACGCAACTGGAAAGGGAAGCAATGTCCCCTCTTAACCCCCCTCCCCTTTTTCTTTCACTGTCTCTTGCGGCATCCGACCGGCTGGCCAATTAATTGCTTGGCGTCTGTGGGCGGCTGGCTTTTGGTGTGAATGGTGGCGGAAGGAGGGTCGGTTGGGGAGACCCTCATCCACACCCAAGGCCAGCTGGCAGCCTCCCTCCAGATGAGCCCACTCCTCTTGTTCTGTGCTGATACCTGTTCAAGAAGGAGGGGTGTGGGTTCTGTCTTGGGGGTGTGGGGGAGAGAGAGAGAGAGAGAGAGACACCCCTTTGGTGATGGGCAGCTTAAGGGCACTTCCCACCCCTCACAAAACCTTCACCCGCCCCCCTCAGTTCCTTGAACGTTTTTGGTGGTGGGTGGGCATTGATTCTTCTTCCAAGGGTTTTTAAACCCTTCACTATTTCCCCCCCCCCAGCCAAAGTTGCATCCTTTTCTTTTCTTAAAAGCCAACCTCCCCCCTACCTCTATTACTATTTTTAATTATTTTTGTTTGTGTGTTTGCAAGGGTCGATACTGTACTCAGTACTTCCGTAAAAAGCCTGCCTCGAGGTCACTGAGCCGGGAGTGTAATTTGGGCCGCTTTAATTGGCGGCTTTGCCGAAAGACCTGAATTGCCGTACTTACTTACGCCTCTCCCAGCTTTTGCCCTCTTGAACATCTGTCGGATTTCACAGTTGTTTAGCTGCCCGGCGGTTACCGTCGCCGCAAAAAAATCTGACCGCTTGCGGATTCTTTCTCTCTCCCTCCCCCCCCCCCATTTCCTTGTTGCTCGATCGTGCCTGTTATTGTTTTACTTCTGAACGCACAAGCCTGGTTTGTATGTAAGCTTTTAAACTGATCACGTGTGAATAAGGGGTCGGAGGAGGTGGGCACGGCCCTCGCTGGGTTGGTGGGGGAGAACGTTACCTCGGTGAGGTAGGGACTGTCCTTTGGCATAGGGGGACGCAAGGACAGTTCATTCTAGCTGGAACAAGGTGGCCCCTGCATCACTATCCATGGAGGAGGGTGCCCCCCCCAAAAAAATTAAGACGGCGGCTGCACAATCCAATCCCCACCCCCTCCTTTACTCGCATGGGGTGGAGAACATGTCCAGCCTCCATCTTGGCTCTTTTTGAATGGCGTGGGCACTCGTCACAGAGAAGTTGTGGGGTTTTTTGTTTGTAGGTGTCGAAGGGAAATGGGGGAAAAAATGGGGATAAAGTTAGGACGATACGGGATGGTTAATGGTAAAGGCAGCGATCACCAATATTATATGCAGGCTGTCATTAAGGGGTTGTGGGTTTTTTTGTGTGTGTTTGTTTTCACTGCTTGGAAACTCGGGGAGATTGCCCCAAGCGAGACGTAATTGTGGTCAGTTAAATGTCCACCATGGCTTCACTCAGGGCGCGTTGGCGTAGACGGTGCTGACACAGTGGGCAGGCAGGGAGTGTGTTAAGGGTCTCTGCGGGCGATTTTGGAAAAGGGGGGGAAAAATAATAATATTGGTGGGGGGCTGCAGGGCATACTTTCAATTCCTTCCTTTCTCTCTCCCCTCCCTCCCCTTTCCGTATGGCTGTAAATACTTTCTTTTTGTATTCCTAAGGCCGTGTCCAAGCGACACTTTTTAACGACTTTAACCAATCTCTCGTGGGTTTTTAAAGGCAGGTGGGGGGAGGAGGGAGGGTGGAAGCTAACAATTTTCCTTCGCTTGTTAGCCAGGGCGATGATGGCGGTCCGTCCCAATTCCTAAGCAAACTGGGTTTGTACAAAATTTGGGCCGAAGCCTTTGCCGACTTCGTCGAATGCATGGTGTTTAAAAGGAAGGGGGAGGGGGAAAAAAAGAATAAAATGTCCAAAGAAACCGTGTCTTGTTTCCAGGATTGTATAATTTAATTGTAGCTCAAGCCATGATAAGGATGCAAGTCCCGTTTCTGAAATTTTTAAGCTTCCCGAGTCCTGTGATATTCCCTAAACTGAAATCACCTATTCCCGTGATGGCGAACCTATGGCACGCGTGCCAGAGGTTGCACACACAGCCCTCTCTGTGCTGCTTTTCTGGTTTCCAGTGCACATGCTGGTCTTCACGGGCGCCGGAGTGCCTGAAAACGGCTCAAAAAATGCCCCCAAACCGGGCCATTTTTCAGGCCATTTTCTGGCTGTTTTTTTGAGCTGTTTTCGGGCCATTTTTGGCCTGAAAAACGGCCTTAAAAATGGCCAAAAACATGTGCGCGCCGGCCAGCTGGTTTTTGGGTTTCCAGCACTCCGGAGGCGCACATGAACATGCGTTCTGGTTTGGGCACTCGGTGCCGAAAAGGTTTGCCATCACTGACCTATTCCTTAAAATCAGTTATCGCATACCTTTGTCCATTGCACAGCACGCAAGGGAAATGATTTGGGAAGCGGAGACTCCGTCCTCCCCTCCTGGATCCAGGACGTCTCCCCAAAAAAGTCCAGTGGTCCAGGGGAAAGTGACTCAAAAGCCAAATTCAGCCTTGTCACCCCTTGGGAAATGGCGTAGCGGAACGGAGGCTGGAATAAGTCGACATTTTCTGCAGAGCTGCTTTAAGACCAAAAACGGTGTTTTTATCATTTTAAAACGGAGGCGGGCTGGGATTTCCACGGTTTTTTTTGGGGGGGGGGCGCGCGTGCGAAGGAACGAAGGTGGGGGAAGGAAGAGGAGGATGATTCAAGAGCAATAGTTTTGTCACCCCCCTCCAAACCTTATTCCACTTTCTCGAGGTCGCCCGAGTCGTCTTTGATAATTATAAAAAAGCCAAACTGTTCGGAATGGAAATGTTTACGGTGTTGTACATATTGTGCTTTATATTCTGTATATCGGTCTGTTTTCAAGGGGAGGGGGGGCTTTGGGGGAGGGGGGGTAACCAGAGGTCATGTATTTGTGCACTTGCCAGGAGAACCGTTTGTTGTTAAAGCTTGCTCCAAAGGGGGTGCGTGGGTGGTGGTTTTTCCCCTTTTTCCCTCCCACCTTAAAATTTGAGAAATTGGGACTTCTCTAGGACCCTTCTAGGTAGTGGGTTTCCACAAGCCCCCTCCCCACTCACCCCCTCACCCCTCTCACCTGTGCCAAACCTTCCATACGCATTGAGCCAACCTGTCCCCTCCCACCCCCAACGTGTGACACACTCACTCCCTGTTCCACATTGGGATAATCCCCCCCCCCAAAAAAGTTGCCCTCTCGAAGAAGGGACTTCTGTGGTCGGATCCTCCTTTAACCTCCTCTCTCTCTCCTCCCCCCCTCCGGATTCTCCGTTAAGAAGGGTGGTGGGGTTTCTCTCCGGTCGCCCCCTCTGGGGGGTTTCATATGGACAATGTACCAAACGGGTTTGTCTGCGAATCAGGGATGTTCTCGAAGCTTCTTGGTGGGGCTGGGAAAACGGGGTACAGTGGTGGTTGGGGGGTTTTTTTTGTTTTGTTTCGGAAGAAGAAACCCCCCCCTGACAATAAATGCCAAAATTTCTGGTTACTAAAGTTTCGTGTGAGTCTCTTTTCTTTCAGTCACAGAGTCGGAAGGGACCTTGGAGGTCATCTAGTCCAACCCCCTGCTCAGGGGATTCGAACCGCCGAACTGCCGGCCTTTCTGATCGACAAGCTCTCAGCGTCTTAGCCACCGAGCCCATCTAGTCAAATATCCCTCCCCAGTGCAAACCCTCCCTAGGCGATCAGGCTCGTGGGGCCCATGCCAGTGGTCAGGAGTGCCAGTCTTCCCCAACGGGCATTGCCCAATCCCTGCCCCTTGTCCCCCAGGGGCAGCCTGGCGGCCTTGTTTTGCACCAAGTGCCACCAGCTCTTCATATTTCCCCACCCCACCATCGCAAATCAGCACAGACGACACAACGTCCCTGTAGGGTAGGACACCCTGTGCCAAGCGGGCAGAAACCTGGGCACCAGCTGGGTTTTACACCAGCCTATTGTTGGGCTTTGAGTCAGTGCCCAACATTGGTGCTTTGGGGGGCAGACAATACCAATGGGTGCCCGCTTACGAGGCTCTACACACACACGCCCCCTGCGAGGTAGGCTGGCACGAATGGGGCATCAGTCGTCTTCCCCCTCTCAAGTTGCACTCCCGGCCTCCTTGGAGGGCAACGTCCACAGGGCACAATTCCCCACCGTTAAGAGTAATGGGAGTTCTTGTTCTTGCAAAAAAAAAAAAAAAAAAAAGATGGGAGTTGTAGTCCTGCGCCTCTCCTCTTTCTCCCCCCTCCCCCGCCCGTTCAATTGCGCAACTTTTCTCAGGGGAGGAGGCGGGGGGGGGAAAGAGGAGAAGCCCCAGCGCGGCTTCTGATTGGTGCTCCCCAGGGCGTCTTCGGATTGGCTGCCTTGCTTTCCCGCCCCTTTCCCTGGAACGCGAGGGACTCGTCCATTCGCGACGCCCGAGAGGGGTGTGTGTGTGTGTGTTGTTCCTTGCCTGCCCTGTACCTGAAAGCTTTGGAAGACGCTTCCCGAAAGTTTACAAATAAATATATATACTGTATATATAAAACGGGATAATCGTGCCCTTTCTTGCGGAAGGAGCGTTCTCGACCAAAAAAAAAATAAAAAATCCCCCCCTTTTCTCGCCCGAGGAATGGTTCGGCCCGATCGGCGGCACGCGCCGCCCGGCATCGCCGCCTTCCATCTCTTCCCTCAGGATCGGGCGGGGATCGTAGGATGGCTCTGCGGCTGCCTCTCCTTCGCCGGCCGGGCTCCCTCCGCGGGCTGAGGTGAATCTCTTCTCCCTCTCTCTCTTTGGGAATGGGGGAGGCCGGGTTTCCTGAGGGACTCCCACTCCCATCCTCCACAGCCGGACGCTTCTACGCCGGGGAGGGTGGGGGTCAGGCGCTTCTTGGGAAGGGGTTAATTGGGGGGGGGGGTCCCTCCTGCGGAGGGGGGGCAATCAATGCCGTCACTGGGCCTCTTGGGGGAGGGGGAGGGGCGCCTCAGGGGATGGGCTCCACCCCCCCCAATTCCCCCCCTCTTCCTTATTTTGGAAAATAATTCATAATTCTTTTAGGAAATAATTCCTTCCCCCTCCCCCCCGTTGGAAGTCTCCCCATGGTTGGTAGCCTTTCATGCTGGTGCTATGAATGATTATTCTAAGGACGATGCCTTCTTGTGCCAGGTTCACTGCCACTGCTGCATTAATATGATTGATCCTCATAATAATAATAATAACAGTAAGAATAGTAATAAAAATAGTAATAAAGACAGTAAGAATAGTAACAATCAATAATCTAATAATAGTAATAATCAATAATCTAATAATAATCAATAACCTAATAATAGTAATAATAATCTAATAGTAATAATAACCTAACAATAGTAATAATAATCTAATAGTAATAATCTAATAATAGTAATCAATAATCTAATAATAGTAATAATAATCTAATAGTAGTAATCAATAATCTAATAATAGTAATAATCAATAATCTAATAATAGTAATAATCAATAATCTAATAGTAATAATCAATAATCTAATAATAGTAATAATAATCTAATAGTAATCTAATAATAGTGATCAATAATCTAATAATAATAATAATAATCTAATAGTAATAATATAATAATAGTAATAATAATCTAATAGTAATAATCAATAATCTAATAATAGTAATAATCAATAATCTAATAATAATAGTAATCAATAACCTAATAGTAATAATGATGACTGAATTTCATACTTAATGAATAAAAGATAATAATAATATCGTGTTTCCCTGAAAATAAGACACTGTCTTAGATATATATATAAGCCCTCATTGGGCTTATTATCCGGGGGTGTCTTATTTTGGGGGAAACAGGGTAGTCATCATCATCATCATCAGCCATATCAACCATTAGCACAAGTCAATAGTATTTGTGAGGCATTTTTAAATGTTCAGTTGACTGAGTTTCATGTTTCCTGAATAAAAGAGATAATAATAATAATAATAATAATAATAATAATAATAATAATAATAATAATAATAATAATAATTAGCATTTTCTTCCTTTCACTCTTTCTTTATTTGCAGTTTGCCTTATCTTCCACCTAAGCCTAAGGGAATCTGGCAGGTGTGCCTTCTGCATCAGCCATTAGCAAACTTTAGGGCTTCGGCCATTACAACTGCCCTATAAATAGAATATAAATTCAACACAAATATGCACGTCTGTACATGCATGCACAGGCACGCACTCTATACAGCTAGTCCTCGACTTACGACCACAATTGAGCCTTGCCATTCCCCTTGCTAAGCGGGGCAGTTGTGAAGTGAGTTTTGTCCCGTTTTACGACCTTTCGTGCCACGTTTGTTAAGTGAATTGCGGCAGTTTCAGTTAGTAAAATGGTTGTGAAGCGAATCCAGCTTCCCCGTTGACTTTGCTGGTCAAAAGGTCGCAAAAAGAGGATCATGTGACCCCGGGACGTTGCAACCGTCGTAAATATGAGTCTGTTGCCGTTTGATCACTTAACCACAGGGAGGCTGCAATGGTCATAAGTGTGAAAAGAGATCCTAAATCACTTTTTTCAGTGCTGGTGTAACTTCAAATGGTCCCTAAATGAACTACCTTGAAGACTACCTATGCATAGACATATTGGGGAGGGGATAAAATTCTTTTACTTGGGTTGCCCAGAAATTCCTTTTCCCCCCCAGTGTCAACTTCAGCTCCTTTGGGGGGAAAAATACTAACCCTTTTTCCTTTTCGTTTTTTAAATTTCGCTTCCAGCCTGGGGCTTTACAAAAAGGGACAGGTTAGTCATGGTGATGAAATATTTTTGCTCTGTCGTAGGCTAGTGGAATTTTTTTCTCTCTCTCTCTTTTTCTCTGTCTTTTTGCTTGGTGAGTAGAAATAGATCTTGACGAGGCTGGAAGATCAAACTGGCCTTCCAGTTTCCAGCTGCAGCGTAATTTCAATTTAAAAACAATTTGCCTTTGCAGTCAGTATTAGCCTTTTTTAGGCCTACTTGTAGCGCAGGAAGAATTGCGACTTAAAAGACCTCAGGTAAGCAATAACGTGCAGAAGCCAGCTAAAACAGCTGTGACAAGTTATGCAGGTAGTCCTCGGCTTACGGCCATTCGTTTAGTGACCGAAATTACAGCGTCACTAAAAAAAAAAAGTGACATAATTACCAATTTTTGCACTTAATGACGATGGTCACACGATCAAAATTAGGCCCCTTGTCAACTTGTGATAGTTGTGCTGTTCTGGGATTATATGATCAACATTTGTAACCTTCCCAATACGTGGGAAGTTGCATTCTTTTAACGACCGCGTGACTCACTTAACAACTGCAGTAATTCCCTTAACAACCGTGGCCAAAAAAAAAAGAAGATAGTAAAATCAGGCATGGCTCCCTTCACCACCGCCTCGCTTAGCACTGGAAATTCTGATCCCAATTGTGGTCGGAGGTCGAGGACTACCTGTAAATTCCTAAGTGATTTAGTTAAGGAAAGCCCCAGTCAAATTGAAAGCCCCAAATTTGGGGCCCAGAAAGTTCAGTCTCCTTTTCCTCCATTTGAGATTTACCTCTGAATGTGCTCTCTTTATCTACACCCACTTTCCTTTCTGGAATTTATCAGGATTAGTAAGGCTTTGGCCTTATCAGCCTTGGTTGAGATAAAGTCAAGCTTGGGAGCAAGAGAACGTAACAGCTGTCCTTTTTTTTTTGCTCAGACCTTTTGCTTTCAACTCATGTCCCGGGCCTTCAAAATCAAGGTTATGCCTGCCGAGGCAGAGAAGATCAAACTTTGCGCCAAGGTGCAAAAGTCCAGCTCCTCAAGCATGCATTTTGCTGAACACAAATTCCTGCTTGGAATGTGGAAAGCAAGAAAAGAGTGGGAGAGGAAAGAAAGGTTTTAAAAGAACAGTGCCTTCTCAGAAAAATGGTCTTTCGGAGTACACACTCTCCGAACTATTTCATAGTGTGTCTCTGCTTTTTTAAAAAAAAACACACTCACTTTGAGTGAGTGTTAGGCTCGGATTGAGGAAACTGACTGGTTCACATCAAACTTACAAAAGGGGTTTTCAGTAAATTACTGTTTTGTGCAATCTTAAGCCCCGAGGGGAGAAACCACATATTAAACTTCGGTTAACCTCGTTTTATTGACATTTAAACTCCCGTTTCAGATAGAAAATAAATGGCTGGCACAGCCTGTAAATACCAGTAGCATGCCCCTGTCTTCAGACTGACAATGTCAGAACCATGACACTTGAGGAAAAGGAAATGGGGAGGGAAGAGGGATTGAGCAGTCATTGGGGCAAGAAATAGATAGTAGGTGTGGTTATTTATAGCTTAGGAAGGCGATGAAGCCTCTCAAAAGGTAACAGGAGCAAACAACTTATATACTACTACGTACCTGCAAAGCTGTATCAATGCCTGCAAGGGAATCTATATTTTATTCCTATGCCTGTCTTGTTAAAAGACCTGTGTTGCAAAATATATAACAGAAAACAGCAGCATGTTGGACTCCCTAAAACAAATAAACTTCCCTCTCCTTTTTTAGTCCTGGTTTAATGCTTACTCGGGTGTTTATTGATGTACTGGTTCGTCTGCATTTCTTTCTTCCCTCTTTCTCCTAGAATTTCAAGGCAATATACGTGGCTTTCCCCATTCAAATTCCTTGTGTGTCCAATCACACTTGGCCAATAAAGAATTCTATTCTATTCATTCACCTTCCTCTTTTAACAGTGCAGCCCTCTTTGGAACTGAAGAAACAAAGCCTGCACATTTCTCAGGGGCCCCTTGCGATTCTCACCTAAAGCGAAATAATCTGGTTGTTTTTTGTTTGTTTGTCTGTTTTTTGCTTTCCCCATCCTCCAGCCTGCGGTGGCAGCACCGTGCCTCAGTCAAGGTGGTCAACGAACCCATTTTGGCCTTCAAACCTGGGAGCCCTGAGCGAGCCGCCCTCCAGCAGGTAACCAAAGACAAAGAGAGGAGTCCTCATTGTGGCATAGGAGCTGGAGGAAGGGTGTCAAACTCGATTTCATTGAGTGCCGCATCAGGGTGGTGGGGCAGGGTGTGTGTGGCCAGCTTGATGTCACTCGTGTCGGGGTGCCTGTGGTGGCCCTAGTGCTCTACCAGCGAAAGCAGGCTCCGTTTCTGGCTGCGATGGCCTCCTGCAAACCCTCCCAAGCTCCGTTTTCACTGGCAGAGGCACCATGGGTCAGTCCTTCACTCTTTCCAGGGGAGCCCTGTGGGCCGGATCTAAGCACCCTGCAGGCTGGATCCGGCCTGCAGGCCTTGAGTTTGACACCTCTGAGCTAGAGCAGGGGTCGGCAACCTTAAACACTCAAAGAGCCACAAAGGTCCTAATACGAAGCCCCACTCACTTCTGGAGCCGACTGGAAGTCCATCATAGTCTCCTTCTAGCGCGGCGTCCTTTTTCCTCTGCCTGTCCTAACCGAAAGCCCTATCAATTGTGGAGCTGACTAGCCACAGGGAGCCGCAGCAAAGGGATGAAAGAGCCACATGCGGCTCCAGAGCCGCAGGTTGCTGATCCCTGAGTTAGAGCATCTAGTCAAGTCCATTCAGCGACATGCATGGAACACGAGACTGCTTGATTCCCAAGCTCTTGTTGCCATCTTTAATTCCGGGGCCTGCTTGCTCAGGTATAGAAGCAAAGCTATGCTTCGATTCGCACTAATCACAAAAAGCAGGGACTCCAGGTGCGGCTGCAGTTTAGTGGCCCTGCTGTCAGGTTTCGAGGTCGTCTCAAATAAATTGCATTTCAAACAAAGTCGTTGAAGAAAAACTCCCATTTATTAAGCACAACATTCTAAATCCGACTCCATCGCAGCCAACACTGACTTCCAGACCCAAAACTCTCCCTTTCCGTTCCCCACTCTCCTGCACTCATTGGCCATCTTCCAAGTCACTCTACCCCTAATCTACTGCTCCAGCTCAAAGGAATTTCCCCCCTCCCATCCCATCTCCTAGGGGATATTATCTCCAGGGAAAATAAGTAGGTGAAAAGTCAAACATCCCTTTCCAGACGCCTCCGCTTCTCTTTCTTATGTCAGCACTAGAGTAAATGCAGCTTGAAGTGCTGACACCTGCCTTGTAGGTAATGGGCAGATAAAGATTCCAAGATTGAGGGTTTGGAGAAAATAAGATTTGGGGGTGAGATTTGAAGCGAGGAAGAAAGATGCATTCTTTTCAGGTGCAAAGGATTGCCAGGAAGGTTGGAAGGACAGCAAGCTTTTGGTTGCGGAGTACAGCAACATAAATACAGGTAGTCCTCGACTTACGACCACAATTGAGCCCAAAGTTTCTGTCGTTAAGTGGCTTTTGCCCCATTTTTACAGCCTTCCTTGTTGCAGGTGTTAAGTGCAATTGATACAAGTTAGTTACACAGTTGTTAGGTGAATCTGGCTCCCTTACTGACTTTGCTTGTCAGAAGGTCACAAAAGGGGATCGCCCCGGGACACTGTGACCGTCGTAAATATGAATCACAGTTGCCAAAGCGCCTGAATTTTGATCACATGACCCCGGGGATGCTGCAATTGTAACTGTGAAAAATGGGCATACGTCACATTTTTTTAATGCCGTTGTAGCTTTGTTGTTGTTAGTTGCGAAGTCGTGTCCGACCCATCGTGACCCCATGGACAATGTTCCTCCAGGCCTTCCTGTCCTCGACCATCCTCCGGAGTCCATTGAAGCTCACGCCGACTGCTTCGGTGACTCCATCCAGCCACCTCGTTCTCTGCCATCCCCTTCTTCTTTTGCCCTCCATCGTTCCCAGCATTCGGCTCTTCTCCAGGGAGTCCTTCCTTCTCCTTAGGCGACCAAAGGATTTGAGTTTCCTCTTCAGGATCTGGCCTTCTAAAGAGCAGTCAATTTCCGGGGGCAGTTCATTCCACAGGGCTGGGGCTCCCACAGAGAAGGCCCTCCCCCTGGGTGTCGCCAGCCGACATAACTTGGCCGATGGCACCCTGAGGAGACCCTCTCTGTGGGAGCGGACTGGCCGGTGGGAGGCTATTGGTGGCAGAATACGGTCTCGAAGGTACCCGGGTCCTGTGCCATGGAGCGCTTTAAAGGTGGTGACCAACACCTTGAATCGCACCCGGAAGACCACTGGGAGCCAGTGCAGCTCGCGCAGGAGGGGTGTCACATGGGCGCAACGGGTTGCACCCATAACCACCCGCACGGCTGCATTCTGGACCAGTTGGAGCCTCCGAGTGCTCTTCAAGGGGAGCCCCATGTAGAGAGCATTACAATAGTCCAACCAGGAGGTAACAAGGGCGTGAGTGACTGTGCGCAGGGTGTCCCGGTCCAGAAAGGGCTGCAACTGGCGAACTGTTGTAAATTGAGGACTACCTGTATCCCATTTGGGGAATGAAGAGAAGGGGGCACAAGGATGTCTCCAGAATAGGCAAGGTGTGAACAGCACAAGAATCAGAAAAAAATTGTGATTTGGGGAGCAGAACAAGTGAGACAACAGCTAACCTGTTTATAAACTTCCTTCTATAGGCTTTAAATGACTTGAGGGACAAGACCGAAGAGATCCCGTGTGTCGTTGGGGGCGAGAAAGTATGGACAGCTGACGTGAGATATCAAGTGTCGGTGAGTTCCACCAGTAAGGGCCTGATTCATCGGTACTCTGATATAACAACTGTGTTGTGGCCTGTCTGCCGCCGAATCCAATGAGGAGGAGGTGTGGGAGTCGGGGTCGGCATCAAGGCAACCTGAGAGTTCCAAGGGGGAAGAGGGAATGGAGCTGGCAGAGAGAGACAGAGACACAGGGGGAGCCTGGGCCGTCCGTCAGCCCTCAGATGGAGAGTCAATACCCCTAAATCTGGAGGCGGCTGATGAGGAAGAGGAGGAACGGCTAGGTCCAGTGCCTGACGCGCAGATGCACAGAAGGCAGAGGAGAGGAGAGCAGTGGAAATCAATGGGCCGGTCCTTGGGACGGAAGAGCCACCACTGCTAGCAAAGCCCCACCCTATCTCTGGGGATAAAAGGCAGGGGGCGGAGATGAATAGGCATGGCAGACAACTATTCATCTCCCTGCCGGTCCGCCACTGATAGCCTGCACATCCAAATCCTGTCTGAAAATTATCAGAATTCTTTTTGAAATCTGCAGCACCTTCTGCAGCGTGTGTGTGTGTGTGTGTGTGTTTGTGTGTGTGTGTATCCTGCAGAAAGAAAGCGAGTGCACCTTCCAGGACTTCCTTTGCAAGTGTGGGAAGAGAGAGAGAGAGAGAAACTCCTGGTGTGTCGGGCCAGTTTGTAGCCTCCTGTGAGAGAGCGGCTGCTGGCCCTCCTAACGAAGGGAACGTTTCGTTAACTACAAAGGGCTTGTTGAGTTTGGGAGCCGGGTCAGAACAAGCTGTGATAAAATCCCTCCCTCCCTCCCCAAAAAATGTTGTCTTTTCCCAAAACAGCAGATTCTAGTTTTACTTGTAAAAAGAGCATGATTCATCACCGTTTGACCTAAAGGCTTAAAAGTCTGCTGATAACCCGTCAGTACTGGTCATAATTATTTTACTCGCTGTATTTCTTTTGGGGAATCTTATCACCGTTGGAAAGCTTACTTTAAAATAATCGGATGCATTTCTGTTTAAAAAAAAACCGAGCACAGGCGGTTTTCGATTCTAACTCAAGAGGATTGCTGGTCAAAATTGTCAACGTGTTTTTTCTTCCTTCCTCTTTTTTTTTTTTCTCCAGCCCTTTAAACATTTACACCAAGTGGCCAAATACTGTTACGCTGATAAGGTGAGCAAAGCATCCTGCCATATAACTCTTTTTTTTTTCTTTCTTTTTTTGCGGGGTGGGGTGGGGGGGAATTTTCACAGGTAGGAATCGTTTCAGATTGAAGCTGTGCTTGTAAGCACATCTTAGAATAAGCTTGTAAGCTCCCGAGAGCCGTCTACAAAGGAGGGTGTCCATTGTTTGTCTGAATGACTCACTGTTCTGTCCCTGAATCCGGGCATCGAGCCTCACTCTGTTTCCACCTTTGAGATGAATGTCTTCTTCCTGAGGCAGCAGAATTTAACCCTCCTTTACAGTGGTGGGATTCTAATAATTTTAACAATCGCTTCTCTGCCCTAATGACCAGCTGGGTGGGCGTGGCCAGGGGTGTTTGACAGGCAGCACTCGGCCTCCTGCACCTCCCTGGGAGCAAAAATGGGCCGCGGGGGGCATGTGCTGCCCCCGCGGCCCGTTTTGGGCCTAGGAGGCCTCCCTGCACTTCCTGGGAGCCAAAATGGGGCGTGTGCGGACTCCTGGAAGGGTCAGGGTGGGAAGGGGCGGAGCCAGACAGCAATTTAACTCTCGGTTCTCCTGAACCGGCTGAATCCTACCACTGCCCCTTTGGGAAGTTTCCTGACCAAATTACTCTTCCGTGCCAGCAATTAGGAGCTGTGCCCACAGCACAGCCTATAGCAGTGATGGCTAACCTTTTTGCCGTCGCGTGCCAAAAGTGGGGGTCGCATGGGGGGGGTCGCACGCTTGCGTGCCCACACCCATAATTCAATCGCCCCGCCCCTCCGCACAGCGACCACCCCCCCCTGCACTCCCCCTGCTTTTGGCACATGATGGCACAGTGGGCCCATTTCTCACCCTTCCCAGGCTCCAGAGTCTTTCTAGGAGCCTGGGGAGGGCAAAAAACAGCCTTCCCCAATCCCCCGGAGGCTGGAAATGGCCTGTTTCCTGACTTCCAGTGGGCCCAGAAGGCCCGAAAACCAGCTGGCCAGCACGTGCATGCATGCTGTAGCTCAGCTAGGGCAATCCTTGCGTGCCCACTGATATGGCTCCGCATGCCACAGGTGGCATGTGTGCCATAGGTTTGCCATCACGGGCCTATAGATAAAGGAGTCAGGGTTATACAAAAAATGACAAACTCAAACCCGATTACAGAAGTTTTCGGTCACCTCTGGCAATCCTTTGTGAATAATTGGGTTATTTGAAATAAGACAGGAAATGTTTAGCCCTCGATGGAGTCATTAATCTGTTTTTTTAAAGCCAACCAAGATACTGGCCATCATGTGGCAGTGAGTCCCGTAATTTGCATGGATGGTTACAGCATTTAAAACAAAAAAAAAACAACTTGTGAAAGTGTGTGTGTCTGTGAACAAGAGCCTTGGTGGCGCAGCAGACTAAAGTGCTGTTAAGTAGCACCAGCTGCCTGCAATTACTGAGAGTTCGAATCTCCCCAGGCTCAAGGTTGACTCAGTCTTCCATCCTTTCGAGGTAGGTAAAATGAGGACCCAGATTGTGGGGGCAATAAGCTGACTTTGTATAAAAAAGAAGGGTCGAAAGCCCTACTAAGCAGGTATATACAAAAGGATGAAGGCTATTGCTTAACGCATTGTAAGCCGCCCTGAGTCTCCGGAGAAGGGCGGCATGTAAATTGAACCAATAAATAAAATAAATAAATAAATCTTCTATGCTGTGCTTCATTCCACAACTATCATTCACCCCCCCACTTCAGTCAGTTCATAAATATGGCGGAAGGCTTGCACGGAAGGACCTCAATCGCTTCTTGGTGTTTCGTGGAAACGAATCGCCTTAATTTTCTTGCCCATCTAGGACTTGTTGAATAAGGCCATTATCTCTGCCTTGGGTGCCCGGAAGGAATGGGATCTCCGGCCTATCCAGGACCGGGCGGAGGTCTTCTTCAAAGCGGCCGACATCCTCAGCGGGCCCAGAAGGGCAGAAATCTTAGCCAAGACCATGGTTGGACAGGTAAATAGGTGCGTGGCTGGGAGCTCGGATCACATCCGGGGTCCCAGCCCTGCTGAGGGAAGAAAACCAGCACATGGAGGGCCCCCGGATAAAATTTAAGAAAAACACGGCAGTTGTATTAGAAGCTCCTTTGGGTGGGATTTGACTTAGTGGCCTTCGGTTGCTAACCCCGGAGTGTTGCTAGCTTTGTCCAAAGTTATCTCTGCCCCCCCCCTCAAAAAACTTCTGCAGTCTTGCCCTGACTCGCTTCTTTTTCCCTGACCCCCCCCCTCCCTCTTTATCTCCAGGCTAAAACGGTCATCCAAGCAGAAATCGACGCAGCCGCGGAGCTGGCGGACTTTTTCCGCTTCAACGCTAAATACGCCCTGGAGTTGGAGGGGGAGCAGCCCATCAGCGCCCCGCCCAGCACCAACAGCCTGGTGTATCGGGGGCTGGAGGTAGGGTCAACATTCAATCTTGATTTTGCAGGATCTGGGGCAAACCGAGCTCCGTCTTTTCCCTTCACCCGGCAGGGGAGGGAGGGGGGCTGCGAAGGGAGCTCCATAGAATTAACGCTGTGTGTCTGTCTGCCCTTCTCCACTAAGCTGCTGAGGGCTGTCCAGTCCTCTTCCCCAAGCAGGGGACTTTCCAACGAGCAGGGGGAGACAACGCCTGCCTGCATGGCTGCGTTTAAAGCATTTGCACCCCCCTCCTCATTTTAAACAGCCCCCAAGCCACTGTGTGTCAACTTGCAAAGCTTTCAAGTTGCCATGAGCAGGAGGGAGGGAGAACTGAATTCCATACATTCTTTCTGACCGTAATCAGAAGGAGGGTGTTAGGTTTCACAGCCAGCCAAAGTGGTTAATTGGAGAATGTGATTTATGACGTGGCCAGAGAGGAGGGGAGAGACAGGGTCATAGGGGAACGTAAATCTACGTTGGATCAGTCCTAACTGCATCCCAGTATTGCCGGTATGTTGCTCCTAATAAATGACTATATTTCTTTTGAAGTTTGGGTCATGGCTCATGAATTAATTAGAGCATCTTTCAGAAACTTGACCCTGTGCTTGTACACAGACTGTAAAAATGGTTATTTAGGAATCCCTCATATAGCAGAAGTCACTTTTGTTTCTCCTGATAGTGAGGGGAGAAGCTGGAAGTTAAAGCAAGCTCCCCCCGTCACTCCTTAACAGACAGCAAAATAGAAATTATCTATTTCCCAGCATCCCCACCTTTCCTGCTTTTTCCTTTCCACACACCTTTTCCAGCACGAGGACTAGAATCTTGAAACGGGGGAAGCCATGCACAGTCGGTCAGAGGTTGGGGGCTTGCGAGGTGCATCTCTTATCCCGCCCCTTCCTTCTGAAGCCGGGCGAGGGTCACCCTTCCCTCCCCTTCTTTTCCACAGGGCTTTGTGGCTGCAATCTCCCCCTTCAACTTCACTGCCATCGGAGGGAACCTGGCAGGAGCCCCAGCAGTGATGGTGAGTTCCGCCATTGGATCCATTCTGCGCCTTCAATTGCAGCCTTTGAAAACGGGCGCCCTCCCCCCCACCCCTGACTCTTTCCTGCTTCTGGGGTGCCCACGGACACAGAATATTCTCCGCTTCCTCACCAGCCGATATGTTTTTGAGGATCCAAAAATTCCTTCACACCCTTGAGGACTAGATCCTTCTTGGGGCTGTATCCCAAAGAAGCTGAAAAGGGCTCTTTTATTTTATTTTATTTTTTCTTTTCCCCTCTCTCTCAGGGCAACGTGGTCCTTTGGAAACCCAGCGACTCGGCTATCCTGTCCAGTTATGGCGTCTACCAGATCCTCCTGGAAGCCGGGCTGCCTCCCGGTGTCATCCAGTTTGTCCCAGCAGAGGGCACCACATTCGGGGACACCGTGACCGGCTCAGAGCACTTGGCTGGCATCAACTTCACCGGCAGCGTCCCGTAAGTTTGGGTTGCCCAGGGTAGGATGGGAAGGATGACTCTGAGGACCCCCTCCTCAATTCAACTCTTTAAGGAAGCCCTGTGTATTCTTTCTAACCTTCCCTTGCAAGCTTTCCTAAACCCCCTCTCAGTGGAACAGAAAGCTGGATCGGCTGGCGGGGGATTATGGGGGCGACGAGGCGTTCCCATGTGACACCTCTCCTGCGCGAGCTGCACTGGCTCCCGGTGGTCTTCCGGGTGCGCTTCAAGGTGTTGGTGACCACCTTTAAAGCGCTCCATGGCTTAGGGCCGGGGTACTTACGAGACCGCCTTCTGCCACCAATAGCCTCCCACCGGCCAGTACGCTCGCACAGAGTGGGCCTCCTCAGGGTGCCGTCCGCCAGACAATGTCGGCTGGCGACCCCCAGGGGGAGAGCCTTCTCTGTGACGGCGCCCACCCTCTGGAACAACCTTCCCCCAGAGTTACGTACAATAACAGACCTCCGGATTTTTCCTCGGGCCCTGAAAGCTTATTTATTTCAACTAGCTGGGCTGGCTTGAGTTTAATTTTAAATTGATTTTAAATTGGGTTGTTTTAATTTACGGCCAAAATATTTAATTATTTTAATACTGTTTTTAAATTTTGTATGCTCTGTTTTTACTTTGGCTGTGCACCGCCCTGAGTCCTTTTTGGAGAAGGGCGGTATAGAAATTTAATTAATAAATAAATAATAAATAAATAAATAAATAAATAATAAATAAATAAATAAATAAATCAATCAATCAATCAATCAATCAATCAATCAATCAATCAATCTTTATCGACAATGCCCCTTGAGCCAGGGGTGAAATGCTCCCGGTTCGGGCCGATCCGGTAGCAATGGTGGCGGGTAGTTCGGAGAACTGGTAGCAAAAATCCCTGCCCCCCCCCCCCAATGCCCAGCTGAGCCATGCGATCATCAGAGGCTTTTTTTTAATTTTTAAAAGCATTTTTTCTACAAGCTCTTCGGCCAAAAAAATGCTTTTAAAAGTAAAAAAAAAAAAAGCCTCTGATGATCGCATGGCTCAGCTGGGATCGTCAGAGCCTTTTAAAAGCATTTTTTTTAATAACCTCTTCGGCCGAAGAGGTTGTAGAAAAAATGGTTTTAAAAGTTAAAAAAAAAAAAAGTTGGCCATGCCCACTCAGTCACATTAACCCCCACCAAGCCACGGCCACAGAACCGGTAGTAACAAATTTTACATTTCACCACTGCCTTGAGCCCTCTTTCAATGTGGCTTGGATCCTGGGCTGCCAACCTCCGCCCATATCACTCCAAACAGCTAAAAAGATGGCCTAGAGTTTAAAAAAATGGGATGCGGTGGCTCAGTGGCTAAGACGCTGAGCTTGTCGGTCAGAAAGGTTGGCGGTTCGAATCCCGAGCGCCGCATCACGGGGTGAGCTCCCGTGACTTGTCCCAGCTTCTGCCAACCTAGCAGTTCGAAAACAGGTAAAAAAAAAATGGAAGTAGAAAAAATAGGGACCATCTTTGGTGGGAAGGGAACAGCACTCAATGCGCCTTTGGCGTTGAGTCATGCTGGCCACATGACCACGGAGATGTCTTCGGACAGCGCTGGCTCTTTGGCTTTGAGACAGAGATGAGCACCACCCCCTAGAGTCGGGAACGACTGGCACATATGTGCGAGGGGAACCTTTACCTTTAAGAGTTAAAAAGGAGAGATCCTAGGCACTCTTGACTTCAACCCCAACACTTCTCAATCCTTCCCCCCCCCCCCAAAAAAAAGGTCCAGTCGACTTAAACAGGACAAATAAATATTTTGAGAAAGCTTCCTAGGTCAGTCAACGCAGATTGTCATTATGCTTTCACTGCCCGTCCCCCGTTTCAGAAGCCCCGTCAGGTCCCGGGGATTGCAATCCAAAAAGAAAATACTTCAGCTTTCTTGGCTGTTTTCTCTCCCCCCCCCACCCCCCTCTTCTTCTCTTCCCTTTCTTGATTTCAAGTGTGACCAACGTCTTGCTTTTCAAAACAATAAAAATGCTAATAGCTTCACCCCAGGAGTTCCACACTCTGCCTTTTAATTTATGAGCTTTTCCCCCACTCGCTTAAGGAGCAGAGAGCAGCCGAGCATGGCTTTTTTCTCTTTCGCATAGCGCCCGGGCGGTTTTAATAGTCACACCGTCTTTCAGAGAGACAGAGATTGCAAACATCGGAGAGGGAGGGGGGTAGGTAGGCCCTTCTCGCTCCCCCACCCCGAGACACCGGTTTTTTTGAGAAATGCTAAATAGCTGGCCTTCTCCTTGCAAAGGATTTTGTCTCCTGGTTTAAAAAAAAAAAGTTTCGGGTTTCAGCGGTTGTGGCATAGGGGGACAGAAAGGGCTAAAACAGGGGTCTGCAACCTTAAACACTCCAAGAGCCATTTGGACCCGTTTCCCACAGAAAAGAAAACACCGGGAGTCACAAATCCCTTCCCGTGCCTGACGATTTCTTGAGCGGCCACAAAACTAGCACATGTAGTTGAATTAAACGTTCTAAAACTTTTATTTTCTTAGATTTATCCATGGGGTTGGCCTACCGGGGGTTGAAAAGCTCAATAAATCACATGCCGGTGGGTGTCGTACATTGGCGGTGGTGATGCATATTTTGAGTGACAGGGAGCCGCAGCAGAGGGGTGAAAGAGCCACATGCGGCTCCAGAGCCACAGGTTGCTGACCCCTGGGCTAAGAGAACAAGAGGTGCTTCACACTAACCTAACAGTCGGCCTTGGTGTGTCTGCAGAGGGAGGGGGCGGCTGAGTGGGACCCCCAACGGTGTGAGTTTGAAAAGACCCCTGCCCTTGCGTGCCTCCAGACCTTGTCAGGGGCTGACAGTGCCAGGAGAAGAGAGGAGAAAAGTGAACAATTAGATCTTCTCTCGTCTTTTTTATTTTTATTTATTTTATAGGACTTTTAAGCGTCTCTGGAAACAGGTCTCTGAAAACCTTGACCGGTATCGCACCTTCCCTCGGCTGGCTGGGGGTAAGAACTGGGAATGTATTTGGTTTTATTTCTGTCAGACTTCGATGCTATCTCAAAATAAATGAATTCCCAAACTGCCAATCTTTAAGGAAATCTTCTCTTTATTCGAGCACAGCCACCGGATCATGACTCGATGCGGACAAGACTGACCTTTTGCCCCCCATTCCCTCCCTTTCCGATCCCCAATTCTCTGCTTCTCATTGGCTATCTTCCAAGTCACTCTCCTGACTTCTTGTCTCGTCATTTCACAGGAGTGTCTCCCCCTCCTCATTTCCACGACGACAGAGCTTCAAAGGGATTTAGCAGGCAAAAGTTCAGAGCTTATCTCTCCTCTCTATGCCAGCGCTGAAACGCTGACATCTTCTTCCTTACCCCCTACCCCCAGAAGGCCCAAAAAACCCCCAGAACAACCCAGGTAGTGTGAAGAGCTCCTCTTGATCGTGAATCCAAAGAACTTTGGGTAGCTTTCTAATCCAACAGTCTCCTGCATATATTGCCGGCTAATTCTTTTAAAACCAAACCGCCGGCGGCACCCCAGATGCTAAGTTGCCGACAATCAGAAAGCCCTCGGTCTCTAAAGCACAGGCATCTGCCAGCATGATGGGGAAGCATTTGCCCCGCTGCCAATCTCACAGGAACTAGCCATGCACCCATCCAGCCTGTTGAATTTCTCCCAGAATTCCGATGGAGGAAGAACTTTTCCCTCTCTTCCTCTCCCCCCCCCCCCCCCAAATATTTTGCAAGTTGCTTTCAGCAATTCCACACAGCCAGGATGTTGCAAGTTGTTGCAGCAACTTGATAGTTGTTGCAACAACTTGAAGTGAAGGAAGGTTTTCAATTGTGAGAGGGTCACGTCCTCCCCCGCTCTGGGAGGAGCGACGCCTAGAATTGGACCCCCCCATCTCTCACTCCTCTCAAATGTCTCCCTTTCTCAGAATGCGGAGGGAAGAATTTCCACTTCGTCCACGCCTCGGCTGACGTGCCCAGCGTGGTGAGCGGGACGATCCGCTCGGCCTTTGAATACGGCGGCCAGAAATGCTCGGCCTGTTCCCGCCTCTACGTGCCGGACTCTCTGTGGCCTCACATCAAAGCCGGGCTGCTGGAGGAGCATCAGAAGATCAAAGTGGGAGACGTGAGTTGTGGCTTGGCAGTCGGGGATGCTTCACCGGCTGCCTGGTGCCCCGAAAGTAGTTTCTCAATGGGGGTGCTTCCTTTTGCCCCCCCCTCCCTCCAGGCCCACATTTAATTTTAAAACAGGAGCTCTTGTGTTGGGGTGACTTGCTATCAAGAGCCTTGATAGTACAGTGGTTTAGTGCACCCTGTTATTAACACAGCTGCCTGCAATTTCTGCTGGTTCGAATCTCGCCAAGGCTCAAGGTTGACTCAGCCTTCCATCCTTTCTAAGGTAGGTGAAATGAGGACCCAGTTTGTGGGGACAATAAGCTGACTTTGTATAAAATATACAAAAGAATGAAGGCTATTGCTTAACACATTGTAAGCCGCCCTGAGTCTCCGGAGAAGGGCGGCATATAAATCAAATTAAAAAACAAACAAACAAAAAAAAAAAAAACTTAAGAATTCACTTTCAGGGCTTGGCTATAGAAGGATGGTCTTTTATATGTATTTAGTCTAAGGCAGGGGTGTCAAATTTGATTTCATTGAGGGTCACCTCCAGAGGTGGGATTCATTTACCTTCCCAGCCGGTTCGCAAATGTAAGCGCGTGCACACCTTCAGCACATGCTTGGTCTTCCACGTATGCTCTTTGCTCGCGTGTGCGCCTTCCCAGCATGCGCACGGCCTCCAAAATATGGCTAAATAGGACGACATTACGTCCGGCCGTGTGGGCAGGGCTTACCGCAATCATCACTACCGGTTCACCAGAACCGGCTGAATCCCACCTCTGGTCGCATCAGGGTTGTGTTTGACCTCACGGGGCGTGGCCAGGGTGGGCGTGGCCAGCTCAATGTCACTTGTGTCGGGGGCTCCTGTGGCAGCCCAAGCACTCTGCCAGCAAAAACGGGCTCCTGAGCTCCCTTTTTGCTTGCAATGGCCTCCTGCAACCCTCCCGAACTCCGTTTTTGCTGGCAGGGGCACCGCGGACCAGTGCTTCCCTGTTTCCAGGGTGGCCCTGCAGGCCAGAACTAAGCACCACATGGACTGGATCCAGTCCATGTGGATCTCACCCGCGGGCCTTTAGTTTGACATCCCATGGTCTAAGAGATAAAGGTACAACATGAAAGGAAGGATGGAAATGGAGGGAGGAGAAAAAAAAGTAAGCTCAAGGGTCCTTTTTAGTTTTCTAACAACCACCAGGGAGACTTTTGAAATTTTGGGGGATGCTGGAATCGTTAGTTAATGGAGAACTTTGCAGGCTGAAAATCTGAGATCTTCCCATCTCCAGAACCAACGGGGGAAACTCTGCAGTCTGAACTCGTGCGGACTGGAATTGGATTCATTTCTCTAGATACTAGGGCGCTCGCTGGAGCCACGTTCAAGTTTCTCCCAAATTCCTTATATTTCCTCTCTCTCTCTGCAGCCAGCTGAAGATTTCAGAACGTTCTTCTCCGCCGTGATTGATAGCAAGGTCAGATTGCATTATTTCTTGTGTGTCTAAACCAGCTTTCATTTTTCCACAGGCAGAATGTTTATGCTTTGACATTTGCACCTGCAAACAAGCACCTAGAATAGGCCTCTGTGTGTGTGTAACTTACACTCTTAGACAGTAGTTTCATACTTCATCATCATTTCACGAACTCCTTTCAAGGTTTAATGGACAAGAAGAAGATGTTCTGAGATGTTTGCCTGCTTATTGTGCTAGGCACTTAGTTTCTTGTTACACAGATGTAACCAGAGCTGCCTTGGGGTTTTGCCTGTACCGACATCACTTGTTTGGAGTGGTGGGGAGGTTAGAGGAGCTCCAAGATGCCGAAATGGTCTCGGGAGAGGCTGGGCGAGGCAAAGAGTGGATGGGAGGGGAGCCGCAAGGTGGGGCTGGATGAGGTGATTCAGCCGGTTCGCCAAACTGCACACAAAGTTAACAACCAGTTCAGGTGAACCGGTGCAAACCGTCTGAATCCCACCACTGTATTGTTTCCGCTGCTGTGTCTTTCAGGCGTTCGCACGCATCAAGAAATGGCTCAAGCATGCCGAATCTTCACCCAACCTGAACATCCTGGCCGGAGGCGGCTGCGACGATGCGGTGGGCTATTTTATCCAGCCGTGCATTGTTGAGACAAAAGACCCCAAGGATCCCATCATGCAAGAGGTCAGTCTTTGCGATGGGGAACGGGCACCAAGAGGAGATCCTTCCTTGGGAAAATGCTACATACCTCCCACAGTCTTTGCTTGTTCCCTGTGAGGCCAAGTCTTCCCCCATGCCCCTTTCTGCAAGAGTTTAAAATATCTCTGATCGTTACAAAAAACACCGTTTAATTAAAAACTTGGCAGACGCTCTCTAGGACTCCGAATGTGCGCTGGGAAATGTTGTTCAGTCATCTCCACAGCTATACTTGGCCCCTCACTTCAGACAAGCTAATTTTCCTAGTGAAAGTGTCCCCAAAGTTTTACAGAAATGTCGACGATTTTCCCAGAGGCACCAGCCTTTAATTTCAGTTTGTTTTCTCTTTTTTTTCCCCTCCACGGGCAGGAAATCTTTGGGCCAGTTCTGTCGGTGTACGTCTATCCAGAGAAACAGTACAAAGATATTCTCCACCTGATTGACAGCACTTCTCCGTACGGCCTCACAGGGGCGGTGTTCGCCCAGGATAAGTAAGAACTGGGGTGTCTTCGGTTGGATGTCCTGGGGGTCGCCCTCTACTTGGATCGAATGTTACTCTTCTGGGGACTTGGGGAAATAACGGTCAGTTTTAAGAAGGAAGTAGGCCCAGACCCAAATACTCTTAATCAAAGGTGGGTTTCAGCAGGTTCTGACCAGTTCTGGAGAACCGGTAGGGGAAATTTTGAGTAGTTCAGAGAACCAGTAAATACCACCTCTGACTGGCTCCACCCCCATCTATTCACTGCCTCCCGAGTCCCAGCTGATCAGAAGGAAATGGGGATTTTGCAGTAACCTTTCCCTGGAGTGGGGAGGGAATGGAGATTTTACAGTATCCTTCCCCTGGAGTGGGAATGGAGATTTTACAGTATCCTTCCCCTGGATTGGGGAGGGAATGGAGATTTTACAGTATCCTTCTCCTGCCATGCCCTAGCCACGCCCACCAAGCCACGCCACGCCCACCAAGCCATGCCCACAGAACCGATAGTAAACAATTTTTGAATTCCACCACTGCTCTTAATGTTCCCCCAGCTCAATTGCAATGGGGCAGAAGACCCTCCCCCCCCATCCTCAATTTTGTCATTGCCACAATATCCCAGCCCTAATGAAACCCCTTTGATCAGGAGCAGTATGTCTTAGGATGCCGGGAAAGGGGCTAAAATCCTGATGCCCTCTTGCTGGAAGTTCTGAACTCTTTTCCCCTCTCAACATCTTTTTCTCAGGGCCGTCATTGATGAAGCCACCAAACTCCTAAGGAACGCGGCCGGGAATTTCTACATCAATGACAAGTCCACCGGTGCGGTGGTGGCCCAGCAGCCGTTTGGGGGCTCTCGCGCCTCAGGTACTTGGGGATCAGATTAGGGGGCAGAGGGGGGGTGTTTCTCACCTGGCCTCACCTGAGAACATTTTGCACCACTTTCTGATCAACTGTGGTTGCCGCAATTGTTACTATCACCATTATCATCCCTGCCATTATGGTTGTGTAACTCCCCATTCTTGCCAATGGCTCCCAAGACTGAAGTACAGACAAAACAACACATTTATTAACCGCTACACCCAGTTGTGGTTTGTGGACACAAACAAGGGAGTCTTTGTAGCACGCCGCAACCTTCTTTGCCTCTCTTCCAAATCTTATGAATTGCAAAATGAGCCCAAGGCAACCAGGTTCTCGCAACCACATAACGACCCTGGCAAGATGTGGGGAAGCTGGCCTGTGGTTTTCATGGGACAATGAGGTCTAGCCACTTGGCATGTTTGGTCGCAGAGGATGCAAACGCATTCCTTTCTTCTTTTGGACATAGGAACCAATGACAAACCGGGCAGCGCTCATTACATCCTGCGATGGACATCTCCCCAGGCGATCAAGGAGACCCACGAGCCGTTGGGGGACTGGAAGTACCCTTACATGCAGTGACGTGGCTTATGGGGCCTTTGCAGACTTGGATGGCGATGGGCTACGTTTCTCTTCGGCGGCCTTCCTTGCCGATCTCTCCTAAGGCACAAATTACAAGGAGTGAATCGATTTCCTTCTCTATCACTTTGGACATCTTTGGAGAATTAAAATAATAATAATAATATCCTACTGAAAATCAAAATTTATCCCTCCACTTCAGCGCTGCCATGTTTTGTTAATTTCTCCAGAGAGGCTTTGCTGCTTTGAACCCTCTTAAATGCGCATTCTTCAACTTTTGTATCTTGTTTCTGATAAATTTTTGCCGCGTCCACCGGAGGGGAAAAGTGCTAAAAGCAGCCTGGCGAATCTCTTTTTGTTAAAAGAAACACAGGAACAGCCAGGAACATCTGGAGAAATTGTGAGCGTCGATTCAGCGAAATTAGGAAAAGCGAAAATTAAACTCCTATAAACTTCCTTCTTTCCACATCCTAAGGAACGTGGGCTGAGATTTTTGGCTGAAAAGTTTCGCTTGTGCGTTGACAGTCACCGTCCAGATGGGACGCTGGTTCTCTTTAAAAAAGATCTATTTTTGTAAAATTTGAACATTCGAATCAGGGACAAGAAGTGCTTTAAAAGGGGGACTTTTGGTAGCTTGCCAATTAAGCCAGGCTTAATTCTCTGCAAAAGCTCTAAAATCAAGGGACAGAAGAATAAAAATTGAATGTATGAAACTGATTGAGTGCCGAAAGACTGACGAACAGCTAATTTGCAGGACCTTAAAGGGCATAAAGCTTATTTTAAAAAATCTCCACAACTGTGTTTGTGTATCAAGGCTACATAATTTTCTTATCCCTATTTTGCTGACTAACATTTTTAGCCCTTGTAGCTTTGGAAAATTGATTTATATAACGAATCGTGTAAACAGATGTAAACCAACTTGGTTCTACTCCATTAATTCTTAACTCCAATCTTACTCATCGTTTTTGTTCCGAGATAATTGTTTTGATTCCTGGTCCAGATATTCAGACTCATGTTGTCATAATTTCCTGCCAAGCCAAATTTACATTTCCAGTTTTCTTGGCTTACGCACTATCGCATTTCCAATCGCTCAAAGCAGATTGTCCCCTGTACAGATAGAAATGCTCCAAAATCTGCTCTTAATTTTTCTTGCACAAAAAATCCCCGCTGCTTTCCTTCCTTGCTTTGTCTTTACTAAAGTGTGATTATCACTCAGAGAACTTCAGCAGCTGATGATTGTTACCGCAGAAAGGTCTCAACACTGGATGTGCTTCCGAAACGGAAAGAAAAATGCCAAAACTAGGTAGCTAAATAAATACCTCCCAATTTCATGATAATGGGGATACAGTGGCTCAGTGGCTAAGACGCTGAGCTTGTCGATCGAAAGGTCGGCAGTTCAGCGGTTTGAATCCCTGGTGCCGCATAACAGGGTGAGCTCCTGTTACTTGTCCCAGCTTCTGCCAACCTAGCAGTTTGAAAGCACGTAAAAAATGCCAGTAGAAAAATAGGGACCACCTTTGGTGGGAAGGTAACAGCGTTCTGTGCGCCATTAGCGTTGAGTCATGCCGGCCACATGACCACGGAGATGTCTTCGGTCAGCGCTGGCTCTTCGGCTTTGGAACGGAGATGAGCACCGCTCCCTAGAATCGGGAACGAGTAGCACATAGGTGCGAAAGTATATCGGAAAGCAGTAGGGAGGAAGAGGGGGAAGAGAAGTCAAAGGATTAGGAAAAAGAAAAAAAAGCATTGATTTCCGACCTTCTCTGTTGCAGTAAAAATAAGGCATTTAACATCAAATCACTTTTTGTTTTTTTCTCATAATCATAAAAACTAGCCATTTCTATAAGGATCTATCAGTCTAATCGGTAAAACCCAAAATCAAAATGTCATTCTTTTCCGCTTCAAGCACAAAGCTCAGAAGCCGTCTCCATGTGGGAACGAAAACATATATACTTTTCTTTAATCAAAATAGTCCATTTTGCCATTTCAGCCAACTCTTACCAACTTCTGCAACCGTTCATCCTTGGTAGGAATCGAAGTGTCCTTCCATTTTTGGGGAGCATACAGTCATCTTGCTGCCATCAACATATATATAGTGTTAAAAGTTCTTAATTTTGGAGTAGGATTCATATTTTTAATACAGAAAATTTTTGAAAATGAAGATAAAGGAGCTTTTTTCCTTCCTGAACGCTAGGAGCAGGCCAGTTACGATCAACCTCTCCATTCCTGGCTTGGTGGTGCACGGAGAACCAATATCTTGTATGGTCATCAGAGTTTAAACAACTTTCCCTAAGTTGGGTTGATCAAGCATTGATAATGTCAGGTGAAAACTTATTAATAAAAGTTTTCTGCAAAAAACAAAACAGTTTGGAGTTGCATTTTTCCAGTTAAGGAGATAGCTGGATTTTCTCGGAAAGCGTAAGGTGGACAGGAATGAAATGTTAAATTTATTGAAAACGGATCAGAGCCATCCTGTTCTGCCCCAGCTACGGATCCCAAAGAACACAGCACACACAAAGTTGGTACAAAACTTAATTTACTAAAATAACTCAGTCTTTTTCAAAACAAAGGATGTTAATAAACTTTCTTAACAGCCTACAAGAAACCAAAGATAAAGTAATCACAATATTACTAAGGTTGGCAGAAAGCCCAGCAGCAATTTGCAGAGTAGAGTGAACTAAAGTTGTTCCCTACAAAT
Organism: Pituophis catenifer annectens; assembly: GCF_029215685.1. Taxonomy (NCBI): domain Eukaryota; kingdom Metazoa; phylum Chordata; class Lepidosauria; order Squamata; family Colubridae; genus Pituophis; species Pituophis catenifer. The sequence continues at coordinate 9,105,891 of NW_027256898.1, read as the reverse complement.
TGCTTCAGTCGACGTTCCTCCTTAAATAGGCTAAGGGGGTGGCCAATTAGCCCCAAGCCTTACTCTCGAGGAGCCACTCCTGCCTTTTGGTAGCTCTGCGCGCCCGTGCATTGAGAAGAGGCTCCTCCTCTTCATCCTCTTCACTTAAAGGAGGTTCTGAAGGCCCTGGCTGAATCCCTGCCTCTGGCACCACATCTTCTCCAGCCTCCTCATTGTCTTCACTCGAGTGCCAGCTGCACAGACTGCTGGCGCAGCACCACACCAGCCTCCTCGCTGTCAGAATCAGCTACAATCCATAAAGGCCACTAACGGGCCACAACATATCCTGGGTCTTTTAAACAACCAGGTACATTCAGATCAAGCATCTCAGACTGGGGAACGTCTAATTCGGAACTGGGGAAAAAAAACCTCTGATATTCAGGAAGTCAAGTCAAAAAATGACCCATCACTGCAGCATGGAATCTCTTAAGCCGCCAGAGACAGGCTAAATGGTTGCGGGGGAGATGGTGGGTTCAATGTTCCCCCTTCACACCAATCCCAAATTGGTGTATCTGATGCGGCTCAGTTGCAGGAAGTACCCCGCTGGATAAAAGAGGCTGCTAAAGATACAAACTTCGAGGCTAAACTGTCATTTGGCTGGAAAAAAAACCAAACAAACTCCAATGCTTTGCATAGAGAAACGAATCAGAGCTGGGAGATGATGAAATCCTTGCGGGTTTATTGACTTATTTCTTGGCCTGGTGGTTTTATTTATTCATTTGAATGGTTTGAGATGGTGCGATCCCCGTTGACAGAGTTCAGGATAATAATAATAATAATTAAAAAAAAAATCAACCTTAGTCCAGCAGCCCATTTGTGAGGGTGGGACAGCCAGATTGATTTTCCCTGTTGACAATTGACCCGTTTTCTAGGCTCAGCTAATTCGGGGGGAATTTAAGGAAACCCCGATGCCAATTCTTCCCAAGTTGTCGCCAACAAAACCACAGGGAGGGATGCATACGCATTTCTACAAGCTTACCTTCATTTTCGCCACCCGAATTACAACAGATCCCCTGGGTGCCCGTCTATAAACAGTAAGTAGCAGAGGGAAGAAACGTTGAGGATAGTGATCAACGCAGATGTTCTAACGTAGGCTTCTCCAGCAGCACGAAGCCGAGTCCTCATCCAATAATTATTTCATTGACAGTGAATTCCTCTCCGGCAAAGTCTTTCCTCTCCCACCGTCTTTCAAGATAGTTCACAATGACCGACCTTTATCTGGTTTGGAGAGTGGCCAGGCCGATATCTTTCATGGGCAAGAATGCAGGAATGAACTAATTGTCTCCTGCAAACTCCACTCCCCTTTCGCTCCTCTTTTATTCCCTCTGGGAGGGGCCCTTCATCGTCAACCTGTGGCCTTACTCCCAAGTCGACCCTTGTTCTTTAGCTGTTCCCTTCATCTGGCAACTCTGCGCATGTGCACACTGGGAACAGGCTCCGGCTGTTCCTCTGCCTCACTGATGCCTGACTCCGAAGGCAGCTGATAACTGTCAGACGGCCCTGGCCCCCTCTCTGCCTCCGACGCAGAGCCCTCATCAGTGCCTTCTCCAGACTCCAGGACTGGCCCAAGTTCCTTCCCAACTTCCTCACTGTCCGAATCTGCTGCCAGGTCCATTGGCCGCTGGCGGGCCACAACAGCAGACTGCAGAGAACCTCTGCAAAGCAGGGTCTCTGTTCAACTGGGGCACTGGCCATGCCCCAAATCTTGCCATTCTCCGGGCAAGATTCCTTGTCTGGATGGAAAGGTGCCATAGCTTGCGTTAGGAAGGAGACAAACAGTGCCGCGAGCTCACGAAAGGTTTACTCGGCCTCAGTTTTCTCGCCTGCATTATGGGGATAATTTAAATGCGCTGTTTTTCTGCTCCTGCCACTGTCGGGGGTCCTTCCAAAGGGAACCATGTTTTAATCTTTCCCTTGGGGGTCTCCATGGGGGGGGGTTGGTCCCTTCCCTATGAGTGATTGGGGCCTGCAATGAATTTGCGACTCCTTCCAGGAATCTTCTAGCCTCCTTTGGAATGGGTGGCCCCAAACTTCTCGTGGCTTCCACGGTTTTAAGGCGCCCCTCTTCTCACCTTACGCAGTGATATAAAAATATAGGGGTTTTTTTTTAAATCTTACACCTGGAAGGTTAAAAAAAGGAGTTGTGTCCCTCACAGTCTCGTCTTCAGATTCAAAAATCTGAATATCATATAGAATAGTTGGCTATTTGACAGGAGAATCAAACCCCACATACGTCATCACACTCCCAGGGCTGATTTTATTTTATTTTATTATTTTTTAAAATAATATGTTTTATTAATACATTTTAAATACATATATATATATAAAACTCCATATCTATCTGAACAACGTGTTGTCTGGGTACAATTAGTTTTGAGTAGCGCTACAACAATAATCACAATGATAATCATAATATACATATCACAGAGTAATAACACGATTAGCTTATCCAAATTTTCAGTATATCATTACTTACCATCCTTTTAATCTTTTCAGTTTCTAACCTCTGTTTCTGTCAGTTAGCCACTGGTAAAACAAGTCCCATGTTAAGAAGCATTTTGTTTTTTCCTTTTGTTTTAAGTGTTAATCTATCCATCTCAGCACATTCTTATATATATATATTGCTCAAAAAAATAAAGGGAAGACAAGCAGAAGACACCCGAGATCTGAATGAATGAAATAGCCTTATTAAATACTTTGTTCTTTACATACAGTAGTTTATACACTGCTCAAACAACTAAAGGGAACACAAAACTACTGTATGTAACCAACAAAGTATTTAATAAGGCTATTTCATTCATTCAGATCTCGGATGTCTTCTGCTTGTGTTCCCTTTATTTTTTTGAGCAGTGTATATATATTTTTTACACTTTCCTCTGCAGGGATCTCTTCGTTTTTCCATTGCTGTGGAAATGCAATTTTTGCTGCTGTTAACACACGTAAAATTAAATATGCATTCCCTTTATTATACTGGCCCAGGGGCTGATTTTAGAGTGGATGGGGAAGGGGATGATGGGCCAGAAAGCCTTTTGGGGTGATACCCACCTTCCCTTTTTTCTGCCTCCCCCACCTTTCACAGGTACCCGCTGAGGAAGGCCAGTTACGGCTACTTCCAAGCCATGAGGTTTGCGGTAGAGGAGATCAATAACTCCGCCAGCCTCTTGCCCGGGATCCTGCTGGGCTACGAAATGATGGACATCTGCTACCTCACCAACACCATCCACCCCATCCTGCATTTCCTCACCGACAACCGCTCGACGATCCAAATCGGCAGGAATTGTACTTCGTACCGCCCCGGTGTCGTCGCCGTCATCGGTCCTGGTTCATCCCCGGCAGCCATCACGGCGACTTATATTCTGAGTCACTTTTCTTATCCCGCAGGTGAGTGCGTGTTTCTCTCCAGGAAAAGCAGGAGAGAGGCCTGCCAGGTGTTTTTAACAGGATAAAATAATCACTGTGTCATATTAATCCCCAAATGAAAATTGGAAGCACAATATGGCACAAATTAAGTGGCTTACGCTAACAGGCTAATAACATAAAAGCTGGAAAGGAAAGGAAAGAAGGAAAGGAAAGGAAAGGAAAGGAAAGGAAAGGAAAGGAAAGGAAAGGAAAGGAACAGGAGGAAAGGGGAAGGAAGGAAAGGAATGGAAAGGAAGGAAACAGGAGGAAAGGGGAAGGAAGGAAAGGAAATAGGAAAGGGGAAGAAAGGAAAGGAAAGGAAGGAAACAGGAGGAAAGGGGAAGGAAGGAAGGAAACAGGAGGAAAGGGAAAGGAAGGAAAGGAAAGGAAAGGAACAGAAGGAAAGGGGAAGGAAGGAAAGGAAAGGAAGGAAACAGGAGGAAAGAGGAAGGAAGGAGAAGAGGGAGGAGGGGATGAAAGGAAGGGGAAAGGGGAGGAAAGGAAGGAAAAGCAGGTGAGAAGAGGAAGGAAGGAAGGAAGGAAGGAAGGAAGGAAGGAAAAGCAGGGGAAGAGGGGATGAAAGGAAGGGGAAACAGGAAAGGGGAAGGAAGGAGAAGGAGGGGAGGGGAAGGAAGGACAAAACAGGAGAGAGGAAGGAAGAAAGGCCATTCATTTAATATATTACAGTTACTAACATTTATATCAGAAGGGAGAGAGTGATAAATGGAACGAAGGAAAGGGAAGGATAAGGGATAGATGGATGGAAGGAAGGAAGCAAGGATAAATGGAGAGAAGGGATGGAGAAATGAAAAGGAAAGAAGGGAGAGAGGGGAAGGAAAGAAAGAAAGAAATGAGAAGGAGAAGGAGAAATTCCCACCTGTATTTTGCCTGCTGGTTAGCAAGCTTAGAACAGACCCATCAGCAATTAATAAAAGATTTCCTGCTTAACCTGGAATTAAACTTCCTCTCCTCTCCTTCGCTTCAGGTCACCTACAGCTCAACCACGGAAGCTCTCAGCAACCCCCAGATATTCCCTCGTTGCTTTCCGCACCATCCCGAGTGCCGAGCAACAGGTGGCGGTCGTGCTGCGGCTGCTGCGTCACTTCGGGTGGAACTGGTTCATCGTCCTGGCTAGCGATGCCGAGTACCGGCCACCAGAACCTCCAACTGCTGCAGTTCCATGCCCCCCGAGCCTACGTCGCCCTCCAGGAGACCCTTCCGGTTCAGAGAAGGGTTCCCCCAGCTTGGTACGGCTCCATCCAGGAGAGGATCAGGGGCACGATGGCCAGGATCCACAGAAGCACAGCCAAGGTGGTGGTAGTCCTCAGCCTGGAGCTTCCTCTCCTGGCCTTCTTTGAAGAAGCCCTGTGCCACTGGCCGGCTATGGATCGCCGTTGAAGCCTGGGCCATTGACCTGTCCATCAACGGCCTCCGCAACATTTCCAGCCTGGGAAGCGTATTCAGGGTGGCTGTGCAGGATGTCCAAGGATGACGTCCAAGTCAGGGGGTTCTCTGAGGCAAGCGGGGACCCCCGAAGGCCGGTCCCTGGCAGCACAGGCAACCAGGAATGCCGAGACAGTGGTGACCAGGACAAGCAGGACCCAGGAGCTGAAGTAGCCAACCAGGATGACGGTGATGAACTTGGCTTCGTTGTAGCTCTTCGGCGACGTCTTCCCCGCGTAGGCCAAGCAGAAGCACAGGGAGGAGAGGACCATGTTGAAGTGGTGGTGGACCACAACCGCGGATAGGTAGTCGGTGTGACACATCAGAAAATGCTCCGCCGGGCTGCCGATTAGGACAGCCTTGACGGGCTTCAGGTAGCGGTAACGGAGATGGAGTATCACGATGGCCACCTTGAGGGCGGAAACGGTGGTGACGAAGACCCACTGCAGCATTGGGTTTCTACCAGTTCTACCCGGTTCGGGCAAACCGGTAGCGCCGACAGTGGGTGGCTCTGCCTGGATGTCATCACGGACGTTCTGAGCATGCAGAGCCAGTAGCAAAGTTAAGTGGAACCCACTACTGACCCAATGCCCTTTGGACATGGACCAGGTGGTGAAGGCGGTGGGCAGCCAGGCCACCATCTTGAAAGCGCAGAGGATCTGGAAGGAACGGACGGTGGCGCAGGCGAGGCAGACAGTGAAACAGAGGCCCCATCAGACGGAAGAGCTCGGTGGGGAGCCCGATGTAGGAGGAGATGCTGCCGTAGCCCAAAAAGAGAGGAGACAACATGAGGAAACACAGCCGGCCGCTGGCCAATCTCACTACCGGGGTGTTGGCATGATGGGCAAAGGTGGTGAGCATGCCCATGGTGGCTGAGAGGCAGAGGGCGGAGAAGAGAAGCAGCACGATGGTCCCACTCTAAGGTACACTACGAGCTTTGGGAAGCATGCTTCTTGGCCAGGACGGGACCAGGTGTCTGGCGGGCATTTCTGGCAGGTAAACCTGTCTAAGGGGAAAGAGAAACACAAGAGATGGGCCTCTCCACTCTGCTGGGTCCTGGGGAGGCCAAAATATTTGGGATTTTTTTGGAGAAAACTCAAAGAAGAAGGAAATTCAATTAGCTTCTCTTTGGACAATTTGGCCAGGAGATTGCTGCTGTTTTCATTCATCTTCAAAATGTGTCTGAAGAATGAAAATGGCATTTGTGGGGTCAAGGGTTGTCCCTGGTCACTTGTTAAAATTTCGGCAGGCTCCGAACGAAGGGGAGCTTTCTGCGCCCTGGGAAATTCACAGGGGCTGTGGGCGATGGGCTTTTGTGGCCCAAGTTTTACATCATCTACGTCCACCCAGAACGTAACACACCGTCATTCTTCCAGGCAGCCATTCAGAGCTACACCATGGACCAGGGCTAACAGCATCCTCTGCCCTACTCATTCCTCCGCCCCACAACTCCAACCTCTTCCTTTCGTGTCGCTCTGATTTAACCAACCCAGATCTATCGTGGTTAGCCAGTCATAGAACAGGTCCCTGATTAGTAATTCATAGCAATGTTTTTTTTTAATGCTTCTCCTCCGGACAATTTATACCTGTGGCTCCTGTTACAGGGAGTCCTCGACTTACGACCACCATCGAGCCCACCATTTCTGTCACTTGAGCGAGACCGTTGTGAGTTTTCGCCCCATTTTACGACTTTTCTTGCCACGTTTCTGAAGTGAATCACTGAAGTCATTAAACACAGTTAAGTGAACTTGGTTTCCCCGTTGACTTTGCTTGTCAGAAGGTCACAGAAGGGGACCCCCAGGACACTGACCGTCATAAATGTGAATCCGTTATTGACTTTGCTTTTCAGAAGGTCCCAAAAAGGGACTCCGGGACACTGACCGTCATAAATATGGGTCAGTTGCCAAGCGTCTGGATTTTGATCACGTGACCACAGGGATGCTGCAACGGTCGTTAAGTGTGAAAAGCGGTCATAAGTCACTGTTTTCACTGTGTAACCTCAAATGGTCGCTAAAGGAACTGTTGTAAATCGACGATTTGCCTGTAACGCCGTCGTCACTCCTTGCGTTGGATTTTATTTTGCAATCTTTAAATTTGTATTGCGGGTGTAATAAAAAGCTTGTTTTATTGTACTTTTAATATTAAATTTGCGGTTATTTTTTTTTTTCTTCACTTTGACTGTTATTCCCCCCCCCCTCCTCTCTAGTATGTCAACTTTCACATCATTTTTTTTTACTTCCACTGTATTTGGTTGTGAGTTTTTTCCCATGTAATTTTTCTGCTCAGGGGCTAAGACGCTGAGCTTGTCGATCGAAAGGTCGGCAGTTCAGCGGTTCGAGTGCCGCGTAACGGGGTGAGCTCCCGCTCCTTGTCCCAGCTTCCGCCAACCTAGCAGCTCGAAAGCACGTAAAAAATGCAAGTAGAAAAAATAGAGACCACCTTTGGTGGGAAGGTAACAGCGTTCCATGCGCTTTTGGCGTTGAGTCATGCCGGCCACATGACCACGGAGACGTCTTCGGACAGCGCTGGCTCTTCGGCTTTGAAACGGAGATGAGCATCGCCCCCTAAAGTCGGGAACGACTAGCACATGGGCGAGGGGAACCTTTACCTTACCTTAATTTTTCTGCTCACTGTAATTTGACTAATTTTTATCATATTTTTTTACTTCTATTGTGGACTGCCACGCACATAACAGCAGAGTTTAAAATGCTGGCTTTCTCCTGACTTTTAAACCCAGAACTGGCGATGGTTTTATTTTAATTTCTTTTTATGTGGTGGCCTACTTTCCCCCCCCCTTTTTTTTTAATCTCGCATTGTCCTTTTATTGCCCATTGGATTGCCCTGCCCGGAGGAGGGTCAGCCACAAAGAGCCAAGGAAACAGAGCTAAAAGAATAAATAAACACCAACCTCGTGCCAGGCTGGCCCCAACTGCCCAAATAATAATATTTAATAAATCAAAATAACGGCTGTTCCCTTTAAGTGGCTGTTCCACTCTAGGGTCTAATAATTCCTTAATTGCCCCCACCTGGGCCATGGAGGGAACCTGCTGAGGGAAGACATGGCAGCAGGCGCTTCTCAGGGGCTGTGAGGAGAAATTAGGAGGTCCCAATTGGGCCTAGCGACCCCCAAGCCCTCCCAGGACTGAACCTCCCAGCTGAGGAGCCCCCTGGACCAGGTGAGTCCCTTCAGAGACCCCCTTTCTTGCCTCTGGGGAGGGGGCACATTGGGCAGGGCTGCTGGGGAAGATGGAGGAGGTAGTTCTAAGCCCTTGGTAAACTGAGGGGTGGGGGGACGGAGCGGTGTGGTCCCTCAGCTTATAACTTATAACAGTAACAGAGTTGGAAGGGAGCTTGGAGATCATCTAGTCCAACCCCCTGCTCACGCAGGAGACCGAGGCTAGGGATTCAAACTCAGCGTCTTGCTTCCTCCCTCCCTCCCTCATTCACCCACCCATCTTCCTTCCTTTCTTCCCTCCCTCATTCACCCACCCACCCACCTTCCTTCCCTCCCTCCTTTCCTCCCTCATTCACCCACCCACCCACCTTCCTTCCTTCCTTCTTTCCTTCCTCTCATTCACCCACCCACCCACCTTCCTTCCTTTCTTCCCTCCCTCCGTTCTTTCCTCCCTCATTCACCCACCCACCTTCCTTCCCTCCCTCATTTCTTCCCTCCCTCATTCACCCACCCACCTTCCTTCCTTCCTTCCTTTCTTTCCTCCCTCATTCACCCACCCACCCACCTTCCTTCCTTCTTTCCTTCCTCTCATTCACCCACCCATCTTCCTTCCTTCCCTCCTTTCTTTCCTCCCTCATTCACCCACCCACCCACCTTCCTTCCTTCCTCTCATTCACCCACCTTCCTTCCTTCCTTTCTTTCTCCCTCATTCACCCACCCACCCTCCTTCCTTCCTTCCTTCCTTCCCTCCCTCCTTCCCTCCCTTTCTTTCCTCCCTCATTCACCCACCCACCCACCTTCCTTCCTTCCTTCTTTCCTTCCTCTCACACACCCACCCACCTTCCTTCCTTCCTTCTTTCCTTCCTCTCATTCACCCACCCACCCACCTTCCTTCCTTCCTTCCCTCCCTCTGTTCTTTCCTCCCTCATTCACCCACCCACCTTCCTTCCCTCCTTCCTTCCTTCCTTCCTTCCTTCCTTCCTTCCTTCCTCTCATTTACCCACCCATCTTCCTTCCTTCCTCCTTCCCTCCCTTCCCCCCTTCTTTCTTTCCTCCCTCTCATTCACCCACCCACCCATCTTCCTTCCTTCCTTCCTTCCTTCCTCTCATTCACCTCCATATTTGGGGGAGGGGCCTGTGGGGTTGGGGGGTTGTTGCTGTGAGGGGGGGGCAATTGCAGGAAATGCAAACACACAGCAGAGATTTGTGTGCAGGAAAGAGCAGAAATTTCCCCCCAAATTTGGCCGAGGGGGGCTTCTCAGCTCCTTAAATTGTAATTTAGGAATAAAAGAAGGGTTTTTTTTTTTTTCCTTTTCATGGAAGGAGACCAATTTGGTTTTTAATCATTTTTAATGCATTTATTAACTCTTTCCAGCACTGCTGTAGCCAGAGTCACCTGTGGATATAAACAGGTTTAATAAACAAAAAATAGTGTTTGTTTTTGGGTTTGTTTGTTTTTTTAAAATGGATGCCAGTCATTTGCCAAAAATGGCAGCGAGTTGGAAGGATATTTGGATATTTTTGATACATTTTTTGGGGAGGTCAAAATGTTGACAACCTTCTTTTCTTTCCAGACCTGTGAATGATTATGATTATTATTTTCTTACCCACTCAGAATGAGATTCAGTTTTTAAAAAACACTTTTCTTTTCTTTTTTTTGCAAAAAATAAAATGGAGAGAACAACTTAAAAATCTGGCTTTGCCCTCTCCAATTTAGGGATTAAATGTCCCCAAATTATTTTAAGGGAAAACGAACTGAGGTGCAAAAAACGGTCGATATTTATTGATGTGTAAATTGCTTTGATATTATTTGGCTTGAATGGGAATGATATGCTCTTTTAAGGTGCATAATTTGGAACTGTGGAGAATTTGGCTTGGCTTTTTCCAAAGGAAAAAAAGAGCAGTATGTTCAAAATTTAAATATACTGGAAACTTGACCTTTATTACATTCCTAATATGTAATATTTTTGTATTGCTTTTCCCTCAGTATAATAAAGGTGTGTGTGTTTTTTAATCATTTTAAAAGGAGAAACACGCACGCCACACAGCTGTGGCAAAATCTGCCCAACGGAATGCTGGGAAATGTAGTTCGGGCCCACCCAGAAGGACTACAAATTCCCTCAGCAGCCTCCATTAATTCTGACTGGGGAATTCTGGGAGTTGAAGTCCACACCTCTTAAAAACTGCCCAGGTTGGTTTAATCTTGGTTAAATCTTGGTTAAAGATTCATTTTTAATATTGCCTTGGTTTAATCTTCTAGGTCTAGGAATCCCCACGCAGTTTAGAGCCAGGAGCCAGGCCACTGAGGATCAGCAGAGCCTCTCTGTTTAGGAGCAGTCTATCATTAAGCTCTAGAGAAAAGAGGGAACAAGCAGTGGGATTTCCTTACTGGCCATCTTTCATGCAACTCTGGAAAAACAGGGATTCATTGCCAGCCTGGAAATGCTTTGGTGCTTCCCTGGAGGGCTTATCAGCAAGCTAGCAAAACAGGCAGTAGAGCCTCCAGGTTGAGGAGTAGTCTATCTTTACCTTCCCAATGTGTTCTGATTTTATTTTATTTCTTTGTCAGCCCTTTTGCTAACAATGCAGGAGCTTGCCTGCCTCTGGGCAGGGTGGCCAACCTGGCAGGGTCGATGTTGTGTGGTTTTTTTTGGCCCATTTTATGCGTTTTTTTGTGCATTTTCCCTTCTTTCAGGAACGCCCCCCCCCCCAAATGCATGGCTTTCTCGCACTAAATACTTTCCTCCCCCATATCCCAGAATAGGCTTTTAACATTCTCTCTGAGGGTTACCTTTGCCCCCCCCCCCCGCCGACCCCAAATAATCTAGAAATAAATCTAATTTGAGGAACCTCACTATTGTAAATTTACAATAGGCCGCTACCAGAAATGACCAGCAGATGGTGCTGTTTCACTCACCCTGCAATAATTCGGATACAAACAGATTTGTTTTAGTGGAAAACATGACCGAATTCTTTAGGATTGGCAGAGATTTTGCTCGTTTACAACCACGCGGCCATTACAACAACCCTGTTAGGTGGCACAAGCACCAGAGGGCCTGTAAATAAGCATTTCAGCTGTGCTTCAGGCCATTTAACATCCTCCTTTTCCTTCTCTCCAACATTAACAATCCTAGTTTGCTGTCTTTTGAAACAAGGGCAAATTTAGCACCCAGTTCTCACCTTTGGCAGATGAGATCTTTTCCATAACTCATGAACAGAAAATTGTGCATTTGGGATTTCCTTCCTTCCATCCTTCCTCTCTCTCTTCTCTGTTCTCCCTCCGTTTCTCCCTCTCTTCCTCTTACTTCTGTCCATCCATTGTATTTCTCCTTCCTTCCTTCCTTCCTTCCTTCCTTCCTTCCTTCCTTCCTTCCATCCATCATATATCTCCATATATCTCCTTCCTTCCTTCCTATCCATCATCTCTCCTTCCTTCCACCCATCCATCATATCTCTCCTTCCTTCCTTCCTCCCTCCCACCCTCTCTCTCTCCTTCCTTTCCCTCCTTCCTTTCCATCTATGCATCCCATCTCTCCTTCTTTCCTTCCTTTCCTTCCTTTTTTCCTTCCTCTCCTTCCTTTCTCTCCTTCCTTTCTATCTATCCATCCCATCTTTCCTTCCTTCCTTCCTTCCTTCCTTCCTTCCTTCTTTCCTCCCTCTCTCCTTCCTTTCCCTCCATCCTTTCCATCTATCCATCCCATCTCTCCTTCCTTCCTTCCTTCCTTCCTCCCTCCCTCCCCTCCCCTCCCCTCCCCTCCCCTCCCCTCTCCTCTCCTCTCCTCTCCTCTCCTCTCCTCTCCTCTCCTCTCCTCTCCTCTCCTCCTCTTCTTTTCCTTTCTCTCTTCAAATCTTTGCAGGTAGAAAACCAGAAGTTGAGGAGATAAATTACATTTCCTTTTTGAAGTACTGTGTTTTACTTCCCAAATTATTTCTGAGCAATATTTGTGGCTCTGAAGGATATCCTAGAACCGACTTAATATTTATAATATATCTAAACAAGGTAAAGAATTTGCTCTTCAGGCTAATGTTCGGTTTGTCTTCTTAATCGCAGCATCCCTGGAAAAAAAGAAGAACAGCAACTGGAACGTTTTGGACAATTACAATAATACTTTATCGTGACACTTTTTCAGGTATTTTTTCCCCCTCTCTTCTTGTTCTTGTTTGCCAGAATTATATTTAAGCCTTTATTGATTGGATTTAAATACAGAAGCATTTAAAGAAAAGCCCATTTGACTATAGAAGCATCTCTTCCCCGCAAACACGCTTCTTGTGAGATAGATTAACAGATGCTATCCAGAAATAATTTTTCCGCCGGCCACTCGGGTGAACAAACAGATCCAACTACGTGGAATAAAATATCTGCCTGACAGACAATTTCCTAGAAGGGGGGAAATGCATGTAAAAATCTCCTCTTGTGTGGAAAAAAAAAGAAAGAAAATCAAGGATGCAAACGTTTTGACAAGGGATGGATTTGTGCGCAAGGAACCGCGTGCCGTGTTCACCAAATTTCTCTAGGGGAGAAAAGCGTGGGGGGGAATTGTGTTAGCTGTTGCAAAACAAAGCAATTGGTGGGGAAAAAATTTGACTTGAGGGTGCCAAAGATCTGAGGAATTTTTTTTCCCCCCCAGCCCAAATTTGCTCATAATTGCTCACTTCCTGTCAAGTTCAGGATAGGATCAACTCTGTTCTCCGACGTTAAAATTATGAAAACAGGAGGCAGGTGGTTTTGGGGGGCCCATCTTCATTCTCGGCCCCTCTCTCCCCCTCCAAGCTCAATCTGAGATTTCTCTGAATGTCTCCAAGCCAGGGTGGGGGTGGGGGGCAGACGAAATCGGGAGGTGGGGGCAGGAGATCCTACCCCCTCAATTCTCACAATACTCCAAGGAGACCTTGTCTAAACACTCCAGATCTGGAGCCAGGAAAATTTGAGGGAGAAGAACAGGTGAAGTGAGTTGACGCCATTCTACCCTCCTGTTCCTCTCTCTCTCTCTCTCTCTCTCTCCCCGGGGGCAGCGCCTCTCGAGATAAATTATTTGCTATTGTCCAACAGCCTCTAAGCTGGTTCTCACATGGCATTATAATGGTTTTTTTTTTTTAAAAAAAAAAACGCACTTTAAAAAAAAAACCAGAATGCCAAGGGAAGCAGAAGAGAGCAGAGAAGCAAAAAGAGAGATTTTTTATGGTGCAATCAATCCTCGTAAAGAAAGAAAGAAAGAAGCGTGTTCAGGACGGTGGAGATTTTAAGCCAAGAAAATGGCCTTCGCACACGGGCTGTACCCTCTTAAGTGTGTGTGTTGTGTGTGTGTGGATATTTCAGAGGTTTTGCATGGCTCACGGTCTCAAAATGCAAGCTGAGATAATAGAGAGGGGTGCAAAAATAGTGTTTGTTGGTGCCCAGGAAAAAAACATTGCATCAGTGTTTACATTAGGAGGCAAATTATAATTTAATTTTGCTCCACTTGATTAAAGTCTCTTCGGCTTTAGGGCCAGATCACTTCACCTGGAAAGCCCGAGATATTTTGACCCGAAGCAGACAAGTTTTCCCACCAGTAAATTTTGCCACCTAAGGGTTTCCCTTTGTCTCTTCTCTTCTCTTGACATAGCAACCCAGCAATGGGGGCCCCAACAGGTTTCTAAGAAAAGAAAAAAAAAACCCACTATGTCCTTGGGTGTATTTCCTACATGCAAAAGGTAAAAAGATACTGCACTCCCTAATTTGAGTCACTGGGTGTCTTGTTTAATTTCCTAATAGAAATAAAACAGGTCAGATTTCTTTTAAGCCTCAGCCAAATAAGGACTGGCCTTCGCTCTTGGTCAATGTTGGATAGATAGATATGATGATAGACAGATATAGATAGATAGATAGATAGATAGATAGATAGATAGATAGATAGATAGATAGATAGATAGATAGATATGTGTGAGAGAGAGATGATAGACAGATATAGATGGATAGATAGAGGTAGATAGAAGATAGATAGATAGAAGATAAAGATAGAAAGAAAGATAGAAGATAGAAAGATAGAATATAAAAAGAAAGATAGAAAGATAGATAGATAGATGATAGATAGATAGATAGATAGATAGATAGATAGGATAGACAGATATAGATAGATAGATAGATAGATAGATAGATAGATAGATAGATAGGTGTGTGAGAGATGATAGACAGATATAGATGGATAGATAGAGAGAGGTAGATAGATAGAAGATAGATAGAAGATAAAGATAGAAAGAAAGATAGAAGATAGAAAGATAGATAGAATATAAAAAGAAAGATAGATGATAGATAGATAGATAGATAGATAGATAGATAGATAGATAGGATAGACAGATATAGATAGACAGATAGAAGATAAAGATAGAAAGAAAGATAGAAGAGAAAGATAGATAGAATATAAAAAGAAAGAAAGAAAGAAAGATAGATAGATAGATAGATAGATAGATAGATAGATAGATAGATAGATAGATAGGCTAGACAGATATAGATAGATATGTGTGTGAGAGAGATGATAGACAGATATAGATGGATAGATAGAGGTAGATAGATAGATAGAAGATAGATAGATAGATAGATAGATAGATAGATAGATAGATAGAAGATAAAGATAAAAAGATAGAAGATAGAAAGATAGAATATAAAAAGAAAGATAGATAAATACATAGAAATAGATAGAAGGTAGAAAGATAGATGGAAAGAAAGATAGATGGAAATAGAAAGAGAGAAGAGAGAAGAGAGCGAGCGATGATAGACAGATATAGATGGATAGAGAGAGAGAGAGAGATAAGATAGAAAGATAGATAGAAAGATAGATAGAAGATAGATAGATAGATAGATAGATAGATAGATAGATAGATAGATAGATTATAGATGGGATAGATAGAGGGAGAGAGAGATGATAGATAGAATGAGAGAGAGAGAGAGAGAGATGGATGATAGATATAGATAGAGAGACAGACAGACAGACGATAGAAACAGAAATAGATAGAAATATATTGCCTACATAAATTAAATATATTGCAATGTATGCTGTATACATGCGATATACACACACACATACGTGTACATATATGTGGGCGCACACATCACATATATATATATTGCATTTTTTTTTACCCCTGATGGGGACCTTCTACAGTCCTTTCTCTTACATCTCAAAAGATGCAGCGGTGAGCAAAAAAAAACAAACAAAAAAAAAAACCTGAATAAATCTTAAGAAATCAAGCGAAATTTAGATGGATGCCACAATGCTGTGGGGCCTTGGGAGATGAACCACAATCTCTCCCAGTGCGTTCTGTGCCGCCTGCTTCCTGTCTCCTGCTCCTTCGTTTTAATTTGGGCTGCTTTTCTGGTGTCAGGGCGCCTTGGAGAGGGCAGGTACATCACATCCAAACATCTGTTTGGCCAAATGTTTGCATGATGTCTCTTTCCTGTCTCCTCTCTGACTTTTTTTTTTTTTTTTAATCTTTGAGCGTTTTGTTCGATGTCTCATATTCGTCTTGAGCTGCCTTTTGGATTGCGGGGGCCTTTTCCCCCTGGCAAACCTCCCTTCTCTTCCGACTGGTGTTACTGGAGGGAAGGAGGCTCAGGGCAGACGCCAAACCCCTTCTTTGGATCCATTATCCCCTTCCCAAGGGGGAATTGGTGCATCTGAGCTATCAGATCCTCCAGCCCCTCTTCCAGCCCCACCCTCCCTCTCTCCCTCCTTTCTTTCTTTCATTTCTTCCTTCCTTCCTTCCTTCCTTCCTTTTTTCCTTCTTTCCTTTCCTTCCTTCCTTTCCTTCTTTCTTTCCTTCCTTCATTCCCTCCCTTCCTTCTTTCCTTCTTTCTTTCTTTCTTTTTCTTTCTTTCCTTCCTTCTCTCCTTCTTTCTTTGCTTCCTTCCTTCCTCGCTCACTCACTCTAATCCTGGGTGAGATCAGGGGGAAATTGGTGTATCTGAGCTATCAGATCCTCCATTTCCTCTTCCAGCCCCCTCCCTCCCTCCCTCCCTCCCTTCTTTCCTTCCTTTCTTCCTTCTTTCCTTCTTTCCCTTCCTTCTTTCCTTCCTTCCTTCTTTCTTTTTCTTTCCTTCTTTCCTTCCTTCCTTCTTTCTTTGCTTCCTTCTTTCCTTTACTTCCTTCATTCTTTCTTTCCTTCCTTCTTTCTTTCCTTCCTTCTTTCTTTCCTTCCTTCCTTCTTTCTTTCTTTCTTCCTCCTTTCTTTCTTTCTTCCTCCCTCCCTCCCTCCCTCCCTTCCTCACTCACTAATCCTGGCTGAGGCCTTCTCCTTTTTAGTCCCGGATTCTTCACACTTTGAAAAACTTGCATCGCTGTGTTTATCACTTCTCCTTTTGGGTTTACACAGCTTTCTTTAATGGACAATCGTGTACGAACAAAACCAATTAAGATCGTATCACGGTTGAAGTGGACCTGTTTAATTGTCTTTTTATTCCCTCCCTCTCCACATTTCTACATCCCATGTGACTCGGGTGGAATGTGGTAAGACGCTTCAAAAAAGGAAAAAAGGAAAAAAATGGCTAGGGAGGAGAGGAAGGGCACTCTGCGTCTGCTCAGAGGCACCCTTCACAATGAGCTCCATTCCAGTTGCAGCCTTGGTCCACTAGATGGTGCTGTGGCAACCAGCTTTCTCATTTGCATGGGTGGGTCTCCGAAACAGGGGATTGGCCTTTTCTCTGCGGTTGACCCCTCTGGCCCCTCCCCAATCTCCTGATTGGCTGGGAGACCTATATAAATTATCCCAGCAGTGTCTGGACCCTGCATTTCGAACACAGAGCTCAGACTGAGCTTGTTCTACCATTTTCTGATTGTATTCACAGGACACACTTAAGCGTGTTAATCCATTAGGTTTAGTTTTTTCAGGTGATGCGTTTTACGTGAATTCACAAAGTTAGAAAACCATCCTGGGCACAACCAGAAACCTCTCAAACAACCCTTCGGATAACAAGGATGGGCTGATTCAAAAACTAGGTTGCCAACAAACTTAGTTCTTTTTCCCAATATTAACGGTCGCAAAATAGGTGGAGGGCCAGGGGAAATATGATTAAATATTAAAAATTTAAACAGGTTAAAAGTAGATAAAATAGAAAAATAGGTGATAGCTAGGTACTTAGATAGTTAGAGAGAGATGATAGATAGATAGATAGATAGATAGATAGATAGATAGATAGATAGATAGATAGATATGATGGATAGAGACAGATGGAGACAGACAGATTATAGATATAAATGATAGATAATTCTGCAGTTTTCAAACTGGTTGTCCCAAATTTACCATGAAAACAGGGATCAAAATTATCAGCCAGCCAGTCGGGCTGGTCAGCGCTCTCTCTCTCTCTCTCTCTCTCTCTCTCTCTCTCTCTCTCTCTCTCTCTCTCTCTCTCTCTCATATTTATCTATCTCTAATCCTATCTAGTTATCTAATTACCTAATTATGTATCTATGTATCATCTATCATCTATCTATCTATCTATCTATCTATCTATCTATCTATCTATCTATCATCTCTCTCTCTCCCCCACCCCCCATCTATGGTACATATCTATCTACATCTGTCTATCTAATCAATCTATCATCTATCTATCTATCTATCTATCTATCTATCTATCTATCTCATCTCTCTCTCACTCTCTTCCCCCATCTACGATACCTATCTATCTATCTATCTATCTATCTATCTATCTATCTATCTATCTATCTATCTATCTCATCTCTCACTCACTCTCTCCCCCATCTACGATACATATCTATCTATCTATCTATCTATCTATCTATCTATCTATCTATCTATCTATCTATCTATCTATCATCTCATCTCTCTCTCTCACTCTCTCCCCCCCATCTACAATACATTATCTATCTATCTATCTATCTATCTATCTATCTATCTATCTATCTATCTATCTATCATCTCTCTCTCTCTCCCCCCCATCTACAATACCTATCTATCTATCTATCTATCTATCTATCTATCTATCTATCTATCTATCTATCTATCTATATCTATCATCTCTCTCTCACTCCCCCCCCTCCCCTCTATCTACGGTACATATCTATCTACACCTAATCAATCTATCATCTATCTATCTCTATCTCTCATCTATCTATATCATTTACCTGCTTGTCTGTCTGTCTGTCTATCCATCTATGAAGATCCTTCTTTTGATCCTTCCAAACTGACCTTTTTCTCTGTCCTCTCTCACCCCAGAACTTCTGGGTCAATTTTTGTGGGGCTTTTCTTTTTTTTTCTTTTTCTTTTTTTTCTTTTCTTTCCTTTCCTCCCCCCCCCCCCCCGGTCCCACACCAGTGCCTGCCACCCTGCCCGCATCTTGGCTCCGAGGAGCGTAGCAAATCCTGTGGAATGACGCAGCTGCGGAAAACGGAGGAGAAGGAAATAGGCGGGGTGCGTGCCACCTCCTCAGGAGACACGCCAACTCTCTGGCATGGGTTCAAGGCTTTTAGCGGGACATCTGCCCCGGTGCCTCGGCCAAGGCTTTCGGCTCAGGAGGCGACCACCCCGGTCACAGAAGTTCACACGTTCCCTTTTATTTCACCCCACGTATTCCCTTTGCAATCTCTCCTCCTTCGGCCCGTGGGAGCCTTTGCCAGAGCTGATCCTTGAACTGCAAACATTGAAAAGCCAAGCTACCCGTTACTCTTCAGAATGGAGGTGCTGCAGAGATCCCAGAAGGATTCATAATCTGCCTGGTGATAAATGATAAGATTACCGGATCCTCCTGGTGGCATCCGAGCTGGAAGTTGCTTCCTGAACTCACGTTCGGCTGCTCAGCTCTCCAGATTGCTTCCCAAAGCAATGATGGAGCTTCTACTTGCAGGGGCAGTATACCTTATTCCTGGGAAACCAACATTGCCAAAGTCCTCAGCCTGTATTGTTGTTGTTGTTTTTTTTTTGTTAAGGTTTCTGAAGTACAATGGTGGATTGCAGCCTAAGCTAATTTGGTCACCTCCACAGGGGTGGGCAGAGATTTTTTTTTTTATTTAATTAGTTTTAATCAGTGGAACAACTTGCCTCCAGAAGTTGTGAATGCTCCAACACTGGAAGTTTTTAAGAAGAGGTTGGACAACCATTTGTCTGAAGTGGTGGAGGGTTTCCTGCCTAAGCAGGGGGTTGGACTAGAAGACCTCCAAGGTCCCTTCCAACTCTGTTATTCTATTCTATTCTATTCTATTCTATTCTATTCTATTCTATTCTATTCTATTCTATTCTATTCTATTCTATTCTATTCTATTCTTCATTCCATTCGATTTTTTCTATTCTATTCTATTCATTCCATTCCATTCCATATTTTCTATTCTGTTCTGTTCTGTTCTATACTGTTCTGTTCTGTTCTATTTATCTTCATTCCATTCCATTCCATTTTTTCTATTCTATTCTATTCATTCCATTCCATACCATTCCATTCCGTATTTTCTATTCTAGTCTAGTCTAGTCTAGTCTAGTCTAGTCTAGTCTAGTCTAGTCTAGTCTATTCCATTCCATTCCATTCCATTCCATTCCACTCCGTATTTTCTATTCTATTCTATTCTATTCTATTCTATTCTATTCTATTCTATTCTATTCTATTCTATTCTATTCCATTCCATTCCATTCCATTCCATTCCATTTTTTCTATTCTATTCTATTCATTCCATTCCATACTATTCCATTCCGTATTTTCTATTCTAGTCTATTCTAGTCTAGTCTAGTCTAGTCTATTCCATTCCATTCCATTCCATTCCATTCCATTCCATTCCATTCCATTCTGTATTTTCTATTCTATTCTATTCTATTCTATTCTATTCTATTCTATTCTATTCTATTCTATTCCATTCCATTCCATTCCATTCCATTCCATTCCATTCTGTATTTTCTATTCTATTCTATTCTAAATTTATTTTTTACTCTTTCTGTTGCCACTAAACAAAGGGGTCTGTAGAACATCCCATTTCTCTTTTATTCCCTCCAACGAACGACACCCAGCTTTCATTTCGAGTCTTAACTACACCCAGAAACTCTATTTTTATTTTATTTTATTTTTTTCGGCTTGGCAGCAATTTTTTTTCCCCCCCGGGCTGGCTTCTGAGATTGGGCACCTTGCTTTGTCCAAAGATTTTTGCAAGATTGCGCTCCCTAACCTTCCTGGGCTGGTGCCAGTTTTTCGGGAGCCGAAGCCCTTCCTTTTTCTGCCAGCCAGCCCTTGGATTAGATATGAATAATAAGTCTGCTGCAGAAATAAATTGAAAGTGCAGCAGGGAAATGAGAAGGAGGCCAAGCTGCGCGATGGGTTAGAGCAATTTAGATTGAAAGTAGCTGACTCTGGTATCCTCCGAATTTAGCCGCTTCAAACTCAGCCTGGAAAAAAAAAAAAAAGAAAGTTTAGTTGAAAGTCATAAGTCTCCAAAACTTGCAGGAAGGCATTTCCCACCGCTAAATGTTTTTACGTGCAAAATAATCCGAGTTAAAACCGAAGGTTAACGCAGGCTTCCTCAATAGAACAGGAAAGCACCGATTCTTTGGTGTTTAAAGCTCCACTGCGTTGGTATCTGGAGGCTCTACTCTAGATCAGCACCGGGTGCCGAAATGGGAGCGCGCACGCATGTGCCGGAAACTGGAAAAGCAGCCGTCTGGTGTGCATGCGCGCACTGGGAAGATGATCTTCTGATTTCCAGCGTGCGCGTGTGCGCAGGCCACCTGGTCTTCCCATTTCTTCGTGCGCATGCATGCACAAAGACCAGCTGGGCCAGTGTGCATGCGTGCGCTGGAAACCGGAAGATCATCTTTCTGGCATGCGCGTGTGTGCCAGGTGGCTCCTCTTCCAGTTTCCGGCCCTTCCGCGCGAGTGAAGAGCAGCTGGCCAGCACGCTGGACCCCGGAACAGCAACGGGCAACGGCTGGCGTGCCCGGAGAGGTGGCTCTGCGTGCCACTTCTGGCACGCGTGCCATAGGTTTGCCATCATGGCTCTAGACTGTTAGGCTAACCAAAGATTTTAGGAAGGGGAGAAACTTTGGGAATCCTTCCTTCCTTCCTTCCTTCCTTTCTTCCTTCCTCTTTGTCTCCCTTTCTTCTCCTTCTCCTTTCTTCCTTTCTTCCCCCTTCCTTCATTCCTTCCTCTCTTTGTCTCCCTTCCTTTCTTCTCCTTCTCCTTCCTTCCTTCCTTCCTGTCTCCCTTCCTTTCTTCTCCTTCTCCTTTCTTCCTTCCTTCGTCTCTCTCTGTCTCTCTTCCTTTCTTCCCTTCCTTTCTTTCCACTTCCTTCCTTCCTTCCTTCCTCTCTTTCTGTCTCCCTTCCTTTCTCCTCCTTCTCCTTCCTTCCTTTCTTCCTCTCTCTCTCTCTCCCTTCCTTCCCCTTCTTCTTTCTTCCTTTCTTCCCCTTCTTCCTTCCTTTCTTCCTCTCTCTCTCTGTCTTCCTTCCTTTCTTCCCCTTCTCCTTTCTTCCCCTTCCCCTTCCTTCCTTCCTTGCTCTCTCTCTCCGTCTTCCTTCCTTCCTTCCTTCCTTCCTTCCTCTTTCTCTATCTCCCTCCCTTTCTTCTCCTTCTCCTTCCTTCCTTCCTCCTTCCTTCCTTCCTTTTTTTTTTTTTTTGGGAGATCTCTTCCGCTTTGAATAATTGAATTCAGCCCAGGGTATTTGCCCTCTTAGCTGGGACTAAACTATTTTTTTCCCAACCTGCCAAATGGGTTTTGTGTAGAGTCCCTCTGTGTGCCATAAGCCTCCTCGCTTTTCTAAGGGAAGTGAGTCAGTTTTAACTGGAAGGCAGAGTCAGCTCTGACCGGGTACGAAGAACTCGGCTGGGAAACCAGGTTTAGGAGGAGGAGGAGGTGCCAGGAAGAGGTTTTCCCAGCATGGCTGTGAGAAAGGCTAAAAACTCTTTGACTTTATTAGTTGAAAATGTGGCTAGGCCAGCAGGATTTCCCCCTCAGCCAGTTCCTTACTTAAACAAACATTCGTGGCCCAGCCTAAACCACGTTCAATGGCACCACGGCTTAAGAGGTAGAGAGCCCTCCGATCTCTCAGATTTGGCCCCCTTTTGTCAGCTTCCAAGCTGCCATAAGGACGGAGAGGAGAGGCTTGAACGAAGCTTGACACCTTTTTTTAAAAAACACATTTTTTTTCTGATGAAGTTACGGACCGCCAAAGCATTTTTTCCCAAGAGGGGAGAGTGTTGGGATGCCGTTCTAACCCTCCTCCATGATTTGGGGATGCTGAGTTTTGTAGTGGGCACCTTCCTTCCTTGATGGTGATCCAGAAGAGGAATCCGAATTAAGTGCCGCCTGCTTTTGATTGGGCAGAGCCCCCCCGCCCCTGCCCCATTTTTTGGAGGGATCTTCCTGACGGTTGCAAGGAAAAAGCCCCCTCCTCCATCATGCACAGCCATTAGAGAAGGTAGCATTTCTTCCAGTTGTGTGTTGCTTCAAATTGCCAGCCTGAAATTTAGCTTTTCTTGGAGCTGAAGGAGCTGGGGAAAAGATAAGGTAGGTGGGCACAGTCTCCGAATTCCTCTTCTTCCCCACAAACCCCCCCCTCTCTTCTAGCACTGATGATGTTCCCTAGTTGGGTCATGAAATGTCTGTGAGAAAACCACCAAGCTCAGTGAGCACCAAGGACCTCCCAGTCCTCCTCCTCTTCCTCCTCCACTTCCATGTCCTTCATCTTCTCCTCCTCCTCCTCTTCTTCCTTCACTTCCATGTTCCTTCATCATCTCCTTCTCTTCCTCCTCTTCCTTCATTTCCATGTTCCTTCATCTTCTCCTCCTCCTCCTCCTTCACTTCCATGTTTCTTCATCATCTCCTCCTCCTCCTCCTCTTCCTTCACTTCCATGTTCCTTCATCATCTCTTCCTCCTCCTCTTTCACTTCATCATCTCTTCCTCCACCACCTCCTCCTCTTCCTTCACTTCCATGTTCCTTCATCTTCTCCTCCTCCTCCTCCTTCACTTCCATGTTCCTTCATCATCTCCTCCTCCTCCTCCTCTTCCTTCACTCCCATGTTCATCATCTCTTCCTCCTCTCTCACTTCATCATCTCCACCACCTCCTCCTCTTCCTTCACTTCCATGTTCCTTCATCTCCTCCTCCTCCTCTTCCTCTTCTTCCTTCACTTCCACGTTCCTTCATCTCCTCCTCCACCACCACCTCCTCCTCCCTTACTTGCCAGTAGAAACAGCAGCTGCAAAAGAAAAAGTTTAATTTTTCTTACCCAGCTTGGGCGAATCCTTTGGTAACCTCTCAGAGCCCCCTCCCCTCCCCTCGCTTACGGGATGAAGGCCAGCTGTGAGACTATCCATAGCCTGGGAAAATATTTTGGGATCTCTCCCCCCCCTCCTTTCCCCTCCGCCTTGCGTTCTTGAAATATGAGTGCATCTTTTCTTTCACACATAAGACCACAAGACGGATCTGTTCTAAAACTCCCTTTTTTTTTTTCAGATCTCATACGGACATCTTTTCCTTCAAGGAAAGGATGGAGGAGGCTTTTCATAACAACTTCTCCCTTTGCAGCCAACATTTTTTTTTTTTAGTTTTCAATTGGCTGCTTGGAAATCTGGGCAGGATTTGGCTCAAAAGGTTCTGAAATCGAGGGAGGATTTGGCCATAATTCTCAAGAAATAACAACAACACTTGTCCTTAAACCTGGTTGATTTGCGTCTCTGTGCCAGGAGGAATTTTCTTGATTTTAAATCCCAAGGTTTAAAATCACCTTGTTTAAAACAAACCATCAGCATTATATTTGTGGGTGGAGAGGAAGCACATCCCAATAGTCAAAAGGAATAAGCATGGAGTATTGCATAATGTTAGGATAGAAACGGGAACGAAAACGAAGGGATGCAAAATGAAAAGGTATGAGATCTGCAGGCCACGGGTGAAATCCAGCAGGTTCTGACAGGTTCTGGAGAACTGGTAGTGGAAATTTTGAGCAGTTTGGAGAACCAGCAAATACCACTTCTGGCTGGCCCCAGAATGAGGTGGGAATGGAGATTTGGCAATATCCTTTCCCCAGGAGTGGGGAGGAAATGGAGATTTTTCAGTATCCTTCCCCTGCCACACCCACCAAGCCATGCCCACCAAGCCACACCACACCCACCAAGTCATGCCCACAGAACCGGTAGTAAAAAAATTTGGATTTCACCACTGCTGCAGACCTCTGGATGCTGCTAATAGTGATATTAACTAAAATTTTAGAAGGAAAATTATTTTTTATTCAAATTTTTATTAAATAAACATTAAAACAACGGACACAGTGCGACCATCCTAGCTTTGTCATTTCCATACATACTTTAACATAACTACAGATACAATTCCCACTCATCGTACATTGTTACGTTGAGATTATAAACATAATCTCATATTTCCTCATATTTCCTCCCTTATCCTCATATTTGTCTAAGCATTGTCCAATTTCAGTTCTGCGAATCCTCAATATTTTCTCTTTCGACTCCTTTTTCTCCTTCCCAACCATGGGTACATTTTGTTCCAAGTTTCGCGATACTCCTGTCTTACCTTTATTTTTAAGTTCTAGTGTTAGTCTGTCCGTTTCTGCACAGGCCATTATTTTCTTTATTATCTCTTCTTCAGAGGGGACGTCCTTATTTTTCCAATTTTGCGCATACACCAATCTTGCAGCTGTTATAACGTGCAGCCATTAAATATATCGATTCTTTACGATGTTTCTCTTTTATAATTCCTAATAGGAATAGTTCTGGTTTCAAATCTATATTTCGGTCCAGCACCGTGATGGCGAGCCGTATCAGTAGGCACACGAGCGTTGCCATAGCTCAGCTCCAACATGCATGTGCAAGCCGGTCAGCTGATTTTTGGGCCTTCCGGGCCCACTGGAAGTTGGGAAACGGGCCGTTTCCGGCCTCCGAAGGGCCTCTGGGGGTGGGGAAGGCCGTTTTCACCTTCCCAAGGCTCCAAAAAAGCCTCTGGAGCCTGGGGAGGGCAAAAAACGGGCCTGCCGGTAATCTTTTTGCCGTCGTGTGCCAAAAGCGTGGGGAGCGTGGGGGGGGCATTGAATTTTGGGTGTGGGCACGCGCACACACGACTCCCCCCTGCTCCCCGCACTTTTGGCACGCGACGGCAAAAAGGTTAGCCATCACTCGTCTAGCATCTCTTCCAACCATGTCTGGTGCCAAAATTCCTTGGCTTTCATACACGACCACCACATATGATTAAAACGATCGTAGTGCTGAGTTACATTTCCAACACTGCGGTGATCAATTCTCCTTCATTTTTTGCTAACCTTGCAGGCGGAAGATGCCGCCTCTAAAACATTTTATTATTATTATTGTACGCGGCGGCTGACGTTCATTTCCTATTTTCTCTTCCCACAAGTCTTGCCGTTTGTCCAGTTCAATATTGTAACCGAAGTTTTTGGCCCAGAAGGTTTAGAAGGAAAAATAGGCCCATAGTTTCAGAAGGAAAAATAATTTGAAAGGGTCATCCTTCCAAGTTGCTGCCCAGAAAACCCTTATGCCAGTGATGGCTAACTTTTTTGCTGTCGCGGGCCAAAAACAGAGGGAGCGCGATGAGCGCCCTGCCCCCATGCATGTGCCGCACCCCTCCCTGCGCCCCCCCGCTTTTAGCACACAACCCGGTGGGCCCAGTAGACCCGTTTTCCACCCTTCCCAGGCTCCAGAGGCTTTCCAGGAGCCTGGGGAGGACAAAAACAGCCTTCCCCAACCTGCCCGGAGGTTGGAAACAGCCCATTTCCCAACTTCCGGTGGGACCAGAAGGCCCAAAAATCAGTGAGTGAGTTACACTCGCATGCCCACTGAAATTGTTATGGAAGGAAGGAATTAAGAGACATCCCTTCGGGGCAGACAGAGTCAGCTTTATTATTGCAATAAGGTTCAGACAGGTATTGCTACCTAAAGAATCTGAGCAAAGTAATGAACATGAGAGTCCAACTTTATATAGCTTCAAACAAAGGATTCTGTTAACTCAGCAATTCATATGGTCATATACATTTGTCATTTTTAATTGACACTTACTCTTTCATATTATTCTCTGCCAACATTCATAATTCTTTATGTAGATTACTGAAGCATAGATTCAAATTATCTCTTGTTGATATTACATGTGGTCATCCTTGATCTCTTTAACCTTCAAACTGTATATCACCAAATGCTTGTATCTCTGACAACTGAGGGGCCCCTTTGTGAATGTTTCTACTTCAAAGGAATACTCTGCCTTTCATCTGGTTAATTGGCTTCCCTTAAACAAGCACATTTCCTTTCTTACAATAAAGAGGGCCCTTCAGTGATCATCCAGCTGGAGCCGCCGCATTTACCTACTTTAATATGGCTCCGTGTGCCACCTGTTGGCACCCGTGCCATAGGTTCACCATCACGGCCCTATGCCCACCAGTCAAACCCGACAAAAGAAAATCTTTCTCTTTACACACAAACACAACCCTCAACTCGGGACGATCAGCTTTGCAGAGTGGATCACACAGAGATCCATTTACCCCCCCTCCCACCTCGGTTATCCCAAGATGTTTCACGCAGGAGGTCTGTTTGTTCCTGGCAAGGAAATTGGGGACTTTGTGTGTATGTGATGCATTTTAAAGCAGGTTCATTCTTAATTTTTTTTTTTTAAAAAAAGCAAAGAATGCAAATCGGAGTGAGCAGAAATCCTGCATCTTTTTTTTTTCCAACCCTATTTTTATTCCCTTTCATCTCGCCCGACTTCCGCTGGGGCACAAAGGAAGGGAAATGTTGTGGGTTCTCATTTGGGGTCTTTTGATGCCACCCGTGACAGCCCAACCCCTTGTCTGAAAAAATGTCCCTCTTCCTCCTGGGTGTTCTTGGCCAGTCTGGTCACTCTGAGCTCAGCGTTTTGTTCTGGGAAGTCACACATCTGTCTTGCGGGGTGGGTGGGTGTTGGTTTGGCATCCTTCCCGCAACCTTAAAGTTGGCATTTTGTGCTGGTTGTGGGGGGCAGAGGGCTTGGCATGGCCACTTCCCAGACTTATGGACTCTGCCCTTCCAAGCTGCCCCGGAAGTAGAGAATAGAATAGAATAGAATAGAATAGAATAGAATAGAATAGAATAGAATAGAATAGAATAGAATAGAATAGAATAGAATAGAAAATACGGAATGGAATGGAATGGAATAGAAAATACGGAATGGAATGGAATGGAATGGAATGGAATGGAATGAAATAGAATAGAATAGAATAGAATAGAATAGAATAGAATAGAATAGAATAGAATAGAATAGAATAGAATAGAAAATACGGAATGGAATGGAATGGAATGGAATGGAATGGAAAGAATAGAATAGAATAGAATAGAATAGAATAGAATAGAATAGAATAGAATAGAATAGAATAGAATAGAATAGAATAGAATAGAATAGAAAATACAGAATGGAATGGAATGGAATGGAATGGAATGGAATGGAATGGAATGGAATGGAATAGAATAGAAAATAGAATAGAATAGAATAGAATAGAATAGAATAGAATAGAATAGAATAGAATAGAATATGGAAGGGACCTTGGAGGTCTTCTAGTCCAACCCCCTGCTTAGGCAGGAAACCCTACACCACTTCAGACAAATGGTTATCCAACATCTTCTTAAAAACTTCCAGTGTTGGAGCTTTCGTGACTTCTGGAGGCAAGTTGTTCCACGGATGAATTGTTTATTTATTTATTTATTTATTAATTTAATTTGTATACCGCCCTTCTCCCAGAAGGGACTCACCGTCAGGAAATTCCTCCTTAGTTCTAAGTTGCTTCTCTCCTTGATTCGTTTCCACCCATTGCTTCTTGTCCTGCCCTCTCAGGTTCAACAACACGGGTGGGGTGGGGGGAAATGGGGGTGCCTTCTCTCAGCCTGGTGTGTGTGTGTGAATTAAAAATCAACAGGATTTAACAAAACTCCGCAAAAAACATGCCCTTTTTTAAAAAAAAATGCAAGGATGCTGCATTTCAGTGGTTCTTAAACTCTTCAACTCAATTGTTGCTTTCCACACACCCACACCCAAAAAAATATTCTGTTGTTTTGCACAAACAGCTGCAACCCAGTCTTGGATGCCTGATTATAAATTATAAATTACACTTCAGAATATCTCCAGATTACACTGATGGGCAGCGGGGCGGAGAAGGGGGGAATCACAAATCACCATTTAAGAATGGAAGGGTATTTTCCCCCCAGCAACAGATCCACTCTGGATCCTCTTCTTAAAAGGAATCTTTGAAGGCAGAAAAACATTTCAATCAAAAACTGGACCGAAGTGATCCTACCTTATAGTATATAGTAGCCTGCGAATTACAATAGCGAGAACTTCAAAAGAAATATCTGGGTGTATTTAGAAATGGAGTTAAACAGTTTATACAGTGGTCTCTCAGCGGGTGGGTTTCGAAATTTTGAATGTTGTTTTTTTCCTTCTACCATCTCAAGTCACCTTGAGTGCTGTTTTTTTGGGGGGGGGCAGGCGGGATTGTCGACCGATTTTAAGAGATACCCCCCAAAACAGGTTGCAAAACAACGCAAACCTATTCGTGCTTTTGTTATTTAAATTTCATTTAAAGGCAGCTGTAAAAAGGGATAAACTGGAACTAGATATACACACACAGGCCAATACGAGATGCAATTAATTTGCTCCTAAGCCCTCAATTCTGTTTTCTTGGTTGAGAGCCATTTAGTCGTCCAGCCTGCCTTTCTTAGAGGAAGGGTTGAAATACCAGGTTAATCCTCTCTGGAAAAACTTGATCTGCCTTTAGACTAATTCCGTTTTCTTCCCTCCTCCTTGCCTGTTGCTGCTTCTGTAGCTCAGGCAGGGCGACATAAGAAGCTGGAAATTGAGAATTTCGGATCTGGCTTCTCGGAAAGGTGATGAGGAGGGAAGAAAGGGAGTTAGGTCTCGCTTTTGCTTCGCCTGGTTAATTGAATTTTCTTGCAAAGCAGAAACAGTAGCCAAGACTTCCGCCTGGCCCAGTCCGAGCTTGGAAAAAAACGAAAACAAAATTACCTATATTAGGTTTCTATAACGGCAGGCGACAACGGAAGGGGGGGGGGAAACATCTGTTCAAAGATGTGCCGTGGGTTTTCTTAAAAGGAAAAAAAAGATAGGATTTTTTCCCCCCAAAATATTCCTTGTCTTAGGTCAGGGGTCAGCAACCTGCGGCTCTGGAGCCGCATGTGGCTCGTTCACCCCTCTGCTGCGGCTCCCTGTCACTCAAAATATACATCACAACATCACAATTTATTGAGCTTTTCGACTCCCAGTAGGCCAACCATGGATAAATCCAGGAAAAGAAAAGTTTCAGAAGAAAACAGAACGTTTAATGCAACTACATATGCTAGTTTTGTGGCCGCTCAAGAAATAGTCAGGCTCGGGAAGGGTTTTGTGGCTCCTGGTGTTTTCTTTTCAGTGGGAAACGGGTCCAAATGGCTCTTTCAGTGTTTAAGGTTGCAGATCCCTCTT